>NC_133128.1:193198578-194398578 GCF_048418815.1 Hemitrygon akajei
GTGATGTGTGTGTGGTGTGATGTGTGTGTGTGTTTGTCATGTAAGTATTGGATAAACATCACATACAAACCAAGTTTTAATGCATATATATGTTTACATGTGTACATATGTTTAAAGTGCACGTATCACTGATAGCCTCTTCTAGTACAAGCATGTAGAGGCCGCGGCCAAAAAAGTTCTCTGAAGCCTCAACCTCCTCAGGAAGTCAAATAAATGCATCCTTTCTCCTTCAGTCTGCACCATTTTTATTGATACACCATAGAAAGTGTTCCATCTGGATGAATAAGGGCTCGGTATGATTCCTGCTCTGCAGATGTTGCAAGTGAGTTGCGGACACAGCTCAGCACGTTAACAGAAATTAGCCTCCACACCATGGACTCTGTCTACACTTCTCAATGCCTCAGTAAAACAGCCAGCATCATCGAAGACCCACTCATGCTGGGCATTTTCTCTTCTCTCCCTCCCATCAGGCAGAAGAAACAAAATCCTGGACAGTGTCTATCCCACTATTAAATGGCTCACTAGTACAATAAGAATTATCTCACAATCTACCTCATTCTGATCTCCCACATACTGTCTACCGCACTGCAATTTCTCTGTAGCTGATACACTTCATTCTGCATTCTGTTATTGTTTTACCTTGTTCTACCTCAATGCATGGCATATTAAATTGATCTGTATGCAAGAAAAGCTTTTCACAGTACCTCAGTTCATCTAACAATAATAAAATAATTCTATTTCCAATATAGGCTGGTGCATATCGCAAGTCCTGGTGATGTAGCCACTGATGCCAGATAAACAATCCTTGAAGAGTATTGATAATATGGATAACGGCTGGGATTCTTGATTAGTCAGTGCATGAAGGGATACGGGGAGAAAGCAGAAGATTGGGGCTGAGAGAGAATTGGATCAGCCATGATGAAATGGCAGAACAGACTTCATAGGCAAATGGTCTAATTCAGGTCTTAGATCTTATGGAAATACAGTCTTATACAGAGCAGAGAACTCAGAGTGTGTAGGGTGGGTATAGAGGAAGAGTGCAGGATTGAATAATGATTAGAGATTTCAATGTGATGGAAGAAAATAACTAAGGCATGATTTACCCGAACTCTGCAAGCAGCATGGAATAGTTATTGTTTCTCAACTCATTTCCAGTTATACTTGAACTAGTTATATATTGTACTTTCAATAAAGTCAATATTCAAAGTTTCTGCTTTAATTGATTTAAATAATTCCTCCACCATTCTCACCCAGCACATCCTATTCATACATTTTAGACCAAGTATTTTGCAATAGTTCCAAATAATTTAAAGAATAATTAAAACTATCACATTGAAAACTGATGAGTTACGCTTCCAGGAGCTTCCAATTCATTTGCCTCCAGGATATATAAACATCTCTAGTCTGAAAAGGCAGTACATTGGCTGAATTAAAAGCCCCTAAAAGAGAATGCTTTAATTCTTCACTTCTGCTTTTCAGAGTCAAACAATACATATGCAGAACTCTTTGTCTCTGTGTGGAACTTTACTTGACCTATCAAGTTCATGATGTAGCTTTAACAAGCAATCCCACTGATCCTATTTCTCAATAAGTAATCACATTGCTCCCATTTGAAAAAAAAAGCAATCCCACTGATCCCATTTGACAAAAAGTAATCCCATTGGTCCCATTTGACAAAAAGCAATCCCATTGGTCCCATTTGACAAAAAGCAATCCCATTGGTCCCATTTGAAAAAAAAGCAATCCCACTGATCCCATTTGACAAAAAGCAAAGCCATTGGTCCCATTTGACCTGTCTTTACAAATAACCCTGTTCTTTCACCGCAAAAAAACTCATTCAAAATTACTGAGTGTTTTGAAAAGGGATGTTGTGGTACTAATTGCTAATTTTGAACATGCAGCTTGACTTGAGGATCATAATCAGTAAATTTACCTTTTGATACCTGATTATTCAATTAAGATAATTATAAGTTGTCATCAGGATTAGTGAGGAAATGCATAATGTGATTCTAATGATGAAGCAGATGGACTGAACAAAAGTTACTCATATCATTAAAATTAGCTGCTTACAGCTCACACATTGCTGGATTCAAGGAACACCAGTCAGAATTGGACCTTTATTTTCTTTCCATTGCTCCTTAAGGAAATTAAGTTCAGATCTGAGGTGAAGATAATTTCATCAGTTATGGAACCCATTGGCAAGCTGTTCAAACAAAATGAGGATTTTTTTTTTGCCCTAGAATTTGCAGGGTTTTAATTAATTGTTGGCAAAAGAAAGACAGTGACTGCAATAATCACAGGTAGATGACAAAATCAGATGGGAGCCAGTTTTTTCTGGTCCTCTGGCTTTAATTTCCTCTCCTTCCTTCCAAGGGGCCCAATTTTCGGTCATAACCTAGAGGCTGCTGATGAACTTGAGTCCTGTAGGGTCTGTAAAGACCTAATAGCAAGCCAAAGGGAATAATGCATAGGACTAGTCTCAGTGTGAGAGGACATGGAAACTCTGTGTGCCTCTTCACCTTGGCACTGGCAGACTGATTCTGGCTTGTCATGGAATACCATTACATGAGTGATGAATTTGGACCATGTTAATAATTCAGACCATAAAATTTTACTTTGCCTTTGTCTCTGTTTTAAGATTCTTGACTTCACTTTTAATCCCTCCATGGCCTTCTACTCTCTACCACTGAAACCATCTCTAGCCCAATAGCATTCTAAGTTCTCCATTTCTGATACTTTACCAATCCCCAATTTAACATCTCCACAAATTATGGCCATGCTTTTTGCTACTTAGGCTCCAGATCTAGCTATAGGAATGTCTCCTAAACTTCCTGATTTCTTCTCTCTTTTTCTTCAAATGGAAATTAAAACCAATCTCTAACAATACTCCGGTTACATGTCCAGATCTATCTCATTCTACTCCTGTAAAATGCCGTTGAAACTTCTCTCATATATATATAGAAATACAAGTTGGTTTTCTTGTTAAACATGTGAATGTTGGTAAACTCTGCATCATTAGTAGGGAGGGTCAGCGCATTTTGTATGGGTCCTCTGTTCAAATATTTGGTTGAAAGCACGTCCCAAAATGTTTTACATAATGGTAAGCTAAGCAAACACAATTCAACACAGAAGTCTTTCCTTTACTCGATCCACTTTGGCAGAAATTTAAGATTGGGTTGAATACAGTATCAAAGTGGAGCACAGTGGAGGAGGCTTCAGGAAGTTACGGTCAGAGCTTCAATTGCAGGATTCACTCTCGACTGAGGGAGGCCACGTCTGACATCAGCCACTAAGGTGCTGTCAATGTACAAAGTGGATGGTTGAATGAGCAGCTGGTGCATATCGCAAGTCGTGGTTGTGCGACTACTGACACCAGACAGACGATCTCTGAAGAGTATTGGCAATGGCTGGGGTCACTTGTTTTGGAAAGGCATTGCCCAGAAGAAGACAATAGCAAACCAACAACAATCATGCTCACAGAAAGACCATGATCGCCTACATCAAATGACAATGCACAAAGTATAACAAACAGTGGGGAAGACAGGGGAAGAGAGTGTGGGGCTGATGGATGAGAACATGAGAGGGTGGGGTGATGTATATGGGGAACAGAGGGGGTGGGTGCTGTATCGTAGTGGAAAAGAGGGTGGGGATAATGTATGGGGAAGAGACGATTGGGGTGCTGTATCATGGGGGAAGAGAGGGTGCGGGTGATGTATGGGTGTGGAGAGTGTGGGGTGCTGTAAAGGGGGAAGGGAGGATGGGGAGATGTATGGGGTGAAGAGGGGGTGGGGGATAATGTATGGGGTAAAGTGAATAGCGAGCTCATTCATCATCAATGAAAAGCCCTTGTTCAATACCAACGTTTGAAGTTGACGGTTGATCAGAATGCCAAATGTGAAGATTCAGTCGCCAGAGCCCCAAGCCTGCTGATCTATGTGAGTCCACTGGGAAAGTGAAAAGCCAATGTCAGTGAAGAAACAGGTCTGTGGGAGGCCGAAGGCAGCCTGTCCTGGGGTTAGAGGGCTGTGTCTGTGTGTGGGTTGGTAGCGAGGCAAGGGGCTTGCTTTGCTGCTGTTGCTTCATCACTGTGATGAGAGGCTGAGGCGAAGATGGTAGGGATCCAGGTGCTGGAGTTTCTGAAACTAAAATTAAGACATAATTTCAAGACTGAGATGAGAACAGGATTCTTGACCAGATGCTAGACAAAAACCTAATGCGACTGGATGAGAATCCAAATGAGACAGAAATCTTAAATGCAATCACAGACCGAACCGAGTTGAGCGGACGAATGAGGACAGAACCTGAGGTCAGGTATTCCTTCAATATCCAAATCTTGGTGCCACTCACACCCGCCTTTACACTGGCGGCACAGCCGTGGAAACCCTGAGTAGTTACAAATTCCTGGGCGCATACAATCTCTCATGGCCCCAGAACATATCCTATGTAAAGAAGAAAACTCACTAACACGAAACATTAGAAATCCAAGAAATACACACAAAATACTGGAGGAACTCAGCAGGCCAGGCAACGTCTATGGAAAAGAGAAAACAATAACATTATGGACTGAGACACTCGGTACTCACCAGCACCTCACGTTCTGAAAGGGCTAGACTATGCATATCATTACTTACAAACTTGTACAGATGCTCAGTGCAGAGCATCCAACCATGCTGCATCACCCCGTGGTTCGGCAACTGCACTGCAGTGCATAGAAAGGCTCTGCAACTGGGTCGTCAAAACTGCCCATTGTAGAACCTACAGAAAGGTGCTGGAAAACACCCAGCACTAGCAGAACAGATCGCACCCACCGTGCTCATGGACTTTTCGTCCCATTTCCAACATGTAGCATCCACACCAGACTCTAAACACAGTTACTTTCCTCAAGTAGCAAGGTAGATCAATACCTCCACACACTAACCCATCCCTGCACATCCCCAACCACCACTACTTTATCATTTCCTATCAGTCACCTTATGTACAAAGACTCCTGTGCCTAGTGTCACTTTAAAGACTTACAATCATTCCATGTATATAAGCTATCTTATGTATTTATATTTATTGTGTTTTTATTTTTATTCTATTTTTTATCTTATTACATTTTATTTGTGTTGCGTCAGATCTGGAGTAACAATTATTTTGTAACTCCTGACAATTCTGTACTGGACATGTTGTTAAACAATCTTGAATCTTGAATCCAGAATATTTTCAGACCTGATCCAATGTATAGTGTGCCCTTTGTTTCATTGAAAAGGCCTACACGTGCTTAGTGAATACCAGTGGGCTACTGATCACATCAGAGATGAATTTTTGATTAAACCCATTTGTATCATACAGGAAGATATTATGTGGTAATATTTATACACACACTTTTTAAAGGAATATGACAGATACTGAAAACAATCAAAGCTTCATCATCTGCATGTTCACGTTATGCTTTCTTTGAAAAACTAAATCATTCAATTTTTTAAAGACAAGAAATAACAATTTCACTTAAGATATAATTAATAAATTATGAGAGAACTTTAAGAGGATTGTAAATCCCAGACAATTTGACCTATTACTTCTTGCTCATAGAACTAAACCCGGTTGTGCCATTAAGAATGGAATTACTTGCAGGCAGAACCGTTAATGAGATGGGACTTCTGGTGTCAGAGGTATTTATGGCTCTCCAACTGAACCCTGACAATTAAATTCAATCACGTAACTTACACCGTTGTCACAATTAAGTGAATTGGCTTGCTATTATGCAAACATTACTGAAACACAGAAGGGACTCAATCTGGCTCATCACAAAGCAACTGCAAGGGCATAATAATTTTCTAGGTGAATGCTTTATAACATGCATAATTAAAATTAAAGTGGCAAGCAAGTGAACTTCTATATTTCATATATACACACCTATATATATAATGCTTAAGAAAAGATTTACTTCAGTATGAAAGGCCCAGAAATCTGCATTTTGTGAATTTTCTGTTGAAGTTGATTTTACTTTTATTTTACAGCCATTCATTTGCACAATCTCTCACATGGTCTTTTGTCTGTTACGCTGGCACTGCAAGAACAAATGGACATTAATAACCATCAGTATTACCACTAGCTTGTGAATGCAAATATGCTGTGACATTTTGCATTCCAACACCTATATTTAAATTGCAAATTTAAATGATAATTCATGAACTAAATATAGATTTTCACTTCTGCAGAGATGCATTACAGAATTTCCATTTCAGCTTTGCCCATTTGTGTGTCAGGAATCATTTGAACGTTTATGGAAATATGCGCACTCCAGTGGTCTCAAAATGGCAATGTCTGCATACCCGTGTGAAGGCAATATTCTGGGCAGAAGAATGCAATGATCTGGCAGCAGTTGCTTTTTTTTGTGACCCCGCTAGTTTTTTCTCAGACGCCACCCTTGTAACGACACTTGCCTCTTTATGATGTTCCAACTTCACTTAAACTCAAGGGCTCATTCCCGAGAGCGAGCCAAAACCTGATATTCAATTGGTTTAAGCACTGATCCGAATTGGAAAGGTCATGTTCAGGCCGAGTCAAGGCAGTGGAGTCCAGGCCACAGACCATACCAAAGCAACAGAGCATGGGTCCAAGACTGAGTAATGACTGGATGTTTGGATAATTTAAGCAGCAGGCCAGGTTGAGAAGGTCAGGGTGACAGGGCCAAAGGTGAGGGACAGGCCGGTTCAGCTTGCTGCTCCTCAGCATTTACTTGGCTCTGAACTGAGGCTGTAGCTTCGTGTATGTGGACCGACACTTTTTTGCAAATTTCAGTTCTGAACTGTATTTGCTTACTTTATTGTTTGCATGATTTGGTTTTTCTTTCTATACATTGGGTGCTTGCCAGTCTTTTTCTTTATTGGGTTCTTTTGGGGCTTCTTTTGCTTTGTGGCAGCCTGTCAGGAGATGAGTCTCAAGGTTGTATAATGTATTCATACTTTGATAATAAATATACTTTGAACTTTGAAGATTTCTATTCAAGGAGAACGAGCAAAGCCCATACCATCACAAGCCATTCACTGGCATTAAATGAGTGTTGAATAGTGATGGAAAACGACATTAAGGAAGAAAATCAACTATGAACTTAATGAATGACAGTGCAGTAACTCACACAAAATGGTGGAGGAACTCAACAGGTCAGACAGCATCTATGGAAAAGAGTACAGTTGACATTTTAGGCTGGGACCTACATCAAGCTCTAGTGCCACCCCACCTGTACACATACAACTCGGTACAGCAGCCAGACCTTTGTTCTCTGGATCTGAATAGTGTTCCTCAACTCGATTTCCTACTCAATATGACAAAACTATAATCTAATACAGGGATTCCCAAACTTTTTAATGCCATGGACCCCTACTATTAACTGAAGGGTCTGTGGACCCCAGGTTGGGAACCCCTGGTCTAGTGTCAAACTTCACCAAACAGTGGCAACAGCTTTGCTGATTCCTAATGACCATATATTTGAGAATTCAGTAGAGTATGTTTCAACTCTCAGAACACAGCTTCATATTTCTTTATTTTTGTTCCACTTCAGCTTATTAGCTTATTTATTTATTGAGGTACAAGATGGAACAGGTCCTTCAGGCCCTTGGAGACATGCCGCCCAGTAATTCTCTAATTTAATCCTAGCCTAATAATGAAACAATTCACAATGACCAAGTAACGTACCAATTGGTACATCTTTGGAATGTGGGAGGAAACTGGAGCACCCAGAGGAAACACACGCAGTTACAGGGAGAACATATAAACTCCTTGCAGGCAGGCACGAGAATCGAACATGGGTAGCCTGTACTATAAAGAGCTGTGCTAACCACTTTGCTACCGTGCTGCTCCCTATCTTCAAGAAAATGATTTAGTATCTCATGTGAAGGTCTCAGACTATGCCTGATGTGACAGAAAAGATCGACAACAGTTAAGAATACCTAACTAGGTCTGCAGTACAGTCAAGCTTGCTGAAAGATCTACAGTAAGTCCGAAGTCAGTTCAAAGTAGGTCAGGCAATGTAAACTAAACCAGGGAACACTGGAGTTCCCAGCAGCTTAAGCAACATCAGTGAACAGAGAAAAGGATGACACACTCAGAAATGAAATAAAATAAAACTAAAACTATTATGACAGCAAAAATAATGATGAAGCACTCATTGGGTCAGGTGTAGTCCATCTGGTCCTTTGACCTTGTTTTACAATTCAGTTAGTTCAAGCTCGATTATCATTCAACCATATAAGGATACCGCTGAATACAGTCAAACAAAGCAATGTTCCCCCGAGGCCAAGGTGTAAAACACAGGACCAACGGTTATATACATCACGAGGCACATATCACACGTATAAGATTGCAAGTAAATATAGAGTTGCACAAAATAGATGCACTGTATGTATATATATCCCAAGTCCCTGAGTGGCATGTCCTAACAATTGATGTTGCATTGTGGTCCTCAGCAGTCCACAGATGCGTGTACTCAATCCAGCTTGTCTTCCAGCAAATGAAAACAGAAGGGAAGGACCAAAGAGAAGGGCCAGGCCCCAAGCCAGCATGGATGCTGGGCCAGACTTCCTCTGGTGTCTCCACTCCTGCACTGCTGCAATAGGTAAGCCTGGAGCTTGAGGGCGAGCCTTGGCTATAACTGAGATTGTGCAACTCCCCCCTCCTCATCTGACTCCCCAAAAAACAAGGAGCAATGACTTGCAGCATTTTACATTACCAATGCATTCACTAACATCACATACTGCATGACTTTATTCTTCAACACAACTTCTCCCGCACTACTTCTATATGTCCTAAGCAACAAATACAAAATGCAGGAGGAAATACTATATGTCTTGATATTCTTAACATCCAAAAGTCAATCAATTCCTGTCGTTGAATGAACACAATGACTGAGTCTCCATAGCCATGAAATGTGAAGAATTCTAAAAATTCAGCACTTTCTGGACTAAGACATATGTTCTCATCTCAATTCTCGGTAACTTATCCTTGGTTCTAGGCTTCTCTGCCAAAGAATCATCTTCTTCATATATAGCATATCAAATCCTGTAAGCTTCAATGGAATCTACTCTCATTATTCTAATGCTAGAGCAGGCTTTTCCAACCTTTCTGATGCGATGGACCTCATTATTTGAGGGGTCCATGGAGCCCAGGTTGGAAACCCCTGCTCTGGGGATACTCCAACTCCTTTCAACATCTCCTCACACAATAGAACCAGTGTGATGCATGGTCACTATTTTCTCTGGGGCAGTTAACTCATTCCAATGGTAAGGAGATGAAAGCTTAACACACTCTTCACTAATGGCTTATGCAATTACAGCTAGATTCCCTTATCTGCATATTCAAATGTTCCTGTAATAAAAGCAAACATTTCATTTGTCTTTGTAATTCCTTGCTCTGCATGCATTTTGGCTTTCAATGATTCATGTAAAATCACACCTAAATCCCTAAAAACATCAAACAGTACTTTTATCACACCGTATAATTTCCAATGTGATCTTTTTGTATCAAAATGGATGATCTCACATTTCAAAGTTCATAAAAAGTTCAAAGTAAATTCATTATCAAAGTACATACAGTATATGCCACCATATACAACTCTGAAATTCATTTTCTTGTGGGCATACACAATAAATCTATAGAATAACAGCCATAATAGAATCAAAGAAACACAAACACTTGGATATTCAACCACAGTTCAGAAGACAAAAAAACTCTGCAAATACAAAAATAAATAAATAAATAATAAACAAATGAACAATAAGTATCAGTAACATGAGATGAAAAGTCCTTGAAAGAGAGTCCGTTGGTTATGGGAACATTTCAATGATGGAGCAATTGAAGCGGAATGAAGCTATTCTCCTTTGGTTCAAGAGCCTGATGGTTGCGAGGTGTAACTGTTCCTGAACCTGGACATTTTCCATCACTATGCTCCTTCTGTCATATTCTTGTCCATCTACTCTGCTTGGTGATATCCATAAGCACCTTTCCTTCCTCTTCTGTACACTCAGTTCCACATACTTTAGTGCTATTGGTACTTTTGTTAACATGACACTACATGCCAATGGAATCAACATTGCTTTAAATAGCCGGTGCCCAAGCTATGTTCACGTTCTACCCCAGTGGTCACAGCCTGTCATTATTTATTCCTAGTCCCTATTTTCAGTGTGACAGATTTGTGTTTTTCAGTCTGGAGATTAAAGATATTCAAGATGTTGAAGACTGATTCAGTTGCAAAGGTCTAATTTTGGAAGGGGAAAACAAACATAAAGACAGCACTTCAGAAAAAGGGGAGTGGGACATGCTGTTCATTGTGAAGATCTGGAATAATAACACAAGAGGCACCCCATTCTCTTTGTACAGAACTGGGTGCCTCATTCCATAAACATTCTCTGTTTCAATCAGTTACAGACTCCAATCTCAAGGATTACAGTGATTTCATGAGGAGGATTCACCCTCTGCTTGTCATGAATTAGCAATTAGATGTACATTATCAGAGCTGCCCATACCTCAAGATTCTTAATCTTTCACAATCAGAATCAGGTTTAATCTCACCAATATATGTAATGAAATGTGTTAACTTTGTGGCAGCAGTACAATGAAGCACATGACTATGAAAATATGTGAATTACAGTAAATATAGGTAGTTAAATAAATAGGTAGTGCAAAAATAAGAATAAAAAGAGTAGTGATGTACTGTTCACAGGTTTGATGTCCATTCAGAAGTCAATGGCAGAGGGGAAGAAGAAATTTAAAGTATTCTAAATCAACTTATTTTAAGTCATTTTCTAAAAACAAAAGATAATTGGGTTTTTATTAATAATGGATAGCTATTTAAAGTCTTGATTGCAAGGTCAGTTTTACGAGTGCTGAAGAAAGAAATGGTCAATAAATTGACTTTTCCTAAAGCAATACTCTACCAATTTAGCTAAAGATTACTGATCCATGGGTCAAAACATCAAATTACTGAAGTTTTACTGATTTTCAGGATATGATTATCGTAAAGTGTCAGATAACCCCTCAAGTATAATATTGAATCCATGATTCTTAAGCAGTTTGTGCAATGATACTGAAATGTTAATTGAACTGAGTGAAAGCTACTTAGAAAAGGAAAGAGAAGATCCAGGTGTCATAGTCCATTTTGGAATCAATGATGTAGAGAGACAAGTGAGGTTTAAAAAAAAAATTATCAATTATTTTGAGTCCATAGTTTTTTGGATACAATTTAGGATGTTTAGATGACGAAGTGTTGGGTCAAATTGGAAAGGTCAAGTACAGGCCATATCGAGGCAGTGGGGACCAGGCCCATGAGCGTATCGAAATGACTAATCCTGATATTTGGATGATGATTTAAATGCTGGGTCAGGGTGTTGAGGCCCAAAGCGATGACTGGCCTGTTCAGCTTTCTGCTCCACTTTGCACTGAACTAAGTGTCTCTTTGCCGACGTTATTTGGCTGCGTTTGTTGTTTGTATGATTTGGGGGTTTTTTCCTGCACATTGGGAGTTTCACAGTCTTGGCTTTTTTTAATGACTCCTTCTGGGTTTTTTTGTTTGTGGCTGCCTGTTATTTTACAATTCTCAAGGTTGTATAATGTATTCATACTTTAATGAGAAATGTAATTTGAACTTTGATTAGGTCAGGAAGGGAGTGAGGAATGAGGAGTTCCATTTCATGAGGCTCTGGTGACAATACTGGAGAGGAGAGGGCAATACCATTGGAAAGGGCTCCACCTCACTCATTGTGGTACAGTATCCCCAGTGGAAAATTATCAGATCGTTAAACAGGAAGGGAAAGACAGGGCTTATGT
Organism: Hemitrygon akajei; assembly: GCF_048418815.1. Classification (NCBI taxonomy): domain Eukaryota; kingdom Metazoa; phylum Chordata; class Chondrichthyes; order Myliobatiformes; family Dasyatidae; genus Hemitrygon; species Hemitrygon akajei. The sequence continues at coordinate 193,210,384 of NC_133128.1, forward strand.
GAAGTCAGAGGAAGAAGATAATGAGAGGAAAAATCAGACTAAGTGGGCAAAAGCAAATGCTCAGGAAACACACACCGATAGAAAAGAATGAAATACTCAAGGTACTAAAGAATAAAGTAAAAGGAAAAACCTTAAAAGATCAGTTGAAATATCTGTAACTCATGGTAGACATCCTGATCAAATGGTTGTCAGAAGGCAATAATTCATTGTGAGGAACCAGAATGGTGAAAGTAACTAAAGCTGATAACAGACAGGACTACCAACCAAATATTACCCATTAAATGCTAATGAGAGAAGGATGCTACAGAGTGAGCAATTGCATTAATTGGAGATAAAGGAAAGAACAAGCATATGTCTGAGGTCGAGTGGTCCTGTGGTCAAGGACTGGTGGCCTATTAGTTTGGCAAGTCTCCCTTCCCAGGTCAATGAGTCCTGGCAGCAGACGTCCCTGGTAAGTGGCAAGTGAGCTGATAACACCTTCTCACCCCGGTTAAGATTGATCATGAAATACTCTACATAGGTTTCTGATAAAGGCTGACAATGATACAGGAAGACAAATAACAACAACAATTTGAAACAAAAGTTCCAGCAGACAGATTGTTTACAATATGACCAGCTCTACGAGAGTTCTAGTAATTTTAATGAAAAAAAGATGATCATCTAAATAAGGAATAACTCAAAGATGAGGAAATCTGGAAATGCTGGAAATTCAAACAACACACACAAAATGTTGGTGGAACGCAGCAGGCCAGGCAGCATTTACAGGAAGAAGTACAGTCGATGTTTCGGGCTGAGACCCTTCAGCAGGACTAAGGAATAACAAGGAATAAAGAATAATCTGTGTTCAAGTCAGATCACTAAATGGGCGTGCAGCAAATTTAGATGAAGTGGTATGGGAAAAAGTGCTGGCTGTTCATTCTATCTATCTCTCTCATAATCTTCCATTCCTATATAAAGTCACCACTACATAATGCACTCCACCTACAGCCATCATCAAGCTTCTGTAGGCAAGCCCTTTCTGAGTCCACACAACCAATTTTCCACGATCAAATGTCTCATGACTTTCTGGAGTGAGCCTATCATGGGGAATCTTGTCAATCACTTTACTAAAATTCATATCCATCACATCCACTGCTCAACCTTATACTTTGTGTGGTTATCTCTCTTACAGACTCATTCGGTGTCCAAAGGCACAACCTGCCTCTCACAAAGTCATGCTGCCAGTCCCTAATACATCTCATGAATCCTGTCTCTATGAATCCTCTCTATTAGTTTGCCCACCGCTGATGTAAGACTCACTGGTATATAATTCCCAGAATATCCCTATTACTTTTATTGAACAATAAGATAACATTGATCATTCTCCAATACCACTCCTGTGCCCAGCAAGAAGACAAAGATTACTGTCAACGCTTCAGCAATCTCCTTCCCCTAGTAACTCTGTAAACTATGTTTTTCAAAAGCCCTTCCTTTCCTAAGCTTGATGTACTCAAGCACGTTAGACTGTTCTACACTGAGCTCACAGGTATCAAAGTCCTTCTCCCTGGTGAATACTGAGCAAAGTGCAAAGCTACATGAAGAACCTCCCCTTCCTCCTCCACCACCAGGCACGTGTTTACCCTTTTGTCCCTAGCAGTCCTACCCTCACTCAAGCAATCCTCCTGCTCATCACATACAGTACATACATGTAGAATACTTTTGAGTTTTGCTTAATCCTATTTACCAAGGATTTCTCTTATCCCCTTCTAGTCCTCTCTAGTTCCTTCTTCCGGTCTTCCTTATAACTCTCAAGGACGCTATCGGAATTTTGTTTCCTAACTATTAAGTTGAGTAGAGCGGTGGGGATACATATCCATCAAAGGAAGTGTCACCCCTGGGCAAGGTGTAGTATCTGTTTAGAAACTACATCAGGGTCACGTGAGCCATGGGAGCAGCTGGTGGATGGTCGCATGATCAGCTGGTGCATATCACAAGTCCTGGTTATGCGAACATTGATGCCAGGCAGACAATCTCTGAAGAGTATTGATAATGACTGGGTCACTTGTCTTGTAAAAATAACACCAGAGGGCAATGGCAAACCACTTTTGGAGAAAAATTTGCCAAGGGCAATCATAGTCATGGCAAGACTACGACTGTCCATGTCATATAACACACAAACAAAATGTCATGTACACTTCCTTCCTCCTCATTAATAAATATTCCTCTTCTCTTGTTTACCATACCATACCTCTTCCTTCACCCTACTACGCCTTTCCTATTTCAATGGGGAACCTCCATATTTAACTTGCGCATTTATTGTTGTGCCTTTCGCTGAGAACATCCATTCCCAAATTCACATTCCAAGTTACTGGATAATACCATCATTATTAGCCCTCTCCCAATTAAATACTTCCCCTTATTTACTGCTCTTATCCTAGTCCAAGCTATGCTAAAGGTCAGGCAGTTGTGGTCATTATCTCCGAAATGTTTGCTCACCATGAGATCTGTCATCAGACCAGATTCATTGCCCAGTACTAGATCTTGTATGACCTCTCCTCTTGTCAGCCTGCCCACATACCATGTCAGTAATCTTTCCTGAACACACCCAACAAATTCTGCCCTATCTAAACCTTTTGCGCTAAAGAGGTGCCAACCAGTATTAGGAATGTTGAAGTGCCCCATGACAACAACCCTGTTATTTCTGCACTTTTCCAAAATTTGCTTAATTATTTGATCCTTGGTGTCTCTATGCGATTGGTGGGGTTGGGGGGGAAGTGGAGGTAGGGGCTATAGAATACCACCAATAGAGTGATTGTTTCCTTCCACTTTTTGACTTCCTTAGACTCAGTAGATAATCTCTCTACAATGCCCTTCCTTTCTGAAGCAGTGATACTATCCCTGATCAACAATGTCTCTTCCCACCTTTTTTGAACTATGCTGTAAGTTCAACTTGTTTCTGATACTTCTCGCAATAAAGCAGACAAATTTCAACCCATCCACTGACTGTGGCTATGCCCTATCCACTACTTACCCTTCCTCACAGTCTCTCTGCACATTGTATCTACCTTTAAATCTTGATTTAACAAAAAATCATCGTACTCATTCTTAATTGATTGGTTACATACTACATGGGTGGTGGGGTCTCTACCAAAGAAGGTGTAAGGTGCTCCTTCCCTCCAATAGCCTGCAGTTTGCTCTTGGGTAAGGTGTAGTACCTGCTTAGCCCCCCACTCAGGGTCAGTGACATTAATAATGTCACTCCCTCACTCTGTCCCTTTGTCCCAAACATCAGAACATCCAGCAGTCAATACTGTTCTTGTGACAGCCAAGTCTTCGTAATGAGATTTTCTGCCTGGCATTAGTGGTGGCATAACCAGGACTTGTGATCTGCACCAGCTACTCATACGACCATCCACCACCTGTTCCCATGGCTTCACATGACCCTGATCTTGGGGCTAAGCAGGTACTAAATGTTTCAAAGATGGTGCCAGCAACACTGATTCCTTGGGTGAAGTCTCTCAGATAGCAAATCTCTCCAATTATTTCACTTTTTCTATGCCTTCTGCTTGTTCCTTTTGTCTTGTTTCTGTTATGGAAGCTGGTGGAGCCTGTGATGTTCAGTTTGAATCTCAATCAAAGGATCCAGCACTGTACTGTGTCAGAAGAGCTGCCTTGTGGAGTTCAGAGATGGGGTTTTCTGCGTGTGAGGGGGTCGCGAACTGTTGTTGTCGCTGTTACTTTTCTGTGGGGTGGGGGTATTTTTGGGGTCTGCAAGTTTTGTTTCTTTTCTTTTTCAAGCCAGGATGGAAAGTTGATGCCTTTTCTTTCAGCAGCAGCCATGGTTTTTCTGTATTTCATGGGTATCTGGAGAAGATCAGAGTTGTATTGTACATGCACACTGTGACAATAAAATGAACCTTTGAACATTTGAAGAAGACAGTTGGAAGATTTGCTACTTCTTGTTCAGAGTTTATCATCGGTATAATGAAGGAAGGTGAGTAAGTAAGCTACGGTTCTCACCACATTCGATGCATCATTCTCAATGACAGTATTAATTTTCAATTGATTGTTCTCTCACCAGTGAGACAGCTGGCAATCTAGTGCAGCGCTGAATTAGTAGTGTGTTGCTTGAATTTGTGCCTTTCAGTTGTCTGTGTGCTGATGGATGCTTAAAATATCCACAGCTCTAGAACTGGCAAGTCCCCTCAATATCCTATTTGATATCCCTCCCAGAAGCGACACTGGCATAAACAGCAGTGATGTTTATTTACCTCATTGTTAGATATTGGTGAGCTAGTTCACCAAGATGGGAACAATCACATTTCTACGCAATATCTGTGTCTTCTTTTGAGAGGATTGCCAAAGTCTCTCAATCTTTCCAATCAGTTCTTCGTCAATATTTTCAAGTATTAGCTCTTTGTGATTTTCTATTACTGTTATAGTATTATACTGTATTTACAAAATTATATTTCTCCACAATTAAATCAACTTGTTTGCTTACTACAATCAGAATTAGGTTTAATATCATTGGCGTATACTGTGAAATTTGTTGTCTATTCGGCAGCAGTACAATGAAATACGTAACAATAAAAATCATAGAGTTATCAAAATCAACAGCATAGAAACAGGCCTTTTGGCCCATCTAGTCCATGCCAAGTCATGTAAACTGCCTACTCCCATTGACCTGCGCTGGGGTTATAGCCCTCCATGAACTTATCATCCATGTACCTATCCAAACTTCTCTTAAACATTGAAGTTGAACTCACATGTACCACTTGTGTTGGCAGCTCATTCCACACACTCACAGCACTCTGAGTGAAGAAGTTCCCACTCATGTTCCCCTTGAATTTTTCACCTTTCACCCTTAACCCATGACCTCTCATTTTAGTCCCACCCACCCTGTGGAAAAATTTTACCCTATCTATACCCCTCATAATTTTGACACCTCTATCAAATCGCCTTTCAGTCTTCTACATTCTAAAGTATACAGTCCTAACCTATTTAATCTTTCCTTAAAATTCAGCTCCTTCAGACCTAGCAATATCTTTGTAAATTTTCTCTGTACTCTTTCAGCCTTATTTACAACTCCCCTGTAAGTACTATAGGTGACCAAAAGTGCACACAATGCTCCAATTTAGGCCTCACCAACATATTATACAACTTCAATATAACGTCACATCTCCCATACTCAAGACTTTGATTTATGAAGGCCAATGTGCCAAAAGCTTTCTTTATGACCCTGTCTATCTGTGCCACCACTTCTGATGAATTATAGACCTGTTTTCCCAGATCTGTCTTTGAAATAAGTCTTAGGGTACTAGAATGTTTGCCACCAATTGTTAATTAGAAACCACAGTATGGGTGTTGTCTGCAGTGAATTGTGAGTGATGCTGTATCATTTTAGATGTCATTTGAGCAAATTACAATGAAATTCTGATTGATAACGTGAACAATTTACAATCTTAACAGAATCCGTTTGTTGCAACACCGAAAACTATAAAGATCTAATAAGTTCCTTTGCAACTAGTCCATATAAAATGATTTACTATATTAATTTTATTATACATAGCTGCCAATCAATACAGCATTAAAGAAGCTGCAATTACTTTAGAGGACTTTCGCATTCAGGTCACTTTCTGGTGAAATGAAAAGAAAATATGACAAAAAAAAACTGCATCAATGATCTCAAACATCATTTGAGCACATCAGCATCTTTACTTTGCCAGGGAGTGAAAGCAATTTGACATTGCTCCTATATCTTATGGTCCTGTTTTCCTTTGACACTCACCAATTTTTAGTGGTGTACCAGAGATCTTCCAAATGCTACGTAGCTTTTGCACGACAACAGCACTACCCCACGCCACAAGAGACTGCTGAGAGTTGTGGACACACCTCAGCACAAAATAGAATGAAACTTCTGCTTCATGGACTCTTCCACAGGTCTCAGTGCTTCAGTAAATGAGTCAGTGTAATCAAAGACCCCATCCATACCAGACATACTCTCTTCCTACCCCTCACAACAGGCTAAAGTTACAAAAGCCGGAAAGCACATCTATCTCACTATTATAAGATTGTTCAATGGTCCCTTAGCACGATAAGCTGGACTCTTGACCTTATTATCTCCCTCATTATGACTATACACCTTATTGTCTGCTTACACTGCACTTTCTCTGTAACTGTAACAGCGTTTCCCAACCAGTTTTAGCCCAACATCCCAAAATCACTTTCATACTTGCCAACACCACCCTAAAACACCTTCATACTTGCCAATGCCCCTCTTAGGCACAATATACTTTCTGGTGCCCCCACAGTGTAAAAAATTTCTTTCATATGCTAACATGAGAAAAATGATTCTGCTTTATATTTTTAATTTTCTTCAAACCTAGCTTCCATAGTACCTGTGCACTGTACAGCAGCTTCGATTTCAATGTGGTCTTTTGAGCTTGATGGTTTTTAGCAAAAGTTGAAATATCTGGTTCAAGTTGTAACAACAAAAGCCTTAAGTCCCATTGTGCAATGATGTCCAAGTGGTTTCTTTATTTTTGAGAGTGTGTGGTTCACTGCACTGAAGCCTCTTTCAACAAAGTAGAATATGGAAATGCAGTGAAGAGCAGTTTGGCTGTTCTCCAAAGACCAGGAAACTTCATATGAAGCTGCATACCAAAAAGGGCAACATTTCTGAAAAGAATTTTTGTTTTTTCATCATTCTAAATTTTGATAATTTCTTCTTGCAAGTTCTCTTCTTGTTCTTCCACTTGCAAAGAAATGGGTTAATTACCCAATCTGGAATTTCTAGATCGTTCAAATACTTGAAACAATTCTGAAAATCCTTCTTCAGTGACTGCAGGTGTAAGCAGTACTCTTGCAAATCACCATCTGTGAAAGAGAATGCCATACTTTCCATGTTGGGAAACTGTGAGAACATTCTTCTTCCAATATTTTGCTTATATATTTCCAATTTTCTGGTAAGAGTGGACACTGCACTTTTCGCCTAGATTAAACTGAAATTCTCACCCTGCAGTTTCATGTTTATAATTGTTATTTTGTCATACAGATCACCTAGGTATGCCATATCTCCATGTAAAAGTTCAATCTTGTTTCCCAAGCTCTTGTCGACTTTGAGCAAAAATTCAACCACAGCCTCAAAAAGATCAAAGGAACATTTAAAGCAGCAGCCTTTTGACAGCCAACACACTTCAGTGTGAAGAAACAAGCATTCAAACTCATCATCATTATCTTGGCATAACTGGGAAATATTCTGCTATTTAATGGATGAGCTTTAATTTTGTTGATAGCAGATATTACAAAAGTCATGCTTGTAAAAAGTCGCTGGCTGAGGTTTTTGGTTGTAAGATGTTGACGATGAATTACACAATGGATTGCAAATAGACTTGGAATTTCTTTGTTCATATATTCCACTAAACCAGCAAGGTGACCCATTATATACGGTGCTCCAACTGTCGCACAAGAAATCATGTTCCTAATCGGAATATTTTTATCCTCAGTATACATTTTGAGCTTGTTACAGATTGATTCTCCATTGATATTGTTTTTAACTTTTTACAAAAGAGAATCTCTTCATAAACTTTTCCATTTTTGATAAACTGTGCAAATGCCATTAGCAATGACTCATTTTCTCACACAATTGACTCATCCAGTTGTACCCCAAATTCTGTTTTTTGTAGCTCTGTGCACAGTTGATACTCAATGTCTTCACTCAGTTTGTCAATATGTTAAACTAGAGTTATTACTCAGAGGAATTAGTTTTAAAATACTGGTATCCATTTTGAGAACAGTGGTCAGTACTTATGATGCAGCAGAAATAGAGCCAATCTTTCACCAGTCATATGAGATTTTCTACACTTTGCTATCATTATGGGAATGTTATCGGAAGCAATGAGACCACTATCAAGGTTATTTTTAGCTTACTTGGCAAATGACTCGAGTGTGCACGTTTTCCAAATGCTTCTTTCATATGCTGGAACTAAATAATACCATAAGTAGCCTTTTCAGGGTGTCTTTTAGATAGTTGGATAGATAGATAGATAATTTATTGATCCCAAAAGAAATCCCAGTGTCTTAGAAACATTATAAGTCCACAGATATACAAATATTAGAAGAAAAGTAAGAAAGAAAAGAAATAAGTTTCCTCAAACATTCTAACAGGAGGGAATCATCACTTCCCTGGTCTCATTACAGTGCCTCATGGTTGAGGGTAAGTATGACCTCATATACTGCTCTTTGGAGCAGTGCAGTTGTCTTAGCCTATTACTAAAAGTGCTCCTCCATTCAGCCAAGGTAGCATGCAGACAGTATGAAACATTGTCTAGAATTACCAGGATTCTCTGTATGGTCCTTTGTTCTACCACAGTCTCATGTCCAGTCTTACTCCTATAACAGAACCAGCCTTTCTAATCAGTTTATTGAGCCTGTTGGCACCACCTGTGTTGATGCCATTGCCCTAACACACTTCATGAAAGTGTTTCTGCAACCTTGATAGTTTTCTGGCCTCAGTAGTCAGTACAGTATTACAAATAAGACACGTGGGATCGTTGATCCGATAGGAATGGAGTAAAACCATTCTCCAGGTATGTAACATTGTATTGATGCACTTTCTGTAGTTTCTGTTTCTAAGTGGGCTTAGAATTCAAGGCTTCATCGCCTCCAGACTCACAGAGATCGTGCCATACATATTTATCCATCATTAACAGGGCTAAATTTAAACTTAAAAAATTTCAAACTGGGAATGCCTATCAGATGTTGATGATGGCAGTGAGTTGACATGAATGGAACAATGGTCGTGGCACGCAAAAGAATGGCAAGGCAATAATAAAGACTATCACAACAGTGGAAATTACATTGACAAGGATTCAGATTGGAATCTGAAGGTTAGTCAGGATAGAGCTGGTGTTCAGCAAGCTCCCTTTATACCAGTGGTTCCCAACCTTTTCTATGCCCCACACCCCTAGGAAATGTTTGATTAATGTTCGCACCCCCTACAAAAGTAATATCACATTTGAAGATGAAGAAGTCTAATTTTTAATTTTTGAACCACAAATTGAACCACATACAATACTGCGGGTGAACAAGTTGAACTTAAAAAAATAAGCTTTTAACTCAGTGCATAAAATGCAAATATAAATTGAGCAATTAGGTTCTAATTTATTCCAAAAAATTGTAAACAGTAAAATCAATCCCAATTGTGAACATAAAATTCAATGACTTCTTTGCTCCTGCTTCTTATTCATGATTTTGTCAAAACGTGGAACTTTCTTGCTGACTGCGATCCACATGTCTGCCTGTGGATTCAGGCGATTCCTAGATTTTGTCTTGATTGACAAAAGAACTGAATCCAGATTCACACAAGTATGTTGTTGCAAATGGAGTGAGGACACGGAGTGCTTTTCCACTAAGTCTTGGGTACGTATCCAGTGCTGCACACCAAAACTCCTCCAAAGTCTTGCTTTCAAATTGCATTTCAAGAGCTCAATTTGTCCGCAAATCAATAAGATCTTCCTTCAGCTCTTCATCATCTGACATTTTCTCCAAATTGTAGGAATATGGATTCATGATCCATTGTTCTGAAATCTTCAGGTCTCCAGCAGCAAAATATCCATCAAACAATTCTGACAGCATTTCCAAATTAGCCACAATTTCTTCACGCACAGTAGGAGTTATGGATCCAGCATCATCAACCATCTCTTCTATTGAAGGAAAATTTGAGAGACTGCCTCTTTCCATCCTTTGACACCAAAGATGTAACTTTTCTTTGAAGGCATTCAACTTTTCACAAGCCTTCAATATGTTTATCCCTTTTCCTTGAAGAGAAACACTCAGGTCATTCATACAAGTGAAAATGTCAACTAAGTAAGCCAGCATTTGGGCGAATTCCTGTGATTCCATTGCCCCAAACAGATCACATTCACGCTCCTCCAGAAAAACTTCGATTTCTTTCTGCAGTTCAAAGAAGCAGGTTAAAGCTAGTCCTTGTGATAACCAACGGACTTCTGTGTGAAAAAACAAAACTGAATGCTCACTTCCCAGATCCTCACAAAATGATTTGAAGATGCAATGGTTCAAAGCATGCCCCCTGATCCAGTTGATGATCTTCACACAAGTATCAAGGACTTTCTTCAAATTTGGAGGCAATGTTTTTGATGCCAAAGCATGCCAATGAAGAAAACAATGGGTAACTTGCAAGTCTGGAATCTCCTTTTTCATCAATGCAGAAAAGCCAGATTTATTTCCGAGCTTTGCAGGTGCCCTGTCAGTGCACACAGAACCAATGACTTTGATATCTAAATCATGTTTGGCAAAGAAGTCTTTCACCAGCTGGATCACATCCTTTGCAGTTGTGTTTGTTTTCAGATCTTTACAAAACAAGAACTCTTCCTTCACAGCACCATCATTGACATACCTCAGTAATGTGATGAGTTGACTACAACTGGAGACATCAGTTGACTCGTCCAACTGAATAGAGATTTTAAGAGGACTAGCTCTGACATCTGAGATGACTTGGTCCAAAATATCTTCACTCAAATCACTGATTCGGTTGTAAATGACATTATTTGATAGCGGCACCTGTTCAAATTTTTTTCTTGCTTCTTTGCCCAGGATAATTGTTGCCATTTCCAGTGCACATAGCTTGATGAGATATTCCGCAATTGTATAGGGCTTCTTGGATTTGGCCACTTTAAATGCCACTTGGTATGAAGCAAGAGATAGTGGTTTTTCAACAGAAATGAAACCTAATTTTGGAAGAGTTCTTTGTGAATCAAAATGAGTTCTTTTGATTTTCAATGACCCAACATCATGTCCTTCAACATCAGCTCCACCATGCTTGTTCTTGAAGTGCTCTTGAAGCTTGGATGGCTTCAGATTTGAGTTGGAAAACACAACGCTACAAAGAATGCACTGGGGTTTTTTGCAAGCCATTATTTCCTGTTGTGCAAGTGAAACCAAAGCACACATAGTCATCATTCCATTTCCTTCTTTTTGACAAGATGAAGGGTTAAGGGTAAAGAGAAAAATATGAGCTAATATGAGAAAAACTATCTGACTAAGTCAGGGATGACCGCTTTACTCAACCAGACACACTTATAGTAAAGTATTGCGCGAAATACGCTTTTGAATATTATATTATGATATTATCTGCAGTTACGCCAAGATAAATCGTCAGGTGGAAATGCTATGGGGACGCGACGTGACTTATTAGGCTACTCTCTACTGAATTCACACACCTATTTCCGATGATTACCGGAGATATGAACTCCCATCATACGATTCAAAGTCCTCGGTGCTAACCATGATACCTCCTCAACTAACACAATTCAAAACTATCAACGACTCAAGAAAAAAACCTTTTAAGAGAAAAAAAAACCTTTGAAATTCAAAAACCTCTTTAATGCATTGAGACAAATATGAATGAATGACTTCAGCCGCTTTTTATCAAAATGCGGCTTTTTAAAATTTTATAATTGAAAAATTTTCCTACTGTCTGCGGGTTTGGTTTTAACATGAGGTCGTTACTCAATGGTTGATTCGGGATGTATAAAGATTTTGGCATTATGAGATGATTTTTTACCTGAGATGTAACCTTCTAGCTAACATTGATGAGACTCCTCAACTCTGAGGTGTAACTCCCAGGTAACACTGATGAGACTCCTCAACGCTGACTTGGGCAGCGGGAGACTGGAGTGTGCTTGGGACAAACGTTACTACCACTTCTCAAGGCACACTGGCAGCTGGCTGAGTGATGACTCATGACTCGTCACTCAAGGACACAAGCCACTCTTTGTCGCACCCCCTGAAATTCCATCTCGCACCTCAGGTTGGGAACCCCTGCTTTATACTATTCCAGTTAGCATGATTGACCAATCATGTAAGATTTCATAATCTCCAAAGACGGATTTTGATCGCATGTATGAGGCTAAGGTGGCTTTGAACACCTCGAGAGGAATCCTCAGAGTCGGTAGCTTCACTGATTGGCTCATTTCACTGTGCGGTTCCGGCCAGCACTGTATTGTTGAGTGACCTGTTTCCAATAGATCTGTAGAGAAAATTGAGAGAGTGTACTTGACTTACCAACCGTTAAATTGCATGAACTCTTTCATACTGCAAGTCAAGAGGAACTGTTGGCCATCCTGGCTGCAGATTTATGTATGTTTGGTTAGATGAGATTGTGGAGTTTCAGACACATTGTGGCAATGAGCGCTCACTTCCTGCATGGCTATGATTCTTCCTGTGCTTCAGTGCCTCATCCTTTTTTTTGCAGGTGCCTGCTCTACTAACGGTCTCGTGCCTCAAGTTAGGGTGCCACTTACTGCCCCTCCCATAAGAATCCTGAGCACCCCTGACAACTATTTCCCCTAATGCCCCCCTTAGAACACATAACTACCCCCCTGGGATCAGTACCTCCCCCATTGGGAATCAATGCTGAAACACTTTATCCTCCAAGAAGACCACAACCCCATGGTTTGGAGGCTTGCATGCCTCAATGACCCAGAGATCTATGTTGGCTGCAGTTCGGGCTTTATGCTTTGGTTCTTGCTAGGGTCACCCATGACAAAGTGGTCAAGGGGCAGATTCAGCTCAGTCCTAACAATCCTGACTGGTAGAACAAAAGTGTTATGGAAACAGTAATGAAGTACCCTTATATGTGGCCAAGGACAGACAGAAATGGAGGACCCTCATTGCTGCCCTAAATGCCAGTGGTGTAATGAGCAGTAAGTAACACTCTGCTATTGTTTTTGTTTTGTATGCCAGTACATCCGCTTGTCAGCGTACTGATGTGATGATCAGCGTGGATGGCATGCAAAACATTTTATTCACTGTACTGTTCTTCATTACTTCTGACAGTAATAAACCACTATTCTAGTTTGTCTGAAGCTGCTGCTGCCCAAATCAAACCCTCAGTTTCAATTATTTTAATTCCCTTGGTAAATGATACAACATTGTCCAATGCCAGTGTGTGCAAATTCTGAGTTTTGTCTGAAAGCAATAATAAATCACCATTTTAATAATGCTACCTGGGTTGTATTTTTTCTGTACAGGATAAAAAATGATGCAGATAAATTAAGGTTTGTCATTTCTTTTTTCTTAAAGGTATAGATAGCCTGACCCATTTCTACTGGAGTGAAGAAGCCGGAAACTTTTTTTTCCCACTGTTAGGTTTATTAATGCTAGGAACAGAGGGAATAGTTTTCCAATGACAATGAGTTCTCCATCAACTGTGCCGAGCCCAGGAAAAATATCCTATTTCAAAATCAGTGTTATTGTATTATTTCATTTGATGTACCAGAAGTTATTATGACACTTGGGAAGATGAGTTGAATTATTGCCGAGCTATGGCTCTTGCTAATTTCTGTAAAATCCCCCGATAGTGACATTTCCAATTTTTATCAGGCTGTGATGGAGCGCACTCGGTAAATGCACTCCTTACACAGGCACATTCACAGACACAGGACTGCCTGGTCATTCTGTTGGCATTGCGCTGAGTGTGTGGACTTCATTGTCTTCCTGATATATTCCCGTAATGTGTCCTAAACCAAGCTGACGCACTCGGGTCGGCATTATGGTCCTTTTCCCACCAAACACAGTGCAATATTCCATTTCTTCAGTAATGATGTTGTGGTTAAAAAACATTCTCTCCCCTTCCCTCTTCTTCTATTCCCCACTCTGGCCTCTTACCTCTTCTCACCTGCCTATCACCTCCCCTTGGGTCCCCTTCTATTTCCCTTTCTCCTATGGTCCACTCTCCTCTCCGATCAGATTCCTTCCTCTCCAGCCCTTTACCCACCTAGCTTCACCTATCACCTTCCAGTGATCCTCACAACAGCACCCCTTTCATCTCAGACGATTGAAGAAGTTTGGTGTGGGCCCCCAAATCCTAAGAACTTTCTACAGGGACACAGTTGAGAGCATCCTGACTGGCTGCATCACTGCCTGGTATGGGAACTGTACCTCCCCCAATTGCAGAACCCTGCAGAGAGTGGTGCGGACAGCCCAGTGCATCTGTAGATGTGAACTTCCCACTATTCAGGACATTTACAAAGACAGGTGTGTACAAAGGCCCCAAAGGATCATTGGAGACCTGAGTCACCCCAACCACAAACTGTTCCAGCTTCTACTATCCAGGAAACGGTACCGCAGCATAAAAGCCAGGACCAACAGGTTCCAGGACAGCTTCTTCCACCAGGCCATCAGACTGATTAATTCACACTGACACAACTGAATTTCTGTGTTATATTGACTGTCCTGTTGTACATACTATTTATTATAAGTTGCACATTGCACATTTAAATGGAGATGTAACATAAAAATTTTTACTCTTGTGTATGAAGGATGTAAGTAATAAAGTCAATTCAATTCAATTCAATTTGCTCTCATACCCTCCACCTTTCTATTCTGCCAGCTTCCCTTCCCCTTTCCAGTCCTGAAGAAGGATCTTGGCCTGAAATGTTAAGTGCTTACCTATAGATGCTGTCTGATCTGCTGAGTTTCTCTAGCATTCTGTGTACGTTGTCAAGAATACATAGTTGATCTCTTACTGAATCACAAACCTGAACCTTCTCTGAGAGCATTGTGAGTCTACGATCATCACAAAGACTGCATCATTTTGTCAAAAGTAAATAGGGTCTGGCAACACATATTGGACTTTCCATCAGCATCCACAACCCCGTGTAAAATAAAATACCTTAAAATATTAACTTATTAACCTGGTGTATTTTTATTCTGTGCTCTGAGAATATTATTCTGAGCAGTTTTTATTATTTTCTAAACAGAGAGAAAATTCAAAAGTCTAAGGTGCAAAGGGACTTGGGAATACTTGTGCAGGATTTCCGAAACATTCATTTGCAGCCTGAGTCGGTGGTGAGGAAGACAAATGCAATGTTAGCATTCACTTTGAGAAGACTAGAATACAAAAGCAAGGATGTAATGTTGAAGTTTTATAAAGCACAGGTGAGGCCTCACTTGTATTGTGAGCAGGCTTGGGCCTCTTATCTAAGAAAGGATGTGCTGACATTGGAGAGGGGTCAAAGGAAGTTCACAAAAATGATTCTAGGACTGTAAGGCTCATCAAATGAGGAGTGTTTGATGGTTGCGTGCCTGTACTTACTAGAATTCAGAAGAATGAGAGAGGACCTCATTGAAACCTATTGAATGTTAAAAGGACTCAGTGCATGCCCTCTGGTATTTGACATTTCAACCCTGGGAAACAGGGTGGTCCACTCTATCTATGCCTCTCATAATCTTGTAAACCTCTCTCAGATCTCTCCTGAGCCTCTGTGAAAACATGTCAAGTTTATCCAGCCTTTCGTGATAGCACATGCTCTATAAACTAGGCAATATTCTGATTAACCTCTTCTGCACCCTCTCCAAAGCCTCAACATCCTTCCAATAATGGGACAACCAGAACTGTATGCAGTACTCCAGATGTGGCCTAACCAGAGTTTTATAAAGTTGCGACACAACCACTTGAGTTTTGAACTAATAAAAGCAAGCATTCCATAAGATTTCTTAGCCACCTTATTGACCTGTATAGCCACTTGCAAGAAGCTATGAACTGGATCACATAATCTTTCTGCTCAGCAACACTGTTAAGGATCTTGCGTTCAACCATCTACTGTCTCCTTGCATTTGCCCTATGAAGGAGCAACACATCACATTTATCTGGGTTAAACTCCATCTACCATTTCTCAGCTCATATCCATATCATGCTGTATTCTTTGCCAGTCTTCTACACTGTCCACAACTTCACCAATCTTGGTATCATCTGCAAATTTACTGACCCAGCCATCTACATATTCATCCAGGTCATTTATAGACATCACAAACTGCAGAGGTCCCAGCACAGATTCCTGTGGAATTTATTAAACAATCTTGAAACTTGAATCATTAAATAACCTTTAATGTTTGACTCAGGGATGCCTTTGAAAGTTGAAACAAATACAGAGATGACCTCACAATGGAAAGGAGTATTTGTTCTTCCAACTGAAGAAGAAACTACACCAACATAGGTAGAACCCAAAGTTTTCAGCAATTGGTGTGAGAAATTTTTACTGGAACTGGAAGCTTGATGACATTCTTCAGCATTGACAATGGTTGACATAGGATTATTAATCCCAAAAAAACATTATGGAGATGTATTTCAGAAGAGATACAAATGTATGGGGAAATACAAACAAGATAATATCAGCATTTACAAAATGTCAGATGGACAGAAAAATGAAATGAAAGAGGAAATGGTAGTTACTGAGTCATTCACACACAACGGGGAATGGTGTCCCAATAATATAAACTACTAAACCCTGTCAGAACAGCAAGAGACTGTAGAATCACACAATTACCACAATTGTTAGAATCCAGTTGGCAGCACAAGGGATTTCTAAGAAGTTAATATATGACTAAAAAATCTAAATTAATTAATATAAAGAAGAATAGAACTTTTATTTAACAACAACAACCACACGTGTCTTACAGCGCCATGCTTCCAGATCTTTCTGTCATTTCTGTGCATGCTCAGAACTCTCTCCAATCATGTTCTTACACATGATATCACCACATCTTCCTTTCCTTAAAAAGAAAAACAATTAGCAACATTGAACAGAGCAAATGCATAATTTAACATGTCTCTATCAGTCTCCCTGGGGGTTTACAAACATGAGTAAGCCTTCTAAGTAGTTCACAGTTCTTGCATTTCGTTGTTATTTCCATGTGTTCTCTGGTCTGCATCAGTTAACTGAAACTCTGAAGTTGCTTTTTCTTGAGGTCTTTGCAATGTCTTCTAAACACTGCTCCTTCTTCTCTTTGGACCATGTATGATCTGGGTTGTACTTCTTCAAGTACTGTAGTTTTCTTAATTTCTTCCACTTCGATTTGTAATGAAATACGAGTCTTCTTTTCTTCATCTAATTCATTCATTAACTGTGTCATCTCTTTATTTATGCTGAGACTTCATAATTTCAATAAAACTTCTCAATTCCTTCACTTGTGTTTTCACTTCTTCAATTGGATCCTGATTCCTGTCACTCTTTGGCTTCAGATCAGTATTGTACTGTACCGGCAAGTTTGGCCTCTCCTCCTGCAGAGGTGAGATTGTGATAGAATGCATGGCCCATTGATGCATGTGCGTTACTACCAGAGGGCAAAATTGCAACTCCTGGTTTTGGTGGCAATGCTTTGTAAGATCTTTTTCACTAAATTCAGTCTCTCACAGGCAGATAAACCCAATATTGACTGTACATTCCTTGGCACCATCACAAACAAAAGCGTGTGCTGAATACTTTTGTGTGATACTTTTGCCACACATGTTCCTTTAACTGGAATGTCTGCACTTCAATACCCAGCCACTTTATAATTGTCTTATGTAACTTTGGTCTTGGCTTTAATGCAATAAACTCAGATTCTCCAAGAACATTTACTTGTGCTCCAGTATCCAGTTTAAACAGAATATTGTTTTAGTTCACTTGCAATGGCATAGTCCAGTCATTCTTAATTTGTTTATTTTCACAAAGCACATCTATATAAGACTCCTCAAGTTCATTTTCAAACACTGCATTTATGTGTTTTATTTTCTTTCTACTTCTGCAACAGCGTGAAAAAGGATTACTCTGACTGCAGTCATTGCACATTTTCCCATACGCTGGACACTGTTTTGGCCGATGCTGCCGCCCATAGCGATCACATAGCATTTTTTTCTCAGAAGACGGCTTGGTTTTGTTGTTGTTTTATTATTTTTTCTAATATGTTTGCTGCAGCTCTCAATGAAAAGTTCTTTAGCCTGTGGCGTCACTGTTTCCAAAGCTTTACAGAGCATCAAAGCTTTTTCCAATTCCAAGTCTTGTTCTCTTAACAGTCTTTCTCTCAGACCATCATCCAGAATGCCACAAACAATTTTGTCTTTAACGAGAGAGTCTGTCAGTTCTCCAAACTCACATGTTTTACTACGGAGTCTCAACTCCGTAACATATTGATCAATAGTTTCACCAGCTATCTGCTTACATGTAAAAAAAATTATGCTGCTTATACGTCACATTATGCTTCAATATCAAAATGCTTCAAATTTGTCCATTATCGATTTTAAGTTTAAATTATCTCCATTTTCAGAAGTAAAGGTGGTTATATATCTCAATTGCATTGTCACCTATTACATGGAGTAGAAGCGCAGCTTTAGTTTTTCCAGTTTTTTATCCGCTTTGATCGCTGATAAACAAATTTCAAAATGTTGCTTAAATTTTCTCCAGTTCTCAGCTACATTCCCAGACAATTGAAGTGTTGGTTCATTTGTAAAACTGTTAGCAACACCAAAACAGTTTGAACTTTTTTCAATTATCTTTGATTCTCCCATGTTAGGTAAAGTATTATTCTTCCAATCTGACTTCTGACACCATGTTGTGTTCCTGATATTAATACGTACCGTGGGTTTCTAATAAATAACTATATTCTGGAAGAATAGAATTTTATTTAACAACAACAACCATATGTGTCTTACAGCGCCATGCTTCCAGATCTTTCTGTCATTTCTGTGTATGCTCAGAACTCTCTCTAATCACATTCTTACAGGTGATATCACCACAAAAAGAAAGTAGAATTAGGAGAGTGATATAGAACCACCATTGAGACCCTATCCTTGTACTATCCAAGAAAAATTACCTTCAATTTCACCTTAATCCAAAAAAAAGAAAATCTAAATCATGATCACTGCCTTTTGAAATACATCATTTTAAGATTGGCATAATTGAAAACTGAACTACTGAATAAAAGAAAGTACAAGACAACTTTGGCAAGCAAAATATATTCTCTGAAAGACCAACGTGAAGTACATCAAGGATTGAGTGATGCATAAGTAAAAGGAAATTGACACAACAACAGTGTTAAATCATTTGCCTGGGTGGTGGAGAGGAGAAGCAAACCTTGTATAATATTCAATCAAAGAATCTGAATCTAAAACAAATGATGAAACTCTGACTCCACAATCATACATCTTTGAGACCAAGATGGACCAAAAAATAAAGATAAACCAAGTTCATCTCTGATCTACCCCACAGACAATGGCAAAGGAAACAATAACATCAGCTCCTACAATATTAGCATTAGTGAGTCTAACATCTGCAGTCAATAGCGTGTCATCAAAACATTGTACAAACTCTTTACAGAGACAACAGAACAAATTGGAGGTATAATATTCTGTCTTCATTTATATCATGTTAACTGAGTGATATTAGAAATTGAAGAGACAAATAATAACAAAGATTTTCTCAAGATCTTCCTTCTTTTCCTTTTTAATGTCGACATAATGTCAGTCCAACCTGCTGATACATATATATGATTTGCTTCAGCCACTCCTATCCTTTGGTGAAGAAGTTCCTTCTGAATTCATTTCTGGATTTCTTGCTGACGGATGTATAAGGGTGGTTCTGTCCATTTTCTTCACTCCAAATCAAAACATTCTATTTGAATCTTCTTCATTAAAATCCTTCATGATCAAAAAATTTATCCACAAATTTTAAAAATGATATTTGTGTGTGTGTGTGTATGTGTGCGCGCGGTGTGTATGTGTCTGTGCGTGTGTGCATGTGAGCAGTGTGTGTGTGTTGGTGTGAATGGTATTAGTGGTGTGTGTGTGTACACATGTTTATTCAATGGGAATAAGAAATTCAAAACTAAAGTGGAACATCTCTGAAAGAAGATGGGACACGGGTGAGTACATTCCATGAATCAAATAAGGTTGTGCATCCTGTAGAAAGCTTTGAAACAGCTCTTACCCATTCTGGTTAAAAAATGCTTTGTTGTTCAAAGTTAACACTATATTTACATCTGTATATGCATAAATTACAATTGTGAAGTAAGTATGACAGTGCCTGTACTTTCTAAGGAATCTGCGGAGATTTGGCATGACATCAAGACCCTTGACAAACTTGTTTTGATGTGTGTTGACTGGCTACATCACGGCTTGGTATGGGAACACCAGTGCCTTTGAACAGAAAATCCTACAAAGGGCAGTTATTTCATCCTAGTGCATCATGGGTAAAGCCCTCCCAACCATTAAGTACATCTACATGAAATACTGTTGTAGGAAAGTAGTATCCATCATTAGAGATTGCCACCACCAAGGCCATGATCTTTTCATGCTGCTGCCAGCAGGTTGAATGTACTGAGGACTCCAGGTACCAGGTTATTACACTTTAACCATCAGGCTCTTGAACAAAAGGGGATAACTATACTCACTTGCCCATCCATTGAGATGTTCCCTCAAACAATGATCTCACTTCAAGGACTCTTTATTTCATTATCTCACATTCTCATTATTTATTTCTATTTGCAGTTCTCTGGATGATCTTTCATTGATCCTGTTATAGTTACTATTCTATAGATTTGCTGAGTACGCCCACAGGAAACTGAGTCTCAGGGTTGAATAGGATGACATCTATGTACTTTGATAACAACTTTGAACTGTAAAACGTCCATTGAAATAGGTGATGTACATAAACTGACCATTTATGCACACCCAACCATCCTGTCCAGATTATTATCAGTTTTTGGTACCTCTACATTATAATCTTCCTAATGAGGAAAATTGAGCTACACAATAGAATTTTTTAAAATCTTCTGTGCAAAATGACTTATATCTGCTCAGTGCTTATGCGTTAAAGTTCCATGGTGAGGATGTGAAAATCAAGCTCAAATCTTGGGCCTGTTCTGCTGCCATTTTACAATGTCCATGGATGTCTGAAACATTATTTATAGATGATGATATATTCAAGTCAAGTCACTTTTTATTGTCATTTTGACCATAACTGCTGGTACAGTACATAGTAAAAATGAGACAATGTTTTTCAGGACCATGGATCTACATGAAACAATACAAAAACTACACTAGACTACAGACCTACCCAGGACTGCATAAAGTGCACAAAACAGTGCAGGCATTAAAATAAATAATAAACAAGACAATAGGGACAGTAGAGGGCAGTAGGTTGGTGTCAGTCCAGGCTCTGGGTATTGAGGAGTCTGATGGCTTGTGGGAAGAAACTGTTTCATAGTCTGGTCGCGAGAGCCCGAATGCTTCGGTGCCTTTTCCCAGATGGCAGGAGGGAGAAGAGTTTGCATGAAGGGTGTGTGGGGTCCTTCACAATGCTGTTTGCCTTGTGGATGCAGTGTGTGGTGTAAATGTCTTTAATGGTGGGAAGAGAGACCCCGATGATCTTCTCAGCTGACCTCACTATCTGCTGCAAGGTCTTGTGATCTGAGATGGTGCAATTTCCAAACCAGGCAGTGATGCAGCTGCTCAGGATGGTCTCAATACAACCCCTGTAGAATATGGTGAGGATGGGGGGTTGGGAGATGGACTTTTCTCAGCCTTCGCAGAAAGTAGAGACACTGCTGGGCTTTCTTTGCTATGGAGCTGGTGTTGAGGGACCAGGTGAGATCCTCCGCCAGGTGAACACCAAGAAATTTGGTGCTCTTTATGATCTCTACTGAGGAGCCGTCGATGTTCAGTGGGGAGTGGTCACTCTGTGCCTTCCTGAAGTCAACAACCATCTCTTTTGTTTTGTTCACATTCAGAGACAGGTTGTTGGCTCTGCACAAGTCCGTTAGCCGCTGCACCTCCTCTCTGTAAACTGACTCATCATTCTTGCTGATGAAACCCACCACGGTCGTGTCTTTGGCAAACTTGATGATGTGGTTCGAGCTGTGTGTTGCAGCACAGTCGTGGGTCAGCAGAGTGAACAGCAGTGGGCTGAGCACACAGCCGTGGGGGGGGGGGGGGGGGTGTGCTCAGTGTGATGGTGTTGGAGATGCTGCTCCCGATCCAGACTGACTGAGATCTCCCAGTCAGGAAGTCTAGGATCCAGTTGCAGAGGAAGGTGTTCAGGCCCAGTAGGCTCAGCTTTCCAATCAGTTTCTGAGGAATGATTGTGTTGAATGCTGAATTGAAGTCTATGAACAGCATTTGAGCATACATGTCTTTTTTGTCCAGATGGAGGGTGATGGCAATGGCATTGTCTGTTGAACGGTTGGAACGGTATGTGAACTGCAGGGGGTCCAGCAGGGTCTTGATGTGCCTCATGACGAGCTTTTTGAAACACTTCATGATGATGGATGTGAGTGCAACGGGACAGTAGTCATTTAGGCAGGACACTGAAGACTTCTTCGGCACGGGGACGATGGTGGCGGCCTTGAAGCACGTTGAAACAGTGGCGCTCTCAGGGAGATGGTGAAGATCTCAGTGAGAACATCTGCTAGCTGGTTTGCACACCCTCTAAGCACTCTACCAGGAATATCGTCTGGTCCAACAACCTTCCATGGGTTGACCCTGCACAGGGTTCTCCTCACATCGCCATGGTGAGACACAGCACCTGGTCATTTGTAGAAGGGGTGGACTTCCTGTGGCCATCAAACTTTACAACTCCTCCCTTGGAGTGTCAGACAACCTGAGCCAATAGGCTGGTCCTGGACTTATTTCCACTTGGCATGATTAACTTATTATTATTTAATTATTTATGGTTTTATATTGCTATATTTCTTCACTGTTCTTAGTTGGTGCGACTGTAATGAAACCCAGTTTCCCTCAGGATCAATAAAGTATGTCTGTCTGTCTTCCTCACCACCATGTCATTTTCCGCCTCAAAACGAGCGTAGAAGTTGTTCAGCACATCTGGGAGGGAGGCATCACCCGCACAATCAGGTGATGTTGTCCTATTGTTGGTGATGTGCTGAATGCCCTTCCACATGCGTTGTGTGTCACCACGGTCCTGGAAGTGGCTGTGGATTCACTGGGCATGTACACGCTTTACCACTCTGATGGCCAAGGACAGTTTGGGCCTTGTTGTTGTCAGGGCTGCCTAGTCGCCTGCTCTGACGCAGGTCTTCAGCAGCGCACGCAGCTTGCAGTCATCCACAGCTTCTGGTTTACGCGTGTAGTGATGGTCTTGGACACAGTGACATCATCGATGCACTTGCTGATGTAGCTGGCCACTGATACCGTGTACTCCTCTAAGTTGGTAGAGTCGTCATTGGTTGCAGCCTCCTTGAACATGTGCCAGTCAGTGTTCTCAAAGCAGTCTTCAGAAGCAGAGATGGCTCCTGCTGGCCAGGTTTTCACCTGCTTCTGAACTGGTCTGGAGCTCTTGACAAGTGGTCTGTATGCTGGGATTATGTTATCTAGCTGTTATGTTATGTTATGTATATAATATAATATATTATATATATAAAGTTAGCTGCTATGCTAGCATAACAGAAATGTGGTCGGAGTAACCAAGGTGGGGGTGGGGCTCTGCCCGGTAGGCATTGGGGATGTTTGTGTAAACCAGGTCCAACGCGTTTGCCCCTCTCATTGCAAAGTCCATGTTCTGATGGAAGCTGGGGAACACTGACATGAGGTTCACGTGGTTAAAATCTACGGTGACAATAAACAGCCCATCAGGGTGTGCATTCTGTAGTTCACTAATAGCCTCCTTAGCAGTAGCGCTGGTGGGAATGTAGACACCGACTATAAGGACAGTGGTGAATTCCCGTGGCAAATAAAATGGTCTGCATCTAACAGTCACAAACTCCACTAGCGATGAGCAGTGTCTGGAGACCAGCACAGAGTTCTTACACCATTCCGTGTTGATGTAAACACAGAAGCCACCACCGCGAGTCTCACCGGAAAGAGCTGCATCCCTGTCCACTGGAAACAAGACGAGTCTGTCCAGCTGAATGGCAGCGTCCGGGACTCCATCAGTGAGCCATGTTTCCGTGAAAACATACGCACAGCAGATTCTATACTCTCACCAAGTATTTCATTGGAGTATTTCATATTAAGATCAATAGCATTGAAATGATAAGCAATTCAGGAATATTTCACAAAAGCTGACAAAGATTTTATGGGGTAGGAACATAAAAATCAAGAACATAAGAATTCGGATGAAGGACATCCTCGTTAGGGAAAGAAACTTAGAAACATAGAAAACCTACCGCACAATACAGGCCCTTCAGCCCACAAAATTGTGCCAAACATGTCCCTACCTTAGAAATTACTAGACTTACCTATAGCCCTATATTTTACTAAGCTCCATGTACCTATTTAAAAGCCTCTTAAAAGACCCTATCATATCTGCCTCCACCACCGTTGCTGGCAGCCCATTCCATGCACTCACCACTCTCCGAGTAAAAAACTTACTCCTGACATCTCCTCTGTACCTACTCCCCAGCACCTTAAACCTGTGTCCTCTTGTGGCAACCATTTCAGCCCTGGGAAAAAAGCCTCTGACTATTCACATGATCAATGCCTCTCATCATCTTATACACCTCTATCAGGTCACCTCTCATCCTCTGTCCCTCCAAGGAAAAAAGGCTGAGTTCACTCAACCTATTCTCCTAGGAAAGAGACACAGCTTTGTGCTGCACACAATGCTGAAGAAGTTATGGCATGAGTAGAATCGGTACCAGTGGCTAAGAGAGTTAAGAATTTATAAATTGTTAGAAAGGATCATGTATTAACTTTGTTACTGAATGAGAAACAGAGAATCAAAGGCAAGAGAGGGTGTGTGTGTGTGTGTGTGTGTGTGTGTGTGTGTGTGTGTGTGTGTGTGTGTGTGTGTGTGTGTGTGTGTGTGTGTGTGTGTGTGTGTGTGTGTGTGTGTGTGTGTGTGTGTGTGTGTGTGAGAGAGAGAGAGAGAGAATAGAAAGTAAAATCAAGTTATTTTAAAGATCTCCAATACATTCCTCTCATTTTATACACACTGGGTAGGATGATGGATTACCACCCATTATCAACAATAAACTTATAAGGATAGGTATGCTGATAATCACCTGACTTAACTTTCCATGGTGAATTTTGAAGTAATTAATATGCAAATGAAAAACGTAATGTAATTATGGAGAGATTAAATCATTATAAAGCTAAATTAGTTTGTAATGCAAATGGGGTATTTCCTGCATAAGCATGGAGCTGACTGTTTGACATACATCTTTCTACCTACTAGGACATTAGTGTTGATTAAGTCACCTGAGGTTTCTGAAGGTGATAGCAGAAAACTATGTAAAGAAATTATGAGGGTGAAAGGGATTGACTATGGAATGACTTTGGCAGCAGGATTGGGGAGAATTCTAAAAGCTTTTGCAAATTTTTTAGAGTAGGAATCATAGAAAAGTACAGTCAGAAACAGGCTCTTTTGCTCATGTATTCCATTACAAACCATTTAAGATATCTACTCCCATTGACGAGCATCAGGACCATATCCTCCATACTCCTACCATCCATGTAACTATCCAAACTCCTCTTAAACATTAAAATCGAGCTCACATGCCCCACTTGTCCTGGCTGTTCATTCTACACTTCATGACCCTCTGAGTGAAGAAGTTTCCCCCCATGTTTCCCTTAAACTTTTCATCTTAGAAACAAGAAGGTGGCTAAGGGAGGAATGGGACTCATTTGGCACCAAAGAATAGTCAGGCAATGTAAGTGAGATCCTGAATGACGACTTCTCATATTCACCAGGGAGAAGGACATGGAGGCTGGCTGATATTCAGGAGCATGCACCAAAATGGAGGAAGTCGTAGAGATATTGGAGCAGGGTAGAATGGATCAATTCTCCGGCCTAACAGGATCTCTTTCAGGATAAAGGAAACAATGGAAGAAATCGCTGAAACTCTAATAGAGATGCTTGCATCTCATAGTACATGCTGGTGAGCTGTACTCAAATCAAAGATTCAAAGATTCAAAGTACATTTATTATCAAAGTAGAATACAACCCTGAGATTTGTCTTCCCACAGACAGCCACGAAACAAAGAATTGCCATAGAACCTGTTCAAAGAAAGCAACAAGCACCCAGCATGCAAAAATAAGAACAAATCATCTGAACAGCAAAAAAAGAGTCAAAACCACAGGATATAAAACACCAAATCACCAGGTCATTGAAACAGTCTAAGAATATTTAGTTCAGTTCAGTTCAAGTGAAAGCGAAGTTGCTGGAGAAGAAACAGGAATTAAATGAGGAACTCGCAATTTTTTTATGAACGAAATTACTTCCAGTAGGATGAGTATAGCTACAGATACTGGTAAACTCTACAGCCAATCAAATAAAAAGATTGTAACTACTTCAAAATTTAGAAGTATTTCTGATTCAGAACACTATAAGATTGTAAGGAAGTGTAAATCACCTACTTGCTATCCCAGCCCTGTCCCACCACATGTTTTAAAGACTCTTTGAATCGTATTTTTAATTCTGTTTGGAAAATTATGAACACATGCCTTCAAACTGGAGTTTTTCCAGCAACACACAAAAATGCTGGTGGAACACAGCAGGCCAGGCAGCATCTATAGGAAGAAGCACAGTCAATGTTTGGGGTCGAGACCCTTCATCAGGACTTTTTCCAGATAGCTTCAAAACTGCATTGCCAAACCACTGCTTAAAAAGCCAGACCTTTATAGTGAGGTGCTAGCTAACTACAGGCTTACAGTATATCAAATCTTCCCTTACTGAGCAAGGTTCATTTAAAAACAACTCAACAACTTTCTGAATGAGAGCAATATTCGAGAAAAGTTTCAGTCAGGTTTTAGAGCAACCATAGCATGGAGATGGCTCTAATCAAAATTGTCAGTGACTTTAGGCTCAGCACTGAAGGCAACAGATCTAATTCTTCCAGATGTAAGTGCTGCCTTCGACACACATTCTCCTAAATCACCTTGAGAACTGGCTTGGCTTCTCTGCTGGAGCCTTTAATTGGTTTTGCTCATATATCTTAGAGACAAAGTGTTTTGTCTTTCTTGGAGAATATTTTCTAAGAGATACAATGCCTTTTGGTATTTTTATGTACAAATGTTTATTTTTATATTTATATTTTATGCTATTACAAAGCACTTTAAACTACATAATCTGCATGAAAAGTGCTCAATAAATAATAATAATAATTATTATTAATGTTATCCTAGAAATACAGTGACAGATGAGTAGGAGTCAGCATGCTTTTGTGCAGAGCAGATCATGTTAGATGAGTACAGTTAGACGAGAAGCTAGACTGGACTGCCAACACAGATGCCTTGTGCAGGAAGGCACAGAGTCGACTGTACTTCCTTAGAAGGTTGGCGTCATTCAATGTCTGTAGTGAGATGCTGAAGATGTTCTATAGGTCAGTTGTGGAGAGCGCCCTCTTCTTTGTGGTGGCGTGTTGGGGAGGAAGCATTAAGAAGAGGGACGCCTCACGTCTTAATAAGCTGGTAAGGAAGGCGGGCTCTGTCGTGGGCAAAGTACTGGAGAGTTTAACATCGGTAGCTGAGCGAAGGGCGCTGAGTAGGCTACGGTCAATTATGGATAACTCTGAACATCCTCTACATAGCACCATCCAGAGACAGAGAAGCAGTTTCAGCGACAGGTTACTATCGATGCAATGCTCCTCAGACAGGATGAAGAGGTCAATACTCCCCAATGCCATTAGGCTTTACAATTCAACCGCCAGGACTTAAGAACTTTTTAAAAGCTATTATTAATGCTTTTTGAGATAGTGATTTAGATGCATATCATATTTTTTACTGAGTTAAGTATTGTATGTAATTAGTTTTGCTACAACAAGTGTATGGGACATTGGAAAAAAGTTGAATTTCCCCATGGGGATGAATAAAGTATCTATCTATCTATCTATCTATCTATCTATCTATCTATCTATCTATCTATCTATCTATCTATCTATCTATCTATCTATCTATCTATCTATCTATGTCTTAAACTTCAAAGTTCGAAGTAATTTTTATTATCTTAGTCCATATGTGTCACCATATACAACCCTGAGTTTCATTTTCCTGCGGGCATTCTCAATAAATCCAATAACCATAGTAACTATAACAGAATCAATGAAAGTTCAACCAGAGTGCAGAAGACAACAAACTGTGCAAATGTGAATATAACTAAATAGCAATAAATAACAAGAACATGAAATAACAAGATAAAGAGCCCTTAAAGTAAGATAATTAATTATGGGAACATTTCAATGGATGGGCAACTGTGTAGTTAGTCCCCTTTGTTCAAGTGCCTGATGGTTGAGGGTAGTAACCGTTCTTGAACCTGGTGGTGCAAGTCCTGGGACTCTTGTACCTTCTAGCTGATGGAAGCAGTGAGAAGAGAGCATGGTCGGGCTGCTGAATAATGCTGATGATGGATGCTGCTCTCCTACTTCTGTGTTCCATATAGAGGCGCTCAATGGTTGGGAGGGCTTTACTCGTGTTGTACTGGGCCAAATCCATTAGCTTTTGTGAGATTTCCTGTTCAAAGGCATTGCTGTTTCTATACCAGGCAGTGATGCAGCCAGTCAATTCACTCATAAATCTAACTGAGTTTCTTGAGGAGGTAAATAAGAAAATAGATAATGACTGAGTGGTAGACATTGTTTATCTGGACATTATTAAAGTTTTTGTCAAACTTTTGGGAAGCCACAGGGGATCAATAGAGTTTGTGAACTGGATCCCAAACTGACAGAATGACAGAAGGCAAAGGATGAATGGGTGTTTTTCTGACTGGGAACCTACATCAAGTTGTGACCTACAGGGATCATTGCTGGGATATTTTTTCTTTGAATAAACGACTAGAAAAAGAGAAAGGTAGTATGATTAGAAAGTTTGCATTTGACACAAAAATGTTGGTGGAAATGTAGAGAGCAAAGGTTGTCAAGCATAGGGCAAGGCATGGATCAGCGGAAATTGGGCAAACCAGTGGCAGATGAAATTTAATTAAAATAGGTGTGAAGTAATGCACTATATGTAGAACATGGAAAAGTACAGCACAGGAACAACTCCACAATGTCTGTACTGACCATAGCACCAATACAGGCTAATTCCATTTGCTTTCATATGGAAAAGAGTACAGTCAACATTTCAGGCCTAGACCCTTCAGCAGGAACATCGACTGTGTTCTTTTCCACAGATGCTGCCAGGCCTGTTGAGTTCCTCCAGCATTTTGTGTGTGTTGCTTGGATTTCCAGCATCTGAAGATTTTCTCTCATTTGTGCTTTCATATAGTCTATATTTCCCTAAGACTACCAAAACAATCCTTCTGTAAATGATAACTCAAAAACAGAGGTCAAATTCTGGTAGGACATTTGGCATAGAAGACAGGAACCAAAGATAGGAATGAAGAGTCAGTGGTGTGTAGCTCCCTGAGAGTGGCATCACGGGCAGATAAGGTAGTGAAAATTGCATGTGGCACGCTTGCCTTCACAACCAGGGCATTGTGTGTAAGAGTTGAAATGTCATATTGCAGTTGTACAAAGCATTGATTTAGATGACATGCAGAGTATTTTGTAGTTATTGTCACCGCACTACAGGAATGTTGGACAGTGCCTAGAATGAATTTGCAAGGATGTTGCTATGAAAGGGAGGCTCTAGTTACAAGGGAAGATTGGATAAGCTGTGCTTAGTGGAGGGGTGACGTTGTAAAGTTTCATGCGATGAAGTGGAATGTAAATAAGACAAAGAATGAGAATCATCATTCTCTTACAATCCTTAAAAGACCTTTGGACAGGCACATGGTCAGGAAAAGTATAGAGAGCTTATTTAGAATTTTAACAGTATAATATTCTTAATGTTCAGTTCTTTTCTTCTACTTTTAATTCTGGTTCCTTTAATAAATAGTTACTGGTTCTTGTAGTTGAATGTATGTAAGTCTATAAAATCTCTGAAAGATTGGATTGAATTGACTCTATTTCCTACATCCTTCACATACATGAGGAGTAAAAATCTGTACATTACATCTCCATCTAAATGTGCAATGTGCAATCATAGTAATTTATATAATTTGTAATAAACAGAACAGTGAATGTAACATAGAAATACACTCAGATCAGTGTGAGTTCATCAGTCTGATGGCCTGGTGAAGAAGTTGTCCCGGAGCCCGTTGGTTCTGGCTTTTATGCTGCGGTACAGTTTCCCAGATGGTAACAGCTGGAATAGATTGTGGTTGGGATGACTCAGGTCCCCGATGATACTACGGTCCTTTTTACACACTTGTCTTTGTAACGGTCCTGAATAATGGGATGTTCACAATTACAGATGTGCTGGGCTATCTGCACCACTCCCTGCAGAGTCCTGCCATTCAGGGAGGTGTTTTATGTGAAGTAAATGATGCATGTGGGCATTGAACAGAGCTCAGAAAGAGGCCCCATCTTAGTGGTTGTGTATGTTGGGTGACAGGGTGGAGGTACAGCTCTACCAAAGGAGGTGTAAGGTGTTCCTTCCCTCCACTAACCTGCAGGTTAAGGCATAGCATATGACTTAGACAAAGAGTAGCACCTGCTTAGCCCCACTCCCCTGCTATCAGGGTCACGTGAGGCCATGGAGGCAGGTGGTGGATGGTCATATCAGCAGCTGGTGCATACCATATGTCCTGGTTATGTAACCACTGACGTCAGCAGACCATCTCTGATGAGTATTGATAATGGCTGGGGTCACATATCTTGTACAGACACTGTCCAGAAGAAGGCAATGGCAAACAATTTCTGTAGAAAAAATTGACAAGAACATCATGGTCATGGAAAGACCATGATCACATACATCATATGACATGGTACATAATGCAGATAATGATGATGTATGACAATTAGGCCTTGAGGCAGATCACCAGCTCCATGAGAACAGAATGTGTCTGGCTGCCTCACAAGCAGTAATAATGAATCAGGAGCCTCAGAACCCACACCACCAGGTTCAGGAATAGTTATTACCCCTCAGTCAACAGGCCCTTGAACCAAAGGGTATAATTTCATTCAACTTCACCTGCTCCATCATTGAAATAGTCCCACATCCTATGGACTCACATTCAAAGATTGTTTTTAATAACATCATTCCCACAACCCTGATTGAGAAATTGCAGAACCTGGGCCTCTGCACCTCCCTCTGTAATCGGATCCTCAATTTCCTAACCGGAAGACCACAATGTGTGAGAATTGGTCATAACATACCTTCCTTACTGACGATCAACACTGGCACACCCAGGGGAGTGTGCGTAGCCTACTGCTCTACTCTTTATATACACATGAGGGTGGCCAGGCATAGCTCAAATACCATCTATAAATTTGCTGACAATACAACCATTGTTGGTAGAAACTCAGGTGGTGATAAGGCGGTGTACAGGACTGAGATATGCCAACTAATGGACCGGTACCGCAGCAACAACCTGGCACTCAACGTTAGTAAGATGAAAGAGATGATTGTGGATTTCAGAAGAGGGTAACACATACGGATCCTCATGGAGGAATCAGAAGTGAAGAAAGTGAGCAGCTTCAAATTCCTGGGTGTCAAGATCTCAGAGGATCTAACCTGGTCCCAAAATATTGATGTAGTTATAAAGAAGGCAAGACAGCGACTGTACTTCATTAGGAGTTTGAAGAGATGTTGCATGTCAACAAATACACTCAAAAACTTCTATAGTTGTACCATGAAGAGCATTTTGACAGACTGCATCACTGTCTGGTATGGAGGAACTACTGCACAGGACCGAAAGAAGCTACCGAGAGTTGTAAATCTAGTCAGCTCCATCTTGGGTACTAGCCTACAGAGTACCCAGGACATCTTCAGAGAGCAGTGTCTCAGGAAGGCAGTGTCCATTATTAAAGACCGTCAGCACCCAGGACATGCCCTTTTCTCACTGTTACCATCAGGTAGGAGGTACAGAAGCCTGAAGGCACACACTCAGCGATTCAGGAACAGCTTCTTCCCCTCTGTCATCTGATTCCTATATCGACATTGAACTCTTGAATACTACCTCACATTTTTTAATATACAGTATTTCTGTTTTTGCATGATTTTAATCTATTCAATATACGTGTACTGTAATTGATTTACTTATTTATTATTATTTTTATTATTTTCTCTTCTATATTATGTATTGCATGGAACTGCTGCTCCTAAGTTAACAAATTTCATGTCACATGCCGATGACAATAAACCTGATTCTGACTCTGATTCATCTCATGTTCAAAATATATATTGCTTATTTATTTATTGTTAATATTATTATTGTTTCTTTTTGTATTTGCACATTTTGTTGTTTTCTATACTCTGGTTGAACACCCTAGTTATGTTGCCTTTCATTGCTTCTGTTATGGTTATTATTCTATAGGTTTATTGAGTATTCTTACAGGAAATTGAGTCTCAGGATTATATATAGTGACATATATGTACTTTGATAATAAAACTTCACTTTGAAATTTGAACTTTATTTTGTGCTTTGTGTTGTGCTGCATCAGATCCGGAGTAACAATTATTTCATTCTCCTTTACACTTGTGTACTGGAAATGACATTAAACAAACTTGAATTTTCAGTAGTACTGAAGACTGTAAATGTTTGGAAAATTCACAAATTGGAAGCTGCTGACTTTAATTTATTTGGCAAACTTGCTAATTTACCAGCAATCCGAGGATTCTTAATTCAAATTTAATCCTGTCAAGTTATATGAATGTTAGGCACAATTTCAATGATGAATTTATAATTAGGAAGTAGTTAATACTAAATTGCTAGATATAATTGAACTCTATTTGCATTTGATGTTACTTATTTTGTCTATTGTTTATTTGCATATTATTGCTTATTTGCTCATTTGCAAGTAGGTACTTCCTGTGGAGAATTATCAAAATGTATGAAATCCTGTTTCCTTGCCAAGAAAGTGTCATTTTTTTTTAGTTTTGATGCTAAGTTGCTGGAGTAACTCAGTGGGTCGGACAGCACCTGTGGAGGAAAGGGTGTGAGATCCTGCATCAGGGCTGAATTTGGCCATCGTTATTATCAGTTTACAAATGAGGTGGTTTACACAGTGGGAACCTAAGTGTGAATTGTGTACAGGATGGGGCTAGTGTGGGAAGCCATGGCCCTGGTGTTTGGGAAGGGAGTACAGGAACAACGGTCCTGGTGTTCGGGAAGGGAGTACAGGAACCGTGGTCCTGGTGTTTGGGAAGGGAGTACAGGAACCATGGTCCTGGTGTTCGGGAAGGGAGTACAGGAACCATGGTCCTGGTGTTTGGGAAGGGAGTACAGGAACCATGGCCCTGGTGTTTGGGAAGGGAGTACAGGAACCGTGGTCCTGGTGTTTGGGAAGGGAGTACAGGAACCATGGCCCTGGTGTTTGGGAAGGGAGTACAGGAACCATGGCCCTGGTGTTTGGGAAGGTACAGGAACCACGGCCCTGGTGTTTAGGAAGGGAGTACAGGAACCATGGCCCTGGTGTTTGGGAAGGGAGTACAGGAACCGTGGTCCTGGTGTTCGGGAAGGGAGTACAGGAACCATGGTCCTGGTGTTCGGGAAGGGAGTACAGGAACCATGGCCCTGGTGTTTGGGAAGGGAGTACAGGAACCATGACACTGGTGTTTGGGAAGGGAGTACAGGAACCGTGGTCCTGGTGTTTGGGAAGGGAGTACAGGAACCATGGCCCTGGTGTTTGGGAAGGGAGTACAGGAACCATGGCCCTGGTGTTTGGGAAGGGAGTACAGGAACCGTGGTCCTGGTGTTTGGGAAGGGAGTACAGGAACCATGGTCCTGGTGTTCGGGAAGGGAGTACAGGAACCATGGCCCTGGTGTTCGGGAAGGGAGTACAGGAACCGTGGTCCTGGTGTTTGGGAAGGGAGTACAGGAACCATGGTCCTGGTGTTCGGGAAGGGAGTACAGGAACCGTGGCCCTGGTGTTTGGGAAGGGAGTACAGGAACCATGATCCTGGTGTTTGGGAAGGGAGTACAGGAACCGTGGTCCTGGTGTTTGGGAAGGGAGTACAGGAACCATGACACTGGTGTTTGGGAAGGGAGTACAGGAACCGTGGTCCTGGTGTTTGGGAAGGGAGTACAGGAACCATGGCCCTGGTGTTTGGGAAGGGAGTACAGGAACCATGGCCCTGGTGTTTGGGAAGGGAGTACAGGAACCATGGCCCTGGTGTTTGGGAAGGGAGTACAGGAACCATGGTCCTGGTGTTTGGGAAGGGAGTACAGGAACCATGGCCCTGGTGTTTGGGAAGGGAATACAGGAACCATGGCCCTGGTGTTTGGGAAGGGAGTACAGGAACCATGGCCCTGGTGTTTGGGAAGGGAGTACAGGAACCATGACACTGGTGTTTGGGAAGGGAGTACAGGAACCGTGGTCCTGGTGTTTGGGAAGGGAGTACAGGAACCATGGCCCTGGTGTTTGGGAAGGGAGTACAGGAACCATGGTCCTGGTGTTCGGGAAGGGAGTACAGGAACCATGGTCCTGGTGTTTGGGAAGGGAGTACAGGAACCATGGCCCTGGTGTTTGGGAAGGGAGTACAGGAACCGTGGTCCTGGTGTTTGGGAAGGGAGTACAGGAACCATGGCCCTGGTGTTTGGGAAGGGAGTACAGGAACCATGGCCCTGGTGTTTGGGAAGGTACAGGAACCACGGCCCTGGTGTTTAGGAAGGGAGTACAGGAACCATGGCCCTGGTGTTTGGGAAGGGAGTACAGGAACCGTGGTCCTGGTGTTCGGGAAGGGAGTACAGGAACCATGGTCCTGGTGTTCGGGAAGGGAGTACAGGAACCATGGCCCTGGTGTTTGGGAAGGGAGTACAGGAACCATGACACTGGTGTTTGGGAAGGGAGTACAGGAACCGTGGTCCTGGTGTTTGGGAAGGGAGTACAGGAACCATGGCCCTGGTGTTTGGGAAGGGAGTACAGGAACCATGGCCCTGGTGTTTGGGAAGGGAGTACAGGAACCGTGGTCCTGGTGTTTGGGAAGGGAGTACAGGAACCATGGTCCTGGTGTTCGGGAAGGGAGTACAGGAACCATGGCCCTGGTGTTCGGGAAGGGAGTACAGGAACCGTGGTCCTGGTGTTTGGGAAGGGAGTACAGGAACCATGGTCCTGGTGTTCGGGAAGGGAGTACAGGAACCGTGGCCCTGGTGTTTGGGAAGGGAGTACAGGAACCATGATCCTGGTGTTCGGGAAGGGAGTACAGGAACCGTGGTCCTGGTGTTTGGGAAGGGAGTACAGGAACCATGACACTGGTGTTTGGGAAGGGAGTACAGGAACCGTGGTCCTGGTGTTTGGGAAGGGAGTACAGGAACCATGGCCCTGGTGTTTGGGAAGGGAGTACAGGAACCATGGCCCTGGTGTTTGGGAAGGGAGTACAGGAACCATGGCCCTGGTGTTTGGGAAGGGAGTACAGGAACCATGGTCCTGGTGTTTGGGAAGGGAGTACAGGAACCATGGCCCTGGTGTTTGGGAAGGGAATACAGGAACCATGGCCCTGGTGTTTGGGAAGGGAGTACAGGAACCATGGCCCTGGTGTTTGGGAAGGGAGTACAGGAACCATGACACTGGTGTTTGGGAAGGGAGTACAGGAACCGTGGTCCTGGTGTTTGGGAAGGGAGTACAGGAACCATGGCCCTGGTGTTTGGGAAGGGAGTACAGGAACCATGGCCCTGGTGTTTGGGAAGGGAGTACAGGAACCGTGGTCCTGGTGT
Organism: Hemitrygon akajei; assembly: GCF_048418815.1. NCBI lineage: Eukaryota > Metazoa > Chordata > Chondrichthyes > Myliobatiformes > Dasyatidae > Hemitrygon > Hemitrygon akajei. Next base: position 193,245,793 of record NC_133128.1, read on the forward strand.
TTGGGAAGGGAGTACAGGAACCGTGGCCCTGGTGTTTGGGAAGGGAGTACAGGAACCATGGCCCTGGTGTTTGGGAAGGGAGTACAGGAACCATGACCCAAGGGCATTTAGGGAAAGTGAGTACCAAAACTCCATGAATGGCAGGGCAGGGGACAGGAACCGGAGCCTGATCCAGTGGAAAAGGAACAGGGACAACGTTACTCACTGAGTCAGATGCTGAACCAGTGCAATTTATCAATAGTTAAAGAGTGAATTATTTAAACATTACTGCACACTGCTGCAGTATTTTCAGTACGTTGCAATAAGCTTTAGACAGTTCCGTGATTAGTATTGATATAATCAATAGTAATCACTGAACCGGCAAAAGCCTATTGCACATGATGTTCACAAAAAATCCATTGAAAATATTAAATCATGTGCAATGAGGTTTAATTTATTTCAATGACACAGGAAGCATTAATTACCAGGGAACAACATCACTGCCCGTAAAGAAAGGTATAACACCATAAGACCATTAGATATAGAGCAGAATTAGAAATGAAAGTCTGCTCCACCATTTTGTCATACTGATGCATTTTCCCTCTCAACCCGAATTTCCTGCCTTTGTCCTGTGTCCTTTCATCCCCTGACTAATCAATAATCTATCAACCTCTGCTGTAAATAACCTCGGCTATGATTTGGCCTACACAGCTGCCTGTGGCAATGAATTCCACAGATTCACCACACTCTGGCTAAAGAAATTCTTCCTCATCTCTGTTCTAAATGGATGTCCCTCTAATTTGTGGCTTTGACTTCTGGTATTAGACTCCCCGCCATAACCCCATATATGATAGGCTCAATCTTTATTCTTTACAAGATATTTGAAAATTCAATTAAAAGTCTTATAGTTCATTGGTAGGATGGAGATATATCTCTACCAAAGGAGGTGTAAGGGAATTAAATATCCAAGGTGGTGGGGTGGTGCTCTTGATTAGGGACGAGATCAGGGCGATTGTAAGAGATGATATAAGATCTATGGAGCAAAATGTTGATTCCATCTGGGTGGAGATTAAGTATAGTAAAGGGAAAAAAATCACTGGTGGGTGTTGTCTATAGGCCACCTAATAAAAATATTGCAGTGGCAGAGGCAATTAACCAAGAAATAACTGAGGATTTTAAGAACGGAACGGCAGTTGTCATGGGGGATTTTAACTTCCACGTAGATTGGGTGAATCAGGTTGGTCAATGAAGTCTTGAGGAGGACTTTATAGAATGCATCCGTGATGGCTTTCTTGAGCAGCATGCTAGTGAACCTAGAAGGAAAAATACTATCTTAGATCTAGTCCTGTGCAATGAGACAGGTAAGATTAACAATCTTGTAGCCAGGGATCATTTTGGAAAGAGTGATCATAGTATGATTGAATTCCGCATAAAGATGGAGGATGAAATAGTTAGATCTAAAACTAGTGTATTATGTCTGAACAAGGGAGACTACAGCAGGATGAGGGAGGAGTTGTTGGCTAATGTGGATTGGGAGCTCAAGCTATTTGGTAGGACAGTTGAGGAACAGTGGAATACTTTCAGAGATTTTTCGCAGTGCTTAACAGAAGTATATTCCAGTCAAAAGTAAGGACAGTAAGTGTGGGGAGAGCCAGCCTTGGATAATTAAGGAAATAAAAGACAGTATCAAATTAAAAGCTCACGTGTACAAAGTCACAAAGAGTAGTGGGAGACTGGAGGATTGGGAAAACATTAAAAAGCAACAAAGAACAACTAAACAAGAAATAAGGAAAGGGAAGATAAAGTATGAAAGTAAATTAGCACAAAATATAAAAACAGATAGCAAAAGTTTCTATAAACATATAAAGCAGAAGATGGTGGCTAAAGTCAACGTTGGACCCTTGGAAGACAAGAAGGGGAAATTGATATTGGGTGATAAGGAATGGCTGAGGCATTGAATGACTATTTTGTGTCGGTCTTCACGGTGGAGGACATGTCTAATATGCCAGAAAAGGATGTTATGGACAAAATGGGAGGTGAGGACCTCGATAAAATCACTGTCACTAAAGAGATAGTGATGAGCAAACTAGAAGGCCTGAAGGTAGATAAGTCCCCTGGTCCTGATGGGATGCATCACAGGGTGCTGAGAATTGGCGGAGGTTATAGTAGACGTGTTGGTAATCATTTACTAAAATTCTCTAGACTCTGGGCAGGTCCCGGCGGACTAGAAGACAGTAAATGTCACTCCACTTTTTAAAAAGGATGTAGGCAAAAAACAGGCAACTATAGGCAAGTCAGTTGAACATCTGTAGTTGGGAAAATGCTTGAAGCTGTCATTAAGGAAGAAATAGTGAAACATTTAGAAAGAAGTGTTTCCATTAGACAGACACAGCATGGATTCAGAAAGGGCAGGTCCTGTTTGACAAACTTACTGGAGTTCTTTGAGGATATAATGAGTGCAGTGGATAGAGGGGAACAGGTGGATGTCTTATACTCGGATTTCTAGAAGGCGTTCGATAAGGTGCCGCACAAGAGACTTACAAATAAGATATGGATGTATGGAGTCAGAGGAAGTGTATTGGCATGGATAGTGGAATGGTTAACCAATAGAAGACAGAGAGTTGGTATAAATGGGTGTTTCTCCGGTTGACAGTCAGTGGTGAGCGGGGTGCCACAGGGGTCGGTGCTGGGCCCGCAGCTGTTTACAATTTACATTGATGAATTGGAAGTGAGGACTGAGTATAGCATAGCAAAATTTGCTGATGACATTAAACTGAGTGAAAAAGCAAATTGTACAGAGGATGTGGAGAGTCTGCAGAGGGATATAGATAGGTTAAGTGAGTGGGCCAAGTTCTGGTAGATAGAATACAACGTTGGTAAATGCGAACTCATCCACTTTGGAAGAAGTAATAGAACAGCAGATTATTATTTAAATGGTGAAAGATTGCAGCATGCTGTTGTGCAGAGGGACTTGGGAGTGTTTGTTCATGAATCGCAAAAGGTTGGCTTGCAGGTACAATAAGTTATTATGAAGGCAAATGGAATGTTGGCCTTCATTGCTAGAGGAATTGAATTCAAGAGCAGGGAGGTAATGCTGCAACTATACGGGGTACTGGTGAGGCCACACCTGGAGTACTGTGTGCAGTTCTGGTCTCCATACTTGAGGAAGGATATACTGGCTTTGGAGGCAGTGCAGAGGACGTTCACCAGGTTGATTCCAGGGATGAAGGGGTTAACCTGTGAGGCGAGATTGAGTTGCCTGGGACTATACTCTCTGGAATTCAGAAGAATGAGAGGGGATCTTATAGAAACATACAAAATTTTGAAAGGGATAGATAGGATAGAAGTAGGGACATTGCCTCAAGATTCAGGGGAGAAGATTTTGGATGGAGATGAGGAGAAACTGTTTTTCCCAGAGAGTGGTGAATCTGTGGAATTCTCTGCCCAGGGAAGCAATTGAGGCTTCCTTACTAAATATATTTAAGATACAGTTAGGTAGATTTTTACATACTAGGGGAATTAAGGCAGGTCGATTAGCCATGATCTTATTGAGTGGCCAGATGGCCTACTCCTGCTCCTATTTCTTATGTTCTTATGTAAGAACAATCATGGTCATGGAATCACATCAAATGACATGGCACATAATGAACTGATGATTATTCATTTTTCATGCGATGCCCTAGTTAAGAACATCTTTGATTGTATTTCTGCCACTATGCTAGGAGGTTTTTTTTTAAATTTTAGCATCTTTTCTGCAAATGCAGTGTGTTCAGTTAGTTAAGCAGTGTTATGGCTTTGACTAAGATAAAGAGCATTTGCTCAGCCAAGGAATGTTGTGTCAGCCAGTTGGCTTCGTCTTGGTAACGTGCTGTATGATTCATGAAACATTCGAGAGAGCTGGGCGGGATCAGATTTCTGATGGACAGTAGTCTGGTTCTGGGTCTTTGGTGGGAGATGAAGTTGGTGCAGAGTGGAGCATAAGGGAAGGTACTCACAGAATCCTGCCCAAAGGAGAGAAACCTGTTGTAAACAGTTCTTTGTCCAGGCAAATGGTTTCTTGGAGGAAGTGCCAACACTCCTGAGTTAGCCAGTTCATTCTTCAAGGGAAGTTCGAACTGTGGCTGGTGTTTTTACATAGAATGTGTGTTCAGCATGCGAGTCATCAAAGCAAAGGCCCTGACTACTCCAGAAATGAGTTCTGACATTTATGTGCTCACTTAGACTGGTTTAACTGTACTGGGCTTTTTTTTCCAAGTAACCATTTGTTTACATTGCAATGTCTGTAAATATACTTCCTCTTTAATTTTATGCTGGTGTAAAGTCTGTTATTTCATGGCAACCAATAACTTTGCATTGGGCAGCACTTACACAGCAGTCAGCACAATTTTCATTCCTCAGCGGAACATTCCAACTTTCCTGTTTAGTTGAAGCTGAATCATATCCATCCTAGTAGGGTGCTGCTTATTAAAGATGGCTTTCTCGTTGTTACCCATGCACTACTGGGTCACTTGGCTGTTATCCAGAATTAACTAATGAGCCAAGCTTGTTACGAGCCATGGTGAGAGGGTTACACTCTGAATTATTACATCTGATTGGTTGCTTAACCATCTGATGACATCATTGTTGTCAAACATCCCAAATTACATATGGTAGAAAAAACTGAAGAGTGGAAATCTAAATCAGAGTGCTTGAGAATAATTTATGGACTTGTGACGATCAATGTTTTATGTAAGTGACCAGCCAATTCTATGGTGATGCATGTTGGTAGTGTTATCTTGGTAGTGTCGGTAGTGTTATCTAATCTTCGAGATACGGTACTCAAGGCTGTCTCAGAATGCATTGTTACTGTTACAAATATATCATAAGTAGAAAGTTTGAATCCCTTGTAAACTTCAAACATTTTGTCCCTAATGTGTAGACCGAATGTATAGATGTACAGCTTTGAGAAGAATGAATTAGTCAAAATGCTCGTCTGTAAAGATTTACCAAAATGGAACTTTATAAAGGTTGTTTTGCTTTGCTACTTGCATTTATTTTTTATAATAATATTTGAATGGAGATTTTGAGAAATTGTTGACAGTTAAGTTTCAACATAGACTACAATGTGATACTTAATATACTCCAAATTTGTTCAATTATAATAGCAATATCATAAATTGAAAATTTTATTTGATAGGATGCTTAATGTTATGATAACAAAGAATAAATCTTTCTTACAACATCTGCATGCCAAGATCCTTCAGAAGCATAGATAATCCAAATGACTCTCATGCATCTAAAATACAACAAACTATGCAAATATAAAAAAATTGAAAGAAATAATAATGACAGCAATTATGACAAAGATTTTTGTCATTGTAATAAGTTATACTCCATCCCCTTACAAGAAAGACCAACATTCTATTTTCCTTCATAATTATTTCCATACTAACTTTCTGTGTATCCTATGCAAGGCCATCCAATTCTTTGTGGTCACCAATATTTAATAGTCTGGCACTATTCACATAATTCACTGTAATACCATTCTTCCTAACCAAGTGGAAAACTTCACATTTCTTAGCATTACAGGACATCTATTACATTATTGTTCATAAAATTAACCTATCACTATCCCATTGCAAATTCTATGTCCCTTTTCACAACTAGCATTCCCACTTTTCCTTTGCATCATCAGAAAACTCGGATACATCATATTCAACCCCTTCAGCAATTGTAATGAGCTGATCATGAAATATCTGAGATCTATATATCAACGATTAAAAGAAAAGAATCCCCCATTAATTTTTCTTTGTTATTATGATAATGTAGGCAATACCAAGATATGGAGGAGCTGGTAGCTTTGAGGAAACAGAGAGGCTACAGAATGACTTAGACACATTAGGAGCATGGGCAAAGTAGTGGGAGATTGAACACAGTTCTGGGAAGTCTATGTTCATGCTCTTTGGTAGAAGAAATAAAAGCATTTTCTAACTGGAGAGAAAATACAAAAATCTGGGGGGGGCAAAGGAATTGGGATCCTTGTGCAGGATTCCCTAAAGGTTAATTTTCAGGTTGAGTTGGTGGAGAGGAAGACAAATTGGAAGGAATACTAAGAGATAGGATCTACAAGTATTTGGATAGACAGGGACTTAGAAATAGTCAGCATGGCTTTGTGCATGGTAGGTCATGTTTAACCAATCTATTTGAGTTTTTCGAGGAAGTTACCAGGAAAGTGGATGAAGGGTAGGCAGTGGATGTTAGATAGATAGATAGATAGATAGATAGATAGATACTTTATTCATCCCCATGGGGAAATTCAACTTTTTTCCAATGTCCCATACAGTTGTTGTAGCAAAACTCATTACATACAATACTTAACTCAGTAAAAAATATGATATGCATCTAAATCACTATCCCAAAAAGCATTAATAATAGCTTTTAAAAGTTCTTAAGTCCTGGCGGTAGAATTGTAAAGCCTAATGGCATTGAGGAGTATTGACCTCTTCATCCTGTCTGAGGAGCATTGCATCGATAGTAACATGTCGCTGAAACTGCTTCTCTGTCTCTGGATGGTGCTATGTAGAGGATGTTCAGAGTTTTCCATAATTGACCGTAGCCTACTCAGCGCCCTTCGCTCAGCTACCGATGTTAAACTCTCCAGTACTTTGCCCACGACAGAGCCCGCCTTCCTTACCAGCTTATTAAGACGTGAGGCGTCCCTCTTCTTAATGCTTCCTCCCCAACACGCCACCACAAAGAAGAGGGCGCTCTCCACAACTGACCTATAGAACATCTTCAGCATCTCACTACAGACATTGAATGACGCCAACCTTCTTAGGAAGTACAGTCGACTCTGTGCCTTCCTGCACAAGGCATCTGTGTTGGCAGTCCAGTCTAGCTTCTCGTCTAACTGTACTCCCAGATACTTGTAGGTCTTAACCTGCTCCACACATTCTCCATTAATGATCACTGGCTCCATATGAGGCCTAGATCTCCTAAAGTCCACCACCATCTCCTTGGTCTTGGTGATATTGAGACGCAGGTAGTTTGAGTTGCACCATATCACAAAGTCCTGTATCAGTTTCCTATACTCCTCCTCCTGTCCATTCCTGACACACCCCACTATGGCCGTGTCATCAGCGAACTTCTGCACATGGCAGGATCTACAAGTATTTGGATAGACAGGGACTTAGAAATAGTCAGCATGGCTTTGTGCATGGTAGGTCATGTTTAACCAATCTATTTGAGTTTTTCGAGGATGTTACCAGGAAAGTGGATGAAGGGTAGGCAGTGGATGTTGTCTACATGGACTTCAGTAAGGCCTTTGATAAGGTCCCACATGGGAGGTTAGTTAGGAGGATTCAGTCGCTAGGTATACATGGTGAGGTAGTAAATTGGATTAGACATTGGCTCAGTGGGAGAAGTCAGAGAGTGGTAGTGGAGGATTGCTACTCTGAGTGGAGGCCTGTGACTAGTGGTGTGCCACAGGGATCAGTGCTGGGTCCATTGTTATTTGTCATCTATATCAATGATCTGGATGATAATGTGGCAAATTGGATCAGCAAATTTGCTGATGATACAAAGATTGGAGGTGTAGTGGACAGTGAGGAAGGTTTTCAGAGCTTGCAGAAGGATTTCGACCAGTTGGAGAAATGGGCTGAGAAATGGTAGATGGAGTTTAATGCGGACAAGTGTGAGGTATTGCACTTCAGAAGGTCAAACCAAGGTAGAACATACAAGGTAAATGGTAGGACATTGAGGAGTGCAGTAGAACAGAGGGATCTGGTAGTACAGATACATAATTCCCTAAAAGTGGAATCACAAGTAGATAGGGTCGTAAACAGAGCTTTTGGTACTTTGGCCTTTATAAATCAAAGTATTGAGTATAAGAGTTGGAATGTAATGGTGAGGTTGTATAAGACATTGGTGAGACCGAATTTGGAGTATTGTGTGCAGTTTTGGTCACCTGATTACAGGAAGGATATTAATGAGGTTGAAAGAGTGCAGAGAAGGTTTACAAGGATGTTGCCGGGACTTGAGAAACTGAGTTACAGAGAAAAGTTGAATAGGTTAGGACTTTATTCCCTGGAACGTAGAAGAATGAGGGGTGATTTGATAGAGGTGTTTAAAATTATGATGGGTATAGATAGAGTGAATACAAGGAGGCTTTTTCCATTGAGGCAAGGGGAAAAAAAGAGGTCATGGGTTAAGGGTGAAGGGGGAAAAGTTTAAAGGGAACATTGGGGGGGGCTTCTTCACGCAGAGAGTGGGAGTGTAGAATGAGCTGCCAGATGAAGTGGTGAATGCGGGCTCACTTTTGACATTTAAGAAAAGCTTGGACAGGTATATGGATGAGAGGAGTATGGAGGGATAAGGCCCAGGTGTAGGTCAGTGTGACTAGGCAGAGAAATGGTTCGGCACAGCCAAGAAGGGCCAAAAGGCCTGTTTCTGTGCTGTAATGTTCTATGGTTCTATTGTTCTAAATGTGATGTTAGCATTAATTCTGAGAGGGTTAGAATATAAAATCAAGGATGCTGAGACTTTATAAAGCACTGGTGAGACCTCACTTGGAGTACTGTGAGCAGTTTTGGGCCCCTTACCTAAGAAATGAAATGCTGACATTGGAGAGGATTCAAAGGAGGTTTATGAAAATAATTCTGGGGCTGAAAGGCTTATCATATGAGGAGCGCTTTATGGCTCTAGGTCTACGTTCACTAGAATGGGAGGATGATCTCATTGAACTAGAGCTTTGACAAGGGGCCAATCCAGACACTGGAAGTTTGAAGAAGAGGGGACTTCAATCATTTCCACTGTTCAAGGATGAAAGGCAGGAGCAAACTAGAGAGGGTTCATGAAAATATTTCCAGCATCGAATGGCTTGTCATATGAAGAGTGTCTGATGGCTCGGGGCCTGTATTCACTAGAATTCAGAAGAATGAGGGGTGACCTAATTGAAACCTACTGAATGGTGAAAGGCTTTGATAGAGTGGATGTGAAGAGGATGTTTCCTATGGTGGAAGAGTCTAAGACCGGAGGACACAACCTCAGAATAGAGGGGCATCCTTTTAGAATGGAGATGAAGAAGAACTGCTTTTGCCAGTGAGTGGTGAATCTGTGGAATTTGTTGCTATAGGCAGCTGTGGAGGCTACGTCTTTATGTATATTTAAGACAGAGGTTGATAGATTATTGATTGGTCAGGACATGAGGCAGTACGAAGAGAAGGCAGGAGACTGGGGCAGAGAGGAAAATTGGATCAGCTATGATGAAATGGGGAAGCAGCCTTGATGAACCAAATAGCCTAATTCTGCTCCTATATCTTATGGTCTATACAACAATGATAAAATAAACTGTCTACCATGTTAATCATTGTCTGTTGTTATAGAAGCTGTAACTAGTAATAAACTAGGTTCCACAGAGCTCTATAAAATGAATGACTGACAATGCAAAATAATCCAACTATTGGTTATAAATTTTAGTTTTAGGTCATGTAACACAAAAGGATTCTTTTCAGTTACACCTACATAAAGTAATGGTAAATTATGAGCTTGTCACGACAAATTAAAGGCAACAAGCAAAAGAGAACCACTCCTTATCTTTTCACACTAAAACAATGTACCTCCATTTGCCGCATCCTTCAGCATTTGCATGTTCATATGTGATAATGGTTCAATTAAACTGACACAGCAAGCTTCCATTGCTCATCCTGTACTGTATTAGCATTTAAAAAATTAATGCCCTGTGGTTTTGTCCCATTAATTAAGTGATAAAAGTCATTTTGGAAGTGAATAGAATGTCAGGCAATAAAAGATGACTACAGTGTTTAAATGTCAAGGCTTTTATACTGTAGCACAAATGGCTATTATGTTAAGTATATTGACTCATTATGAGGTACAGTGTAATGATTTTAAACCAGTAAAGATACATTAAAGCTATTTGGTCAATGACTCTTGATTCTATTTGTTTTACTTGCAATTATTACTCTATCTCCCTATTTCATGTTTTACAATATTATTGGTGCAATGGCCATGAACTTGAGCTATATGTAAAGGGTAGGTTAACAGGTGACCTCCCGGGCATATTGCTTCCTTTTTTGGGCATATTGCTTCCCTTTTAACTTTTTAACCTTATGTACACTAAGTTTGCTGATGAATATTTATAGTTGTGGCTTTAATCTTAAAAGCACATTTTTGTTGAGGTCTCTATTAGTCAAGGTCAAATATGGATGTTGCATCCTGGGCAACCCAATATGGAGAGCAAGCTGTTGGCTATATAGCAAGCTCCCCTTCTCAACGCAGCTGATGAACCCAAAGAAGCAGTGAAGACCAATACAGTTTGGCACTAACAGTGTCTAGGAGTTGCCAGTCAGTATCGAACTCAATATAGGACTGTATTAGGGATTTCACGTCCAGTTGTTCCCTCGCGGTTTACTCCCAGAGCCTTCCCTATGAGTGGGTGTAGTCACAAGGCAGCTGAGGTTTGAGATCAGAGTTTTTTTCTCCTAGTTGACCTACCAACCATGGCTGATGAGCCTCATCTTCTTAAAGCAACGGGCTTTAAGGTGCCAGTAACCCGCCTCTGCCCCTTCTCCTGTTAATAGACAAGCATGTAAATGTAGTATTGGTTCTGTGTTAACTTTCCCATACAGAGGATGAGAAGGACTTTCAGTCATTGCAAGGGGGTTGAGAATGGAACTTGGATCATTTTTCAGTGGTGATCTTGGCTGACGTAATGCAGTCAGAGAGGAAAACTATTGAAGCTGTGTGAATCTGCCTGGTCAATCACGATTGTACCCTCCCATTGGGTGATGTCATGGAGAGATGTTTCTATCAAAAGAGGCGTAAAGCACTCCTTCCCTCACTAGGCTGCTAGTTACCATTGGGCAGTGATCAACATGTCTAGCCCACCCCAGATCAAGGTCCCGTGAAGCCATGGGAGCAGCTGTTGCAAATCACAAGCCCTGATTATGCCACCACTGATGCCAGGCACACAAACCCTGTAGTATATTAATAATGGCCGGGGTTATCTGTCTTGTAAAGACACTGCCCAGAAGAAGGCAAAGGCATACCACTTCTGAGGAAAAATTCGTCAAGAACGATCACGGTTGTCATGCTCACCCACATCATACAACACAGCATATAATGATGTGCCATTTCCTTTATATTTGTAACCATATAACCATATAACAATCACAGCACGGAAACAGGCCATCTCGGCCCTCCTAGTCCGTGCCGAACTCTTAATCTCACCTAGTCCCACCTACCCGCACTCAGCCCATAACCCTCCACTCCTTTCCTGTCCATATACCTATCCAATTTTACCTTAAATGACACAACTGAACTGGCCTCTACTACTTCTACAGGAAGCTCATTCCACACAGCTATCACTCTCTGAGTAAAGAAATACCCCCTTGTGTTTCCCATAAATTTTTGCCCACCAACTCTCAAATCATGTCCTCTCGTTTGAATCTCCCCTACTCTCAATGGAAACAGCCTATTCACGTCAACTCTATCTATCCCTCTCAAAATTTTAAATACCTCGATCAAATCCCCCCTCAACCTTCTACGCTCCACTATTACGCAAAATTACGCTAGTAATTTTATTCTGAGTCTGAAGCTGTGAAAAGAAGAATATTTATTTCTTAATTTGCTGAAAATAGTTCTAACTCAAGGTCTTCTAGTCTGAATCAGTAATTATGTTTCTGTCTCCAAAGATTACCTGTGGAATACTTGAGCATTTCTTTCTTTAATAATTTTAAGTATTTCATTAAATTTGACTCTAAGTGCCACCTAACTTCTAGCTTTGGTACTTTATAGGACTCTGGCCCTGATATTGTTCATTTCATGGTAACTTGAATCTATGCCAATTTCTCATTATCTCTCTTATGGCTTCTTAATAATTCCTTTTGCTTTCTCGTCATACCTTCTTTGTAAGTCAGAACATCCAAACCTCTGCTGCCAGTACTTCATCTCATTGCCCATCTCATTCATCCTTTACCCCTCAGTGACTCATCAACACTGGATTTGGTGTTACATGTCTCTGTCTTAAAATCTTTCTTTTGACCTCAACTTCTTGTGATCACATCTAGCTTTGCAATTACCTAACATTTTTCTTTTCCTCCAAGGCTAACCTTTTATATATTTCTAGTGTTAAATACTCAATCATATTGTACACTTGGTTGCCTAATCATTTTAAATGCCTGTCTTTTTCTTGTTCTCCATTTCTCTCTTTCAAACACTTCATTTGATTGGGTTCTTGGTTATCTAACATTATGTACAATTTGATGTTTTGTTGAAGCACTCTGAGGCACATCACCCTTTCTGTATGAAAACCATTGTTGAAAGAATAAGACATAGACATAGGAGCAGAATTAGGCCACTCAGCCCATCAAAGCTTCTCTGACTCTCAAATTTCTGGCATATTGCTGGTGTCTTCCATTGTGAAGACTATCATGAAATACTTGATAAGTTCACCTTTGTCCCCCATTACAACCTCTCCAGCATCATTTCCCAATAGTCCAATATCCACCTTCATCTCTTTTTAACTCTTTCTAGATCTGAATAACTTTTAAGGGTTCAAAGGTCAAATTTACTCTTTGATATTGTTGTTGAGCTTACATTCATGTTTCATCGTTTCTCTCCTTTATGCCTTTTTAGTTCCTTTCTGTTGGTTTTTAAAATCTTCCCATACTTTATCTTCCCACTAATTTTTGCCATATTATATGCCCTCTCTTTTGCTTTTATGCTGTTTTAACTTCCCTTATCAGTCACGGTTGCCTCGTCCTCTCTTTAGAATACTTCTTCATCTTTGGATGTATCTATGCTGTGCTTTTGGAATTGCTCCCAGCAACTCTAGTCATTGCTATTCTTCCATCATTCCTGCTGGTGTCCCTTTCCAGTCAGCTTTAGCCAGCTCCCCTCTCATACCTCTGTAATTCCCTTTACTCCACTGTAATACTGATACCTCTGACTTTATCTTCTCCCTCTCAAACTGCAGGGCGAATTCTATCATAGTAAGATCATTGTCTCTATACCTATGTTCTCTAAACAAATCTGGTTCTTTACACAACACTCAGTACAGAATTGCCTTCCTACTAGTAGGCTCAACCACAAGCTGCTCTAAAAAGCTGTCTCGTAGGCATCCTACAAATTACCTCTTTTGAGATCCAGCACCAGCCTGACTTTCCCAATCAACCTGCATATGACTATATGACTACCTCATGACTATCGTAACGTTGCCCTTATTACATACTTTATATATTTCCTGTTGAAATTCATATCCCATGTCCTGGCTACTGTTCAGAAGCCTGTATATAACTCCCATCAGGGTCTTTCTAACCCTTGCAGTTTCTTAACTCTACCCACAAGGATTATACATCTTCTGATTCTATGTCACCTATATCCGAGGATTTGATTTCTATTTTACCAACAGAGCTACCCCACCCCTACTGCCTACCTCCTGTCCCTCTGATACAGTGAGTATACTTGGATGTTAAGCTCCCAACGATGATCTTCTATCAGCCACGTCACAGCAATGACCACAACATCATACCTGCCGATCTCGAATTGCACTACCAGATTGTCTACCTTATTCTGTATACTATGCGCTTTCAAACACAACACCTTCAGTCCTGGATTCTTCACCCCTTATCCTACTGACTGCAATTTTCCTCTATCATCTGACTGTTCTTCCTCTTGCAGACCAACTGATCAATTCTCAGCCCTATCATTCTGTTTCCCAACCCCCTGCCAAATCAGTTTAAACCCTCCTGAACAGTTCTGGGAATCCTGCCCACAAGGATATTGGAACCCCTCGCATTCGGATGTAACCAATTCTTTTTGTATGGGTCGTAACTTTCCCAGAAGGGATCCCAATGATCCAGAAATCTGAACCTCTGTCCCAGGCACCAGTTAGAACATAGAACATAGAATAGTACAGCACATTACAGGCCCTTCGGCCCACAGTGTTGTGCCGACCTTCAAACCCTGCCTCCCATATAACCCCCTATCTTAAATTCCTCCATATACCTGTATGGTAGTCTCTTAAACTTCACTAGTATATCTGCCTCCACCACTGACTCAGGCAGTGCATTCCACGCACCAACCACTCTCTGAGTGAAATACCTTCCTCTAATATCCCGCTTGAACTTCCCTCCCCTTACCCTAAAGCCATGTCCTCTTGTACTGAGCAGTGGTGCCCTGGGGAAGAGGCGCTGGCTGTCCACTCTGTCTATTCCTCTTAATATCTTGTACACCTCTATCATGTCTCCTCTCGTCCTCCTTCTCTCCAAAGAGTAAAGCCCTAGCTCCCTTAATCTCTGATCATAATCCATACTCTCTAAACTGGGCAGCATCCTGGTAAATCTCCTCTGAACCCTTTCCAATGCTTCTACAAACTTCCACAAAGTTCCTCAGCCATTCATTCATCCATCTGTATTATCATCGTATTCCTGCCCTATATAACATGAAAAAGTCAAAATAATAAGTTACTTTTCAATTTTATCCAAGATGTTTTAGCTATAAGCAGATAATATGGTGGTCCTATTATTACCTTTAAATATCACTGAAAATCAAAGATTTTACTTCTGAATACTTTTGGGTTTATCTTACGGATTTTGGGCTGCTGATCATGAAAGTCATCATGAAATTTCCCTATCATTTTTTGAAATCACCTATATTTGTTATTTCAATTCATAATTCAAATCAGAATAACTGATGCCAAGATTAAGGAAGTCATCTTTGTTGGTCCACAAATTAAGCAGGTCATCAATTATAGGCAATTCAGGTAATTCAAAGTATTTGTTGTGGAACCGTAGAAATTTGCATGGAAGGCATTCAAAGAGGTTGTTGAAAATTTTCTTGCCAACAGCTAGTTGACAACATTCTTCAAGCATACAAAACCACAAAGAGCAACATGTCAGTAAAGATTCATTTAGACTTCTTCCCTGAAAATCTTATCGCTGTCAGTGACAAGCTTGGTGAAAGATTTCATAAGGACATTCCGGTCACAGATAAACAGTATCTGGGCAACTGAAACCCATCAATGCTAGTTGATTATTGTTGGACACTTAAGTGAGAAGCCTTAGGCTACTGAACATAAGCGAAAATCATCAACAAAACATTTAAGCGTCAGCACTGTTATGCAATTAAACACATTATATTCAATCAAAGTTAATTTCTTGCTTCTTCAGATTCCTACATGATACAAGTAGTTTGAAATTATATTTGTGTTCAGCTTCAAGCGATCTATCAAAAACAAAAACAAAAATTGGTGGAATCAACACTTCTGGAAAAATTTGTTGTTCTGTGTAATGGATCAGTGACTTGTGGCACCTGCTTCACTAAATGGCCTGTAATTAAGAAGCTGTAGCTACTCCCACTCACTGACATAAATATGGAGCTCAGTAACAAATGATAAATAAGATATTCTTACCATTAAATTTCAATAATGAAAATCATTTTTGTGTAGCATCACTTTACAACCTCCAACATTAACTGAGAGAGCCAAATAGGACCCACTCAAACTTATTGAATTAAGGATAACTTTGAAGCATCATTGAAGCTCTGCCTTCCTCCTACTTTAATGACATTTATGGTTTTATTATGCAAAACTTGCCTAATCAAGATTTGGAGAATTAAATAGTATATTATTCACTCAGGAAGCCTCAGCTTTCAGCTGCTGTGGTTGACAATTGGCCCAAATCACTTTGCAATGAATTTGCTTTCATATTCTTCATTAGAAAACCATTGCAGTGTAGAATAATCCCTGGAAATTTCAGCAATACCTTCACAAAAGCTGACTAATTTTAAAGCTGAATCATCTGTCCTGATAACATGTTATCTTTGCTGCTATGGAGATTCACATAGGTCACTCACACTCTGCCCCTGTTCCAGCTAGCAGATGGCTAATTAAAGTCAATTTAAACTAACGAATTCTTGTGTACAAAAGAGACCATTCAACTGACCATTTCCCACCAACAATGAATTCAAAAATAAGAAATTATTGGGGAAGTGGCACATTTATGGAAACAGACAATGAAAGTTCTCATCAAATTTAGGCTGTTTTTCTGTTACATGAACTAAAAGTGTTGATAAATTAAACTTTATGAAGCGTACAACCACAACATAAGCATTAGAAATGCCACTGACTCAGTCCTGAGTTTGCAACTCTTACACCAGATGACAAAAGACGTATGTTTTATTTTGTGTCTCTGAGTAAAGAGAAGTACTGTCCAATACTCCCAAAATGCTGGTTGGACGCAGCAGGTCAGGCAGCATCTATAGGAAGAAGCACTGTCGATGTTTCGGGCTGAGACCCTTCGTCAGGACTAACTGAAAGAAAAGATAGTAAGAGATTTGAAAGTAGGAGGGGGAGGGGGAAATGTGAAATGATAGGAGAAGACCAGAGGGGGTGGGATGAAGCTAAGAGCTGGAAAGGTGATTGGCAAAAGGGATACACAGCTGGAGAAGGGAGGGGATCATGGGACAGGAGGCCTAGGGAGAAAGAAAGGGTAGGGGGGGGGGGGCACCAGAGGGAGATGGAGAACAGGCAAGGAGTTACTGGCAGAGAGAGAAAAAAAAGGAGGGGGGAAATAAATAAATCAGGGATAAGAAGGGGAAGAGGGACATTAACGGAAGTTAGAGAAATCAAAGTTCAAGCCATCAGGTTGGAGGCCACCCAGATGGAATATAAGGTGTTGTTCCTCCAACCTGAGTGTGGCTTCATCTTGACAGTAGAGGAGGCCATGGATAGACATATCAGAATGGGAATGGGACGTTGAATTAAAATGTGTGGCCTCTGGGAGATCCTGCTTTCTCTGGTGGACCGAGCGTAGGTGTTCAGCGAAACAGTCTCCCAGTCTGCATCACGTTTCACCAATATATAAAAGGCTGCACCAGGAGCACCGAATGCAGTATACCACACCAGCCGACTCACAGCAGAAGTGTCGCCTCACCTGGAAGGACTGTTTTGGGCCCTGAATGATGGTGAGGGAGGAAGTGTAAGGGCAGGTGTAGCACTTGTTCCATTTACAAGGATAAGTGCCAGGAGGGAAATCAGTGGGAAGGGATGAGGGGGACGAATGGACAACAGAGTCGCATAGGGAGTGAACCCTGCGGAAAGCAGAAAGGGGGGGAAGGGAAAGATGTGCTTGGTAATGGGATCTCGTTGGAGGTGGCGGAAGTTATGGAGAATTATACGTTGGACCTGGAGGCTGGTGGGGTGGTAGGTGAGGACAAGGGGAACCCTATCCCGAGTGGTGTGGCTGGTGGATGGGGTGAGAGCAGATATGCGTGAAATAGGAGAGATGCGTTTGAGAGCAGAGTTGATGGTGGTGGAAGGGAAGCCTCTTTGTTTAAAAAAGGAAGACATCGCCTTTGTCCTGGAATGAAAAGCCTCATCCTGACAGCAGATGCAGCGGAGACGGAGGAATTGTGAGAAGGGGATAGCATTTTTGCAAGAGATAGGGTGGGAAGAGGAATAGTCCAGATAGCTGTGAGAGTCTGTAGGCTTATAGTAGATATCAGTAGATAAGCCATCTCCAGAGATGGAAACAGAAAGATCAAGAAAGGGGAGGGAGGTGTCGGAAATGGACCAGGTAAATTTGAGGGCAGGGTGAAAGTTGGAGGCAAAGTTAATAAAGTCAACGAGCTCAGCATGCGTGCAGGAGGCAGCGCCAATGCAGTCGTTGATGTAGCGAAGGAAAAGAGGGGGACAGATATCTTTTCTTTCAGTTAGTCCTGACGAAGGGTCTCAGCCAGAGACGTCGACAGTGCTTCTTCCTATGGATGCTGCCCGGCCTGTAATCCTCCACCATGTCCACACTGACCCCTTGGATGGAAACAGAGGTCACCGGTGCCTTAGCCCTCCTCAGGTCCACCACCAGCTCCTTAGTCTTTTTCAGATTAAGTTGCAGATGATTCTGCTCGCACCATGTGACAAAGTTTCCCACCATCGCCCTGTACTCAGCCTCATCTCCCTTGCTGATGCATCCAACTATGGCAGTCATCAGAAAACTTCTGAAGGTGGCAAGACAGGTATACGGAGAAGGAAGAAGTAAAGGTCCACATCAGTGGCCAAAGATAAATCTGCACAGACTAAATTAGATCCTGGTGATTGAGACAAATGAAATTAACAATAATAAGAAGCAAATTAGATTATGAAAATCAGAAAACCTGATTAAGAAATTGGCAAACAATATTAAAATCAGTATGAAAAATATATACTGGGAAGAAATAGGGTAATTGGGGCATTGTAAAGCTCCAAAAACTAGTAATCACAGAAGGAGATTGCATCCTGAACATTACAAACAATTTAATAAAAATCTATGAGAGGTTTATGCCAAGATGAATGTGAGTAATGGAAGAAAACACTGCCAAATCATAGAATTATAGATGTCATGGTAAAATGATGATAGGAATGACCCACAGTGTCTGTGTCAGTTGAAAATGAGCTCTCGAGCCCTGTAGTTTATGGCACCTTGAGTATATATCCAAACATTATTTAAAATTTATGGGGGTTTCAACCTGTATATCCCAGATCTCCAAGGTCAGGTGGGTGTCAAACCAAAGTTCCAAAATTATATTTAAACATCATAGGATCTCTAACTATCATTTTTGAAAAGTTGCTCCTGTTTCAACCTGGTGCAAATTCATAGAGGGTAGGACGGCTCTGGGATGAACTGACTGATGAACAGAGAGCAGGGAGGGGATAAAGCAGACAACATGTGACCAGAGGTGGAGGATGTAGGAGATGTCTTCAATGAATATCTTCTTCAGTGTTCACCAGAGAGAGGGAATTTGATGAATGTGAGGTCAGCCTAAAACAGGCTAATGTGCTGGATAATATCGAGGTGAGGAGTGTTTGGAGCTTCTGAAAAATATTGGGATAGATCATCCTTGGAGATGATTGGGATATACTCTAGGTTACTACAGGAAGAGAGAGAGATTGCTGGTGCATTGACTATGATCTCTGCATCCTCCCTGCCCATAGGACTGGCAATAGAAGACTGGAGGATTGAAGCACAGAAAATGTTCCATTTTTCAAGAAAGTTAATAGGAGTATCCCTGGGAATTAAAGACAGTGAGTCTTACATCAGTGATGGACTAACTAGTGGGAAGTATTCTTAGGGACAGGATTCACAAGCATTTGGAGAAGTGTCGAGTTATATATGATTATGAGAGGAATAAATAGAATACGCAGCCAGCACCTTTTTCCCAGCTCAGCAAGCAAGTAAAGAAAAGTTAGGAGTGATGTCTGACGTAGGTTTTTTTACACAGAGAATGGTGAATGCCTAGGGGTGTTCATAGAGGCCGACACAACAGAGACATTTAAAACAACACACACACAGAAAATGCTGGAGGAACTCAGAAAGTCAGATAACATCTATGGAAATGAACAGATGGTTGGCACTTCAGATCGAGACCCTTCTTCGGGACTGAGAAGGAAGGGGGAAGAATAAAAAGGTGGGGGAAGGGGAAAGAGGCTAGCCAGAAGGTGATAGATGAAGCCATGTAAGTAGGAAAGGTAAAGGGCTGGAGAAGAAGGAATCTGAAAGGAGAGATGAGTGGACCATAGGAGAAAGGAAAGGAAGAGTGGACCCAGGGACAATTGATAGTCAGGTGAGAAGAGGTAAGGGGCCAGAGTAGGGAATGGAGGAAGGGAAAGGAAATTTGTTTACTGGAAGGAGAAATCAATATTCATGTCATGTTATGCTTTTTGACTTTGCAAAAATAGTGCATGACACTCTACTATTTTAAAAAAGTAAGAAGAGGAAGCCATGGAATCAAATTCTAGTTATACTGACATCTGTATTGGGAATGACTCTAGCTTCTAGCTTCTGATAATTAAAGGTAAAGTGACTGAACACGCCGAAAAATGTTTTTTTTACCAAGGTGTGCCAACTTGGTCTGTAAAGCATTGATTACTTCTGATGAACCAGACTGAATTTTTGAAGAGGTAGCTAAAACAGTGAACAAGGAAAAGCCTTTAGAATCTGTTTTTTTTTACCCTCCAGAAGCCATTTGATAAACTTCCCTAAGTTTATCCTAAAATGGACCATGGGTACTGTTGGGATTATGATATGTTCTAAATGTAAGACCATAAAATATAGGAGCAGAATTAGGGCATTTGGTCCACAACTCTGTTCAGTCATTTCATCATGGCTGATCCATTTTCCTTTCAGCCCCAATCTCCTGCCTTCTCCCCATATCCCTTCATGCTCTGACTAAACAAGAATCTATCAAGCTCTGCCTTTAATATAGCCAATGGCTTGGCCTCCACAGCAGCCTATGGCAACAAATTCCACAGATTTTGCACAATCTTGCTAAAGAAAATCCTCCTCATCTCTATTCTGAGATCAAACACCCCCACCATAGAAAATAATGGATACTGTAGTGTAATATGAATACTTTGAGTAAGGAATTCCCACTGTACATTATGCTTACAATATATGTTCATATTTTGATATCAGCACATCTTTCAAACATAAGATCTATTTTCATAACAATATGCAAGTACACATAGCTGTTGTTTTTCTCTGAACAAAATATACTTTTCACAATTATACACAATCAGTTCAGATTCAGTCATAAGCAGATTCCTTAGGCTATTTGCTTTCTCCCCTGTATCCTTGCATCTGACATTGTACCTGTTTGTGGTGAAGAGAAATTTGTAGCTGCTCTATCATGTTCACTGCTATCCTGTAACTTTTGAATAATATTCTGGCTTCATTACAAAGGGAAAATATATCATCCACCATACTTTGTTATCTTCAGCCTTATTCCTTGCTGTGATTATTTGATCTGCACAGAACCTTCAAACACAATTTTCAATAGAGACTACTCTACATTTGGATTACTTCACCTAGGCCCCATTGAGTCTCCAACTTTGCCATTTGTTTAATGAGCTTAGATCCATCTGTTTTGTCTGCTTAGAAATTGGCTTCTACATCAAGAGGTGCCTCTTTCACCTTCAATAGTGCCATGATGATTTGCCCTGCTGTGTGAAGAACTGAGGCTGAAGTTATGGGTTATGGGCTTCGTGTCTGTGGACCCACTTTCATTCTCAATGTTATTGCTTGCTTTTATTGTTTGCTTGATGCGTGTCTTTTTTTTTCTCTCTGTACATCACCCGTTTGGTGTTCTTTTTATGGGCTCTTTCAGGTTCTTTGTTTTGTGGCTGCCTGTAAGCAGACAAATCTCAAGGTTATACATACTTCGATAATAACTGTGCTTTGAACTTTGCTTCCCCTCAAATTTAGGCTGAGCCAGGATCAACACATATAAAAACGGTGCATTTCCAACTCTGCTTGACAAAGATATGTTGTGGCATGTGAAGTCATTCAGTATTGAAACAATTTTTATTAATCAATAATCGGTGATGCGAGAGTAATCTTTGAACATTTGCTTCTTCACAGCTTTGTTGTACAAATCCCTCAGGTGTCCCATTCTGTAAGATAATGTAGAATCAACAAATATTTGATAACACATAAAACTTGAACATAAAAGTGAAGTGAACTATGGTCCATTTTCAGATGCTAGCTCTGCCAATATCCCATGGAAAACAATGCTGCATCTCAACTCTTCCATCATACAAATACATATGAATTCCTCTTCAGTCGGTTTTGAGTGGGCATCAAAGAACACAAGGAGATTATTGTTCCTTTTTTGAAAAATTGTCAATGACTCATTAGAGTGGTCATCAAACACTTCTGTAATTATAATAGCATTTTTGATTAGATTATTCTGCTTTAGATGCACATTAGTACACATGAACACATACGGTAAATTTTGAAATGTACTTGAAGAATTAATTGGTCTGGTGATCTTTTGCCTCTTCCCACAAGCAGGGAAGAAAATTCTAAGGTCAGTCTGTGTGCAGACTGTGTGCAGTTCTGGTCACCTAACTATAGGAAGGGTATCAGTAGGATTGAAAGAGTGCAGAGGAGATTTACTAGGATGTTGCCAGGTCTTCAGGAGTTGAGTTACAGGGAAAGATAGAACAGGTTAGGACTTTAATCCTTGGATCATAGAAGAATGAGGAGGGATTTGATAGAGTTTTACAAAATTATGAGGGGTATAGACAGGGTAAATGCGAATAGGCTCTTTCTACTTAGATTAGGAGAGATAAATACGAGAGGACATGGCTTTAGGGTGAAAGGGGAAAGGTTTAGGGGGAATATTAGGGGGAACTTCTTCACTCAGAGAATGGTGGGAGTGTGGAACGAGCTGCCATCTGACATGGTAAATGCGGGCTTGCTCTTAAGTTTTAAGAGTAAATTGGATAGTTACATGGATGGGAGAGTTCTGGAGGGTTATGGACTGGGTGTAGGTCAATGGGACTAGCAGAATAAAATTTCAGCACAGACTAGAAGGGCTGAATGGCTTGTTTTCTGTGCTGTAGTGTTGTATGGTTCTATGGTATGGTTCTAGTTCATGGCTGCCATTTGTGAATATTTCTGATAATTCTGACTGTTTAAATTGCTTACTGGAGAACTGGTTGAGCAGTGTCACAACAACAACCTTGCACTCAATGTCAGCAAGAGGAAGGAAATAGTTGTAGATTCAGGAAGGGGAAGTCAGGAGAACACACACCAGTCTTCACTGAGACGTCAACATTGGAAAGGCTGATCAGCTTTATGTTCCTGGGTATCAACATCTCCGAGGATCTTTCTTGGTCCCAACCTATTGATGTGGTCATGAAGAAGGCATGCCAGTAGCTTGAAGAGACTCAATCACCGAAGTAGCTTGATAAGTTCAACACTTTTACAGTGGCTAGCAACTGAGAGGTGTTGATCCTGTGGATAGCCAAAGGCTTTTTACCAGAGCTGAAATTGCTAACACAAGGAGGCACAGCTTTAAGGTGTTTGGAAGTGGGTATAAGGAGGATGTCAGAGGTAAGTTTTTCCACACAGAGTAGAGGGTGCATGGAATGCACAGCCAGCGAAGGTGGTAGAGATGGATACAATAGGGTCTTTTAAGAGACTCTTAGATAGGTACATGGAGCATAGAAAAATAGAGGGCTATATGGTAGGATAATTCTGGGCAGTTTCTCGAGTAGGTTACATGGTTGGCACAACATTGTGGGCTGAAGGGCCTGTAATGTGCTGTAGATCTCTATGTTCTATGTTCCAATGACTGGTTGCATCACAACCTGGTCTCGAGCCTCCAATACACAGGATCACAAAGAAGCTGCAGAGGGTTGCAGACCCAGGCAGTTCCATCATGGGCAAAACCCTCCCCGCCATAGAGGACATCTTCAAGAAAGTGGCATCCATCATTAAGGATCCTAATCATCTGAAACATGCCTTCTTTGTGTTATTGCCTTTGGGGAGGAGGTACAAGATCCTGAAGACCTACATGCAATATTTTAGGAAAAGCTTCTTCCCTTCCTGCATTAGATTTTTGAATGGTCCATGAACACGACCTTATTATATGCTTTTGCACTATCTTTTTGTAATATATTATTTTATATATTTTTAATGTCTTGCACAGTACTGCAACTAAAAAACATTTTCACAATATGTCAATAAAAATAAACCTGATTCTGATTCTAATACTACAGCATGTCCAGAACATCCCGATCAATCAGAAAGGTGGAAAAAAGGCAAACAGAGAAAATCTGCAGCTGCTGGAAATCCAAAGCAACACACACACGAAATGCAGGAGGAACTCAGCAGGCCAGGCAGCATCAATGGAAATAAGTAAACGGTTGACATTCTGGGCCAAGACTCTTCATCAGGACAAAGGCAACATTTTTGTGGAAGACACAAAATGAAAGACACCTTTTATAACCTCTAGCATATCTAAAAAGTTACAGCCAATGGAGTTATGTGAAAAGTCATGAACTTGGAACACTAATTTGCTTTCTTCTCCCTATAGATGTTGACTGACCTGCTGAGTACTTCAACACTTCCTACTTTGACCCCAGAACAGAGACAAAAAGTAATGAGGTAGTCTTCATGGATTCAATATCCACTCATAAAGTAAATGGCAGGATACTTGGGAGTGTGGAGGAGCAGAGGGATCTGGAGGTACATGTCCACAGATCCCTGAAAGTTGCCTCACAGGTAGATAGGGTGGTTAAGAAAGCTTATGGGGTGTTAGCTGTCATAAGTCGAGGGATAGAGTTTAAGAAACGCGATGTAATGATGCAGATCTATAAAACTCTAGTTAGGCCACACTTGGAGTACTGTGTCCAGTTCTGATCACCTCAGTATAGGAAGGATGTGGAAGCATTAGAAAGGGTACAGAGGAGATTTACCAGGATGCTGCCTGGTTTAGAGAGTATGGATTATGATCAGAGATTAAGGGAGCTAGGGCTTTACTCTTTGGAGAGAAGGAGGATGAGAGGAGACATGATAGAGGTGTACAAGATATTAAGAGGAATAGACAGAGTGGACAGCCAGCGCCTGTTCCCCAGGGCACCACTGCTCAATACAAGAGGACGTGGCTTTAAGGTAAGGGGAGGGAAGTTCAAGGGGGATATTAGAGGAAGGTTTTTCACTCAGAGAGTGGTTGGTGCGTGGAATGCACTGCCTGAGTCAGTGGTGGAGGCAGATACACTAGTGATGTTTAAGGGACTACTAGACAGGTATCTGGAGGAATTTAAGGTGGGGGGCAGGGTATGAGGGTCGGCACAACATTGTGGGCCGAAGGGCCTGTAACGTGCTGTACTATTCTATGTTCTATGTTCATAAATCTGATGGCAGAGGGGAAGTCCTAAATCATTGTGTGTGCATGGCTTCATGCTACTGTACCTCTTCCCTGATGGTAGCAATGAGAAGAGGGCATGTTCTGGGTGGTGAGGGTCCTTAATAATGAATGCCACCTTTTGAGGCATTGCTCCCTAATAGAACTGGTTGAGTTTACAACTTTCTGTAGCTTATTCTTATCCTGTGCAGTGACCTCTCCTCATACTCAACAGTGATGCAGCCAGTTAGAATGCACTGAAGAAACTTGCAAGTGTTTTTGGTGACATATAGTCTTCAACTGGAGTACTGAGTAGACAGAACAGAAGCATTCCTGTGCAGGTCCAGTGAAGAGTGGGAATCTTTGATTGCAGTATTGCATGTACGCAACATAAGTGTTCCTGAACAGGTCTGGTGAAGAGCTTAAACAGCCAGTCTTTATATAAGTGAGAAACTGTGTTGGAGCGGAAGTCTTCGGATTAGTCTGAGTCAGAGTAATAAGGCTTTGGCTTAACAGGGCTGCAATGGGAACAGGTGGATGCAAGGTAAGTAGTTAAGTTCTTTCCTTATTTCTTATTTCTTTTTTTCTGAATTAACTCTTCAGCAAATAGGGGTTATGTCTGCAGAGCCAGTGTTCTGTTCTGGGTGTCAGATGTGGGATTTCCAGATTTCCAGCTTCCCCGATGGCCACATCTGCACCAGGTGCATCAAGATGCAGCTCCTTAGAGACGGGGTTAGGGAACTGAAGTTACAGGGAGGTAGTCAACCCAAGACTACAGAAGACAAATAAATGGGTGAATGTCCTCGTGCAAGGTTCCTACAAGGTTGATTCAGCTTAGATAGGTACAGTGGGGCATAGAAAAATAGAGGGCCATGTGGTAGGGTAATTCTGGACAGTTTCTTGAGTAGTTTACATGGTCGGCTCGACATTGTGGGCCAAAGGGCCTGTAATGTGCTGTAAATCTCTATATTCTATGTTCCAATGACTGGTTCCATCACAACCTGGTCTCAAGCCTCCAATTCCCGGGATCACAAAGAAGCTGCAGAGGGTTGTAGACCCGGACAGTTCCATCATGGGCAAAACCCTCCCCGCCATAGAGGACATCTTCAAGAAAGTAGCATCCATCATTAAGGATCCTAATCATCTGAAACATGCCCTCTTTGTGTTATTGCCTTTGGGGAGGAGGCACAACTTGAGTCTATGGTAAAGAAGTCACATGCAATGCTGACGTTTATTTCACGGGGAATAGAATATATATATAAAAAAACAAGGGGATAATGCTGAAGCTTGTCAGGCTGCACTTGGAGAATTGTCAATAGTTTTGGGTCTCTTATCTCAGAAGAGATGTATTGTCATTGGACAGAGTCCAGAGGAGGTTCACAAGGATGATTCTGGGAATGAAGGAGTTAACGTATGAGGAGTGTTTGGCAGCTTTGAGCCTGTACTCAGTGGAATTTAGAAGAATACGGGGGGGGGGGCTAGTTAAGGTGGCTGTGGAGAGGATGCTTCCTCTGGTGGGGGTATCATTAACAAGGAGGCACAGCCTAAGAATTGAGGGATGACCTTTTAGAACAGGATTAAGGAGGAATTTTTTTAGCTGAAGTGTGGTGAATCGGAGGAATGCTTTGCCACAGACTGGAGTAGAGGCTAAGTGTGTGGGTATATTTAAAGCAGATTCCTGATTGGTTGAGGCCTTAAGGGATATTGTGAGAGAACAGGTGCATGGGTTTGAAAGGGATCCAGGATCAGCCACGATGAAATGGCAGAGCAGACTCGATCGGCTAAATGGTCTAATTCTGCTCCTATGTCTAGGGTGTTATGGTCTTTTATCAAGAAATTTTGAGGAGTGGTCCATCGTTAAGGATCCCCATTACCCAGGACATACTCTTTTCTCATTGCTACCATCAGAAAGTAGGTACAGGAGCCCGAAGGGATACACCCAATGATCCAGGAACAGCTTCTTCCTCTCTACAATCCTATTTATGATTGGACATTGAACCCATGAACACTACCTCACTTTTTTATTTCCTATGTGTTGCTTTGTGCTGCTGGCACAAAATAAATAAATTTCACAACATATGCCAATGATATTAAACCTGATTCTGATTCCTTAGGCTCCTAATGAAAAATAGTCACTCTCCTGCCTTCTTTGTAGCTGCATCAATATGTTTGCCCCTAAATCAGTCTATGTATGCCAATATGATGATACTATTGCTCTTGATCATTTACAGATCTAAACATTTCACTTTTCATTACCACCTTTAAGCAGCTTGATAACTTTAAAAAAGTCTGCATTCCAATTTCTGTGAGGAAGCATTCCTGATTGATCTCTTCCCTAACCATGTAGTGCTAAGAAATGAAGGTGAGTAATATGACGAGATAAGATTGATTTCTTCTGAAGTTACATTGAATTCTTTGAAATTGATGTCATCTATTATATCTGACTCCCTTAAACATTAAAGCAACAGCATCTCGGTTCACAAATGATGCCAATCCTAAACATAAATTTACATGAAGATAACACCATTCAGCAAGCGAGAAACAAAACTTACAGCAAAACACTGGAACAACCAGTGATCACAAAATGAAAACTAACATTTTCAGTTAAACTACTTTTTCTGCAAGAGAAAACATATAATTTACCTTGAATAATAATCAATCAATTTTTCTTTGTGGTTTTGGTTCTGCTATTTGAATATCTTTGTATGAAAAAGTTTACCTTGTCATGTTAATAGTCAAGTTTTGCATGATTTTAGTTATTTTAAATAATCTTACTTGTACTCTATATAGAATTTCAATGGTTTAAATAGTTTTTATTTTGACATTAATCAGTGAAGCTGTCTTGTCTCCTACTCTTTTCCTTATTTATACTCCCCTAGGAGACATTAGAGAGCATAAACTTCCTCACTAATTTATTTCAAACAGGCTTCAACTATACCGGTACCTAAGAAGAACATCTCACTGACTATCATCCAGTAGCTCTTACATCCACAGTGTTGTAGTATTTTGAAAGTTGGATGATGAAACATATTAACTGTTGTCAGAGAAGCAACTTGGCTTCAATACCTCCTTCTACAATTGGATCCTCTATTTTCCCTCCCTTTCAAACCCAGTCAGTTCGGATTGCCAACGACATCTCCACGATCTCCATCAGCACAAGGCTGTGTGCTTAGCCCCCTGTAGTGCAGAGTATATTGACTGACTGCATCACAGCCTGTTATGGAAACACCAATGCCCTTGAACAGACAACCCTCCAAAAAGTAGTGGATATGGCCTAGTCCATCACAGGAAAACCCTCCCCACTACTGAATACACCTACATGAAGTGCTGTGGCAGGAAGACAGCGTCCGTCATCAGGGATCCCCACCACCCAGGACGTGATCTGCTACCATGAAGAAGAAGCTACAGCAGCTTCAGAGCACACATCACCAAGTTCAGGAAGATTTACTACCCCTCAACCATCAGACTCTTGAACCAAATCTGATAAATTCACTCAATTTTATTTGTCCTATCATTGAAATGTTCTCACAACCTATGGACTCACTTTCAAGAACTCTTCATCTTATGTTCTCGATATTTTTTGCTCCAATTTAATACTGTCCTGCAAGCTCCATACTTGTCTTTATCTATAGCTATCTTAAAACCTAAGGAGTTGTGGGTCACTGTTCCATAACCGTTTACCTACTGAAATGTCAGTTACTGTGCCAGGCTCATTACCCAACACCAGCTCCAGTACAAAGTTCAAAGTTTGAATTAAATTTATTATCAAAGTACATATATGCCACCATAAACAACCTAGAGATTCATTTTCTGGGGGGGCATACTCATAAGTCCATAATAGAATAATAACCATAACAGAATCAATGAAAGACCACACTATCTTGGTGTTCAACTCGTGTGCAAAAGACAAAAAACTGTTTAAATACAACCAGAAAGAAAGAATAATAATAAATATCAAGAACATGAAAGGAAAACATCATTGCAATTAATCCATCAGTTGTGGGAACATTTCAATGATACAGCAAGTGAATTTGAGTGAAGTTTGGTTCACAAGCCTGATGGTTGTGGGGTAATAGCTGTTCCTGAACCTGGTAGTGTGAGTCCTGAGGCTCCTGTACCTTTTTCCTAATGGCGGTAGTGAGTTCAGAGCATGTCTTAAGTGGATGGGGGTCCTGATAATGGATACTGCTTTCCTGTGACAGTGTTTCATGGTGATGTGCTCTGTAGCCCCTCTTTTGATGGACTATCTACATATTGATTTAAGAAACCTTTGTGATTCCTCAGAGGTGAGGCCATTGATTTGAATTGTAAATGTTAGCTTAATTTGATTTTGTTCCTTTACAGTAGAGAAGCAGCATATCTAGTAGCCTCCACCCTGATGGTAGTAAAAAGTATTCCCCTTGCTTTCAAGTCCTGAAGAAAAGTCTCAGTCCAAAACATCAACCATTTATTCATCTCCATAGATGCTGCCTGACCTGCTGAGTTCCTCCATCACTTTTTGTTATTTGCTTTCATTTTAATTCCAATCAATATTGCCTTTCTGACATGTCATTCCATGGCCTTCTCTACTTCCATGATGAGGCCACTCTCAGGCTGCAGGAGTAACACCTCATATTCTACGTCAAAGATTTTTAAGCAGGAACAAGTTTTCCAATTTACAGCAAATTTACCCCCCACCCATTTCCTTCTTCTTCAATTCTCCACTCTGTTCCCCTTTACCTCTTTACTTCACCTGCTTATCATCTCCTCCTGGTGTCCCTCCTACTTCCTTTTCTCCCATTGTTCATTCTGCTCTCCAACCAGATTCCTCTTTCTCTAGCACTTTACTTTTTCCACTTATCACCTCCCAGTTTCTTACTTCATTTCCCCTCTCCCACCTACCTGGCTTCACCCATCAACTATTAGTTCTTGGACTCCTTCCCCTCCACCTACCTTATTCTAGCTTTTCCCCTTCCTTTACACTTCTGAGGAAGGTTCTCAGCCTGAAACATCGGCAGTTTGTTCACTTACATAGATGCTACCTGACCTGCTGAGTTCCTCCAGCATTTTATTTGTCTTTGGATTTCCAGCATCTGCAGGATCACTTGTGTTTACAGCTAATATATGTTCTACCTCAGTTCTGTCCAGGAAGATTCAATGCTGTGCTCCCATGTTGTTTGAGTGAAGTTTGAACATTCTCTCCATGACCTTGTGGGATTCTTCCTGGTGTTCTCCACAACCTAAAAATAAGCAATTTGGGAAGTTGATTGGCCACGATAGATGGTGTAGAATCTGGGATTGTGCTGGCAATATTCTCCCCATTGTGATAGGAGTATAAGAATGTAAGATATAGGAGCAGAATTAGGCCTTTGGACAATAAAATCTCCTCTGCCATTTCATTATATCTGATCCATTTCCCTCTCAGCCTAATCTACCGTGTTTTTCCCATAACTCTTCATGCCCTGACTAATCAAGAACCTACCAATCTCTGTTGTAAATATACCCAGTGACTTGGCATCCACAGGCACCTGTGGCTATGAATTCCACAGATACACCACTCTCTGACTAAAGAAGTTCTTTCTCATTTTCATTCTAAAAGGATAATAATCTATTCTGAGGCTCCCCCACTATAGAAAACATCCTCTCCACATTCACTCTGCCGTGGTCTTTCACCATTCAATAGGTTTTAATGAGATCCCCCCCTCATTCTTCTGAATTCCTGTGAGTACAGGCCCAGAGCTTCTCATATGACAAGCCTTTCAATCCTGGAATCATTTTTGTGAACCTCCTTTGAAGCCTCTTCAATGTCTGCATGTCCTTATGAGGAGAATAAAAGGGGATTAGTGTAAAATGGTGTTTGCTGATTGGGTTATTGGGCCTGTTTCCATGAGGTATGACTGGATGACTAAAATATTGATTACACTCTTGGCACACTAAAATTATGGGGATGAATTTGTACCATATAATGCAATATCTCAGCTATGGCTTCTTTATATAGCTGATGGATTGGTTACAATTACAATGTCATCTTACAAATTTTCATTCCTGTTTTTTAACATTGTAGCTGAAGGGTTGAAAATTTGTGGTAAGTCTGCCACAGCCATTCAATGAAGTGATTAATTATTACAACAGAATCTGCCATAGGATGTCTTTAGTGTACAGTGATCTCTGAAATTGCTCAGTCATTGCATTTTGCTAGAAATGATTTAATGCAGGGTGCCCACATCAGAAAGATAAATTCAAAGTCTGTAACATAGAAAAACAACCCAGAGATACAGCAAATGAGAAGTAGTTTTAAAAAGAGCATTTCTACAATGATCACACATAGAAGTGCTGAATAATGAAATATCTTCTTACTCAATGATCCAGACTGTGTATATATGTAAAGGTTTTTAATTGAAAGTTCAAAGTGCATTCATTATCAAAGTATGTGTGCAGTGTACAATCCTGGAATTCATCTTCCCCACAGACAGTCATGAAACAAAGAAATGTCATAGAATCCATTCATAGAAAAACATAAAATCTCTGCCCATGCAAAAATAAAACAACAAAACTGCAACAAAAAAAGTAGCAAGTAAACGCAGAGTATAAAACACAAAACTAAGAAAGTCAAGGCATATTTAGTTCTGCTCAATTCATTATGTGCAGGGAGCCCCAATCAAAATTGCTGAAAATAACAAACAAAAAAAGGAGTGACCAAAAACCAGAAACACGTCATGACATGAAGCAGAGTCGGCTCCACAAACCATGCATGTAATTAAATGTAAAAATTCCAAAACTGAGTCCAAAACAAATTGTATGGTGCATTATTGGTATTAGTTTCATTTGATATTAAATTAGATTTAATTAGTGATCTATGTTTGTCTCATTTGAGAAATATTTTGGTTTTTGGGCTAAAAGTGTAAACATTCAGCTCAAGTCCCTTTTTTTTAGTTAATGTCTATAAAATGCTGGAGGAACTCAACAGGTCAGGCAACATCGATGGAAGTGAATAGACGCAAGAGATTCTGCAGATGCTGGAAATCCAGAGCAAAACACACAAAGTGCTGGAGGAAATCAGCAGGCCAGGCAGCATCGATGGAAATGAATAAACACAAGAGACTCTGCAGATGCTGGAAATCCAGGGCAACACACACAAAATGCTGGAGGAAATCAGCAGGCCAGGCAGCATCGATGGAAATGAATAAACACAAGAGACTCTGCAGATGCTGGAAATCCAGGGCAACACACACAAAATGCTATAGACTCTATTTTTCGGTCTTATAGTTTTTATATTTTTCTCGCCCGAGCTTCTCAGGTTTTTTTTGTGCAGGGAGGGGGATTTGGGGATCAATGCGCCTGATCTGTTTTCTTCATTTTTTTGTGTGGGAGGAAGGATTTGGGGGTCAATGTATCTGATCCGTCTTGTTCAATTTTTGTGCAGGAGGAGGGATTTGAGGTCAATGTGCCTGTTCCATTTTTGTTCACTTTGTGTTTTTGCCGGGAGGTGGGATTTGGGGCTTGATGATTGTGCTGCGTTTCTTTTCTTCCTTGGTTGCATGGCAACCTGATGAGTTGAAGAATTTCAGAGTTGCATACTTTCATAATAATCGATCTTTTGAACCTTTGGAGGAACTCAGCATGTCAGGCAGCATCTATGGAAATGAATAAACAGTGAATGTCTGTTCCCCTCCATAGATGCTGCCTGACCTGATGAGTTCCTCCAACATTTTGTGCAGGTTACTCTGGATTTCCAGCATCTGCAGAATCTCTTGTTATTTAGTTAATCCCTGGTGAACGTATTGGTGGTAGGTTCAGATACAATCGCAATGTTCACCTCTGCACAGTTTAAGATTCAGCTGTGGCCACTAGCAGAACAGAGGGAAGTGGAAGGAGGGAGGGAGAGGTAGGTGGAGGGAGTGATGGAGGAGGTAAGATGGAGGGAGGAGGACAGGATACAGAGGAAGTAAATAGTACAAAAGTGTTCAGGGAAAAAAATCACTCAAAAATTCATTAAGAAATTTGCTTGCCCAGCTAATTTCCAAATTGATTCTGTGAAAGGTCAGTAAGATTGAATACAGTACCAAGAACTATGCTTATGTATGCAATATAAGTAATCAGATGTAGGCACAATTGAATTTTACAGATCAAAGTGTCTAACTACTTCATATGTCAGGTTTACAAGGATTCAGCTGAGGCTCGCCTGCCTATAAAACCTTTAATTGATGCCTTTAATTACCACACTTATGGCCTTAGAAGTCTCTGTCTCACTGTATGTTTTCAAACACTTTTTAATCATTTGCTTCAGTAAAGACGTAAGGTAATTTCTATCAGATTCATGGAGCTCTTAACTTTAAATTTACATGAGGCAAATCTCCATTGTCTGATCTGTTGGCAATTTACTTACTCACATCATTTAGATGATAAAATGCAGTGCTGAGCTGATCAGAATAATGATTCATCGAACTGCCTGTACATTAATGCTCTGTCTCTTTATTCTTTTGTGTATAGTTATGCAGCTCATGCATGAACTGAGGATAAGCTAGTTGAAATAAGTCTTGGTAATATTAAACTGAAAGCATCTGCTTCTGTCAGAGAGTGGAGTCAGATAATTTCACTCTCTAAAGGGCAGGGAAGGTGATTAGCTATGTATGAGTTCCATATCTTCTCAAATCTGTATTCAAATAAAAACTTATAATTTTGCAATTACTGCAGAAGACAAGTGAAGCTTTGAGCTAAATTCAAATCTAAAGGCAAAAATGGCCCAGGTTCTCAGCAACAATAAAGGATCCCTGAATCTGCATGCAGGATAATTGGATCCTAGTGCAGTTGGTTAGTTCTAGAATATGCAAATAGCTTTACAAAATATTCATAGAGTAGGCAAGCATAAGATATTGAGGAAATATTACCATTTTCTGTTTACAAAAACTTGTTTTTTTATGGAAATCCTTTATCTGCATGAGTCTGAGATTTGTCAGAGACAACAACCTAAGATTTCACTGTCCTGAGGATCGGAAAGTTCACTGTGAATATTGTCTTAAAGCTAATAGGAAAGAAAGCAATGTTAACATTCATTTTGAGAGGACTAGAATGTAATGTTGAGACTTTATAAAGCACTGGTGAGGCCTCACTTGGAGTGTTGTGAGCAGGGCCCCTTATCTTAGAAAGCATGTGCTAACATTGGAGACAGTTCAAATAGGTTTACAAAATGATTCCAGGATTGAAATGCTGGTCATATGATTGATGGCTCTAGCCTCCACTCACTCAATTCAGAAGAGTAAGAAGGGATTTCATTGAAACCTACCGAATGTTGAAAAGCCTAGACAGAGTAGATTTTGTCTGCAACTCTTAATAACTAGTACTAATTTAGTTATACCCTAGAATAGCTTTTCTTCTCTGACAGACAATGAAGATTGTTATGATTCTTTTTACCATCCATGTAATCAATGACAAAAAGTAAATTGCTCAAGGTTTCTGTATATATTACCTGTAGGCAAGTTCAACTAGTAAGGACTTGTCTGTTCTTTGGAGGTATTTGTAAGAATTACCAGCTAATTGCGATTATAAAGGAATTCTTAACTGATTCTATGGCAATTCCAAATAAATTACTGTAAAGGTAAAGAGCAGCCACAATTTAAGACTCTTTAGAACATCGATTAATTTGCTTTAGAAGGCTCTGTCAGGAACACAGAAACAAGAATAGGCCATTCAATTCCTCAAGCCGAGTCTGCTAAAACAGGGACACACAGTAGAACTACAATAGGATATCCTCTGTGATCTCTTGTCATTTTGGTGATTCATCAAAGGGAGAGAAGTTGATAAGACGTGCTGTGATAGGAGTAGGGTGGATTGACTAAAATCTTCAGAAGTAGTTATAGAGAGCTGTGGAGTTTGCTGGAGATTGTATTGATTAGGGGAGTGCAGTGACAATTTTGCATCCAGACCTTTGCCTTTCCCACCCACCTGGCTTCAACTATCACCTTCCAGCTAGCCTCCTTTCCCCTTGCCCCACTTTTTTATTCTAGCATCTTCCTCTTTCCTTTTCAGTGCTGAGAAAAGATTTTGGCCCAAAACATTGCCTGACCTGCTGAGTTCCTCCACCATTTTGTGTGTGTTACTCTGGATTTCAAACATCAGCAGACTTTCTCATGTTAATGTAATTTTCTATATGTCAGCAACAGTCGTGGAGGCGGATACGATAGGACTCCTGAGTGGGTATATGGAGCTCAGAAAAATACAGGGCTATGGGTAACCCTAGGTAATTTCTAAGGTAGGGACATGTTCGGCACAGCTTTGTGGACTGAAGGGCCTGTATTGTGCTGTAGGTTTTCTATGTTTCTATGTAATGCTGAAATTAGCTTTGGACAATAATAATTTTTGTTGAGGTGGATACTTGAGTAATGGATGGGAAGTTTTCACTGAGAAAAATTACTTCGAGGAAGATAGTTGCTTCAGACACCTCTTTAACTATTAACAAAGCACTCTTCGGCCCTCCAGTAAAGAATTTATTTGATGTTGACCCCTTTTGCATTTGCAAGACTTGTTTGCAACATAGAATTTTGGACATATACTGTGAAACAAAAGTTGTACACCATCCAAAGTCACTGTCCAACAGGCCACGTGGACTCTTCTGACCCCTAAATGCCCTTTTAAAGAGCAACAGTTTGATTGCCCCATTTCATATCACAGTGATTGGGTCCAATAAATAGCCCTTGACACCAAGTAAAAATATGTCAAATATATCAATTGTCTCAGCATCTTCACTTTTTGGGGAGTGAATTTCAGAATGTTGTGTGAAAAATACTCATTGGTTATGTTCAGCTCCGACTTCGTCATAATGGCCACCCTCCATGAAATTCTGCACTCCCACCTGAAGAGATATTCCAGCTGCGCCAACCCTATCAATTGCTTCAATTATACAAACAAAGGAAGCATATTAAGTAACTCAGCTAGACCCTTCCTCTTTACAGTATATGAACTAGTTTTCCACAAAGTCGAAAAAATCGTGAATAAATATACAAAATTATCGTTTTGTACGTGCGTCACTTGGATTTCTTCATGTTGTTTTCTGGATATTTTCTTCTCTTCATTAACTTCTCTTTGGCATAAAAAATATATCGGGCAGAACTAATGAAATCCAGTAAAACAGTTCACATTTGTCCTAAATGCAGTGCATCTCTCTCTCCTGTTCTGTTTTTAACAGCAGCCATGGGGTACAATATATATCAAGGTAACAGCATGAGCAGAACGAGAATGCCGAGTTAAAGTATTGGAAGTTTTCAGATCAGTGATCTGCAGCTTAGGGTAAGGAGACCCTACTGGGTCTGACTTCCAGATGACTTCTCAGTTTTATTCAACTTAATTTTTTTTAGCTTCTGAAGTCAAACAAATTAGTTTATAAATAACCAGGATCTGTTTTTTGTGGTATGACTGAAAAAAACTCTCTTCGTTTTTCAAGTGACATTGTTATGTCTTACAGCTCTGACAAACTTCTATAGATGTGTAGTGGAGAGTGTATTCACCAGCTGCATCAGAATCAGGTTTATTATCACCGGCATGTGTCATGAAATTTGTTAACTTAACAGCAGCAGTTCAATGCAATACATAATATAGAAGAAAAAAAAAATTATAAAAAATAAATAAATTATAGTATACGTTTATTGAATAGATTAAAAATTCTGCAAAAACAGAAATAATGCAATTTAAAAAGTGAGGTAGTGTTTAAGGGTTCAATGTCCATTTAGGAATTGGATGGCAGAGGGAAAGAAGCTGTTCCTGAATTGCTGAGTATGTGCCTTCAGGCTTCTGTATCTCCTGCCTGATGGTAACAGTGAGAAAAGGGCATGCCCTGGTTGCTGGAGGTCCTTAATAATGGATGCTGCCTTTCTGTGACACCACTCCTTGAAGATATCCTGAGTACTTTGTAGGCTAGTACCCAAGATAGAGCTGACTAGATTTACAACCCTTTGCAGCTTCTTTCGGTCCTGTGCAGTAGCCCCTCCATACCGGACAGTGATGCAGCCTGTCAGAATGCTCTCTACAGTATATCTACAGAAGTTTTTGAGTGCATTTGTTGACATGCCAAATCTCTTCAAACTCCTAATAAAGTATAGCCGCTGTCTTGCCTTCTTTATAACTACATCATACTTTATAAATACATCAAGATGGCGGCGCGACGACGCAGGGCGCAGCGGCCACTCCAGTAAGGAATATCCGTTATCTGTAAGTAGGGGCCGTGCACAATCCTGATTTGATTGAGACGGATGTGTGAAGCACGGAGGAACATCTGGCGAAACTTCTGACATGCCTGTGCTGCTGACGCTGCTACTGAGCGATCGGAGAGATCTCCAGAGAGGAAGGCCCCGAATCCTCGGCTTTGCCTGTTGCTTGGTGGCCGGAGCCGGGGTTGAAGCACTTGGCAGAGATGGTGCTCGGTGCTCGGTGTCGGAGGGCTGGTCGGAGGCACGAAGTTGTCGGAAGTTTTCGGACGGACTCACAGTTGGGCTGTGCTCGGGTGCTTCCAGAGGCTGCATCGGGAAGTTTTGCCACGTTGGAGGTTTCTTCCTTCTGCCATCTGCGTGAGATGATGGGCTATCTGGGACTTTGAGACTTTTTTTTTACCGTGCCCATGGTCTGCTCTTATCAAATTATGGTATTGCTTTGCACTGTTGTAACTGTATGTTATAATTATGTGGTTTTTTTGGTCAGTTAGTCTTGGTCTGTCTTGTGTTTATGTGATATCATACTGGAGGAACATTGAATTTCCCCTTGGGGATGAATAAAGTATCTATCTATCTATCTATCTATCTATCTACTTTGATATTTTGGGGCCAGGTTAGATCCTCAGAGATCTTGACACCGGGGAACTTGAAGCTGCTCACTCTCTCCACTTTTGATCCCTCTATGAGGATTGGTATGTGTTCCTTTGTCTTACCATTCCTGAAGTCCACAATTAACTCTTTTGTCTTACTGACATTGAGTGCCAGGTTGCTGCTGCTCCAATAGTTGGCATATCTCACTCCTGTACGCCCTCTCGTCACCACCTGAGATTCTACCAACAATGGTTGTATTGTCAGCAAATTTATAGATGGTATTTGAGCTATGCCTAGCCACACAGTCATGGGTATATAGCCTAGTATGGAAACATTAATGCCTTTGAATGGAAAATCCTACAAACGGTAGTGGATTCTGCCCAATACATGATGGGTAAAACCTTCCCAACAACTGAGTACACCTACATGAAGCACTGTCACAGGTGGGCAGTGTCCATCAGCAGAGATCCCCACTATCCAGGCCATGCTCTCTTCTCTCTGCTGCTATCAGGTAGAAAGTACAAGAGCCTCAGCGTTTGCACCATCAGGTTCAAGAACCGTTACTACCCCTCATCCATTAGGTTCTTGAATACACTGACTTGCCCATTCATTGAGTTGTTCTCACAACTAATGATCTCACTTCAAGGACTCTTTATGTCATCTCATGTTTTTATTATTTGTAGCTATTTAGTTTTGTCGTCTTCTGGTTGATCTTTCCTTGATTCTGTCACTGTTACTATTCTATAGATTTGCAGAGTATACCAGCAGGAAAATGAATCTCAGGGTTGTATATAATGACACAAAGGTACTCTGATAATAAAATTTACTTTGTCATTAAACTTTACAGTGTGAATGGGAAGGTGAACAGTCAGAGGTTGTGGTACATATTGGTACCAACAACACAGGTAGGAAAAGGGAGGAGGTCCTGAAAACAGATTACAGGGAGTTAGGAAGTGTTACGTACCCCGTAACTGGGTCACTTACCAGCAAAGATAGAGAGGTCTGTTGAAGTCTGATAGTACTATTTTTAATGGTATTTATTGATAAAAATACACAAAAATAATATCAATGCAAACATACATGTAATATACATCATCAATACTAAATCTAAAAGCATGGGTATAATAATAATCAATAAGAAATAGCTCTATCGTTGTCTAGGGGATAATGTATTGTCCGATGGAAATATAAAAGTCACTCAAGTTCATTCAAGCTGCAGCTTTTGGTTGGAGAGAGAGATGGATTAAAACTTGCCCATTCCTTTTATGATGTCGATCCTTCGAGAGTCGTTGGGGCTGATTTCTCCTTTAGCTAAGCTGCCTTCTGTGGTAGGGCCTCAATCCCGGGTATCGCTATCGCTATTAAACACCGTCACGGAACTTCTAGCGTTTCTCCTGGTACGTGTCAAGGGCTGTTCCCCAGACCCTCTTTTATCCTGACTCACAGGGTCTCAGATGTCAATCAGGGTGGAATGATGCCATCCCTCAACCAGCCCACATTGCCTGAGGGCTTCCATGAAGTACAGTATTCAATACACAATTCCGTCTCCAAAAGACAATGACCTGTTCCGTGGCTTTGTATCGCTGGGGCCAGGACATTCCAAACGTCTCTCTCTCATTTCCTGGGTCTCCTGACCTGACTTAATAGCGATCTTGCGATTCTCAAAAAAGGAGGGGGGGGGGGCACAGGCGTAACACCCCCTTTCTTCAACGCGTTTTTACCATCGGAAAAAAACGAAGTAATACAGAGTCTTACAGGATTTTAGAATCTAACACCATACAAAAGTTTTTTTTTTATACAGGGTAATACAGTTATACATTCAATTCAGTATCTAGATGGTTACCGATTACATTGTCACTTCCTCTAATATCTTAACATCTTGTACCTTACTAAAGTCTTGTAGCATCAGACTCCAATTTAATAACTACCTATTTTTAGGTCTTATTTTTCTTTAGCCAACAAAAACTAAAGAGTTGTGATCTTAGCTTACGGGTATACTACAAAAGTTCATACAAATACTAATCTTTATGTTGCTTTCAAACTTAACAGGCAGGCTTCCATGGGGGTTGTCTTTTATTATTCACATGGGGGTTGTCTTTTATTATTTCACATGAAATCCCTTAAAACCGGCTTCTGCCATTTAAAAATAGCGTCCCATTAACCCTCGTCTCTTTTCCGGTTAATTCCCACATGGGGAGCTTGTGCACCCTGGTGAAATAGGCTTTCGCCCGCTCCTTCCATAGGAGTTATTTTATCAACAATGTGTTCCAAACTTAGACCATTTCCCGAATTTCCACCCAATTCTTTAATTTTACGCAAGTTGCTAGTTGTCTTTTCAGGACCCTTGAGGCTGTTAGTTTTCAGTTTAAACTCTTTGTTCAAACAGCATTTCAAATTCTGCCTTTTCACACCACACTCTGGAATAACAATAGCGTGTGGGGCCCCGTTACCTTCCAACTCAACCTGTAATTGATTCATAGGCTTTGTGGTACCACGCCATTGTCTCTGTAGCCTGATTGCTGTGTTTGTATCAGTCCAGCCTTTAAATTTTCTTCATTCAATTTGGGAACTACACATTTCCCTTTTCCTTCAATAATAATATTCATCTCACCACCTTTGATCTCCTCACTAACTTTTACCACACCTTCGAGCACAAACACCTGGGAACTCTCACTTCCCACTATTACCAAGGTTAACCCTTTCTTCACTGAACCCAGTCCATCTGACCCACAAGGATTGCATTCCTTTTCAACTGAATCAAATACCTCAGACTTTTTCTGAGCTCCATTACTAGGTTCAGTACCATGTGCATCCACATCTTGGACACACTCAAACGGGACATTTGCCTCTTCCAGGCTTTCAATACCCGTACCCGGTCCAAATTCTAAATTCCCCTGATTCTCCCAGCAACTCCCTTCCGGAGTAAACTCAACCCCGCGGGCTGAAACAACCTCATATGCCAACCCAGCAGACTTCTTCAAGTTAAGGGCACCCTTTTCATCTAGGACTGCCCTCATTTCATTATCAGGAACACCTTTAGAATTTTCAACTTCTTCAAACAGTTCTGCCAAACCACACAGATCATCCATGTCCAACTCTGGACCTTTTAACAGCTCTATCTGTTTCTCATCTTTATTTCGTGCCTCTAGAACTTTTCTCCTCGCTAAGGGCAGGTCTACCCCCTCTCCCTTACTCTCTTTCACTTTCCTATTCTCCGTTCTCCCCTCCCCCCTTGGTACAGGGTCGGTAAAAATGTCTCGGCCAAATCAATACTGGCCGGATTTAAACTGCTCTCTGTCTCAGCTGCCTTTCTCGACATGCTGCGAGTGACCGCGCATGTGGGATAGATCCTGGAATCTAATGGCGGGACAGCAATGCAAACCGGCCGGCTCGTCAGCGTCATTGCTGACCAAACCTTACCACCGGCTAAATTGTTACCAAGAAGGACGTCCCCGTCAGTTCTCGGGAATTCTGATCGCACCCCTATTTCAACTGGTCCAGATACCAGCTCACAATCCATAATGATCCTATGTAAGGGCACCATTTCCGTCCCTTTTCCTATTCCTTTCACAGCTACCATTCCCGTCTTGCGACCAAAATCCAGTACCTTGCTGCTAATCAATGATAGTTCAGCCCCCGTGTCTCTCCAGATCTGTACTGGAACTGGGGTGCCTCCCTCCCTCACAGACACGGTTCCGTTTGACATACAAGTCTCAGATCCTTCTCATACTCTGTCTACCCGGGGCTCTCTTGTCGATTTACTGATTACCATGGCACATCCAATAGGGACTGCTGCTTTCCTTTTTCCTGTCTCTTTCCTCGGAGCAAAGCACCTAGATGCAATATGCCCCCCTTTCCACAATTAAAACAGGTCAAGCCCGGAAATCTCTGGCTGTCTTGCCTGTCCTCCTCAATTTTACCTCTAGCTCCCGGCGGGACCTCTGCCTCAGCCGGCGGGCTTTCTCTATCGTTTCCACGGTCTCTCTGGGAACTTTTATTCGAGGAAAACTTTGTCTTGTGGGTTAGGGCATATTCATCTGCGAACCTAGCAAATTCTGAGATGGACTTATTCGGCTTCTCATTCAAATACATCCGGATATCCTCCGAAACACAACCTTTAAATTTCTCAATCAGAATTAACTCCCTGAGATGCCAAAAATCCTCTGCCACTATTTCTGCTGTACACCAACAGTCCAAGAGCACACCCTTCTCATAGGCAAACTCGGTATATGTCTGATTCCACCCTTTCTTTAAATTTCTGAACTTTTGTCTATACGCTTCAGGTACTAATTCATAACTCCGGAGAATGGCCGCTTTTACTTTGTCATAACTCTCCGCCTCTTCCTCCTCCATGGACAACGCCGTATATGCTCGTTGTGCCTTCCCTTTTAACACACTTTGTAACAGTGCCACCCACTGATCTCTGGGCCACTTCTGATTCACTGCCACCTTCTCAAAATGCAAGAAATAACTATCCACATCCGTCTCCTCGAACGGAGGTACTAACCTCAACTCCCGACTAACATTAAACCGCTCCTCTCGGTCTGACCCTTGATCTCTTCGCTCTTGCCTTAACTTCTCCATCTCCAAGTCATGTTTCCTCTGTTTCTCTGCCTCCCTCTCCTTCTCAGCTGCTTCCAGCTGCTTTAACTGAATTTCATGCTCCCTTTGTTTCTCAGCCCTGTCCTGCTCACTTTTCACCTCTAATGCCTTTAGCTGGAGCTCATGCTCCCGTTTCACCTCTAACTCCTTTAGCTGGAGCGCATGCTCCCTTTGTTTGTCGGCCCTTTCTTTCTCTCTCTCGGCTCTTTCTTTCTCCTTCTCAGCTGCTTCCAGCTGCTTTAACTTAATTGCATGTTCCAACCTTAATTTCTCCAACTCTAACTGAACCGTCCCACTAGCTGGTACCTTTTCAGGGATATTTTCCAAATCCTCAGCTGCAAACACATTCTTCCCAATATAATACTGAGTTATTGCCCTTCGCACCTCCTGCTTTTTCATGGACAACCTCACCTCTGCGAGGTTTAGCCCTTTTGCCAGATTTATCAAGTCCGATTTGGTAGCTGCCTCTAGCGCCTCTAGAGTCGTGTTTTCTATAAATTCATCCACATCCATCTTTGCTGGTTTCCTGTCTGGCTACCTGCGTAACTAGATCCAAGTTTGGACTTACAAGCCTGATTCACTGGCCTCCCAATTTGGTGTCAAATCTCGAGACGAGAACCCCAATTGTTACGTACCCCGTAACTGGGTCACTTACCAGCAAAGACAGAGAAGTCCGTTGAAGTCTGATGGTACTATTTTTAATGGTATTTATTGATAAAAATACACAAAAATAATATCAATGCAAACATACATATAATATACGTCGTCAATACTAAAACAAAAAGCGTGTGTATAAGAATAATCAATAAGAAATAGCTCTATCGTTGTCTAGGGGATAATGTATTGTCCGATGGAAATATAAAAGTCACTCAAGTTCATTCAAGCTGCAGCTTTTGGTTGGAGAGAGAGATGGATTAAAACTTGCCCATTCCTTTTATGATGTCGATCCTTCGAGAGTCGTTGGGGCTGATTTCTCCTTTAGTTAAGCTGCCTTCTGTGGTAGGGCCTCAATCCCGGTGCAACAGGAAAGGACACACGTGGGCCCTCCACCGGCTATCGCTATTAAACGCCATCACGGAACTTCTAGCATTTCTCCTGGTGCGTGTCAAGGGCTGTTCCCCAGACCCTCTTTTATCCTGACTCACAGGGTCTCAGATGTCAATCAGGGTGGAATGATGCCATCCCCCAACCAGCCCACGTTGCCTGAGGGCTTCCATGAAGTACAGTATTCAATACACAATTCCATCTCCAAGAGACAATGACCTGTTCCGTGGCTTTGTATCGCTGGGGCCAGGACATTCCAAACGTCTCTCTCTCATTTCCTGTGTCTCCTGACCTGACTTAATAGCGATCTTGCAATTCTCAAAAAAGGAGGGGGGGGGGCACAGGCATAACAGAAGGAAGTTAAGAAGTAGGACCTCAAAGGTAGTAATCTCAGGATCACTGCCTGTGCCACGCGACAGTGAGTATAGGAATATAGTGTAGGTATAGGATAGGAGGATAAATGCATGGCTGAGGATTTGGAGCAGGGGGCAGGGATTCAGACTTCTGGATCACTGGGGCCTCTTTTTGGACAGGTGCGACCTGTACAAAAAGGACGGGTTGCATTTGAATCCGAGGGGAACCAATATCCTGGCAGGAAGGTTTGCAAAGGCTATTGGCAAGAGTTTTAACGAGAATTACTTGGGGGGAGGGGGTGGGAACCGAACTGAAGAGATGGAGGAAGGGGCTGTTGGCTCACAAATAGAGAAAGCTTAGAGACAGTGCGAGAGGGAGGTGGCAGAGAAGGGATAAGCTCAAACCAATGGTTTGAGATGCGTCTATTTTAATGCAAGAAGCATCATGAACAAAGCAGATGAGCTTAGAGCATGGATCAATACTTGGAGCTATGATGTTGTGGCCATTACAGAGACTTGGATGGCTC
The DNA here is from genome assembly GCF_048418815.1 of Hemitrygon akajei. Lineage (NCBI taxonomy): Eukaryota > Metazoa > Chordata > Chondrichthyes > Myliobatiformes > Dasyatidae > Hemitrygon > Hemitrygon akajei. The sequence goes on from NC_133128.1 coordinate 193,289,734, forward strand.
AGGAGTAGGAATGGTTACTTCGAGTGCCAGGCTTTAGATGTTCCAGAAAGGCAGGGAGGGAGGCAAAAGAGGTGGGGGCATGACACTGCTGATCAGAGATAGTGTCATGGCTGCAGAAAAGGAGGAAGTCATGGAAAGATTGTCTGCTGAGTCTCTGTGAGTGGAAGTTGGAAACAGGAAGGGGTCAATAACTCTGCTGGGTGTTTTTTAATAGACCACCCAATAGTAACAGGGACATAAAGAAGCATATAGGGAGACAGAATCTGGAAAATTGTAATAACAACAGGGTTATCGTGGTGGGAGATTTTAATTTCCCAAATATCGATAGGCATGTCCCTAGTGTGAGGGGCTTAGATGGGGTGGAGTTTGTTGGGTGTGTTCAAGAATGTGTCTCAACACAATATATAGATAAGCCTACAAGAGGAAAGGCTGTACTTGATCTGGTATTGGGAAATGAACTTAGTCAGGTGTCAGGCCTCTCAGTGGAAGAGCATTTTGGAGATAGTGATCACAATTCCATCTCCTTTACCATAGCATTGGAGAGGGATAGGAACAGACAAGTTACGTTCGCGTTTACTTGGAGTAAGGGGAAATATGAAGCCATCAGGCAGAAACTTGGAAGCATAAACTGGGAACAGATGTTCTCTGGGAATGAATGGCAGAAATGTGGCATATGTTCAGGGGATATTTGCATGGCATTGTGCATAGGTATGTTCCAATGAGACAGGGAAAGGATGGTAGGGTATAGGAACCATGGTGTACAAAGGCTGTTAAAAATCTAGTCAAGAAGAAGGGGCCATAAGAAGGCCTTGGCAAGTAGGATTAAAGAAAACCCCAAGGCACTCTACAAGTATGTAAAGAGTGAGAGGATAAGACGTGAGGGAATAAGACCAATCAAGTCTGAAAAGTGTGTATAGAACTGAAGGAGGTAGCTGAGGTATTTAATGAATACTTTGCTTCAGTATTCACTGTGGGAAAGGATCTTGGTGATTGTAGGGATGACTTACAATGGATTGAAAAGCTTGAGTATATAGAGATTAAGAAAGAGGATGTGCTGGAACTTTTAGAAAGCATCAAGTTGGATAAGTCTGTGGGACCGGATGAGATCTACCCCAGGCTTCTGTGGGAGGTGAGGGAGGAGATTGCTGAGCCTCTGGCAATGATCTTTACATCATCAATGGGAATGGGGGAGGTTCTAGAAAATTGGAGGATTGTGGATGTTGTTCCCTTATTCAAGAAAGGGAGTAGAGATAGTCCAGGAAATTATAGACCAGTGAGTCTTACTTTAGTGGTTGGTAAGTTGATGGAAAACGTCCTGAAAGGATGGATTTATGAACATTTGGAGAGGTATAGTATGGTTAGGAATAATCTCCATGGCTTTGTGAAAGGCAGGTCGTGCCTTACAAGCCTGATTGAATTTTTTAAGGATGTGACTAAACACATTGATAATGGTAGAACAGTAGATGTAGTATATATAGATTTCAGCAAGGCATTTGAAAAGGTTCCCCATGCAAGGCTTATTGAGAAATAAGGAGGCATGGGATCCAAGGTGACCTTGCTTTGTAGATCCAGAATTGGCTTGCCCACAGAAGGCAAAGAGTGGTAATAGATGGGTCATATTCTGCATGGAGGTGGGTGACCAGTGTGTGCCTCAGGGATCTGTTCTGGGACCCTTTGTGATTTTTATAAATTACCTGGATGAGGAAGTGGAGAGATGGGTTAGTAAATTCGCTGATGACACATAGATTGGACGTGTTGTGGATAGTGTGGAGGGTGTCAGAGGTTGCAATGGGACATTGATAGGATGCAAAACTGGGTTGAGAAGTGGCAGATGGAGTTCAACCCAGATGAGTGTGAGGTGGTTCATTTTGATAGGTCAGATATGATGGCAGAATATAATATTAATGGTAAGACTCTTGGCAGTGTGGAGGGTCAGAGAGATCTTAGGTTCTGAATCCATAGGACACTCAAAGCTGCTGTGCAGGTTGACCCTGTGGTTAAGAAGGCATACGGTGCATTGGCCTTCATCAACTATGGGATTGAGTTTAGGAGCCGAGAGGTAATATTGCAGATATATAGGACCTTGGTCAGACCCCATTTGGAGTACTGTGCTCAGTTCTGGTTGCCTCACTACAGGAAGGAGGTGAAAACCATAGAAAGGGTGCAGAGGAGATTTACAAGGATGTTGCCTGGATTGGGGAGCATGCCCTTTGAGAATAGTTTGAGTGAACTTGGCCTTTTCTCCATGGAGTGGTGGGGGATGAGAGGGGACCTGATAGAGGTGTATAAGATGATGAGAGACATTGATCATGTGGATAGTCAAAGGCTTTTTCCCAAGGCTGAAATAGCTAGCATGAGAGGGCACTGTTTTAAGGTCCCTGTAAAAAGGTGCAGAGGAGATGTCAGGGGTAAGTTTTTTTACACAGAGAGTGATGAGTGCATGGAATGGGCTGTCAGTGATGGTGGTGAAGGCAGATACAATAGGGTCTTCTAAGAGAACCCTAGATAGGTATATGGAGCTTAAAAAATAGAGGACAATGGGTAACCCTAGTTAATTCTAAAGTAAGTACCTATTCGGTACAGTATTGTGGGCTGAAGGGCCTGTATTGTGCTATAGGTTTTCTATGTTTTTATGTTTCTATTGAATAGGGAAACAAAACTTTAATTTAATGTCATTATCAAGGGATTGCAGCTGCAACATTTGAACATTCTTCTATACTTCCCAGTGGAATAGCAGGCTCATCCATATCATTGAGAGGCAAGTTTTTTAAAAAGCACTTTATGAAATGATTTTATAATTCTTAGAACAGTCACAGTTTTCTTTTGCACTTTAGTGAAGGATGTCATACAGACTCAATAACCTTAAGTGGTCTCCAGGCTTTAGCAAAGAGATCTTGAGTTGTTGCTATGCTATCCCTTACTTTAAACCATTAAATTAACAAACTCAAGTGTTTTCATCTCCACTTACAGTAGGGAAACAGAATTATACAAAGATATTTAAGGAACGTAAAACTATCCAAAGTTCTATTCAACCATATTCCTTCACTTCCCTTTCATCCTCAATACCCTAATCTCCATTTTAATATGTAGTGAGCTAAAATTAAGACTACATTTTTAATTGATATCACTTCTCTTTTCTCCTCATCTCCTTCCCCTCAACCTCAGCAATTCTTCTTACCTTGCCTTAAAGCTAACAAGAACTATCAAAGACTAATTTCATTCAGTATTGCCTCTCGCCTTTCAAAATCACCATCATCACATCTACTTTTAAAAGCTTTGACACCTTCTCAGAGTAATCTTTTTTTGACTTTCTAATGCACCCAGCTCTCTCACCCAATTCAATTTTCCTACAAAAGCGACTGCCAATATTCAAAATGAATTCCCCATTGTCTGTGACTGTGTGCATGATCTCTCCTTGTCTTCTTGGACTTAACACACTGAACATCACTGTTGCCAGAAGAACTATACTGATCCAATCCAGCCATTGTGTCAAAGTCCAGAATGCATTATTTCCTTGGAACCAGCCAACGGTCCTGTTCTCAATGAGTTCCACTCATCATTTAATAGTTGCTTCTCAATGACATCATTGCAGGAACAGTATCAGCTCCAATAACAAGCAGCACCATCTTTTCCCTCAAAACCAACATACTGTATATTCAAATTACAGATACAAGAGATTCTGCAGATGCTGAAAACCGAGAGTAATGCACACAAAATGCTGGAGGAGCTCAGCAGGTCAGGTAGCATCTTTGGAAATGAATGAAAAGACGATGTTTCATGCCGGGGCCTTTCTTCAGAACTGTGAAGGAAGGTGGAAGAAGCCAGGATGTACTTAAGATAGTTCTCAGATTTGCCCGTCCCACTTTGTTTTAAAAACACATTGTCGGCACAGTTAAAATTACCTAATAATACTAATGAAGTTTAGCTCTATTGAGATTTATCACTTCAACCAACAAACTGAATATACCTTCTCAGCATCCATCAAGAGGGACCCAACCACCCAGTAAATGGTCTCTTCTCACCTACTGTCATCATTAAGAATGTACAAGAGCCTCAGAACTTACAGCAGCATGTCTGAGAACAGTTACTGTATTACCCCTCAACCATCAGGCACTTGAACCAAAGGAGATATCTTAATTCAAATTCACTTTTCTCATCATTAAAACATTCCCAAAACAAATAGACTCACTTTTAAGGACTCTTCACTCATGTTGTCAATATTTATTGCTTATTTATTTATTGTTATTACTTCTTCTTTCAGTATTTGTACAGTTTGTTGTCCTTTGCACATTGGTTAAATGCCCAAGTTGATTGATTCTATTATGATTCTATTATAGTTGTTAATCTATGGATTTATTGAGTATGCCCACAAGACAATGAATCTCAGGGTTGTATATGGTGACATACCTGTACATTGATAATAATACTTATTTTGAATTTTGAACAGTGATTGGCTTTAGTCATTTACGGTTTATAATTGGAAGAATCAGCACTGAAAATAGTGGGAAACAACTTAAAATGAACAAAATCACAAACCTTGAATTCATGCAAAGCGAAAACAAGCAGAGAATATTACATATTAATTCAATATATCCTGGTACTGCCATCACTCCAACTCGCTTTGGGACTGGTATCACTCCGACTCACATTGCCAATGACATCACTGCAACTCATGTTGCCAATGACATCACTCCGACTCACATTGCTAATGACATCACTCTGACTCACATTGCCAATGACATCACTCCGACTCTTGTTGCCAATGACATCACTCCAACTCATGTTGCCAATGACATCACTCCGACTCTCATTTGTAACACCTGTGTAAGCACTAATCTTATGTGTGACTAATTGTCACCCTCTTTAGATAAAATAAGCCATCAGAAAAATCCAGGTATCTGAAGGAGGCAGTAAATAGAAATCACACACTTCTGGAAATAAGTCATCAGACTCTCCCTGCTAGAAGTCTCACTACACATAACCTCTGTGTGTAACCCAACTACCTCATCTTCAGCACTATTACTTTGGTTCCCATCCCCTCCCGAACAACTCCAGCCAACCTGCCCGCAAGGATATTGGACCCCCTCAGGTTTGGGTGTAACCCATCCCTTTGTATAGGTCATACCTTCTCCAGAAGAGAGCCTAATGATTCATAACTCTGAATCCTTGCCCCCTGCACCTGTTCCTCAGCCACACATTCACCTTCCACATCATCCTATTCTCACCCTCACTGGCCTGCGGGTCCTGTTTCACAGATCAGAATCAGGTTTATTATCACCAGCATCTATCGTGAAATAGAAACAAAATATATCTTTAAAAAGTGAGGTAGTGTCCAAGGGCCCAGTGTCAACCCAGGAATAGGATAGCAGAGGGGAAGAAGCTGTTCCTGAATCACTGAGTGTGTGCCTACAGATTTCCCCCTAGCTCCCTCAAATCTCTCTTCAGGAGATCACCTTGTCTATTTATATCATTGGTGCCAATATGCACCAAGACCACTGGCTGCTCACCCTCACCCTTGAGAATGCCACGGACCCGATCGAAGACTTCCTAATCCTGGTACCAAGGGGCAACTTATCATCCAGGTGTCCACATCGCACCCACAAAAACTCATCTCTGTTCCTCTGACTAAAGAATCTCCTATTAACACTGCAGTGCTCTTCACCTCTCTGCTCTTCTGAGCCACAGCACCAGACTCAGAGCCGGAGATCCAGTCACTGTGGCTTCCCCCAGACTTCCTGGAAGTCTTTTGGGAACAATGATGATATCAGTGATGCCGCTGATGAGAGTGAAGCCCAAACTGAGTTGGTGCAGATGGTAGGGTTCGGACTGTCTCTCCTTGCAGTCCTGGCACTTGTGATCGAGGTCCTTCAGCCGCTGCTCTTCGAATGTGCTGGTGCCGTTGTAGACTGCCAGGTGCCAGGTGTTGCAGTCTTTGACCAAAGCCTCCCAACCAGTCACAAGGATATTGCATACCTTCAAGGATGCTTTCGTGCAGTCTTTATAGCGCTTTGTGGGGCCTCCTTGCTTTCTGGTGCCATGTGCCAGTTCGGAAAAGAATACCTTCTTTGGAAGGCGGTTGTCTTCCATCCAGACCACATACCCAACCCATCGAAGCTGAGACTTCATGATCAAGTGTCTCTGTGTCGGAGCTCTTGGCCCTTTGTAGGTGGGGTCTCTGCTTTGCCACGAGATGCCCATGATTTGGCAATGGCATCACAGCTCAAGCATCTTGATGTGCCTGTGTTATAGGGTCCATGTTTCACAGCCACACTGCAGAGAAGTCAGGATGACTTGGTCTTCAGCTGGATGCCACATTCTCCCCATACACGTGTCCATAGCCTGCCAAAGGATGTCCCAGCATTTGCAAGTCTGTTTGAGATCTCTCAATCTAGACTGCTGGAGGAGGTAAGGCAGCTTCCCAGGTAGGTGAAAGCATCAGCATTGTTGAGCTGTGTGCCTACACTCTCAGTTTGTGGTTCCACAGGGTTGGTACAGGGTGTAGGCTGAAGGGGAACTTCTGTCTTCAGCAGGCTGATGGTAAGGCCGAATTTTCTAGGTGCCACAGCGAGGCAGTCAGCGAGATCCTGCAGGTCCCTTTCACTGTGCATGGCAAGATTGCAGTCATCTGCAAAGAGGTCTCGTACTATTGCTTCCAGCACTTTTGTCTTGGTCTTGAGGTGTCACAGATCAAAGAAGCATCCATCAGTCCTGTAGCAAATTGTTATTCCCGCATCAGTCTGAGAGACAGCAGAGAACAGCATTGTGGCAAATAGCAGGCTGAATGGAGTAGGCGCGAGGACACAGCCCTGCTTGACACCGTTAGTTGCTTGGAAGGGATCAGAGATGCAGCCGTTTTTGATGACCTTGGCCACCATGCGGTCATGGAATGACCTGACAATGTTGACCTGCCTGGGGTGGGGGGGGGGGGGGGGGGGAGCCTAACTTGGTGAGGATGCATCAAAAGCCTGTGCAACTGACAGTATTAAATGATCACGTGCCTTCATCAGGTCCACAAGAGGATGTAGAGATTCTGGTTCTGTTCCTGGCACTTCTGAATCTGTCAGACGGCAAAGATCATGGCCACAGTCCCTCTGTTAGATTTGAAATTACATTGGCTCTCTGAGACAATGTCATCAAGGAGGTGAGAGGTAATCCTGTTCAGTATGATTGTGCCATGATCTTCCCAGCTATGCTCAGGAGAGACATGCCTCTGTGGTGTCCTGTCCCCCTTGTGCTTGTACAGGTGGATGATGTTTGTGTCCCTAAAGCCCTGTGGTACACAGGCTTTCTCCCAGAAATGCTACATGAGCTCTGTCAGCCTCTGAAGAAGGGTTTCGGCAGCTCTTCGAAGACTTCTTGTGGGATCCCATCCGGGCCAGGGGCCTTACCTGACTGAAGCTGGTTGACTGCATTTCTAGCTTCTACCAATGTGGTGGAATCATCAAGGGCCTCCAAGTCTGGGCACTGGGGCATGTCTTCTATAGTCTGGCTATCTATCTGGGATGGCCTGTTCAGCAGCTGGTTGAAATGGTCTGCCCAGCAGTGGACAATGTCACCTGTGTCAGTGAGGAGCACTCCATCCAAGGACTGGACTGGTGCCGTGATGCTGCAGGAAGGTCCGTACACTGCCGTTAGACCATCAAAGAACATTTAGTGTTCTGGTCAGTGTAGTGCCGGAGCTTTGCCGCTTTGGCTTCTCACCACTGGTCTTTCATCTTCCGCAGCTCAGCCTGGACCTTACTACGGAGGTGCTTCAGGTAGTCACGTTTGGAAGTTAACTGCTTGTCACTGAGCCAGCTTGCAAAGGCTTCCTGCTTCTGCTTGAGAAGGGTGACTGTGGTGAACTACATATACCTGTCTGGACTGCTCCTGTGGCTCCTCCCACAGACCCCTGCTGACTGCTGCTGTGGCTCCTCCCACAGACCCCTGTATAAAGGCGATTGAGGCCTAAGCCCAGCCTCATTCTCCAGGATGTAGTGTTGTTCATTCTTCCAGTCAATAAAAGCCGATATCTCACTTCTTACGTCTCAGAGTGAGTTATTGATGGTGCATCAGTGACGATGTCAGAGTTGTTCATATCAAACCAATCCTGATGCTTCTCTCGGGGTGCTGAGAATGGCACTTACAGGGAGTCTCTGAAGACGGCTCAGGCTGTTTCTGGGTTTGCTTCTTCAAGCAGTTGCTCAAGTTGTTCCTCCAGTTTACTGATCAGCTCTTCTTTGAGGGTCAGCAAGTCACTGAATGTTCAGCTTCCACAAGTGTCAGCCTGCTGGCGCCTGTGTGCCCTGGTGACTGAAATGACTGCTCGCTTCTCAGCAGGATGTGGCCAGTCCAGCAGTCTGCACCCTTCTTCAGTCTGGTGGTCACATCCCTGATGCCCTGGCACCTTGTGATCAATCAGGTACCAATTCTTGGAGCGTGGGTGCATCCAGGTTGCCTTGTGTATGTCTGGAAGCTGAAAGAGGGCTGACTGGAGCCATTGTCACTACACTTTGCACTAATAGATGAGGAATGAACAAATAATAACATAGACAAAGTAAGTTACAAGACCATCTACCTTACCAAGTCTCATCTCGCCCAAGCCTGATGAGCTGAGATTACTCTAAAGACTGGCACACTCCAAATGAATGGCTGCTCTGTTTGCACCTGTTCTATTCTTATTGGCCATTTCTAATGAATCCCACTTGCTGATTGGTTGCTCTTCAAATCAGAAGAAATGCCGCCAAAGTCTACTTCTGAAATTTCGATCGTCACCCTGATTAAAAAGTAGTTCTTTTAATGCACCCCTTGTGTGAATTGTCCAACTCTATGTTGAATTATGTTGAAGCATAATTCAGAATTCAATGAGGTCTCAAGATACAGAACAAAGATAATCAAGGTACAGACGTAAAAGCAACAACAGCAGGCATTTTTCAATTGTGCATAAACCACTGAATTTGGAAGCACCAATGCCCATGAGGAGAAAACCCTCCAAAAAGTAATGGATATGGTCCAGTCCATCTCAAGTAAAGTTCTTTCCACCGTTGAGCATATCTACATGAAACACTGTTGCAGGAAAGCAGCATCCATTATCAGGAGCCCCCACCATCTGGGACATGATCTCTTCTCACTGCTGCTGCCAGGAAAAAAAGAAGGTACAGGAGCCTCAAGTCTCACACCGTCAGGTTCAGGAATAGTTATTACCCCTCAACCATCAGGCTCTTAAACCAAGGGAGATAACTTCCTTCAACTTCCATTTGCCCCATAATTGAAATGTTCCCACAACCAATGGACTCACTTTTGTTTTGTAATGTTTTTATTGAAGTTCATCATCAAACATTTCCATAAGATGTATTTCAGACATTGTACATATATATCATATAATCATATATGTAATGGAATCACTTTTAATGATCCTTCATCTCATATTCTACATATTTATTGTTTATTTATTTATTTATTATCATTATATCTTTCTTTTTGTATTTGCACAGTTTGTTGGTTTCAGCACTCTGCTTGAGCGCCTGAGCTGGAGTGGTCTTTTATTGATAATATTATGGTTTTTATTCTATATACTTATTGGGTATGCCTACAAGAAAAGGAATCTCAAAGTTGTATATGCTGATGTATACGTACTTTGATAATAATATTATTTGGAACTTTTAGCAAAATGTTTTTACTTTAAACCAACATGCCTCAGGGTTACATTTTGCTTTTGCTGTCAAACAGAAAGCAAATGAAATGTGTAAAGAAAAACAATCTATCAAGCTGCAGGTAGAACTGAAGATTCCCTGTTTCATTTTAGTTAATTTGAGAAAGAAACCTGCCAAAAAATAAATGTATAATGTAAGAATGAATAATTCAAGAGCAGTCAGTACAAATGGCATTAAACATTCAACCATACCTTTGTGTTTACAAGTTACGAACATACCTCTCTATTTCAGAAATATTTTTTTCAGAACGTGAACTTACTTCCACAAAACTGACGTCAATTCAAAGCTTTTTCAAAAAATACAATGTAGAAGGTGTTTGTCTTAATGAGCATCATGTACAGTAATTGAAAAAAATTGTGCCCAAGGAACTTGCAACAGTAGAGGACAAAACAAAATATCTTTTACTTCAATTCACACTTGAGATCCATTAAATACTTCATCAATATTTTATTCCAAGAACGGCAGAACTGCTACCATAAAATTAACTTCCTTCCCGGGATATTCATTTACTAACAAAATATGTTGGTGGTTAAATTGGGTACCTCATGAAAATAGGCCTGGATACTGTAATATATGATTAACCCATACCTGCTGAATGGAATCACAAGCAGTGCTTCAGCTTTATGGCACCCTGATAAATTAATGATTCTTGCATTTGGCCACTGTTCACCAAACTGTTGTTCAGCTGCACTCATTAACAATAAACCAGCAACATAATTGGTCACGATGAAGGGTCTCGGCCCAAAATGTTGACAGTTTATTCATTTCCATAGATGCTGCCTGACCTGCTGAGCTCCTCCAGCATTTTGTGTGTGTTGCACTGGATTTCCAGCATCTGCAGAATCTCTTGTGTTTATGATTTACTACAAATCCAAGGTGCCCTGTACTACTTAAAGCTATCCCGAGCTGATTACAACTAGTTCCATCTCTTAAAGAGGATATGTCCTACTGGTAGATGAAGCATGAGCAGTTGTTGAAATTGAAGATAATGTAAAACAGGACATAATAGAAAAGGAAAGTAGGGAAGATGTTCCACACCTCAGCATTTAACACTATCATCCCTTTGAAACTAATAAAGTATCTCCAAGACCTAGGCTTTGACATCTTCTTCTGCAAGTGGATCCTTGATTTCTGCACTTGCAGTCCACAGTCAGTTCAGATTGGCAAAAACAACTCTGCTCAATTTCTATCAGCACAGGTGCACCACAAGGCTGTGTGCTTAGCCCCAAGCTCTACTCATGTTACATTTACTCCTGTGTGGGTTAGAACAACTCAAAAGTCAGACTTAATTTTGTTGATGACACCACTGACGTTGGCCGAATTCTACTGTGATGATTAGACAGATTATAGGAGAAAGACTGAAAACTCATCTGAATGGTGCCTTCAAGATAGCCTCTCCCTCAATGACTAAAAGCTAATTATTGACCAAAGGAAAATGAAACAGGAGGTCCATGAGCCAGTTCTCACTAGGGGATTGGAGATGGAGAGTGTTGGTAAACATGGAAACATAGAAAACTTACAGCACAATACAGGCCCTTCAGCCCAGAAAACCATGCTGAACATGTACTTAGTTTGGAAATTACCAAGGGTTACCCATAGTCCTCTATTTTTCTAAGCTCATGTACCTATCCAGGAGCCTCTTCAAAGACCTTATTGTATCCACTTTCACCACCGTTAGTGACAACTCATTCCACGCACTCACCACTCTCCAAGTAAAAAACTTACCCCTGACATCTGCTCTGTACCTGCTTCCAAGCACCTTAAAACAGTGTCCTCTCATGTTAGCCATTTCAGCCCTGGGAAAAAGCCTCTGACTATCCACATGATCAATGCCTCTCATCATCTTATACACCTCTACCAGGTCACCTCTCATCCTCTGCCGCTCCAAGAAGGAAAGGCCAAGTTCACTCAACCTTTAAATTTCTTGGCTGTATCATATCAGAAGACCTGTCCTGAGACCAGCTCAAAAATGCCACCATAAAGAAAGCACAGCAATCCCTTTATTGTCCCAGAGGTTTGCGCATATGTGGCATGTAATCTAAACCTTTGACAGACTTCTATAGATGCACAGTGGAGAGGATCTTGACTGCATCACAATCACAATTGTGGAGCACAACCCAGTCTGAAAATCTGCTGCTCTGCTGTTTCAGCAGCTACTTTGACTACGGGACAGCAGAGGGAATTTGTGTTTCAGCAGCACACTCAGTCTCTTGCTCAAGTATGAAAAGCCTAGGATTTAAGACTGATTGCTGAATTTCTTTCTTCTATATAACAAAGCCAAGTGTTAGCCATCTGGGTAGAACCTCCAAATAACTGTCATCATCAATAATAAAATAAAATAACTGGGCCCAGAACACACACTCACTTACGACTCAAACATATTTTTATTTTACTTGTGCACTAGGAGAACAGCATGGTCCCCTGTCACCCACACGGTTCTGGGACTGAACAGAAAACTGCTGTTTTTATACAGAATTGGCTTATCAGTTGTGGATGTGGATCATTTGGCAAGTTGCATATATTTAAATTCCTTACTTGCAAGATCAATCACCAGTCACAATAAAGGTCTTAAACTTAAGTGTTACAACAATGGCATTTTGAAGTTAGTAGTGCAATTGTGCCTTGGACAGTGGGTGCATTTCACATCCTTTCTTTATTCCTGTCTTGTCTGTCTCTGGCAATCACTATTGTGTAAAGGAATGCTATGTTTTAGGAAGACCTTTCTAGAAAAGTCTCAATAGAGGCCTCAGTCATCAGGTTTATGTACACACGAGTCTACCAGTCACCGTGACTCAGGTTTATGTACACACCGGTCTACCAGTCATCGTGACTCAGGTTTATGTACACACCGGTCTACCAGTCACCGTGACTCAGGTTTATGTACACACCGGTCTACCAGTCACCGTGACTCAGGTTTATGTACACACTGGTCGACCAGTCATCGTGACTCAGGTTTATGTACACACCGGTCTACCAGTCATCGTGACTCAGGTTTATGTACACACCGGTCTACCAGTCACCGTGACTCAGGTTTATGTACACACCGGTCTACCAGTCACCGTGACTCAGGTTTATGTGCACACCGGTCTACCAGTCATCGTGACTCAGGTTTATGTACACACCGGTCTACCAGTCATCGTGACTCAGGTTTATGTGCACACCGGTCTACCAGTCATCGTGACTCAGGTTTATGTACACACCGGTCTACCAGTCATCGTGACTCAGGTTTATGTACACACCGGTCTACCAGTCATCGTGACTCAGGTTTATGTACACACCGGTCTACCAGTCATCGTGACTCAGGTTTATGTACACACTGGTCGACCAGTCATCGTGACTCAGGTTTATGTACACACCGGTCTACCAGTCATCGTGACTCAGGTTTATGTACACACTGGTCGACCAGTCATCGTGACTCAGGTTTATGTACACACCGGTCTACCAGTCATCGTGACTCAGGTTTATGTACACACCGGTCTACCAGTCACCGTGACTCAGGTTTATGTACACACGAGTCTACCAGTCATAGTGACTCAGGTTTATGTACACACCGGTCTACCAGTCACCGTGACTCAGGTTTATGTACACACCGGTCTACCAGTCACTGTGACTCAGGTTTATGTACACACGAGTCTACCAGTCATCGTGACTCAGGTTTATGTACACACCGGTCTACCAGTCATCGTGACTCAGGTTTATGTGCACACCGGTCTACCAGTCATCGTGACTCAGGTTTATGTGCACACGAGTCTACCAGTCATAGTGACTCAGGTTTATGTACACACGAGTCTACCAGTCATAGTGACACAGGTTTATGTACACACCGGTCTACCAGTCATCGTGACTCAGGTTTATGTACACACCGGTCTACCAGTCATCGTGACTCAGGTTTATGTACACACGAGTCTACCAGTCATAGTGACTCAGGTTTATGTACACACCGGTCTACCAGTCACCGCGGCCTATCACGGCTGACAGAGGTGTCTCCAGTGGTCTCACTTGACTACAACTGCCCCAGCATCTCCTTCCCTGAACATTCTCTTTAGCCCTTGCCCCACTGCAATTTCCACAGGTGAACATCAATTCTCGGACTATAGACCTTTGAATAGTGGGGTGTTCCGGGGTTCAGTGTTGGGACTTCTGTTGTTCATTATTCATGAAAATTATTTGGATGTGAATGCACATTGCATGACTAAAATGTTTGCTGATTAGAGAGTGGATCTTTTGATGGTGAAGTAGGTTACAATGAATTACAAAAACATTTTGATTGGTTAGTGAGATGGCTAAGGAATGGAAAATAGATTTCAGTCAAGGTGAGTGTGAAGTGATGCATTTTGGACAGTCAAACCAGGGTGGGACCTAGGTAGTGAATGGCAGTGCACTGTGGAGCAGAGGGAGCAGACCGCACAGGGGCTCAATTCTCTGAAAGAGGTGGTGCGAATAGACAGGCTGGTGAAGCAGCCATTTATCACGCAGGCCTTCATTGACAGGGCATCGAGATAAGGAGCTGGCACATCATGTTGCAGTCTTTTGGGATACCACACATGGAGTGTTGTGTACAGCTTTACTCACCTGCTACAGAAAAGACAATGTCAGGCTTGAGAGGGAGAGGGTCCAGAAGAGATTTCTGGGGATGCTGCTTGGACTAGTGGACCTGATTTATAGGGAGAGGTTGGCTACAATGGATCTTTATTCTTAGAGTGCAGAAAAGTGAGGGGTGACCTCACAGAAGTTCATAAAATCATGAGGGTTGTGGATAATGTGATCTTTTCACTTGGGCTGGGAAGTCGAAAATGAGAGGGCATAGAAACAGGATAAGAGAAGAGAGATTTAAATGAGACTAGAGAGGTAACTTTTTTACATGGAAGGTGTGTGTAGGCCTCCGTTAGTCTCGATAGACCATGGATTTGCATCTTGGAAAGTTTGCAGGGCGCTAGCCTGGACAAGGTTTTTCTTTATGGAAGACTGGCAGTTGCCCAAGCTATAAGTCTGCCCTCTCCACACCACCAATGTTGTCCAAGGGAAGGGCATTAGAACATGGAGGCTATTGAGCTGCCAGAGGAAGTGTTCAAGGAGGATACACTTACAGCATTACAGAGACATTTGGACAGGTACATGGAGAAGAAGGGCTTGGAGGATTATGAGTTCAACATGGAGAGCAAGGATGTTCCGGATCAGTTAGGCCGAAAGGCCTGTTTCTTGCTTTACTCCATGTCTCCAGTAATCTAAGGATAAAGAAACTTATCCAAAGGAAGAAATAGAAGCAGATCTATTGCTGAAATTTCAGCTTATTGATAATCTCTATGAAGTATGATGCAGCTACCAGTTTTCCACTCACTGATCTGTTCTGAAACCTCTTGCACTGAGAAACACATTGTGATTAGATCCAGTATCTACACCATGGTTTTCATCAATATATTTTTGTCAAATGCACTGCACCTTTCAGTGCATTAGTGACCAATAAATGAGCAAAGATTCAAGCAATGCAGTTTGTAGCTTAACAGCCTAAATAAATAGATGAGACAGAATGTCAGTGCTTTTTTACCCCTGGGATTAAAACTATCAACATTTAATATTCTTGCTGCAGAATTTTCAGTGTCAGTTCTTCTTTTTCACTGAGGTACAATTCAGTTTTCCCTCAGTGTGTTTTAAATATTTTCTCCTCAAGCAAGGTAACTGCTGTTAGAAAACAAATTCATTGCTATTGTTTCCCAAAATACAAATCAAACTCAGTGCTTCTATCGAAATATATGATGCAGAAGCTAAATCCTGTCACCCAGAGTTATAATGGAAATAGTCACAACTGTATTTTGGAATGATGATTGATCACCAATTGTTTTTTCAAAGTATTCATTTCTATAACAAATCTGCCAGTAGCAACAAAGTAATAAACTAAAAAAGCAGATTTTAAAAGAAGATCAAAATTTACATCCAACAACGCGAGCTGTGTGATTATACCCACTGGTATCTATTACACCAAAGCAATTTATACTGGGATTGTGGTCGTTCTTGTCATTATCAATCCCAACCCTGATTCCAGGCAGAGACTTTGTTGCTGACAAAGCAACCCTGTGAGCTGGGACACAGACACTGGTAGTCCAGAGACTTACTTCTGTTTTGCTGCTAACTGCGTTGAGAAATTGTTCACTTCAACTATGAATTATGTCAGTGAGGATGAACTGAGAATGAAATTGATGAATTACATTGTACATTAGATTTGATGATATGCTCTTCATCAATTTTCTCTATACAAACTTCTATAGAGGTGTAGTGGAAGAGTATTTTGACTGGCTGCATCACAGCCGGGCTTGGAAACACCAATGCCCTTGAACAGAAAATCCTACAAAAAATAAGGGTGAAGCCCTCCCCACTGTTGAGCACATCTACGTGAAATACTGTGGAAGGAAAGCAGCATCCATCATCAGCTACTGCTGCCAACAGGAAGAAGGTACAAGAGCCTCAGGACTCTCACTACCAGGTACAGGAACAGTTATTACCCCTGAACCATCAGGCTCTTGAACCAGATCCTTCACTCAACTTCACTTGTCCTGTCATTGAAATGTCACCACAACCAAAGGATTCACTTTCAAGTACTCTTCATCTCATGTTCTAAAAATCTGTTGCTCACTTAATTATTATAGTTATTTCTTCTTTTTATATTTGCATAGATTTTTGTCTTCTGAATTCTTGTTAAATGCCCTAGTTGGACATTTTTTCATTGTTTTTGTCATGGTAATTATTCTATAGATTTATTAAGTATGCCTACAAGAAAAATGAATTGAAATGCAATGAAATGAAATTGTGGATGGCATTGCAAAGTCGTCCTTATAGACGGGCAAGTAGGGATTAGAATACCCCTAGGCAGAGCAGAATTGAGAAGTAGGATAAAAAAAAGGCATAGAGAAGAAATGGCAAGAGGATTGGAAAAATGAATTAAAGGGAAGACATTTCTTTTCTAGTCACCCTCTAGTTAAAAAGGTCTCAAACTGTTACTCTTTAAATCATAGAGATATGGTGAAATTAACAAGCTGGGGCTTTGTGGGCTAAACTATTACTTAAAGATAATAGGAAAACGCCCAACTGGATTATGTGATTGTGGTAGTCCAGAGACAGTTCAGCATGTTTTGCTGAGTTGTAATCGATATAAAATTGAAAGAAGAATATTGTTCAAGAGGCTGTCTGACTTAAATGTATTTTGTTTTTCTATTAAATCTTTGTTTGGCCACCAAGAGAAACAACATCTGATTGAAAAGTATATTATTCTGATTCAACGTGCGACTAGTTTATATTTCAGAATTTGAGTTTCTTGAAATCCTGTAATTAATTGTATCTCCTGTGGAGGGCACTAATACGCCAAGATGCGTCTAAACTGCCGGAAATAGAAGAGGAAGAAGAATCTCAGGGTTGTATATAGTGATAATAGTGTATATATAGTGTATATAGTGATATATATGATAATAAAATTGCTTTAAACTTTGAAGTTTGAAGTGAATATTGGCATTTTTAATGGGAGACATGCTGAAGATTTGTATATATATGATTGATTTTTCAAATACCTTTTGGAACAATTTGCAAATAAAAATCAGCAAAAACTTGGAGAAGCTAGAGAATTGAAATAAAACAAATTTTTCTGCAAAAATGCATGTCTGAGAGTTGCAATCAGTAGAAAGAGATCAGTTAATATTTGTGTTTAAAGACTGGTAGTTATTGTCATTAAAACAAATTAAAATACTCACTTGTATTATCTGATGATTTAAGGTGAGACTGCAGTCACTTTTTAAAATTTATCAACATTGTAAAAGTTAACACTGGTAGCTGATTTGCATACGCTGAGAGAACTAAAATGTTTCTACAGTGTTGTTATTTTTTTTCCTTTAGTTCATGGACAACATACTTGGAATTTTCTTTTCACCCAGATCTAAGCAAACTGAGTACACTGAAGGTCAGTTCAGAAATTCTATTTGTCAGCTGAATGGTTTTAAATTACTTTGGTGTTCAGAATCTTGATGTTTTGTATAATGTTCAGTGCATAACTGAATACACATTGTGGTAAAGGTTACAAGATTTCTATTCTATACACTTTCAATTGCAATGACAAATATCACATCAGCACAAAATTACACGGCATGAAAAGAAACGTTGAGTAACTCAGAACGTCCAGCCGTAATGATCCATCTGTGTTTCATTACCTCTTTCAACATGTCCATCCCGCAACCCCTCCACATGACTCCTTTCCATAATAGCAGGTGCTCTATTTAAAGTTCATAAGTTCAAAGTAAAATGTATTTTACAGAAGAGTACGTATGTCACCACATACAACCGTCAGATACTTTTTCTGTGGGCATACTCAGCAAATTGTAGAAGAGTAGCTGTAAACAGGATCAGTGGACAACAAACTTTGTAAGTGCAAATATAAATAAATAACAAGCATGAACAAACACGATAAAGAGTCCTTAAAGTGAGACCATCAGCTGCGGGAACACCAGAAGAAAAATGAATGTAGTTACCCTGTTTTGTTTAAGAATTGAATTGAATTGACATTATTTCTTATATCCTTCACATACATGAGGAGCAAAAATCTGTATGTTACGTCTCTGTCTAAATGTGCAATGTGCAATTATAGTAATTTGTATTAAATAGAACAGTCAATGTTATATAGAATACACTCAAATCAGTGTGAATTCATCAGTCTGATGGCCTGGTGGAAGAAGCTGTCTCAGAGCCTGTTGGTTCTGGCTTTTATGCTGCGGTACCGATTCCCAGATGGTAGCAGCTGGAATAGATTGTGATTGGGGTGACTTGGGTCCCCAATTATCCTTTGGGCCCTTTTTTCACACCTGTCTTTGTAAATGTCCCGAATCATGAGAAGTTCACAACTACAGATGCACTGGGCTGTCCGCACCACTCTCTGCAGAGTCCTGCGATTAAGGGAGGTACAGTTCTCATACCAGGCAGTGATGCAGCCAGTCAGGATGCTCTCAATTGTGCCCCTGTAGAAAGTCCTTAGGAGTTGAGGCCCATACCAAACTTACTCAACCGTCTAAAGTAAAAGAGGCACTGTTGTTCCTTTTTCACCACACAGCTGGTGTGTACAGACTATGTGAGGTCTTCAGTGAAATGGATGCCAAGGAACTTAAAGCTGTTTACCCCCTCAACCCCAGATCCACTGATGTCAATAGGGGTTAGCCCATCTCCATTCCTCCTGTAATCCACAACTAGCTCCTTTGTTTTTGCGACATTGAGGGAGAGGTTTTTTTCTTGACACCACTGTGTCAGAGAGATGACTTCTTCTCTGTAGCCCACCTGGTTATTGTTTGAGATGAGGAATGGTAACTGTTCTTAACAAGACGTACAAAAAAGCTGGATGAACTCAGCAGGTCGGGCAGCATCCATTGACTGTTTCTTTCAACGGATGCTGCCCGACCTGCTGAGTTCATTCAGCTTTTTTGTATGTCTTGATTTGACCACAGCATCTGCAGTGTACTTTGTGTAACTGTTCTTGAACCTGGTAGTGTGAGTCCCTGAGATGCTTGTACCTTCCACCTGATGGCAGTAGCGAGTAAAAAACATGGCTGAGTGGTCAGGATCTTTGTTGACAATGCTGTGTTTCTACGGCAATGCTTCCTGTAGATGTGCTCAATAGTTGGGAGGGCTTAAGTTGATGTACTGGGTCAAATCCACTACTTTTTGTAGGATTTTCCTCTAAAACAACATTGGTGTTACCATACCAAGCTGTAATGCAGCCAGTCAGCACTCTTTCCACCACATATCTTCAGAAGTTTGCAAAGGTTTTGATGACATTGATGCACCATCAATAACTCTCAGAGACGGGAGGCAAACGATAGGCTTTTATTAGCTGCAAGAGACCACAATTAGTAGCAAGAGACCACCTCACAACATCCTGGAGACTGAGGGGGGAGCAGTGCCTCCAACCGCCTTTATACAGGGGTCTGTGGGAGGAGCCACAGGAGCAGTCAGCAGAGGGCGTGTCCAGACAGGTATATGTAGTTCACCACAGACATGCCAGATTTCTGCAGACTCCTGAGGAAGCAGAGACACAGTTGTACTTTCTTTGTAATTATATTTATATGATGGGTCCAGGACAGGTCCTCTGAGATAGTGACACCCAGAAATTTAAAGTTACTCACTATCTGCACCTCTGATCCTCCAATGATTACCAGCTCATGACCTCTGGTTTCCCACTTCTGAAGTCTACAATCAGTTCTTTGGTCTTATTGACATTCTGTGAAAGGTTGTTGTTATTACTCCAGTCAGTCAGCCAAATTTATTATCTCCCTTATTGCTATGCTATGGGTAGTGAGGTGGAGATACCTCTCTGCCAAAAGAGGTGGAAGGTGCTCCTTCTCTCTGCTAGTCTGCAGGTCACCCCTAGATAAGGTGTAGCATCTGCTTAGTCCCCCTCCCCATCAGGGTCAGGTGGTGGATGGTTGTCTGAACAGCTAGTGTATATCACTCCTGGTTATGCAACCACTGACACCAGACAGATAAGCTCTGAAGAATTTTGATAATGACAGTGGAGTACTGACAGTGACTTGTCCTGTAAAGACACTGCCCAGGGGCCGCAATGGCAAACCACTTCTGTAGAAAAATTTGCCAAGAAAAATCATGGTCATGAGACCATGATCACCCCCATTGTATGACACGATACATAACAACTGAACCACTTTGCTGACTTACTTAAATCCTCTTGAAAATTCAGGTAAAAGGTTAATAAAGGGCATTATTTGTACAGCAAAATACACTAATTTTTTGGCAATATGGTAGTGTAGTGGTTAGTGTAACACTATTACAGTGCTAAGGGTGGGTTGGCAAGTTTGAAGATAACACAAAGGTTGCTGGTGTTGTAGATAGTGTAGAGGATTGTCGAAGATTGCAGAGACATTGATAGGATGCAGAAGTGGGCTGAGAAGTGGCAGATGGAGTTCAACCTGGAGAAGTGTGAGGTGGTATACTTTGGAAGGACAAACTCCAAGGCAGAGTACAAAGTAAATGGTAGGATACTTGGTAGTGTGGAGGAGCAGAGGGATCTGGGGGTACATGTCCACAGATCCCTGAAAGTTGCCTCACAGGTAGATAGGGTAGTTAAGAAAGCTTATGGGGTGTTAGCTTTCATAAGTCGAGGGATAGAGTTTAAGAGATGCGATGTAATGATGCAGCTCTATAAAACTCTGGTTAGGCCACACTTGGAGTACTGTATCCAGTTCTGGTTGCCTCACTATAGGAAGGATGTGGAAGCATTGGAAAGGGTACAGAGGAGATTTACCAGGATGCTGCCTGGTTTAGAGAGTATGGATTATGATCAGAGATTAAGGAAACTAGGGCTTTACTCTTTGGAGAGAAGGAGGATGAGAGGAGACATGATAGAGGTGTACAAGATATTAAGAGGAATAGACAGAGTGGACAGCCAGCGCCTCTTCCCCGGGGCACCACTGCTCAGTACAAGAGGACGTGGCTTTAAGGTAAGGGGAAGGAAGTTCAAGGGGGCTATTAGAGGAAGGTTTTTTACTCAGAGAGTGGTTGGTGCGTGGAATGCACTGCCTGAGTCAGTGGTGGAGGTAGATACACTAGTGAAGTTTAAGGGACTACTAGACAGGTATATGGAGGAACTTAAGGTGGGGGGTTATATGGGAGGCAGGGATTGAGGGTCGGCACAAAATTGTGGGTCGAAGGGCTTGTAATGTGCTGTACTGTTCTATGTTCTAACAACTGGGTTCAATTCCCACCATCTGTAAGGAGTTTGTACGTTCACCCCATGACCGTGCAGGTTTCTGCTGGGTTCTCTGGTTTCCTCCCACAGTCCAAAGACATACAGGTTAGATTAGAAGGTCAATTGTTCACATCGATACTTGGACACCACAGCCTTTTTGGGCTGGAAGGGTCTGTTCACATGTTGTGCTTATAAATAAAATCAATAAAATAAAATAATTCAAAAGTAAGAGGATTCAGCTACTTACCAGTCTCTGAACTGAAGTGATCCAGTGGACTGTTAAACTGCACCTGTCTTCAGTAACATGTTTAATGTTCTCAGTATCTCTCTACTTTCATTTTCTGAGTATGTGAACTTGTCAGCATTGCCAATGTAGCAACCAAGGGTGCAGAAATTGAGAAAGAGTCTGATTGTTTTCCAATCACCTTATTAAATTGGGGATCTCCTGCAGGCATATTCAGTATATCTAAGATCTGTAATAGAACCAATGAAAGACTGCACCCAACAGGGTGGACAAACAACCAATGTGAAAACAACAAGAAACTGTGCAAATACCAAAGAAAAAATAAATATCGAGAAAATGAGATGAAGAATCAACGACTGTGGAACTCATATATTCAGTGACACTCACGCTCTTCCATATTTGCTTGGTTAGGTTGGAATTTTTGGCTGAGTACAAGCAATAAGCTCACTCCTACGCAGAAAGAAAATTAATAAGTCCAGGCTTACATCACAGTCAATTCAAAATATGAATAGAAAATACAGAATGGGAGTCAGTGGGTTATAAGTACAATCAGGTTTCAAGATATTATCACTTTCTGTGGTCTCATTACCACCACTGGCTTTAGTAATAGCATCATCCACAGTATAGAAAATAGGCCAAGTACATTATGACTACAAAAGACACGGCAAATCCAATCAGGTAGATTGTCACCTAACTGGTTTTGGTCAAATATTAGCAAAACTATGGAAGATATTCTCCACAAAGTTGCTAGGTAGTACTTAATACCAATAATATATGTACCGTGGTTAAATTTTATTATCACAGTACATATACAGACTGTCACCATATACAACAATGTATCTGGTTTATTGTGGGCATACTCAATACATGTACAGAATATCCATAACAGAATCAATGAAAGACCGCACCAACTTGGGTGTTCAACCAGAGTGCAGGAAACAACAAACTCTGCAAATACAAGAAGAAGAAATAATAATAATAAATAAATAAATAATAGATATCAAGAACATGAGATGAAGAGTCCACAAAAGTGAGTCCATTGATTGTGGGAACATTTCAATGATGGGGCAAGTGAAGTTGAGTGAAGTTAACCCCTTTGGTTCAACAGCCTGGTGGTTGAGGGGTAATAATCTGGTGGCGTGAGTCTTGAAGCTTTGGTTTATCTGGGTTCTAATGAGATGAAGATGGATTTCTTTGTACAAAACTCCCTGAATCTTTCAGTTAAGGTGCAGTGATCACTGCTGAGATCAGAGTACCATCGACTGGAGTAGAAGATCTAGTAAGACTGTAGACAATATGTTTTAAGGAGTAAAAAACAACTTCAATGGTTGTAGTTAGAGCTCACATAAAGAAAAATGGTTGTGTGGTCTGCAGTAAGATATTTCTGTCCCAGGACAACACGGTAGGAAAGCCTTGTAGCAGAGGCTTCAGATCAGCCATCAATAACTGCTTCAGCAACTGAAATGGGATGTTCAATAATTATTGGATTGTTCGCTTCTTTTCACAATTTGACAGATAAACCAGTTCATTGACTCAAGCAATATTATCCAACAATGACCTAGGCAAGTGAAATGGAAGCAGAAGGTGCTGGCAATACTCAGTAGTTGAGGCACCATCTTAGAAAGCGAAATGACATTAATGTTTCCAGTCTATGAACTTACAGAGGAAGGAAAAATTAGAATACAAGCTTATTTTACCTTTTCCCATTTAGGTCAGAATTTGCTGCTCTGTACATGGCTATCAACCTATAGACAATAGACAATAGGTGCAGAAGTAGACCATTCGGCCCTTCGAGCCTGCACCGCCATTTTGAGATCAATTCCTATCAATACCCAGTTCCTGCCTTGTCCCCATATCCCTTGATTCCCCTATCCATAAGATACCTATCTAGCTCCTTCTTGAAAGCATCCAGAGAATTGGCCTCCACTGCCTTCCGAGGCAGTGTATTCCAGACCCCCACAACTCTCTGGGAGAAGAAGTTTTTCCTTAACTCTGTCCTAAATGACCTACCCCTTATTCTCAAACCATGCCCTCTGGTACTGGACTCTCCCAGCATCTGGAACATATTTCCTGCCTCTATCTTGTCCAATCCCTTAATAATCTTATATGTAGCAATCAGATCCCCTCTCAATCTCCTTAATTCCAGCGTGTGCAAGCCCCGTCTCTCTAACCTCTCTGCGTAAGACAGTCCGGACATCCCAGGAATTAACCTCGTGAATCTACGCTGCACTTCCTCTACAGCCAGGATGTCCTTCCTTAACCCTGGAGACCAAAACTGTACACAATACTCC
This sequence comes from Hemitrygon akajei, assembly GCF_048418815.1. Taxonomy (NCBI): domain Eukaryota; kingdom Metazoa; phylum Chordata; class Chondrichthyes; order Myliobatiformes; family Dasyatidae; genus Hemitrygon; species Hemitrygon akajei. Next base: position 193,313,689 of record NC_133128.1, read on the forward strand.
AGGTGTGGTCTCACCAGGGCTCTGTACAAATGCAAGAGGATTTCCTTGCTCTTGTACTCAATTCCCTTTGTAATAAAGGCCAACATTCCATTAGCCTTCTTCACTGCCTGCTGCACTTGCTCATTCACCTTCAGTGACTGATGAACAAGGACTCCGAGATCTCTTTGTATTTCTCCCTTACCCAACTCTACACCGTTCAGATAATAATCTGCCTTCCTGTTCTTACTCACAAAGTGGATAACCTCACACTTATTCACATTAAACGCCATCTGCCAAGTATCTGCCCACTCACCCAGCCTATCCAAATCACCCTGAATTCTCCTAACATCATCACATGTCACACTGCCACCCAGCTTAGTATCATCAGCAAATTTGCTGATGTTATTTTCTATGCCTTCATCCAAATCGTTAACGTAAATGGTAAACAGCTGTGGTCCCAATACTGAGCCCTGTGGCACCCCACTAGTCACCACCTGCCATTCCAAGAAACACCCATTCACCGCTACCCTTTGCTTTCTATCTGCCAACCAGTTTTCTGTCCATGTCAATGCCTTTCCCCCGATGCCCTGAGCTTTGATTTTACCCACCAATCTTCTATGTGGGACCTTATCAAATGCCTTCTGAAAATCGAGGTACACTACATCCACTGGATCTCCCCCGTCTAACTTCCTGGTTACATCCTCGAAAAACTCCAACAGATTAGTCAAGCATGATTTACCCTTGGTAAATCCATGCTGGCTCGGCCCAATCCTATCACTGCTATCTAGATATGCCACTATTTCATCCTTAATAATGGACTCTAGCATCTTTCCCACCACCAATGTCAGGCTGACAGGTCGATAGTTCTCTGTTTTCTCCCTCCCTCCTTTCTTAAAAAGTGGGATAACATTAGCCATTCTCCAATCCTCAGGAACTGATCCTGAATCTAAGGAACATTGGAAAATGATTACCAATGCATCCGCAATTTCCAGGGCCACCTCCTTTAGTACACTAGGGTGCAGACCAGCTGGACCTGGGGATTTGTCAGCCTTCAGTCCCATCAGTCTTCTCATCACCGTTTCCTTCCGAATGTCAATCTGTTTCATTTCCTCTGTTACCCTATGTCCTTGGCCCATCCATACATCTGGGAGATTGCTTGTGTCTTCCTTAGTGAAAACAGATCTAAAGTACTCATTAAATTCTTCTGCCATTTCTCTGTTTCCCATAACAATTTCACCCAATTCATTCTTCAAGGGCCCAACATTATTCTTAACTATCTTCTTTCTCTTCACATACCTAAAAAAGCTTTTGCTATCTTCCTTTATATTCCTGGCTAGCTTGCGTTCGTACCTCATTTTTTCTCCCCGTGTTGTCTTTTTAGTTAAGTTCTGTTGTTCCTTAAAAACTTCCCAATCATCAGTCCTCCAACTCACCTTAGCTCTGTCATATTTCCTTTTTTTTAATGCTATGCAGTCTCTGACTTCCTTTGTCAACCACTGAGGCCCCTTTCCCCCCTTTAAATCCTTCCTTCTCTGGGGGATGAACTGATTTTGCACCTTGTGCATTATTCCCAAGAATACCTGCCATTGCTGTTCCACTGTTTTTTCTGCTAGGCTATCCGTCCAGTCAACTTTGGCCAGCTCCTCCCTCATGGCTCTATAGTTTCCCCTATTCATCTGCAACACTGACACCTCCGAGCTGCCCTTATCCTTCTCAAATTGCAGATAAAAGCTTATCATATTGTGATCACTACCTCCTAATGGCTCCTTTACTGCGAGATTGCTTATCAAATCCTGTTCATTACATAACAATAAATCCAGAATAGTCTTGTCCCTGGTCAGCTCTCGTACAAGCTGTTCCAAGAATGCATCCCGTAGGCACTCTACAAACTCCCTATCCTGTGGTCTAGCACCAACCTGATTCTCCCAGTTCACCTGCATGTTGAAATCCCCCATAACTACTGCGACATTACCTTTGCCACATGCCAATGTTAACTCCCTATTCAACTTGCACAAATTGTACATTCAACTCCCTATAATACTGATTCAGCTTTTTCCTCTCTTTTAATATTACCTGACCTGTTAGTATTTTTAACATTTCCTCTTAGTTCAAATTTTCGCCAACAACTGTACTTTACAATTCACAGTTTCAGTTTTAGTTTCCCTTTCCTCACCTCCATCCTTATCACCAAGACCAAGGAGATGGTGGTGGACTTTAGGAGATCTAGGCCTCATATGGAGCCAGTGATCATTAATGGAGAATGTGTGGAGCAGGTTAAGACCTACAAGTATCTGGGAGTACAGTTAGACGAGAAGCTAGACTGGACTGCCAACACAGATGCCTTGTGCAGGAAGGCACAGAGTCGACTGTACTTCCTTAGAAGGTTGGCGTCATTCAATGTCTGTAGTGAGATGCTGAAGATGTTCTATAGGTCAGTTGTGGAGAGCGCCCTCTTCTTTGTGGTGGCGTGTTGGGGAGGAAGCATTAAGAAGAGGGACGCCTCACGTCTTAATAAGCTGGTAAGGAAGGCGGGCTCTGTCGTGGGCAAAGTACTGGAGAGTTTAACATCGGTAGCTGAGCGAAGGGCGCTGAGTAGGCTACGGTCAATTATGGATAACTCTGAACATCCTCTACATAGCACCATCCAGAGACAGAGAAGCAGTTTCAGCGACAGGTTACTATCGATGCAATGCTCCTCAGACAGGATGAAGAGGTCAATACTCCCCAATGCCATTAGGCTTTACAATTCTACCGCCAGGACTTAAGAACTTTTTAAAAGCTATTATTAATGCTTTTTGAGATAGTGATTTAGATGTATATCATTTTTTTTACTGAGTTAAGTATTGTATGTAATTAGTTTTGCTACAACAAGTGTATGGGACATTGGAAAAAAAGTTGAATTTCCCCATGGGGATGAATAAAGTATCTATCTATCTATCTATCTATCTATCTATCTATCTATCTATCTATCTATCTATCTATCTATCTATTCATCTCCCTCATACCCCTTCACATAGCTCAACTACATTCAGTAGGCCTTCCCTCTCCTCTCTTTGAAGACAATTGTATGTACTTGGTACTATCCACAGATGTACAACATTATTCCACGGATGGACAACATTATTCCATTTTAAAAATGCATCCCAAAACACTGACCTTCACCATCCATAATGACAAGAGAGAGAGGCACATAAGATGCCTTAATTACTAAATCGTGCACTTTTCATCCTTGGAAAAGTACCCCCTGCCTATCAGTATTATGGACCAGTTTCAGCAAGGCTTGAGTGCTTCAAGAATGCACCTCACCACCATTTCAAATAAATTAAGTGTAGCACTAAATGTTGTCTTTGCAGTAACACATGATTTAAAAAAATGGGCAAAGTAGGCGTAGAGTTAAAATTGGACCAGATTTAGGCTCATTTGTTGACCGATCAAGGAGGAGTTTGGCAAATTGAGTAGCAGCTGTATCCAAAACTACATTTTCTAGAATGCAAGATTTGAATATAGTCACTAATTTTCACCACACAAAGACAATGATTGAAGTTTGTTCAGCACTGAATATAGATGTTGACTTTTGTCACTCTCTACTGCCAATGGCATGAGATAGTCTGTCTGGAGACCCCTGGCCCCTGGCCTCCTGTGTTTAAACTATCGCCTCTTTGTGCACCAATGCCTGACTGCCAATTCTGAGAATATTGCTGCAACCTCTCTCACATGCCTTTAACATCGAACATGCATACTTACAAACAGCAGTAGAGGATAGAATTACAATATTCTGTCCAACCTATATAAACCTACTCCACAATCAATCTAACCCTTCCCTCCAACATAGCCGAGAACCTCTAATTTTTCTTACATCCATGTGCCTATCTACAAATCTCTTGAATGTCCCTTTTGTATTAGCCTCTACCACCACCCCAGGGCGTGCATTCCAAGCAACTACCACTCTCTGTAAAATAAGCTCATCTCTGACATCTCCTCTGCGCTTTCTCCCACTAACTTTAGAAGGATGTTCTTTGGTATTGGCCATTGCCACCCTTGGAAAAGTGTGTCAACCCTGTCTATGCCTTTTATACATATCTATCAAATCGCCTCTCATCCTCCTCCATTCCAAAGAGAAAAGTCTTAGCTTGCATGACCTTGACATGTTCTCTAATCCAGGCAGCAACCTGATAAATCTACTTTGCACCCATCCCCTTCTACAGAAAGCTTCCACATCCTCCCCATAATGCAGTGACCAGAACTGAAACCAATACAGCTGTGGTCTGATCAGAGTTTTATAGAGCTACGACATTACTTCATGGCCCTTGAACTCAGCGCCCCAACTAATGAAGGCCAAACACCATGCGCCTTCTAACCCCCTCTATTAATTTGCCAGGCAACTTAGAAGAGTTTTAATTGACGGCAGCATGGTAGTGTAGTGGTTAGTACAACACTTTATAGTGCAAGTGACCCAGGTTCAATTCCCACCACTGACTGTAAGATGTTTGCATGTTCTCTCCGTGACCACGTGGGTTTCCTTCGGGTGCCATGGTTTCCTCCCACAGTCCAAAGACTTACCAGCTAGTAGGTTTATTGGTCATTGAAAATTGTCCCATGATTGGGCTGGATTTCTATTGAGGAGTTGCTGGGCAGCAAGGCTCAAGAGGCCAGATGGGCCCATTGTGCACTGTATCTCAATAAATAAATAAATCACCTTATAGGATTTGGACCTCAGATCCCTCTGTTTCCCCACAAAGTTAAGAATCCTGCATTCACCTTGAATTCTGCCTTTGAGTCTCGCCTTTCAATGTGTATCACTGAACATTTTTCTGGATTGAACATGAAGACGGTGTTCCAGAATTGTTAGCCTCCCTTGAAGATGTGTAGGCTGGTTTTAAGTGGTGAAGGCTAGCATGATATTAGTCTTGCATACTAAGATTCCAAGAAATCAATGGCATAACTGGGTTCTGCTGAACTTCATCTCATAAAACAGCACATGATTTTGATGCTACCTTTATTGGTCTTAGTTCGTCCCACATTTGCTCCAAACTAATGTAATACATCATATCTATTATTTACCTATAGTAAGTCTGTTTACCACACAGATCAATACAAACACATTAGGACTTCTGTTCAATGCTGTTGACCTTGCTATTCAATTATTAGAGCTTCAGGTAATGAGTGAGAGTATTATTGGTTAGCCTCTCTATATCCAACAATATTTCCTTTTTGTTGACAGATTCAATTCACAATTCACATTTAATAATCAAAGCTTCAGAACACTTGAACCAGACTTCTGCTTTTTTCCTGTCCCTGACATCATATCATCCTTAACTCCAATCTGCTGATGAAATTCGCAGATGGATGACACAACATCGATCGGCCTTATTTCTGGTGGTGATGAAACAGCCTACAGAGGAGAGGTTAACACCCTGACACAGTGGTGCCAAAATAACAACCTCTCCCTCAATGTCCAAAAAACAAAATAGCTGATCATAGATTACAAGAGGGATGGAGACAAGCTTGGCCTGATCAACATCAATGGGTCTGCAGTTGAAAGGGTGAGTAGTTTCAAGTTCCTCAGTATAGACATCACTGAAAATCTCACCTGGACTGTACACACCGGCTGTGTGGCAAAAAAAGCACAACAATGTCTTTTCCACCTCAGGTGACTGAAGAAGTTTGGCACAAACCCCTAAATTCACAAGACTTTCTACAGCGACACTATTAAGAGCATCCTAACTGGCTGTATCACTACCTGGTATGGGAACTGCACCAACCTTGATTTCTGGGCACTGCAGAGAGTGGTACAGACAGTCCAGTGTATCTGTGGATGAGAACTTCCCTCCACTGAGGATGGTACATAAAGAAGGGCTGGAAGATCATTGGGGACACTAGTCACCCCAACCATAAACTGTTTCAGCTGCTTCCAACTGGCAAACTGTACAACAACTTTAAAGCCAGGGCCAACAGGCTACGGGACAGCTTCTTTCTACAAACCATTAGACTTATAAATTCACATGTCTGTACATTGCAACAGAGTCATAACACAAAGATTTTTACTCCCTCACGTTGTGGGATGGATGTAAGATTTAAATAAATTCAATTCAATTCAGTTTTCCCTTTGCACAAAGGAGCCAATTCTAAGGATTTCATAAGGCTTTAATTGCCTTTGTGATCAATCCATTTTTGTCTTGTTACATTTTCTGCATATCCAAATCCAAAAGGTTCTCTGCTGTGAGAAATAATCAACAGCTCCAAGCAGTAGCTCAAGGTCCTTGCTCCAATGTGAAAGTGCTGATGAATAACCGGGAGAACATAACTCTGGCATTATGAAATTCTTCATTTGATATCTCCATAATCATTTTTAGGGAAAATGGACCATTTTGTAAGGAGAAGATGGTTGTTCAAACCACTTTGCAATTCAGAATTTTATTACTTGCTGGATTATATTGTATTATTTGTAAAGTTCATTTTATTGTCAAAGTATGCATGTTCAATACAAATCTGATATTCATCTTCTCCAGAAAGCCATAAAATACAGAAAAAGCCAAAGGAGACATTGACAGAAAAGATTATCAACCCTCTCGCCCTTCCTGCATGATAAGGAAAAAGGAAATAAACTCATAAACCCCAAACCCCCCGACCCCTACCTGCACAAAAGCTATTAGATCACTCACATGGAAAACAGCAGCTAGAACATCAAAATGCCCAACTCCCCAAACCCCTCCCTCACAAAAAACTAACATGTTGCCCACAAGGAAAAAAAAACAGTATCAATAACATCACATTCCCAACCTTGCAAAAAAGAACAGAGATAATAGCATTAACCCACAAACCCCCTCTCTCACAAACAAAGAACAGATTGCCAAAAAAGAAAAACCAGCAAGAACATCTGAACCCCCAAATCCCCAACCTTTCCCTCTCACAAAAACTAACACATCGCCCATAAGGAATCCCAAACCGCCAATAGGCAATTAGAAAGAAAACTGAAGGACAGCAATATAAACCACTGTCCAATAATCACATAGATCTTAGAATTTCGAAAACATCCTCCTGTCAGAATCCAAGTTCATCCTTCTATGTAGAGCAAGCACCACATTGCTGATAGCAGCCTTCCGAGAGCCTCAGATGTACAGTGTTCCGAGCACTATCGAACCGTGGTCTCCATGGAGAGCGACCATTGACCTCTTCCACATTTGTCTCGATGCTTCAATCTTCCTCAAAGCTTCAAAGTAAAATCATTGATGACCCCACACTCCTGGTCTTCGGTATGAGGTGACTCATGTTCTCAGTCCTCTCCAGGGACAGCAGAGTGTTAGATCACATGATCAAACTCCAAACAGCACGTCACAGGCTCTAACAGTTCCCAAAATGTACTCAATCAAGTAGAAAAAGTTAAATACTTGAAGCGATTGGCTATCTGGGAGATATTGCCCAAGGAATCATTGTTTGCTGGCACTATCTTGACTGGAAAATGGCGCTATTTATTTTATAGAACTTGTCCTGACAAGTTACATCTCCATCTGGCATGGGAACAACTGGGTATCGGACCAGAAATATCTAGAAAGGACTGTGAGAGGGTCATAGGGGTATCCCTACCATCCAGTGGCAACATTTATCAGGAGTACTGCATATGCATGGCCCTCAGTATTATTAAGGATCCCATCCATCCATCCAGCATCCTCTTTCTACCATCAGGCAGGAGGCTCCAAGGCATAAAGACAACAATGGTCAGGATGGGAATCAGTTTCTTCCCTCAGGCCATTAGGCTTCCGAACTCCCTGCTGCATCACATTCAAAGTGTCACCGGTTAAAGGCTGGCTTAGCAGCCTACACTGTAGCCTTCGTAAGTGACCTGCGCCGTTGTGAGCATTTATACCTGTGCATTGGTGTGTCTGCGTCGCTCTGCAATTCACCGCCAAAAGGCTAATTGGAGATGGGGTTTCTAAGCCACTGAGTAGAGTTTCTTCGTGTACTTCAAACAATGGCGACTGAGTTGGAGCTAATAAATGTTGAACAAGGGTTACTTTTATTGAAATTACTGCAACGCAGAAAAGAGAGAAGATGTTGGAGGAGATGGTGTGTACGACCATTGGACAGATTGAGGCAGAAGGAGGGTAAGTTTTCTGTGCTTGTCCGGCCACTGAGAGACATGGACGAGGAAATGCATTTCAAATGTTTTCAAATGTCGGCAGGTAGATTTGACGATTTGGTTCATCATCTCCAACCATTTACTTTGCATCGGTGTATGCAAAATATACCTATAGGCAGGAGGAAAAGCGATGCTACCAAGCGGACCAATCAGAGTTGTTGTGCTGCCGCGATGCACAGATATATTTTTGGAGAGGTGTGCGTCAGGCTACGACGTAAGTTAAGGTGTAGGGTACAGCGTAGGGTATGCGGCTATGCCGTAGCTACGACGTTCATTTGACGCAGAAGTATAAATCAGCCTTAACCTGTTCTGTACCAGATAATATTTAATATTAATACGCTTTATTTGTTATTTATGTGTAATTCACCTGTAGATTTTATCCCTACCTTCATAAATTATTGTGTGCTATATGTGTGTTATGTGTACTCCTGTGTACACATACATGTATATAGTTAATGACAATAAACTTGACTTGACTTGGATGCTGACAGCAAGGCCAGAATTTACTGTTCTGGTAAAACAGTTATGAGTGAATCACTTTATTGAATTATAGCAGCCTTTTTTGTGAAGTTATTCCCACATTAGTGCTAGATCCAATGACACCAAAAAACCAATGAGTATTTCCAAATCATGATAATGTGCTACTTGGAGGAGAATATGTTGGTGTCATGTACCAGTGGCCATTTCATTAGGCATGCCTGGGCACCTGCTCGTTAACGCAGGTATTTAATCATCAATCATGTGTCAGCAGCTCAATGTATAAACGCATACAGACATGGTCAAGAGGTCCATTTGTTGTTCAGACCAAATATCAGAATGAGGAAGAAATGTTTTCTTAGTGACTTTAAACACGGAATAGTTGCTGGTGCCAGATGGGGTGGATTGAGTATCTCAGAAGCTGCCAATCTCCGGGATTTTTGAGCACAACAGTCTGGAAAGTTTACGGAGAGTGGTGCAAAAACAAGAAACATCTAGTGAGTGGTAGTTTTGTGGGAAAATCACCTTGTTAATGAGAGAGGTCAGAGAAGAATGGCGAGACTAGTGCAAGCTGACAGGCAGGTGAGAGTAATGAAATAACCACACATTATAACAGTGGTGTACAGAAGAGCATCTTTGAGCTCACAGTACATTGAACTTTGTTAAGAGCTTGGGCAACAGCAACAGAGGATCATGAATCAATGACCACTTTACTTGGTACAGGATGTATGAAGTGAGGTGCCCACTGCTTGTTTTCCCATGTGCCTGCTACGATTGTCCCTTGTTGTAGAAAAGGATGTGGGTTTAGAAGGAGCTATCTGAGTAGCTGCAGCACGTTTCACAAATGGTCCATAAAGGATTCACTGTGCACCAAATGCTAAGATCTTTTCTGAGTAAGATACACTACTGTGCATAAGCCATAGGCACATACATGTAGCTAAGGTGGCCAAGACGTTTGCACAGTACCGTAGTAATTTTGTAGATTTCACTGAACTGCTGCAACAGAAAAAAAATCATGACAAATGTGAGTGATGATAAACCTGACCCTGAGATGGGTGTCTATTGTGGACTGAGAGAGGGGAATCATGATTGGGAAAGGGAAAAAAAGAGTGGAGGGAGTGGAAAGCACCAGAGAGACATTCCATAAAGATCAATAAACCAATTGTTTGGAATCGAATGACCTTGCCTTGTGTATCAGGGGTGAGTGTTGCTGCACTCATGCCACTGCTCGCCCTTGGCACTCCTTCCTGCCTACCTATCCCGCACCACACCTGTGGCATTCCACCTTCACCATTCCCAACATTCTTTGCTCCCGCCATATTTACAAACTTGCTCCCCACTCCACATTGTCAAATACTGTACTGTGCAGAAGTTTTAGACACCCTAGCTATACATATGTATCTAAGACTTTTGCACAGTACTGTATAGCTCCAAACACTGGAGCCTTTTCCTTTTGTTGGCTACTGATGTTAATTTTATTACAATGCCTTTCATGCCAAGGGTAGCCACTCTCTGCTCACTTCTATGACTTAGCTCTTTGGGCAATTCTTGACCTAGGGCTATAAGAAGTCATAGTATAAATGAGACCCAAACGAAATTTCTCCATATTATTTCAGTACCAACTTCACTTGTTCACTCAAAGCCAAGTTGAAACTTTGAATTTGCCTACATTGCTGAGACCCATCATAAATTGTGGGACCGTATCATCGAGCACTCCAGGACCAGCCAGCACAAGCGGACTTACTGGTTGTCAAACATTTTAACTCCGATTTCTAATCCCATTCCAACATGTCAGTCCATGGTCTCCGCTTTTGTCAAATTGAGGCTACCCTCAGGGCGGAGGAGCAACACCTTATATTTCTTTGGGGTACTTTCCAATGTGATGGCATGAATATTGATTTCTCCTTCCAGTAAACAAATTTCAACCTCCCCCACCTTCTATTCCCCACTTTTTTACTACCCCTGGGTTCCCTCCTCCTTCCCTTTCTCCTATTACCTTCCAGCTAGCCTCTTACCCCTCCCTCCAAATTTTTATTCTGATATTATCCCCCTTCCATCTCAGTCCTGCAGAAGTGTCTAGCCTCGAGAAGTCAACTGTTTATTCATTTCCATAAATGCTACCTGAGTTCCTCCAGTATTCGTGTGTGAAGCTCTGAATCTGTCTATTTTTGTGTATCGGAAGTTGGAGCGGGGTTGATCATGCACACACGATTATCTGACTCCATACACACTGTCTGACTCCAGTTGTTTTGGTTAGAGCCCAGAGCCTCAACAATCTCATTACTGGTTACCAGGTGTTAAATGCACATTTTCCCAACAACTCATACACTCCCTTGTGCAATATTACAGCAGGTTAAATGTTAGTTAACAAAAGTAAAATCTCATTTCAGTAATGAGTGTGTTGTGTATTTAATATTTAAGTAATATTTGAGTAATTTCGTACATATATTGGTTGATTAAGCATTCTTGTTTGTTTAAATAATTCATTCTGGATTATATGTATAAAGGTGAGTTGCATACATCACTGTGCCCGCTTGTGCTAGCTATGTGATGCCTCGTTATAGAAAACTACAAGTTAGACCCGCATTCCTGAACTCCCATGACTTTCTTTGAATTAATTTACCGTAATGTTTTCAGTTATGCCCTGATCTCTGTCTCCTGTTACACACCATAAGGTCTTAATTGTGTTTTTTTTCTGTTTTGGTATGATGGACTGTTTGTTTCAATCAGCTATTTACCTGTAACCTAGATTCCTTTACTGTAGTCTACAACTACTCATACAGTGTTTGGTGGTCAAACAAACATTTTAATTCTGATTTCTATTCCTGTTCGATTATGTTGGTCCATCGTCTCCTTTTGTGCCAAGATGATGCCTCCCTCAGGGTGCAGGAGCCACAGATTATATTCCGTCAGGGCAGCCTCCAACCTGATGGCATGAATATTTATTTCTCCTTCTGGTTAAAAAAAAAATTCTCTCTCCCTCCCCTCATCTTCTATTCCCCATGCTGGCCCTTTACTTCTTCTCAGCTGCCTATCAACTCCCTCTGAGTCCCCTCCTCCTTCCCTTTCTCCTGTGGTCCACTCTACTCTCCAGTTCTTGACCTTTCCTACCTATCTGGCTTCAACTATCATCATCCAGCTAGCCTCCTTCCCTCCCTTCAAATTTTATTCTGGCATCTTACCCCTTCCATCTCAGCCCTGAAGAAGGGTCTTGGCCCAAAATATCGACTGTTTATACATTCTCATAAGTGCTGACTGACCTGCTGGGTTCCTCCAGCATTTTGTGTGTGCTCTAGATTTCCAGCATCTACAGAATCTCTTGTGTTTATTTATTTCAACAGAAGTTGTCCGAATTGTTGAGTTCCTTCAGCATTTTGAGTATTACTCTGGATTTGCAGTGAAGGGTAACATAATTGGTGGAAACATACAGAATTCACAACCATGGGCATTGGGCTGGGGTTCACTTTAGGAGACTGGCCTAATGTGATGAGGTAATCACATAAAGGATTTTACTGAGCCTTCTGTTCAGTTTTTGGTGTTCAGTAAATAAGTGCTACAGTTTTTCTTAAACATAAAACACCTCTGTCATTTTGTTTGTGGGAACCTGATGCTCTAAGATGATTCCAGAGTTATTGAACATGTCGAGTAACGGAATCACTTTGAAACTGCTGAAATTTTGAGAGCAAAATGCCATTGGTTTGTACAGCTGAGGCCCAATTCAGCAGCGACAAATCTCTGCTGGAAACACCAGTGTATAAGATGGTGAGGGCCATTGATAGTCAAAGGCTTTTTTCCAGGGCTGAAATGTTTAGCACAAGAGGGCACAGTTTTAAGCTGCTTGGAAGCAGGTACAGAGGAGATGTCAGGGGTAGGTTTTTTACACAGAAAATGGGGAGTGTGTGGAATGGGCTGCTGGCAACGGTGGTGGAGGCGGATACGATAGGGTCTTTTAAGAGACTGCTGGATAGGTACATGGAGCTTAGAAGAACAGAGGGATATGGGTAACCCTAGGTAATTTCTAAGGTAGGGACATGGCCGGCACAGCTTTGCGGGCCGAAGGTTTTGTATCGTGCTGTAGGTTTTCTATGTTTCTATGTTGCTAATTATTTCTATGTGATAGCATTGCTCAGTAACTCCACATCTGAGAGAGTGGTGAGTCTACTAGGACACTTGCTTAAGCATGATAAATACCGATTGCTGAAAACTCACATTTTACAGACTTCTGACATACTATTAGTGTCTGAGTATGTCAAACATTTGCTCTCCTTGCCCAGCCTCAGTGATGCTAAGCCATTGGAGCTAATCGAACACATGCTGTCTCTCCTGGGAAATTATCAACCTTTTTTTTTAAGTACTCTTCAAGTAGCAAATGCCTGATCAAGTTCACATAGTCCTCACTAATACACCCATGAAATACTATAGGGAGTTGGCTAGAATGGCTGATAGTCTACAGTCAGTGAGGCAGTGGAGCCCGATTCCTACCTCCCATCATTCTGTACAGCATTCTTGGATTCCTGTTGACCTACATCCACCTCATTTGTTTTCGTCTGCTATGATGCACACAAACATCCCCTTAGTCCCCCTTACAATGCTCAATCCATATTTTGGGACGGACAGAAAAGACTTTTATCATAGATAAGAAGGGTAATCCTGAATGTGTTTTGGTAGATCACCTTAAAATGGCCCACCAAGATTGCAGCACCATGACCCTGCCATCCCGACATGACCATGAGTGTGTCAATACACCTCTGAATGAGACAGAGATATCTACTGTTCCTCCACCTACGGAAAATAGGATCCAAGCAGATAGCTCTTCCAAGCTCCAGACAGGCTCCCAATGCTGGTTTTAGTGAATTCTGGGGGAGGGGGAAAGCACTGTGTAGGGAATGTAAATAATAAACATACAGAATTCACAACTACCGATACTGGGTTGAGGTTCACTTTAGAAGGTGGGTCTGATGTGATAAGGTAATTACATAAAGGATTTTACCATGCTTTGTGTTCAGTTTTCATGTTCAATAAGTCAGTTACTATGGCTTTTCTTAAACATAAAATGCCTCTGCCATTTCATTTGTGAAAACCTATAACAGTATCTGCAGAATCTCTTGTGTTTATTCATTTCCATAGATTCTGCCTGACCTGCTGAGTTGCTCCAGCGTTTTGTGTGTGTTATTCTGGATTTCCAGCATTTGGAGAATCTCTTGTCTTTGTTGATTTCCATAGATACTGCCTGGCCTGCTGAGATCCTCCAGCATTTTGTATGTGTTTCTCTGGATTTCCAAGATCTGCAGATTTTCTTGCATTAATGAGTAACAACTCACATTTCTACTTCCTTTGTCTGATCAGTTTAACTTTTGAACATTGTATGACAAAGTATAAAACAAACCTACCCAGCCCATTCTGATGAAAGCTTTGCTGCATTATTTGCTGTTACTTTCTATTTTATATCAACAGAAAGGTTGAACAACCTCATTTCTGTCCCTTGTTTCAAATCATTTTTGTACGTACACACCAAACAAAAATGGTCTTCATACTACCCCCTGAGGGAACTTGTTAATAACATTTCCCTGTTCTTGTGAAGTTCCCTCTATGGTCATAAATTGCATCTTCTAAACAGAACCAATTTCTAATCCATTTCCAAAGTATCCTTCACGTACTCTGTTTTCTGCTCTTGTACCACTGTGCCTTTTGCAGCACTCATGTTAAGTACAGACGTACTTTAATTGTCTTTGTTAATTATGGAAAGATGCAAGATCTCATCAATATTCTCAATCACATTTATTCTTGTCAAAACTGTATTCATTTAAAAATTGGATGTAATTTGCGAGACCTGCATTTAATTAGAGAACAATACAGCACAGAAACAGGCCCTTCAGTCCAACTGGTCCATGGTAACCAAGATTCCCATTTAAGATTGTTCCATTTGCCCACGTTTGGCCCATATCCCTCTAAACCAGAGGTTTCCAACCTTTTTCATGCCATGGCCCAATACCGCTAACTGAGGGGTCTGTGGACACCAGGTTGAGAATCCCTGCTCTGAATCTTTCCTATCCAAGCACCTGTCCAATAAACTTTGTAAAGTTTTTAATGTATCTGCCTCAACCACTTCCTCTGGCAGCTTATTCCACATTGCCCCTTGAGAACCAATTGAGAAGGAGATCTTCCCTCTTTTTGTCTCAACAATCACGATGAATTGTTCATATTTAAGAACTTTTTAAAAGCTATTATTAATGCTTTTTGAGATAGTGATTTAGATGCATATCATATTTTTTACTGAGTTAAGTATTGTATGTAATTAGTTTTGCTACAACAAGTGTATGGGACATTGGAAAAAAAGTTGAATTTCCCCATGGGGATGAATAAAGTATCTATCTATCTATCTATCTATCTATCTATCTATCTATCTATCTATCTATCTATATTTTATTATCCTCTGAATTGATTGATTTACTAGACCATTTCAGAGGCATCCAAGCATACAACCTTCATGGGTAAGGTAAGGAAGTCCTCTACAAGTGACAGTTGTGAGAGGAAATCCCCACAATTTATTGCTCTCAAACCTCCCTATCAAAGTTATTTTTGGGTGCACCATATTGAGTTACACCATTCTGAACCTTCGCAGTGAAAACTTCAGAACTTCAGGGATGGGCAAATCATAGTTTGTTGTTGAAGATATTATTATAGTTGAAGATGACACTGGGACACCACACAAGCAAAGATTTACTTTTACTGTATACAACTGCAAGATTTAAATTCTGTAGAAATGCTTTTTCAATAATCACCTGCTGTGCTTCAGAACTAAAGTCTTATTCTCCCAATGTATGTGCCCTTGGCCTGTCAATCAATATATGAATGAGTTGATTTCACAAAGTCTATTCAGATGAGCAACAGATCAATAATTAATGATGAAAAGAGTCCTGACTCTTCAATTAAGCTCCATGGACTTCAGGGCCATCATTTCTAACAAAACATTCAGAAGCAGTTGCACCAAAGCTGTCATTAAAGGCCAAGCACATACAACTACTCCAAGTTAGGTGCGGACAATTACCACTCAGCAACCTCCCCCATAACTACACACAGCAGTGTTGAATGAGCAAACAGTTCTGCCTTTGCACAGCTTATGTACCATGTTAGTTGTCTTAAAAATGTTAGTGTATCATCGTTGCACTGTACTGGTTGGCTTCATTACCTTAAGCACATTCTTAGGACACTTCAGATCTCATGGTTTTCTGTGTGGTTCAATAACTCTGATAATATAAGGCCCTTATGATTAACTGAGATCCATTCATATAATAATCAGTTTTGTGTTTTAGGAGCATTTTAAAATATTCCAATTTCATTAACCTCAACATTTATCCCAGTTGTCAAAGTTTCACTTCCCATTCTTCACTTCCAACGTATGAAATTACATCAGCAAATGGAATTATAGAGAAGTGGATGAAGTTGACAATCAGAAAGTAAAACATTAACATTTTAGAAAGTAGTTATTTGATATTTTATTCAGTTGAACGCTAAATTTAATAATATGATAATATTTTTACTTCTGAGGCTATCCTTAACAGTGTGGACGCCACGATTAAAGGTGGCAGTAACATTGAATCTTGGTGTCTTGGAGTGATACCACATGAAACTAGAACCTTTAGCACAACTAGTCCTTGTGTTCCCACATTATTCCCTTTCACCCACTCCTCCAACCCACCTCTATCTACCCTCCCCCACCCCTGGTCTCACTTATCACCTTTCCACAACTCACACCTTCTGCCACCTTTCTTTTCAGCCCTGATGATGCGTTGCAACCCAAAACACTCACTATTTATTTTCATCCATCAGTGCTGCCTGATCTGTTGACTTCACCCAGTATTTTGTGGATGTAAACACAAAGTACACTGCAGATGCTGTGGTCAAATCAACACATACAACAACACACTGGAGGAACTCAGCAGGTTGGGCAGCATCCGTGGAAACGAACAGTCAACGTTTCGGGCCGAGACCCTTCGTCAGGACTGAAGAGGGAGGGGCCAGGGGCCCTATAAAGAAGGTGGGGGGAGGGTGGGAAGGAGGAGGCTGGTAGATGCCAGGTGAAAAACCAATCAGAGGAAAGATCAAGGGGTGGGGGAGGGGAAGCAGGGAGGGGATAGGCAGGAAAGGTGAAGAAGGAATGTAAGGGCAAAGCACTATGGGTAGTAGAAGAAGGCAGAATCATAAGAGAGGTGATAGGCAGCTGGAGGAGGAGGAGGCAGAGTGAAAGTAGGATGGGGAGGGAATTACCAGAAGTTGGAGAATTCGATGTACATACCCAGACGGGTAGTGCTTTGCCCTTACATTCCTTCTTCACCTCTCCTGCCTATTCCCTCCCTGCTTCCCCTCCCCCACCCCTTGATCTTTCCTCTGATTGGTTTTTCACCTGGCACCTACCAGCCTTCTCCTTCCCACCTTCTTTATGATGCCCCTGCACCTTCCTTCTTCAGTCCCGATGAAGGGTCTCGGCCCAAAACGTTGACTGCTCGTTTCCACGGATGCTGCCCGACCTGCTGAGTTCCTCCAGCGTGTTGTACATGTTGATTTTGTGGATATTCTTTGCATAACAGGGAGAGATTAAGGACCTAGTGTTTTCCTGGTGTATATGATGAGGTCGCAGAGTTTGTCATCGAAACATTGGTTATAATCATACCTGTACCCAGCTGGAAGCCCGAGAAGAATTTAGGGAGAAATTAGATAGGCTGGAAATGCTTTCCTCAGAATGAAGGAGGCTGACCTCCAAGAAGAGCACAATCTTGTCAAGGTTTGGAGGCTTGAGTGCCTCAATGACCTGGACAGCTATGTTGGCTCTTGGTTGGGTCACTATTGCCAAACAGGTCAAAGGGTAGAGGCCAGACTAACAGTAATCCAACCATCTTCCAGGTTCAAGGACTCAGCTCAGGGCTAGCAAGTCTGACTGCTAAAACAAAGTTGTTACGGAACAGCAATGAAGGAATGTTCTAAATCTGAGTGCGATGGTATTCCTGAGTCTCCACTTGGGACTTGTATGACTGACAGTAGTGAAAACCAAGAGGAAGCTACTGAAACGATGAAGGAAGCTCTGATAGAGGACCTTCATTGCTGCTTTAAGCACCAGCAACATAAGGGGCAGTAAGTAAGGAAGTAAGAAGGAGACCTGAGGAGTGATGTTATGGAAGTTTATAAGACTTCCTGGGTATAGATTACCCTCAATGCTTGTCCCATTCACTCATACTTAGCCCAAATCCCTCTGATCTTTTCCTATCCATACACCTGGCCTGTTCAAGTGTATTTTCAGTGTCATTAATGTTATCTTTTGCAACTTCAAAACATTAAACTAATTCCAATTAAGATGGGAATCTAAAAATATGTGTGTAACTTCTAGTTTACTTTAAGCCAGGTGCAGAATATCATGTAGTAGTGTGATGATGTATGCCGTTAGCATATTTTTACATATAACCCATAATTAATTATTTAAACAAATGCTTAACGAATCTATATATATATATATATATATATATACATATGTGTGTGTGTGTGTGTGTGTGTGTGTGTGAATACTTAAAAATTATTGAAATATCAAATACACAATTAATATCACATCTCAGCCATATCTTCTGGCAGCTCATTCCATAAATAAAATCCCTCTAAGTTGCCCCTCAGGTTCATATATTAAAACATGCTTCTCTCACTTTAATCCAGCCCTGTAGCTCGTGATTCTACAACCCTAGTAAAACGACTGTGAGTATTCACCCTATCTATGTCCCTTATGATAACCGCAATTTCAAAATGAATTCTCCTTATCACAATCAATTCTGTCTCAGGTCATATCAGCTTCGGATAAGGTGCAGATACTATAACAATGCATCTGTTACTTCCCCACCAGTAGTCCAGAACTGCAGCCCCCACCACATTCATCACAAAATAATCACACTCCTGTGCTTTTTAGATGACAGTGAAGTGAAACCCGCCAAGGAACAGTGCAACAGTGAAGTGACAGTAATTACAAAGACATCCTATCGGTCAATTTCACACACACAGTCAGTACGGATAGTGTCACTCTGCATAGTTTATATGATGGCACTGAAATGGTAACTGCATAAAGGAAGATACTTGACCCAGCTGACCTGCAGCAGCTGAAATCCCCATGCAGGAGCCAGTTTGCAGAATGGAAAAAAAATCACACACATTATGCAGTAGAGGACTTGGATTGGAACTTCAACCCAACAGTACACGGATGAATTGAATACTCTGAAAAACTTCCAGTCACACAATGCCTGCAAATATTCCAGGTCCAATGGTGCCTTGGAACAGCACCTTGAGATGTGTTTGGAGCTCATTCATTTCTGGTGAAGGATTAGTTGCCAATTTTCTTTGCAGAAGCAAGCAATCGTGGAAGGTCATATTCCTGCTGTCTCAGAATTTTTCAGGAGCCTGCAGTCCAATAATTCTTCAGGACCACTGATGACCCAGTGAGTGCCAGTGGTTGTCCTGTCCTCTTTCAGTATCTGTCCTCTCTTCCCTGCTTTTTAACCATTCATCTTAGTGTTACTTGCTAGTGAGATAGCCCTAACAGCTATCATTCATGGCAAGAGAGTGGCTTTGTGATATAGTCACAGTTCTCTCTAAACTATGTGGATGCATGGCCCCACAGTAACCAAAGTGCCCCTGCACACAAAGCCTTTGATGTCATGGAACTGGAATTTCCATTTATAAAATTTTGAAATTATGTTAATACAGTTTTGAAATTATACTAATATTGAAATCTATGTTAATATAATTGTGAAATACTCTGTAATTATTTATGTGTTAATGAATGTAATCCATACATTTTCTGAATAATAAACATACTACAACCTTTACTTTCAAACATTTTAGAGCTTCAATATATTTACATTGTCAGTGTTTTTAGTTACAAATTGTAACAATAAACACAGAACGGATGTTGGTAGCTCATTGTTAATAAATGGCCAGCCCACTGAACGCTGATGCATATTATAAAAAATGCATTTAAAGTTCTACGTAGTTTCCAGGCCACGTAAAAATTTCCTGCTCAGAGCAATGGTTGGTTCCTGGAGCTGTAAAAAGAACTAGAGGGAACGTTGGATCTAGTAATTGCATGTAGCACTTCATGGAATTTGGGTGTGAGCAGAAAAGGACAATTTTGATGCTGATTCCCTTGCTGTTCTAACTCCCCCTCCTCTATCTCACAGTTTGACTCTTGCTTTGCAGTTTTCTATGGAACTGGTGGTAAATAGTCAGCACTCACTTTGGTCAATTATGCAGCATGTGGGATACCTACCACGAATTTTGAGAAAAGCTCCCCTTGTGTTTTGAACAGAAGAAAATGAGTAGGTCACCACTCACCACTGCAGACATAAGGTTAGTCTTCAGCAGAGTGAACCTACAGGAAAAGCATCTGACCATGGGTGTATCCTTAGATCCTGTGCAGATCAGCTAATGGGGTATTTGCAGACATTTTTAACCCCTCCCTGCTTCAAGCCAATGTTTCCATCTGCTTTAAGATCACTATCATCCTGATACTTATGAAAAACAGCATAACATGGCTTAAAAACTACTGCCCAGAGGTTCTGACATCTACCGTCATGAAGTGCTTTGAGATGCTGGTCATGGCATGCATTAACTGTAGACCTTGAGACAACCTTGACCCATTGCAATTTGCCTATTGCTGAAAAAGATCTATGGTAGACACCATCTCCCTGGCTGTACACTAATCTCTGGAGCATCTGGACTGTAAAGACACCTATGCCAGACTATTGCATACAGACTACATTTCCACCTTCAATACTATAATTCCATACAAACTCATCACCAAACTCTGAGACCTGGGAGTCAATGCCCTCCCTTTCTTCAGCTGGATCCTTGACTTCTTGATCAACAGACCACAGTCAGTGAGGATAAACAGCAGTTCTAAGCCACGAGTACTCTGCAAGGCTGTGTCCTCAGCTCCTCACTCTATATCCTGTAGGCTCATAACTGCATGGACAAATCCTGCTCAAACTCCATCTATAGGTTTGCAGATGATACCACCGTAGTGAGCAAACCTCAAGTAACAATGAGTCAGTGTACAGGAGGGAGATAGAGAGCCTAGTGACCTGATGCCAATGTAGGGTAACATAATTGGGAGAAATGGACATAATTCACAACTACCGACATTGAGTTGGGGTGTCACTTTAAGATGCTGGTCTGACGTAATGACTTTGTTTTGTAAGGATTTCTAGTGTGCTTTTGTATTTAGGTTTTGGAGTTCAATACAATGCGCTATGAGCTTCATGAAACATAAAATACTTCTGCTGTTTTATTTGCAAAAACCTACACTGGTGACCCCGATGCTCTAGGACAATACCAGAGCCATGTCGGCTAACGGAGTCACTTTGCTGGAGTTTTGGGAGCATAATGCTGTCATTTGGGTTTGTACAAGCTGAGACCCAGTTCACTCTGTGAGAACTCTCTGCGAACGACACTGAATGCCACTATGTGATCGTGTTGCTCAGCAATTCCACGGTGGTGAGAGTGGTGAGCTGGAACACCCGCTGAACGTGATAAACCCTGATCACTGAAAACCCACCTTTGGACTATTGCAGTCTGAGCGCATGCTGTCCTAACCTGGTCTCTGCCATGCTAAGCCTTCAGAGGTAATGGACCACCTACAGCAGAAAACCTGCTGATGCTGGAAATCCAAGCAGCACACACAAAATTCTGGAGGAACTCAGCAGTCAGGCAGCATCTATGGAAAAAAGGACAGTTGACATTTTGGGCTGAGACCAGACCTGCTGAAGGGTCTTGACCCAAACGTTGATTATACTTTTCCCCATAGAGATGCTGCCTGGCCTGCGGAGTTCCTCCAGCACTCTGTGTGTGTTTGATAGACCACCGTGCAGCTTTGGCAGTGCTCCAGGACATGAGAGGTCTGTGAACGCTGTGGGTTCCAGCTGCTGGGGACATCGACTCTTTCAGAGCGATGCTTTCTATGTGACACAATGCTTGAGCGAGTGTGCTGACAGCGTTGAAGAGCCACAAAACCTCACTGGAGGCCATCAATGGCAGCAGGGTCCAGACCTACGGGACCCGACAGGTAACGCTCTGCTTTAGTAGGCGACATTACACCTGGGACTTCGTCTTGGCTGAAGTAGCTGGACCTCTGTTTGGTGCAAATTTCCTGTGTGCCCAAGGACTCTTGGTCAACCTTAAGAACTGCTGGCTTATGGATGTCAAGGACTTTGGGTCATCACCTTGCTCCCTGAGTGATTTCCCCACAATGACTCTGTCATGTGCATGCACCACTGCATGGGAGTTTACACAACTGCTGGACAAATTCCCAAACTTCACGAAGCCGACATTCTACACTACCGTCACAAAACTTGGCTTCCAGTACCATTTTTCTACAACGCCTGTGTGCACAGAATGGATCCTGAAAAGCTGGCAACTACGAAGTCTGAGTTTGCCAACAATGAAAGGCTTGCCATTGTGCACTATTCGAATAGCATTTCGGCTTCAACCTTTCATATGGTCCCTAAGTCCGATAGTGATAGCTGCCCATGCGGGATTACAGAGTCCTTAACGAAGCCACCACTCCTGATTGCTATTCGATCCCACACATCCAAGACTTTACAGCTCATTTAGCCAGAAAGTTAATTTTTCCAAAGTTGATCTAGTTAGGAGCTACCATCAGGTGCCAGTATGCTCAGAGGACATTCCCAAAGCAGTTGTGATAACCCTGTTTGGCCTTTTTGAGTTTCTGTGCATGCCATTTGGGCTGAAAAATGCAGCACGGGCTTTCCAACGGCTGATGGACTCTGTATTAAAAGACTTCGGTTTTTTTTTTGTTTACCTGGAAGACATTCTTATCACCAGTGTATCTCATCTCCACTCACTTGGTGAGCACTCAAGCCAACATGGGGCTGATTACTAAGTGCCATTTTTAGTTGTCAACCACTGACTTCCTTGGCCATCACATCTCCACAGAAGGTGTAAAACCATCCCCCCATCAAAAGTAGCCGCTATTATGGATTTCCCACTGCTCCGCATTACTAAAAAACTACCAGAGTTTTTAGGCATGGTGAATTTCTACACTCTTTCATTCCACGAGCTGCTGAACTTCTGTTACCCCTGTATAGTGCACTTAAAGGTAATACCCCTAATCGGGTGCTCAGCTGCTCAGGGCATTTGATGATATCAAACAAGCTCTTTCTAACACTCCCAACCCACCCATAGCCATTACTACTGACGGCTCAGACTGTACAGTGGGTGCTGTGCATGAACAGCTGGTCGAGGGTTGTGGCATCAGCTCTCCTTCGTCAGTCGTCAGCTCTGTCACTCCAGACAGATGTACAGCACGTTTGACCGTGAGCTTCTCTGTCTCTATCTAGCCATCCACTATTCTCATTTCCTTCTAGAGGGTCGCCATTTCACAGTGTTCGTTGACCACAAACCCCTCATGCACATGATGGTCAAAGGATCAGATCTTGCCCTGCGTGGCAGCGATGACACCTGCCTACATATCTGAGTTCTCAACTGATATACAACATATCAAGGAGAAAAATAATACCGTGGCTGATTGCCTCTCACGGACAGCCACTCAGGCCATACACGTAGGGGTTGACTACACTGGCATGGCAGCCGACCAGGTTACTGACCCAGAGGCCCAGGCTTACCGAACAGCAGCCACAGGCCTGCAGTTGGCTGACATTAAGTTCAGGAAAGCTAAGGTTTCTCTCCTGTGCAAAGTCTCAACTGATTGTCCTCACCCCATTGTGCCTGCAAACTGGAGAAGGGCTATTTTTGATTCCATACATGGCTTCTCACATCCAGGCTGGAAGACCTCACAGAAACTGATGCATGAAAGTTTGCTT
This sequence comes from Hemitrygon akajei, assembly GCF_048418815.1. Lineage (NCBI taxonomy): Eukaryota > Metazoa > Chordata > Chondrichthyes > Myliobatiformes > Dasyatidae > Hemitrygon > Hemitrygon akajei. The sequence continues at coordinate 193,337,152 of NC_133128.1, forward strand.
GGTACGGTCTCAGAAAGGATGCCTGTGGTTTGACTGCAGCCTGTGTGAAGTGCCAGCAAGCAAAAATTAACTGTCATACTCAGGCGCCATTGGCAACTTTTAAGGTCCCTGAGCGATGATTTGATCATATCAATATGGACATTATTGATCCTCTTCCTCTCTCCTGCAGTTTCACACACCTTCTTCCCATGGTGGACTACACCACCAGCTGTCCAGAGGTCATCCCTCAAGCATCGATGACGACCACAGACATGGCTCAGGCGTTCATCAGCACCTCGGTTGCTGGGTTTGGCACCGTATCTGATACTTCCGCCAGCCCCGGTCCCCAAGACATTTCACCCTCTAGGTTACTATAGCCCAACACTTCAGTATATCAGCGGCAGTCCAATGGCCGATGCAAGCTGTTTCACCGCTCCTTAAAGGCTGCCCTGAGAGCATCCCTGACTGATGAGTGTTGGCACGATTGTCTTCCATGGGTCCTTCTGGGGCTTAGAACTGTTCCAAAAGAGGACCTGCAATCATCCAAGGCTGAGTTGGTTTAAAGGCAGCCATTACGAGTGACAGGGAATTTCATTCCTGATGTCACAACCACCTTGTCTGCCTCTCAAGAGCATTCCACCCTCCTCAGTAAATTCAATTCCTTTGCACCTATTCCTACCTCCTGTCACGGTGTACAGCACTCTTGGATTCCTGTCCACCTCATTTGTTTTTGTCCACCATGGTGCACAACAACAGCACCTTAGGCCTCCTTACGATGGTCCACTCCACGTTTTGAACCAGGCTAAAAGACTTCTATCATACTGTAGATAAGGGGGGCCAACCTGAATGTAATACGTACCACCAAGACTTGAAATATCCTGCTGCCATGCCCTGGCCCACCAAGGTTTGGAGTATCTGCTGCAGTGCCCCTGGCATCACAACATGACCATGATCATGTCAATGCACCTCTGGATAAGCCAGAGGCACCTGCGCTTCTTCCACCCATGGAACAGAGGACCCAAGCCAGACGTCTCGTCCGAGTGCTGGACAGGATCACAATGCTGGTTTTAGAGAATTCTGGGAGGGCCGTGTTAGGTAATGTAATGAGAGAAATGTACATAATTCACAACTACTGACATTGAGTTGGGGTTTGCTTTAAGAGACTGGTCTGACATGATGACGTTATTACGTAAGAATTTTTAGCATACTTTTGTGTTTAGGTTTCAGAGTTCAATAAAATGTGTTACAAGTTTCATTAAATGTAAAATGCCTCTGCCATTTTTTTTGCAGAAACCTACATGACAGCCTTTTCCTCAATGTCAACAAAAGGCCTATTCATTAACTTCAGGAACAGTGGGGGTGGGGTGCATGTCTACATCAGCGGTGTGGAGATTGCGAGGGTTGAGAGTTTCAGGTTCTGAGGTGTAAACATCACCAATAGCCTGTCTTGGTCCAGCTGTGTAGATGCCATGCCTAAGAAAGCTCACCAACACTTGTACTTCCTTAGGTGGCTGCAGAAATTTGGCAGCTAGCATTGACCCTTACCAGTTTTTATTGATGCACCACATGCATCCTATCCTGATGCATATTGGCTGAGCATGAAAAATGTGACTGTGAGAAACTGTAGAGAGTTGTGTTCACAGCTCAACGCATCACGAAAACCAGCCCTCCTCCCCCCATGGACTCTGCCGATGCTGCTCCTCGAGTAAAGCAGCCAGCACTATCAAAGACCCGGCCACACTGGATATTCTCCCATCTCCCATCTCCATTGGGTAGAAGTTACAAAAGCCCCAAAGCATGTAGCACTAGTCTCAAGGACAGCGTGTGCTCCGCTGTCATAGTATACCTAGTATGATAAGATGGACTCTTAACCACATTATGGCCTTGCACCTTACTATTTATCAGAAAATTATTTTCTCTGTAGCTGTACATTTTATTCTGCATTGTTATTCTTTTACCTTGTTCTACCCCAGTGCTCCGTGTAATGATCTGATCTGTACAAACAGTAAGCATAAACGTGAGGAAATCCAAAACAACACACACAAAATGCAGGAGTTACTCAGCAGTTCAGGAAATTAATCAATGGAAATTAATAAAGAGTTGACATTTTGGAAAGACACCCTCCTTCAGGACCGGAAAGCTGAGGGGAAGACACCAGAAGGCCAGAAGTTCCTGCAGCATTTTGTGTGTGTGTTGCTCTGGATATCCAGCATCGGCAGATATTCATTTCCCTTCATGCTGAGTTCCTCCACCATTTTGTGTCTGTTCCTTTGGAATATGAGCTTTACACTGTATCTCCGTAGGTGACAAAAATGAATCAATTCAAATGTTCATGAATCAAAGGGGTCCTCCCATGCAGCTCCAATAACCAAAGTCTTTTTCATGCTCTGTTGTGCTGCATTTCTGCAAGCACCTGACATCAGCAGACAGTTCTTGTAATCTGATGCTCACTCAGACTGGGAAGGACCAGCGGATGCCACAGAATGACTACATTGTGACTGCAGCCAGGTTATGAAGGATTGACTACTTGATTAATTGCCTGTGGTCACACACATATTGGTTGGAGAGACAGAATGGAAACTTTATCAAACATTTTGCGCAATACAGGGCAAATTTCCAATCCAGCACCCTCAAAGAGATGTATGTACAATCGATAAAGCACCGCATTATGGGGAAATCTCAATATTCATAAAATGCATGCTGACCCTTCTTGTTCATTACTGGCTGGTAATAGGTGATAAAATGAAAATAGTTTTGAAAGATATTCCTACTGTAACAGTGCATGAAAACTGCAAGATGCTGCCAGTGTTTCTAGCTCCACTCTCAGATTGGAGAAAGCCTGATTCATAGAAGCTCATTGTCACACTCACTTGAAAACTCTGACAATGCAGCCCTGGCTCTGTTCTTTGGTTCTAGTTATAGCTGCAGCAGGTGGCATATTGCAGTGAGTACATTCTCAGCCCAGACATCTTCCACATTGGTCCTTACTAAGATCTAAGGAGCAGAATTCTCTCCCTGACCACTGTGGGTTGAAAGCTCTCTCCCTCTCCCTCCTATTTCTGCTCTGAAGATCGTACTCAGTCTGTTCGTTTGGTTTTATGGTTTTGCGGCCAGGCCCAGATCAGGGAGCAAGGAATGAAACATTGTTTGGCCAATTTAAGCACAAGGCCAAATTGAAAATATCAGGGTGTCAGGACCAGAGGTAAGGGACAGACTGGTGTTCATCTCGTTGTTCCATGAGGTTTACTCATCCCTGTGCTGAACTGAGGTTGTCGCCTGCAACGAACAGGCTCCTGGATCGGCTGTGACTGGCTTTGTGGCTGTGGATTCACCTCTGTGTACTGCAGTGATGTTGTGGGGGTGAAACTGGACTCTCTGACGGTGGTGTCTGAAAAGAGGATGCTGTCCAGGTTGCATGCCATCTTGGACAATGACTCCCATCCACTCCATAATGTACTGGTTAGGCACAGGAGTACATTCAGCCAGAGACTCATTCCACCGAGATGTAACACTGAGCGTCATAGGAAGTCATTCCTACCTGTGGCCATCAAACTTTACAACTCCTCCCTCGGAGTGTCAGACACCCTGAGCCAATAGGCTGGTCCTGGACTTATTTCCACTTGGCATAATTAACTTTTTATTTAATTATTGATGGTTTTATATTGCAATATTTCTTCACTATTTTTGGTTGGTGCAGCTGTAACGAAACCCAATTTCTCTCGGGATCAATAAAGTATGTCTGTCTGTCTGCAATTCTGAATGCTATTGGCTTACTTTTATTGCTTGAATGATGTGGTTTTTTTCTGCACATTGGGTGTTTGATTATCCTCTTTTTTAATGGGTTCTATTGGGTTTCTTTCCTTTGTGGCTCCCTCTAAGAAGACAAATTTCAAGGTTGTAAATGGTATACATACATTAATAATAAATAAACTTTGAACTTTGGTAAGGAAAATACCTGCTAAAGCACTCATGACTTGCAAGCTTTTGGAAAAATTGCTATGAAACCTAAAATCAGCAAGCAGCTTCACTTGCTGCACTCTAATTCATTCTACTTCCTGAATATTTCTTCAAAATTCAAAGTTCAAGTAAATTTATTATCAAAATACATACCAAGGAGATGGTGGTGGACTTTAGGAGATCTAGGCCTCATATGGAGCCAGTGATCATTAATGGAGAATGTGTGGAGCAGGTTAAGACCTACAAGTATCTGGGAGTACAGTTGGACGAGAAGCTAGACTGGACTGCCAACACAGATGCCTTGTGCAGGAAGGCACAGAGTCGACTGTACTTCCTTAGAAGGTTGGCGTCATTCAATGTCTGCAGTGAGATGCTGAAGATGTTCTATAGGTCAGTTGTTGAGAGCGCCCTCTTCTTTGTGGTGGCGTGTTGGGGAGGAAGCATTAAGAAGAAGGACGCCTCACGTCTTAATAAGCTGATAAGGAAGGCGGGCTCTGTCGTGGGCAAAGTACTGGAGAGTTTAACATCGGTAGCTGAGCGAAGGGCGCTGAGTAGGCTACGGTCAATTATGGAAAACCCTGAACATCCTCTACATAGCACCATCCAGAGACAGAGAAGCAGTTTCAGCGACAGGTTACTGTCGATGCAATGCTCCTCAGACAGGATGAAGAGGTCAATACTCCCCAATGCCATTAGGCTTTACAATTCAACTGCCAGGACTTAAGAACTTTTTTAAAGCTATTATTAATGCTTTTGAGTTAGTGATTTAGATGCATATCATATTATTACTGAGTTAAGTATTGTATGTAATGAGTTTTTGCTACAACAAGTGTATGGGACATTGGAAAAATGTTGAATTTCCCAATGGGGATGAATAAAGTATCTATCTATCTATCTATCTATGTATGTCACCATATACAACCCTGAGATTCAATTTCCTGTGAACATACTCAATAAGTGTATAAAATAATGACCATAACAGAATCAATGAAAGACCTCCCGACTAGGGCATTCAACCAAAGTGCACAAGGCAACTATCTGTGCAAATACAAATAATAATAATAATAATAATAATAATAATAATAATAATAATAATAATAATAATAATAAATAAGCTATAAATATCAAGAACATAGATCAAGAATCCTTGAAAGTGAGTCCATAGGTTGATGGAACATCTCAATGTTGGGCAAATGAGATTGGGTTAAGTTATTCCTTGCTGGTTCAAGAGCATGATGGTTGAGGGATGATAACTATTCCTGAACCTGTTGGTGGGCATACTGAGGCTTCCATACCTTCTTCCTGATGTCAGCAGCAAGCAAAGAACATGTGCTGGGTGGTGGGAGTCCCTGAGGATGGATGCTACTTTCTAGTGACAGCATTTCATGTAGATGTGCTCAGTAGTTGGGAAGGTTTTACATGTGAAGCACTTGCTCATATCTATTACTTTCCATTCAGGGACATTGGTGTTTCCATACCAGGCCGTGATGGAAGTAGAGGCACTGACTCCAACTGTAGAAAGCATCAACATTTGTGGAAACTCGCTAACATTATCCAGTTGATGATGTATATAGTTAAAACTAAGGGTGTCTTACCTATAGCAAATGTATCTTCAGTAATAATGTATTTCTATTATTATATTATTTTATTTTTAATTATATTTTATTCTATTATTATATTATATTTTCTATTAATATATTTCTATTAGCCATAGATTTCATTTCTAAGTTAGTAATGCAAATGCTAATTTTCAGCTTTCATTCAGATCAGCCTGTTCCCACATATTACGGGGAGGCGCTCTGTGATGATGTCCCATCATCATTCACCAATTACAGTCTTGCCCCGAATTGTCATGCAGCATAAGTAAACACATTTGTCAGCAGTGTCGTTTTCTCATCTCCGTGTTCTCAGATGACATAAAACATGGGTGCCATCAAGTTTTATCTTATTTTAATATTCAGCTCTGCTGTTAATTTCTATTCAGAAACAATAATGCTGGAAAGTTTTAATTAGTAAACTGCTCTATCAGTTAGACATAATATTTATCTATAATTTAATTAAGACACACAAAACAATTAAAACCAAAATTGACACGGTACAATTTGGTAATTAATTTTTGAATATGTTGTCATTTTAAATAGCTGACCTCATTAAATAAATTTTCCAGTAGCTCATTTATGCTTTACACTGCTACAAATATGCAAGCCTTCTACTGAAGTTTTTCTTTCATGTACAATACTGTGCACAAGTCTTAGGCACATACATCAGACTTTTACACAGTACTGTATTTGTCAACATGGAGCAGAGAGTGAGTTTGTAAACCTGGTGGAAGGAAGGGATGTTGGGATTGGTGAAGGTGGAGCCCCGCAGGAGGGAAGTGGAATGGGTGCCAGAGAAGGAGCACTGGGGGCAGGGAGTGGCATGGGTGCAGATACATCCAGTCCTGAGACATCAGACAAGTTCATTTGATTCCAAGCAATTAGTTTACTGATCATTACAGAATGTTAGAATGTCTCTCTGGTGCTTCCCACTCCCTTCTCTCTCCCTGCCCTTTCCCACTCTCAGTCCACAATACAGAACCATATCAGAATCAGGTTTATCATCACTCACATACATCATGATAATTTTGGTCTGGCTGCTATACAGTGCAATACATAAAATTATTACAGTCCTGTGCAAAAGTCTTAGGCACCTGAGCTATATATGTGCCTAAGACTTTTGCACAGTACTATATGTTTGAAGATTATGAGCTTCAGTGTAAAATTAAGTATAAATTATAATCTTTCACACTAATGCTACATGGATCATGATAATTAACAAGTGAGACGTATTTGGGCAATATAAACCAGGATGCTAAATCCATTGCAGAATTGTGTACTTTCTTTATTGAATTCTGGAAAAGTCAGGAACATATCCTAGGGAGGATGTAATTTTAAATGACCGGGGTGACTGACCTACACTGTTGTGTTGTAATGGAACTACTCAATCATTAGAATCCCTGCAATTGTGGAAAAGCCTTCTGCAATTCATTTCAGAGTGAGCTGGAGGTTCCTAAAGGTGAAAGAGTTGAGTTAAAAATCTGTCATGTCCCCTCAAAAGAAACGGATTGCTAGCATTTCAAGGAAATAATTTCTACTATGGACAATTTCATCTGTTCACTGAAAAGCATGAACTCTTGCAAAGGCTCTTTTATTAAAACCATTTCAGTGTTCATTTGACTGTTAAGCATTTGTGTTGCATCATGGTAAAGTTCCTAAGGCAACCAGGAGAGATCAGACACACCATTAAAAGCTAAATTGCATGCTCACAACCTAATCACTTGAAGTCCTTTCAAGATATATCTAACCTCCAACTTCTGTCTTAACAAATCAGACTGAAAGTTTGCTTTTGTTTAATGTAGCTGGGTTCCTCTAGTTGGTGGATTAAAATCACCACTAGGATTAGAGTCAGCATTTAATATGTATTAAAATATTACCACTCAAAGAGGACTACAACCTTGTCATGGTTTGGTGGCTTCTGTGCCTCAGTGATCTGGAGAGCTATGTTGTCTGGAGTCAGGGCTTTATGCTTTGGCTCCTTGTAGGGTCATTGATGGCAAACAAATCAGAGGGTAGAGACCAGACTAAAAGGGGTCCACCAGTCCACCAGGTTCAGGGGCTGACTGGTAAAACAGAATTGTTACGGAAACAGCAATGAAGAATCCTTCTACATCTGAGTGTGATGGTATTCCCGAGTCCCCACCCAGGATTTGCATGACTGACAGTGGTGAGAACTGTGAGGAAGCTACTGACATGAGAAAGGAAGCCCTGAACACTAGCAGAGATGGAAAACCTTCACTGCTGCCCTAAACGCCTGCAGTGTAATGGGCAGTAACAACAACAACAACAACAACAACAACAACAATAATAATAATAATAATAATAATAATAATAATAATAATAAATATTGGGTAGAACTAAAATTAAAACAACATCAAAAGTTCCAAAAGAAGAAATTTCATCTCAGTATGGTTGTTTTTGGTTTATCACAGAAAATCTATATTTTTCAACAAATATTCTTTATGAAATATATAATATTAATATGATTTAAGACAAGTTTTTGGATTATTAATCAGAACTATTCAAAACGTACTTCATCGGGTTGAGGTGAATTATTCATGTTGAAGGAATCTGCTCAGTCATGATCAGTGTGTAATTGTCCAGAGTTCAAAGGTTAAATTGGCCACTACTTGGTAATGGAAGAACCTAGCAGATAACTTTTACTCCAAGGAATGGAGAAAGGTAAGAAACTAAGATAAACTGAATTTGTGCCTCCAATTCCTATGCTGGGTTTTGAAAGATCGAATAAGATCAGTAACTGGGGTAGATACATTGTATATTCAAGTTGTAGAATACACCTTCTGACGTTACTTGGACATGTCTTCAGTGATGAACCCGAGGTCGTAGGATGTTTCGGGTCCTTAATCATCAGACACCCTCGCCCGGGCGACCCAGCCGGGGGTGATCAGCCTCCAACTTGTGTCTAAGTGGTGCACTAATCCGCGGATCCCCCATCCGGATCCACAGCCACCGCGAGGCCATTTCAGCAGCCTCCAGAATGAGCAACGAGATGATACGAAACTGCTGAACTTTGCTTGAATCCTCTTCTTTCGGTATCCAGACACCCTCCGCTTGCCTCCACTGAGCAGCGACCTTTCCTCTCTGCCAGATCACCTTTGCGATCTTCCAGAGTCTCACAAGGAGCCATGGGCACTGCTGGGGCCACGGGGAGGAACTTGCTCTTGTTGCTTTCACCTCCTTCAGGGTGGGCTCAGAGATGTTGAATTGGGTCACTGGTTCTGGAGGTATCAGCAGTGCGTCACGCAGGCTGAGGTCCTGCTCTCTCGAGGTGTCACTGAAAATGATACTGAGATGCTGGCTTATCTCCTCTACAGGACAAGTGAGGTGGCCATTTCTCCTCTGTCCCAGTATCCTCGTGGTGAAGCCGACGGGATTGGTAATGGAAGCACTGCACTTTCAGGCCCTCTCCTTGCCCCTCCTTCGATGCCACTCAGCCTGCCTGAGTGTGATGAGCCTCCTCCTTGATATCTGTGAGGTCTGACAGGGCAGTTTTCTCCTCCTCCTTGGCCAACTTAAATTGGCGCTTCAGAGATTTGAGTTCTTGTCTCAGCTATCTTAAATTCCCGCCGGTTTGGTCTCGCTGAATTACTACTTGTTCCATGCTTTTCCTTGATGCCAAACCATTCTGAGCCTATGCTCATTATGAGGGTGCACATAGTCCGGAGCTTCTGGTCAGCATTGTCCTTCAATATCGTCTCCAGAATCCTGTCTAAGTCTTCATCCAACTGGAGCCACACTTTCTTGTTAGCGGCAGACCCCTTCACCTGACGCTGGTCCGACTTCCTGCTTGGTGGGGTGACTTGTGTTGCTTGGAGGTTCCGGCCCCTGCGGGGTGACTCTGGGCCTGGCTCCTCCTCTGTCTGACCAGGTTCTGTAGTCAGCATCACAGAACTTGTAGTACCAGCTACTGATCCTGTGCGTTGCTTCTCTTGTCCCCCTCTCAAGCAGGCCATCTTTGTCTGGTGGACAAAGTATTATCTAAATAAACACTTGTTTCCTCCACTCTTCACATTTGTATTCATCCTGATTTATTAAATGGAAAAAACATGAGGAAATCTGCAGATGCTGGAAATTCAAACAACACACACAAAATGCTGGTAGAACACAGCAGGCCAGGCAGCATCGATAGGGAGAAGCGCTGTCGACGTTTCGGGCCGAGACCCTTCGTCAGGACTAACCGAAAGGAAAGATAGTAAGAGATTTGAAAGTAGTGGGGGGAGGGGGAAATGCGAAATGATAGGAGAAGACCGGAGGGGGTGGGATGAAGCTAAGAGCAGGAAAGGTGATTGGCGAAAGTGATACAGAGCTGGAGAAGGGAAAGGATCATGGGACAGGAGGCCTCAGGAGAAAGAAAGGGGGAGGGGGAGCACCAGAGGGAGATGGAGAACAGGCAAATAACTAAATATGTCAGGGATGGGGTAAGAAGTGGAGGAGGGGCATTACCGGAAGTTAGAGAAGTCAACGTTCATGCCATCAGGTTGGAGGCTACCCAGCCGGTATATAGGGTGTTGTTCCTCCAACCTGAGTTTGGAATTAAATGGAATATATTTTGATCTTTTCAAAGGCTGTCAGGAAAAATGAAATGTATAATTATCAGTACCTTGTTGCTCTCAACCATTTATTGCCTGTCCGCTTAAAGTTTTATGCATGGCAAGCTGCTGTGAATGTGTAAAACCTGATCATAGTTCCTTAGTTAAATAGTCTCTGCTCATCGAAAACTCTGCTGCCTGAGGCTTAATCTCATACTAAATCACACTGTAGGTCAGCCGAGCACATCTGGTCTTAAAATTCCCACTTTGTTTACAAATTATTCCATAGGTTCAGCTGTTCACACCTGTCCAACCTTCCCCAGCTCTGATGCTCTGTGGTTGTAGATACACTGCTTGCATGGAAGAGAATGAACAATAACACTTCCGCTTCTAGAGTGGCCGCCACTTGGCAAGGTGTCGCAAGATGTCTCATAGGAACTGAAATAAGTACTAAGCTGCATAAGGAGATGTTATTTTGCTTGATTTTGGCATGGTTCCTAAGGACTGGAACATTGCAAATGTCACTCCACTTTTCAGGAAGGGAGGGAGGCAGAAGAAAGAAAATTCTAGGCCAGTTAGCCTGACCCCAGTGGCTGGGAAGATGCTGGAGGTGATTATTATGGATGTGGTTTCAGGGTATTTGGATGACAGAAGTTTGAGGATGATATGAAGATAGGTGGAGGGGCAGGTAGTTTTGAGGAAACAGGAAGGTTATGGAAGAATTTGGACAAATTAGGAGAATGAGCAAAGAAGTGACAGATGAAATAGAGTATTGGGAAGTGTATGGTCATGTACTTTCATAGAAGGAATAAAAGTGTAGACTATTTTCTAAGTGGGAAGAAAATTTAAAAATCCGAGGTGCAAAAGGGCTTGGGAGTCCTCATGCAGGATTACCTGAAGGTTAATTTGCTGGTTGAATCTGTGGTGAGGAAGGCAAATGCAATGTTAGTATTCATTTTGAGAGGACTGGAATATAAAAACCAAGATGGAATGTGGAGGCTTTATAAAGCATCGGTGACACATCATTTGGAGTACTGTCAGCAGTTTTGGACCCCTTATCTATTGACGAATGTGCTGACATTGGAGCGGGTTCAAAGGAAGCTCATGAAAATTATTCCTGGAATGAAAGGCTTAATATATGAGGAGTGTTTGATGGCTCTGCACCTGTACTCACTGGAATTTAAAAGAATCAGGGAGGATGTCATTGAAACCTGTTGAAGGTAGAGTGGATGTGGAGAGGAGTCTCCTATAGTGTAGTAGTCTAGAAACAGAGGACACAGTCTCAGAACAGAGGGACTGATGCACCATCAATAACTCACGCTGAGACGTAAGAAGTGAGATATTGGCTTTTATTGACTGGAAGAATGAACAACACTACATCCTGGGGAATGAGGCAGGGCAACAGGCCTCAGTCGCCTTTATACAGGGGTCTGTGGGAGGAGCCACAGGAGCAGTCAGCAGGGGTCTGTGGGAGGAGCCACAGGAGCAGTCAGCGGGGGTCTGTGGGAGGAGCCACAGGAGCAGTCAGCAGGGGTCTGTGGGAGGAGTCAGCGGGGGTCTGTGGGAGGAGTCACAGGAGCAGTCAGCAGGGGTCTGTGGGAGGAGTCACAGGAGCAGTCAGCGGGGGTCTGTGGGAGGAGCCACAGGAGCAGTCAGCAGGGGGTCTGTGGGAGGAGCCACAGGAGCAGTCAGCAGGGGTCTGTGGGAGGAGTCACAGGAGCAGTCAGCAGGGGGTCTGTGGGAGGAGTCAGCGGGGGTCTGTGGGAGGAGTCACAGGAGCAGTCAGCAGGGGTCTGTGGGAGGAGTCACAGGAGCAGTCAGCGGGGGTCTGTGGGAGGAGTCAGCGGGGGTCTGTGGGAGGAGTCACAGGAGCAGTCAGCAGGGGGTCTGTGGGAGGAGTCAGCAGGGGTCTGTGGGAGGAGTCACAGGAGCAGTCAGCAGGGGTCTGTGGGAGGAGCCACAGGAGCAGTCCAGACAGGTATATGTAGTTCACCACAGGGACATCCATTTAGAACAGAGATGAGGAGGAATTTCTTTAGCCAGAGAGTGGTGAATCTGTGGAATTCATTGCCACAGGTGGCTATGGAGCCCAGGTTGTTGGGTATATTCAAGACAGTGATTGATAAATTCTTGATGAATCAGGGCACGTACAGTTATGGGGAGAAGGCAGGAGAATGGGGTAGAGAGGGGATCACCCATGCTCAGAGCAGACTCAATGAGCTAAATGGCCTAATCCTGCTCCTATGTCGTATGGTCTCATGTTCAGTCGAACAAGTTAAAGGTTTGAAGAAGTTGCCTGGGAAACTTTTCTCACAGTGTTAAAATAAAGAGAACTGTGTAACTGAAAATGGGTTTAGCATATAGTAGCACAAAATTACATGTATGTCAGGGTGCCTTAATATCTGAAGAGAAATTAGACCCCTGACTTTCCAGCAATGTTTTTGTTCATGTTGAATTGGAAACATTGTTCTGGTGCAAAACTGCCCCTAGGTAGCATAGTATCTAATTTCATCTCCAGCATTATTTTTAACCTCACAGGTTTTGCTTATTTGCTTTTTCTAACTCTGTTTTCCCCGAAGCAACACTGACTAAGGGGCCAACTCTCAAACTACATTTATTGCCAAACTGCTTTGCAGAACTCTGCAGCCTCACAGTTTACTCAGCACACAGCTCACACCTAAAACTGAATCTTAGTTTCAGCTTCACTGGATTTTCTGCACTAGGGACTGACTTCAAAAGGGAGTTTGCCTTCTCCTCTGGGCAGCATGAGACTGGATTGTGGGCAACAGAGATATGCCAGGGAATCATGAGAACCACCTTGGTCAGATTTATCACCCAAGACAACATTCATTGCGAGTTTACCCAGGCACAAAGCTGGACTCATCTGAGGAGAAAAGTTTATGCCTTCACAAAAACAGTCCTCACTGAAGCTCATCAACATCCATGACCTTGTATACAGTCTTGATCATGTGCCTGCAATATTTTGCCCCTAGAGGTGAAGTTCACAGCACCATCAAATCCAAGACTTCAAAACCATTCAAGGCTGCTCTTAATTTCTGCCATGTTCACAATTTGTGGCTCAATGCTCATTTGGAAAGAGGCTTGTAAGATGTCGAGTCCTCGGTTTGCCTATTCTGTGAGTTTGAAGGTCTTTGCGAAAGGGTGGAATTGGTCCAGTTGTTTGAGGTGCTTACCACAGGCATTCCAAGTCTCAGAAGCACGTAGACTCTATTTTCAAGGAGCAAAGACTTTGCTAATATTCTTTTTACCTGGAGAACAGACAGAGTAAGCATGGGGATTTCCAACCATTAAAGTTTTGCCTACGTGCAGGCATTCAAGCATTGTTCCAAATAAAAAAAAAATCTGCTTGACAGGAGTGCCTGGCTGTAACCTTGGAAAATACCTGTGGGTTGCTAGCATGGAGAGCATTCTTTCTACAGGTCACATGGTTTGCCTTTCTATCAATGTCACTCTAATCCAGGCATTCCCAACCTGGGGTCCACAGACCCCTTGCTTAATGGTGTTGGCTGGGAGCTCCTGCTGTAATCCCTGTGGAGTGCATCGCTGAAGGTGGCATTCTGAAGCTAGCAGCTTTGTCCAGTAGCGCAGAATATTGTTTGCATTGTGCTCATGCCACTTCGATCTTTGGTTACCAAGACTGAATACCTGTGACTGTGAGGATTTTACATTAGAACAACACATAGTACATGCTGAAACTGGCAGAAGTGTGATATGCCACAGGGATTCATAACCAATGGTGTTCGATAAAGCTTGCTGTGTAAAATTATGATCTAAATTGGACTTTAGAAAACATTATTTATTTAGTTGTTGAGAATCCGTGCGGAATATGCCCTTTCCGGCCCTTTGAGACCCCTCCACATGAGCCTAATCACAGGACTATTTACAGTGATTAGTCAACCTGCCAACGGATGCATCTTTCCACTGCAGGAGGAAACCAGAGCACCCGGAGGAAGCTCACGCTGTCGCGGGAGAATGTACGAACTCCTTCCAGACAGCAGAGGGAATTGAACCTTGGTCACCAATACTGTAAAGCATTGTGCTAACCACTCTGCTATTGGGCCAACCCAATTAATTAGAATTACATGCAATACCAATTTCAATGCAGTATATTATAAGATATGAATTTCTAAGCTGTAGATATTAAGAAACATTTCTAAAAAGAAAAGGTAATCAGAAAATGAAAGGCAGCATAAAAGGATTTGCTAACTGAATGCCACATTGCCAGTTTTAAAGTGTTTAATGTTCAGGGTTGAAGCTCAAATTACAGGAGCACAAACACCTCAGTGGCATAACTGGCTAGATGAGGTTACACCAGGGGTTCCCAACCTGGGGTCCATGGACTCTTTGGTTAATGGTAGGGGTCCATGCATAAAAAAAACATTGGGAACACAGGTGGATGAGGCCATGGATGGATTTGAAAAGAAGGATGAAAACTTTAAAATTGAGGTGCTGTTTAACCCGTGGTCACAGAGGTATGAATAAACTGCATTTGATGTAAATTAGGATCCAGGCAGCAATGTTTTGAAGGACCCTCATATGTGTGTAGAATAGAGCAGGGAGGTTGATTGGGAGTGGGAGAAATGAGAATAAAATCGGGAGCAGGTTTTATATCACCAGCATATGTTGTGAAATTTTTTATTACGTGGCAGCAGTACACTGCGATACAGAATATTAAAACTGTGAATTACAGTAAGAAGTGTATATACACACATATTGATTGGCCCTTATGGCGGGTGCTTCCTTTTTTGAGGCATTGCTCCTTGAAGGTGCATATGGTTTTCAGCAGGTAACGTTTCAAGGTTGGAAATAGGCTCCTACAGGTATGGTGGGGATTTATGGTTTGACGATGATCTCAGGGTGAAACCTGACATACATGTCGCAAATATTCTTGCTCAGTTTCAGGCAGTTTCTAGGAAGGTGGCTGGTGGCTTGGGGATTGAATGAATACTGATACTGAGCTATTTGGACAGATTTTCTGCTGGAGCATTTAAGCATTCCATCATTAACTTAATTGCAGCCTTGAGGGAAAACTAATTCCTAGCTGGTCATTCTCATTTCTCTTACAATCTTAGTCAACTTTCTCTGAGAGCTGACTGACAAGTTCTCAATTTGAGATAATAAGCAATAGCTAATTACCCAAACAGACAGGAATGGCTTTTGAGTGGACGGCATACATGAAGAGCATAGAAAAGATTAACAACGTTAAACTTAACACCTATTACTTAACCAATTTAACACCTATCTCTGACACTCTTTTCATTGAAATGGCATTTTACCTTCTTATGGATAAAATAAATTAATCTCATCTTCCATAGTCTCACTGTTTTGATTGCAAGAAGAGAAAAAAACAGTAAATATGCCATTTGCAACAACTTACTAAATAAACAGAAAGGGGTGAAAATTAGCACTGACCGTTTGTATTAACTATCTGGCATATAAGGACACATGAGACAAGAGTACAAGGGTGGCACAGTAGTGCAGTGATTAGCACAATGCTTTACTGTCCCAGTGACCCAGGTTCAATTCCCACCACTGCCTGTAAGAAGATTGTACATTCTCCCCCGTGACCGCCTGGGGTTCCTCTCACAGTCCAAAGATGTACCATTTGATCTGCTACCTCATAATTACACTCTGACTGCCCCCGGACTACTGTCCTCTTCTGAGAACTTAATTCTCAGCCCATCAGTGTGGTGAAGCACAGTGCAGGGACAACGTCAGTACAAGCCATCACTGCTCTCAGACACCAGCTTTCAGAGCTGGTGAGGTCATAACCAGACTTATTGGATGCTCAACTTGTCACTCTTAACATCATTGATATTTACATGCATTCAATATCATTGCAATTTCTCAAGAGGTAAACTGAAATGTTAAGTATTATAACAAAAGTTAACGCTTCAATAACAAAAGTACACACATGCACACAGACAGGTGTATAAATTTACATACATGCTCACAAACATGCACACGCATATTTAAGATGTTCAGTTTAATGTGTATAAATAATAAAAGCTTGCTTCACTTACTAATGCTTGGGATCAGATTACTCCCATACATTTGAACAGAGCCACCATACTCATGCAAAGTTTAAACTAACCCAGGCCTAGCAGAGGAGGCTTCCTCACCTGAGAGTTCAAGGGAGTCTAGGACAAGAGGGCACAACTTCAGGATTGAAGGGTGCCCATTTAGAACAGAGATGCAGAGAAATTACTTTAGTCAGAGGGTGGTAAAGAGGGTGGAGGGTAGTCATAGGAAGTCATTCCTACCTGTGGTCATCAAACTTTACAACTCCTCCCTCGGAGTGTCAGACACCCTGAGCCAATAGGCTGGTCCTGGACTTACTTCCACTTGGCATGATTAACTTATTATTATTTAACTATTTATGGTTTTATATTGCTATATTTCTTCACTATTCTTGGTTGGTGCGGCTGTAACGAAACCCAATTTCCTTCGGAATCAATAAAGTATGTCTGTCTGTCTGTCTGAAATCTGTGGAATTTGTTGCTATGAGTGGCTGTGGAGGCCAAATCATTGGGTGTATTTAAGGCGGAGATAGATAGGTTCTTGATTAGCCAGGGCATCAAAGGGTATGGGGAGAAGGCAGGGGAGTGGGGGATGACTGGAAGAATTGGATCAGCCCATGATTGATGGGTTGAATGGCCTACTCCTGCTCTTATATCTTATAGTCTAATGGTTTTAAGTTAATGAAGATTTGTTCTGTCCCTTTGGTCTGTGAGGTACAGAAGTTGGAAGGTGTTTTCTGCTGGGTTAGGATTGTCAGTGTTAAGAACTGGGAGATCTGCAGAAAAATGCCTTAACCATAGGCTTTGGCTTTAAATATTTAAGATAAATTTGGTCAGGTACCTGGATGACAGGGGTATGGAGAGCTGTTGTCCTGGTGCAGGTCAATAAGACTAGGCAGATTAATAGTTCAGAATGGACTAGGTGGGCCAGAGGACCTCTTTCTGTGCTGCAGTTTCTATGTCTTTATGAGTCTAAAACAATTAATTGATAGCATGAACAAGAGAAAATTTGTAAATGCTGGAAATCCTTGCAACACCCACAGAATACTAGTGGAACTCAGCAGGCCAGGCAGCATCTATGGAAAAGAGTACAGTCGACATTTCAGGCTGAGACCCTTCAACTGGACTGGTAGAACTAATAGCATAAGGTAAAGTAAGGTAGGAGAGCACCGTGCAGAAGATAAACACCATTACACAACCACTGTGTAAAATTAAAAACACAAAATGCTGGCAGAACTCAGCAGGCCAGACAGCATCTATGGGAGGAGGTAGTGACGACGTTTTGGGAAGGGTTTCGGCCCGAAACGTCGTCACTACCTCCTCTCATAGATGCTGTCTGGCCTGCTGAGTTCTGCCAGCATTTTGTGTTTTTATTTATTTCCAGCATCTGCAGATTCACTCGTGTGCACTGTGTAAAATTACCTGTTTTTGGACTGTAAAGACAAGGTAGGAGAAAGCACTGTGTAGAATGACCTGTTTTTGGACTGTAAAGTCAGGGTAGGAGAAAGCACTGTGTAGAATGACCTGTTTTTGGACTGTAAGGACAGGGTAGGAACAAAAGGGACTCTGTAATTACACAGCACATACTGTAGTTCTGATCAGCTAACACTTCATATGACAGGACATTTGCACAACCTAGTGGTGAACAGAAAGATAACATTTTAGAATCCATCCTGCCATGGTGAAAAGAATACCGAAGTGGAAGTATAAATAGATTCTCTTAACGAATCTTCATTCCACTAAAATGATAGTACAAGAAAACAATTGCAGAAAAACACTGTTAAGAATCTAAAGGATTAAAAACAAAAGTAGAACTTCTATAATAAGACAAACAGCAATGTACATGGAATCACAAGACACTGCAGATGCTGAAATCTGAAGGAAACAAACTTCCAGATAAACTCAGCAGGTCAGACAGCAGCTATAGAGAGAAGTGGGCAGTTGACATTTTGGGTCAAGTCACTTTGTCTAGACATCAAAACACAAGTCTAATTAAGTAGTCTGCATAATGTTCAAAACCTCAGGACTCACACCACAGATTCAGAACAATTATTACCCTTCAACCATCAGGCTCTTGAAGAAAAGAGGGGATAACTTCCTCAACTTCATTTGACCTGTCACTGAACTGTTCCCACAACTAATAGGCTCACTTCAAAGGACTCTTCATCTCATCTTCTCAATATTTATTGCTTATTTATTACTATTACTGTTTCTTTTTTTCTTTCTTATTGTATTTGCAAAGTTTGATGTCCTTTTTCACATTGGTTTTCCACCCTGCTGATGCGGTCTTTCATTAATTCTATTGTGCTTATTGGATTTATTGAATATGCCCACAAACGTATCTCAGTATTGTACACAGTGACATATATGCACTTTGATAACTTTGAACCTGTAAAAGTGGTATGACTATACAAGTATAGGCTGACTTTGTATCAGTAGCATTGCACATAATGGTACCAATGCTATTAATTGGCACATTGCCCATCTACTTGTATGTATTCTGAGAAAATTCAAATATATACACAATATTTGTTACATTGTCAGGGAATTTATCAGAGGGTTACTTTTATGGCTTAATGAGCAGAGATTATGAAAGACTAGAATTTACACAGTTCCTCTGATCTTCTGATGTAACTAATAACAGTCCCAAAGAAATACTGAATGTTTAGATAATCAGGAGTTGCTGCTAAGCTTATTCTTGTATTCAGGAGGACATCAGTAAAAATCCACAAAAAACAGCCATCATACTCACTCCTTTTAGTCTAATTCTCACCAGTGTAATAGAGACACAAGATGATGCTCTAACTTAGCTTTATGTAAATTGTTGAGGGATCTCAAAATCGATAATCCTTTCCCTCCAAAGACGCTTGATTATCTCAGTTCCTTCAGCAGGTTGTCACTCATCAAAATATTATTTTTCGAGAACAAGCAGAAATGAATATATGAAGAGATTAGAATTAACATAAAAAATGCATCAAATTGTCGTATTCTGGATGTCTTTGAGTACTCGATCATTGGTGAAGATGTTGGGTGTTACATAAAGAGTAAGCCATTGGAGGGCACTATTGTTCCTACTCATGATCATGTCTTCCACAGAAGTTATGGGGAAGTTTAAACTTTGTCAGAACTCTAGACAGAGGAAGTCATTTGAGTTTTCTATTATCATAATTCTGCTTTAATTTAATACAAAGTAATCATCTGGAAATTTGTGACTGAGAAGTAAGAAACTTTTGTAATTAAGTTGACCAAAATTAGGACAAAAATAGCTTCTGCAATAATTCTGTCCCATTTTAGAAACTTTAGAATAAATGCTGGCTAAAAGATTGGAAACACTGGAAGGTACTGAAGTAATGCAAATTTTTTTATTTAAATTCTAATCAAATATTCATTCTCTTCCATAAAATAATGAATTTAATTATATAAAATACATAGTATTCACAGGTAAACGCTGTCCTGACTCCATTTATCTGAGTATGTTTATTATGGGTTATTATACTAACTGTGTTTTAGATTGTAATTTGAAATGCACTGTGAAATTCAAACTGGAATTGTAAGCATTCAAAATATTTCTACAGAAATAATATTCTTCTCAGCTTCACTTTTGATCAAAAAGACTTTTTTTATCTGAAATAATATCAGCAGAAATGTCTTCACAGGATGTTGTTTTCCTGACATATTCACAATCAACCACTTCACAGTACATACAGTGAGAATGAAACACTGGAAGTGTCTACAGTGATTGACACTGCAGTTCAGCAAGTTTATACTTCCCTTTTAAAACGAACGGCCATGGACAATTATAACAAGGAAACAACAAAGTCTATATGTGCAGAAAGTGTGAAAATAATGATAAAAAGGACCTGTCAGGTCAAAATAAACAAGAGTCTTCTGAATTGTTCTGGTATTCTTTTTGTTTTTAGATACTTATTTAAGAATCTCATTTTGAAAATGAATTTCATATTTCAGCTGAGAGAGTATCTGTATTATTTCCATGAATAATAATCTAGAAAATTGCTCATCTTTGAAACATGATGCCTCTTATCAAGCAATCTTTTCATTCTTCCATGGCTATATACACTTCCACGCCACTATTTTCTACCATAGGCCCATGAACACATTTCTTCATCACCACATCCTCCTCGCAGGCTGAATTAAAGTGTTCAGAACCATTTTTGCTCCCATTTAACCTTGTGTTGATTCGCTGACTTCATATCCTGACAAACTAATTTAATTACATAGCAGGCATAACAAGATAGAACTTTATATAATAGATTGAGAGTGAATTAGTTCAATCTGAAATCAGACTCTTAAATCTGTACAATGCAAATTACAATGTGTGAGGAGTGCATTGACAATGACAGATTGGGAAGCTGAATTTAAAAAGGTATGATAGCAAGCATCATCATCGTTATTGGCCGTGTTGTATGATGTAGGCAATCATGATTGTTCTCGACAAATTTTTCTACAGAAGTGGCTTGCCATTGCTGCCATCAATTCCATTATCAAAATTATTGACAAACAATATGAAAAGTAGTGGTCTCAATATTGACCCCTGAGGAACACCACTAGTCACTAACAGCCAACCAGAAAAGACCCCTTTAATTCCCACTCGCTGCCTCCTGCCTGCCAGCCATTCCTCTATCTATGCCAGTATCTTTCCTGCAACAGCATAGGATTTTAACTTAATAAGCAGCCTCATGTGTGGCACCTTAAATGCCTTCTTAAAATCCAAGTAAATAGAATCCACTGCCTCTCCTTTGCCAATCCTGCTTGTCATTCCCTCAAAGAACTCTAACAGATTTGTCAGGCAAGATTTCCATGTACAGAAACTATGCTGACTTTGACTTAGTTTCCAAGTACCCCAAAACCTCATCCTTAATAATAGACTCCAACACTTTTCCAGCCACTGAGGTTAGGCTAACTGAGCTATGATTTCCTTTCTTTTGACTTCCTCCCTTCTTAAAAAGTGGAGTGTCATTTCCAATCTTCCAGTTCTCCAGGACCATGCCAGCATCTAGTGATTCTTGAAAGATTATGACCAATGCTTCCATTACCTCTTCAGCAACCCTGGTCCAGGTGACTTATCTACCTTTAAGACCATTGAAATCATGACACGACCATGGTGGGTCTCATCAGCAAGAACTACGAGTCACTTTACAGAGAGGAGGTGTAGCGGCTAACGGACTGGTGCAGAGCCAACAACCAGTTTTTGAACGTGAACAAAATAAAAGAGATGTTTGTTGACTTCAGGAGGGCATGGAGTGACCACTCCCCGCTGAACATTGATGGCTCCTCGGTAGAGATCGTTAAGAGCACCAAATTTCTTGGTGTTCACCTGACGGAGAATCTCACCTGGTCCCTCAACACCAGCTCCATAGCAAAGAAAGCTCAGCAGCGTCTCTACTTTCTGCGAAGGCTGAGGAAAGTCCATCTTCCACCCCACCCCCCCCCATCCTCACCACATTCTACAGGGGTTGTATTGAGAGTATTCTGAGCAGCTGCATCACTGCCTGGTTCGGAAATTGCACCATCTCGGATCGCAAGACCCTGCAGCAGATAGTGAGGTCAGCTGAGAAGATAATCGGGGTCTCTCTTTCTGCCATCATGGACATTTACACTACACGCTGCATCCGCAAAGCAAACAGCATTATGAAGGACCCCACGCACCCCTCATACAAACTCTTCTCCCTCCTGCCATCTGGGAAAAGGCACTGAAGCATTCGGGCTCTCATGACCAGACTGTGTAACAGTTTTTTCCCCCGAACTATCGAACTCCTCAATACCCAGAGCCTGGACTGACTCCTTACTGCCCTACTGTCTTGTTTATTATTTATTGTAATGCCTGCACTGTTTTGTGCACTTTATGCAGTCCTGGGTAGGTCTGTAGTCTAGTGTAGTTTTTTTCAGTGTTGTTTTTTACATAGTGCAGTCTAGTTTTTGTACTGTGTCATGCAACACCATGGTCCTGAAAAACGTTGTCTTGTTTTTGCTGTGTAATGTACCAGCAGTTATGGTCAAAATGACAATAAAAAGTGACTCGACTTGACTTGACTTGATATTTGCAGTATGGATCCACTGATATGGGCAAAGCTGGAGATGCTGGAAATCCAGAGTAACACACACAAAATGTTGGAGGAACTCAGCGGTCAAGCAGCATCTATAGAATGAGTGAATAGTCAATGTTTTGACCCAAGATCCTTCTTCAGAACTCCACCGTTGGTCTTCTTCCAAAATTCTTTAGGTTCTACAATGGGTCTCATGCATTGAAAGGCAAAAAAATGTAGTTTCCAATTTAATAAAGGAGGGAGAGAGAGTAAACAATAAACTGCAGGTGCATAAACTAACATATAGGCATCTGTTAGTCTCAAGAGACGATGGATTTGCACCTTGGAAGGGTTCCAGGGCACAGGCCTGGGCAGGGTTGCATGGGAGACCGGCAGTTGCCCAAGCTGCAAGCCTTCCCCTCTCCTCACCACTGATGTTGTCCAAGGGAAGAGCAAGGGCCAATACAGCTTGGCACCGGTGTCGTCGCAGAGCAATAAACTAACATTAGGAACAATAACTGGTGAATTCTATAATTATCGAGATGGCAAGGCAAATGATTCAACAGAATCAACATCGATTTATGTAAAGGAAATCTTATTTGAAGTGCCAAGGGCCTTTTTGTCAGTACAGACAGACAGACAGACATACTTTATTGATCCTGAGGGAAATTGTGTTTCATTACAGCCGCACCAACCAAGAATAGTGAAGAAATATAGCAATATGAAACCATAAATAATTTAACAATAAGTTAATCATGCCAAGTGGAAATAAGTCCAGGACTAGCCTATTGACACAGGGTGTCTGACACTCCGAGGAAGGAGTTGTAAAGTTTGATGGCCACAGGTAGGAATGACTTCCTATGACGCTCAGTGTTACATCTCGGTGGAATGAGTCTCTGGCTGAATGTACTCCTGTGCCAAACCAGTACATTATGGAGTGGATGGGAGTCATTGTCCAAGATGGCATGCAACTTGGACAGCATCCTCTTTTCAGGTACCATCATCAGAGAGTCTAGTTCCACCCCCACAACATCACTGGCCTTACAAATAAGTTTGTTGATTCTGTTGGTGTCTGCTACCCTCAGCCTCCTGCCCCAGCACACAACAGCAAACATGATAGCACTGGCCACCACAGCCTCATTGAACATCCTCAGCATCATCCGGCAGATGTTAAAGGACCTCAGTCTCCTCAGGAAATAGAGATGACTCTGACCCTTCTTGTAGACATAGCAGAAGTTATTGAACGAATACAGGCACATGAAATTAATGGAGGGAGGTTGGTGTAATATGTTGGTGAGAATTGTGGATTAGCTAATGAACAAAAAAAAAGAAAAGAAATAAAAGGACATTATTGATAGGGAGTTTTCCATTGATAGACAATCTACTTTAGCAATTTGGACGAGGGGATTAATTGTAGTAGATCCTGGTTTGGTGACGGTGTGAAGCTGGGTTGTAGTGTGAACAGTGAGGAGGATTCAAGGGAGTTAGATACAGTCTACATAAACCAAGACAAAGCAATTGAAACTGAATTTGGAAAACTGTGAAATTGTTCACTTTGGTCAGAAAAAAATGGAAACACGTTATTTGTCAAGTGGTGAAGAATTGATAGGTGATGATATTTAAAGGGACTGAATGTCCTTGTACAGGAAATATTGCAAGTTAATATACAACAATTAGAAAAGCATACTGCATGTTGCAGAAGGATTTCAGTACAAAAGTTAAGATGTCATCCTGAAATTATATGGTGGTTTGGTGAGTCAGTACCTGGAGTATTATACCCTTTCTAAGCAAGTACAGCCTTGTAACAACCAGAGTATGATAAAGGTTCACCAGAGAGATTCTTGTGCGGTGGGAACAGATTCAGCTGATCCTGTCTACAAGTGGTGATCTGAATGAAACAGGAAGAAAGTTCTTACTGGGGAACTAATGAAAATAATTTTTTTCATTATAGGATAGTGGAGACTCAGGAACTAAATATGTTCAAAGAAAGGACTGATAGATTTTCAGATACTGATGGAATCCAACTGATGCTAACGGCCCCTCCCAATGCATTTCAAACTATAGTCGGTCAATTTAACCAGGCCTGTCTGAAGAAAACCCTGCCCAGTTATCAGCAGCACGTAACATGTTGCACCAGAGGTCCCAACACACCAGTCCACTGCTACAGTACGATGAAGAATGGCCATTGTTCCTTCCCGAGACCACATTTTGGCATGTCACATCATTTGGCTGTACTCCCACAACCTGCATATAGACAGAGCCTAAAGAGCAAGGCTCCAGAGGTCAAGACAACCAAGAGGTGGTTGTGGGAGGCTGAGGAACAGTTACAGGATTGCCTTGAGTCAATGGACTGGGTTGTGTTCCAAAACTCAGCTGAGGACCTGAGTGATGACACCAGGGTCATTACAGACTTTATTAAAACAGCTGAATATGAATGTATCATACAGGGATTTCCCCGATCAGATGCCCTGGATGAACAATGAAATTTGGAACTTTCTGAGAGCCAGACCAGAGGAATTAACTACTGAAGATCAAGAATGCTACAAGGGATGCAGGTATGGTCTTTGGAAAGCCATCTCTTGGGCAGAGTGGAGATTCCGGACTAGATTGGAATCAACGAGAGTGGATCAACAATTGTGGCAAGGTTTGAAAGCCATAACCTCCTACAAAGCTAAACCTTGCAACATGGAGGACAACAGAGCTACATTTCAAGTTGTACTCAATGTTTTCTATGCTACCTTTGACCACCAGAACATCAGCACCCCAATGTCTGCCAATGATCCTTTGGTCTCAGTATCAGAAGATACCTTCAAGAGAGTCAATCCAAGGAAAGCATTAATTTCAGATGGAGTACCTGGCCAAGTACTGAAGAACTGTGACAAACAACTGGCTGGATATCTTCACCCTCTCACTTCGGCAGTGTACAGTACCCACCTGCTTCAAGCAGGCTTCAGTCGTACTGGTGCCAAGAAGTGTGTGGTAAGCTGTCTGAGTGACTGTCTCTCAGTGGCACTTACATCCATTGTGACGATGTGTTTTCAAAGGCTGATGTTGAAGCTCATCAGCTCTGTCTGAATGGTGACTTGGGTTACTCCAATTCACCTACTGAAGCAACAAGTCTACAGCAGATGCTATCTCATTGGCTCTTCACCCAACCCTGGAACATCTGGACAGCAAAGATGCTATTTATCAATTACAGTTCAGAACTTAACACCAACATCCCCTCAAATCTAATCATTAACTCGAAGACCTGGGTCTCAATACCCCTTGTGCAATTAGATCCTGGATTTTCTCACTTATCGACCCCAGTCAGTTCAGATTGGCAAGAACATCTCCTCCACAATCTCCATCAGCGCAAGAGCACCAAGAGATGTGTACTTAGTCCCCTGATCTACTCGCTTTACATCTATGACTGCGTGGCTAAGTACAGCTCCAACACCATGTACAAGTTTATTGACAACACCGCTGTTGTGGGATGTATCAAAGGGAGTGATGAATCAGCATACAGGAGGGAGATTGAAAACTTGGCTGAGTGATATAATAACAGCACCCTCTCACTCAATGACAATAAGACCAAGGAACAGATTGTAGACTTCAGGAGAGGGAAACCAGATGTCCATGAGCCAATAATAATTGGAGGATCAGAGATGGAGAGGGTTAGTAACTTCAAATTCCTGGCGGTCACTATCTCAGCAGACCCATCCTGGACCCATCATATAATTATAATTACAAAGAATGCACAATAATGTCTCCACTTCCTCAGGAGTATGCAGAGATTTGGCATGTCATCAAAAACACTGGCAAACTTCTATAGATGTGTGGTGGAAAATGTACTGACTGGCTGCATTATGGTCTGATATGGGAACACCAATGCCTTTGAGCACAAAATCCTACAAAAGGTAATGAATTCAGTCCAGTATATCACGGGTAAAGCCGTCCCAACTGTTGAGCACATCTACATGAAACATTGACGTAGAAAAGCAGCATCAGTCATCAAAGATCCTGACCAGCCAGGCCATGCTCTTTTCTTGCAGGTGGAAAGTTATAGGAGCCTAGGACTCACACCACCAGGCTCAAGAACAGTTAGTACCCTTCAACCATCAGGCTCTTCAACAAAAAGGGATAGCTGGACTCATTTAAGGACTTCGTTATATTGTTATTTCATGCTTATTCTTTATTTCTATTTATTTATATCTGTATTTGCACAGTTTGTTTACAGTTAACAGTTCCTGATGTTACAGTTGCTGTTCTCTGGATTTGCTAAGTATGCCCACAGAAAATGGAATCTCAAGGCTGTATGTGGTGACGCATGTACTACAATTAATAAATTTTACTTTGAACTTTGAAATAACTTTGAAATGTTGCCACAACCTATTGGCTCACTTTCAAGGACTCTTCATCTCATGTTCTCAATATTTATTGCTTATTTACTTGATATTATTGTGTCTTTCTTTTTTGTATTTGCACAGTTTTTTTTTATCTTCCACATTTTCATTGAACACCCAAGTTGTGCAGTCTATCATTGATTCTGTTATTGTTATTATTCTTTAGATGTACCTAATATGCTAAAATGAATCTCTGGGTTGTATATAATAAATTTATTTTGAACTTCGAGCTGAAAGAATATGAGATTAGTGTGAGACAGTGCAGCTGGAGTAAAGTGATCTGCCCTGATCTGGATGAATAGTGCAGGACTCAGGGCTCGAGTAGCTAATTCCTCTTACTTCTTACGTTCACTTCATCGTTATCACAAAGACTGCTTTACTTTACTCACCTTGTCATCCTCAGATTGGAAGCAAATGAATTGTAATGGATCACTAGCATTTACTTTTTCATCTTTTCTTCTATCCTGTTTCCACTCAGGATAAACTTTAGCTCACCAGAATCCTGCCAATATTAATCTGTTCTATGCAATGACCACTCAACCCATTTTCTACTTGCTAATGCACAGATACTACAAGTGTAAAATTCTCATCATTCTCTTAAACTGAATCAGGTCATTGAGGCTTCTTCTGTTGAAATTTCCTCTTTACCCTCTCAGCTGTCTAACCAGTCACTTAGCCAGCCCCATCTGCTTACACTAGCGTCTGTTTCATCAACTGCTTTGATCCAGTGTGTAAGGTCATTTTGATGTTTTGGCAGACCCACTTCTTAACCATTATAGCTGTGGAGTGAGCCATAAGCATTTAGAGTCATAGAGTCATAGAACACTACAGCATGGAAACGGTTCCTTTGGCCCATCTAGTCAATGCCAAATTATTAATCTATTTAGTCAAATTGACCTGCACCCAGACCATAGCTCGACACATCTCTCCGATCTGAACTTCCCTTTTAATGTTGACATTGAACCCAATTCCACCATTTGCACTGGCAGCTTGTTCCACACTCTCATCACCCTCTGAGTGAAGAAGTTTCCTCGTATGTTCTTCTTAAATGTTTCACCTTTCACCCTTAACCCATGACATCTAGCAATAGTCCCACCCAACCTCAGTGGAAAAAGCCTGTTTGCATCTACTCTACCAATACCCCTCATAATTTTGTGTACCTTGATCAAATCTTCTCTCAATCTTGTATATACTATATGAGATAAAGTTCTAACCCCTTCAACGTTTGAAATAGCCTCCCACAGGATCTGAAGAAACACTTTGTCATGCCCTTGGGATTTATCCACCCTAATTTGCCTCAAGACAGCAAGCATCTCCTCCTCTGTAATCTGTATAGGGCCCACTAGCTCACTGCTGTATAGTCCACTCCATCTGCCAAAAGCGGAACTTCCTGGTAGCTGAATATTTTAAATCCGATTCCCATTCCCATTAAGTCGTGCCACTCCTCAAGGTGGAGGCGCAACACCTTATGTTCCGTCCAGATAGCTTCCAACCCAATGGCATGAATACCAGTTTCTCCACTGGTAAAAATAAATTTCCTCCCCCCTCCCTCTTCTATTCTCCACTTTGGCCTCTTACCTCTTCTTACCTTCCTCTGGATCCCCTCCTCCTTCCCTTTCTCCTGAGGTCCACTCTCCTCTCCTATCAGATTCCTTCCCCTCCAGCCCTTAACCTTTTCTAACCTCCTGGCTTCACCGATCACCTTCTAGCTACCCTCCTTCCCCTCCCCCCACCTTTTTACTCTGGTGTCATCCCCCTCCTTTCCTGTCTTGAAGACAGATCTCGGCCTGAAACTTCGACCATTTATTAATTTCCGCTAGTGCTGCCTGACATGCTGTGTCATGAGTCCTGCACTTCCTGTCGCTTGCCGTAGAGCGTTCAGATTTTAGGGGTCTTGACCATCTGAATTTACTAATTGTTATCATAACCAGATCCGTTTAGCCCTTGTGCTTTTGGTTTAATGTTGTCAAGGTAATTGTGACTGCCACATGTTTATTTAAAGAGGACACTTGTTTAGTGCCTTAGCAGATTCATTGAGTTGGAGAGAGTGAGTTGTTTTGCAGTGTTACTCAGTCACTCCTGTGAGGCTCCGTTGGTATTCCTATGTCTAACATTTTGTTTCCATCTCTTCATGGGGATTCCTCCACACCTGGGTCAAGTCCTCTTAGAGAGCACCATGACCTCCTGCGCATTTTGTGTCTGTAACTCCAGAATTTATCATGTTTATTCATTTGCATAGATGCTGCCTGACCTGCTGAGTTCTTCCAGCATTTTGTGTGTGTGTGTTGCTCTGGATTTCCAGCATCTGTACAATCTCTCGTGTTATTGATTGGAATATTTGTGTTCATGGTTTGATGCATGGGAGTGGTAATTTACCTATACTTAGCAAATATACTACCATTGATAACTGTTGAAAGATTCAAGAACAAATGGCAAATGAAGGTTTTTTTTATTGCCTAAAACAAAGAAACATTTTATTTTTCTGCAATATGCTGTAACAATTTCAGAAACTATTGATTTAGCTAAATGCCTTTTCTGCAGATTCAGCAAGCCATATTTGATTGCTCTCTTCACCTTATTTGAAAATATTCACATGGATAGCTCCCTGGATTTTAGCCAGATCAGCTTCAATTGACAAGGACTTAAGCGACGTCTCTCTGGAGCGGTTCAGTTTTATAATTGTTTACATATTCCCACTGAGTCTTTCCTGACTCCAGTGACTTGAATGCCTCCACTAATTTAATCAGGTAAAACACTGGTGAAGTTATTTATACCAAAAATTACAAAACAGGCTCTAAAAATTCTCTAAGTAAAATAATATTGACTTTGTAGTAAGGTTAAACCACCAGAGAATTTTTTTTCAAATCAAGCGGAATTAGATTCATTGGTAAGTTTCTCAACTGAAGTCCCTAATTGAAAAGAGAAAAGGCACAATACACTTCAATAAGAGCAAATAGACTTATATTTTCTGAAGTACATGTAAAAAATATATAATCATAATGCATCAAGTGTACATAGCTAATTATTGTTTACAATAATAGTGCCACCACAGAAAAAAGTGAAGGTAAATTTGACAATCATGCATTTTTAAAGCCGAGTTTCCACACATACCTTCTTATTATCTTACACTATTGTAAACCAGTCCAGAACTAGAACAGACTTCTTCCTAAGCAGTAATGGATAATTGCTGCATTTGTGAAGTTGCCATTAATTAGATTGAAACTCCTAATTAGATTTCCATCTGCTTATATCAATTATAATATTGATTAGCATAAGCTGAATGGTGACATGGAGAAGGAGTGTTTGTCTTTTGCCTTGTTTTTGCCATTGCTGCTGAGTGCAGCTTATACAATGTGTTTTGCACTTGGGATAAAACCAGCCCAATTCCATACATCACCACATCCCTCTACACAAAAGCTAAATTTTCCAGTGACAAGGTCGAGAGTGAGATTAGATCATATTACCATAAGACCTAAGAGCAGAATTAGGCCATTCAGCCTATCGGGAAAGTATATCAGCTGTAATGGAATGGTCAGGACTGACGAAGGGTCTTGGCCTGGCCTGAAATGTTACAGCACTTCTCCCTATAGATGCTGCCTGGCCTGCTGCGTTCCACCAGCATTTTGTGTGTGTTTCTTGAATTTCCAGCATCTGACCATTTCCTCCTGTTTACATCCACTGACTCTCCTTTGTCTATTCTGCTTGTTATTTCCTCAAAAAATTCCAACAGATTTGTTAGGCAAGATTTCCACTTCAGGAAACCATGCTGACTTTGGCCTATTTTATCATGTGCCTCCAAGTACTCTGAAATCTCATCCTTAATAATGGATTCCAATATCTTCCCAACACATAAGATACTCCTTGTCCCAGAAGTATGGCACAGTTTGGTGTACATGGTGAAAATAAGATACGTTGATTGGAACAACAAGCGATGTCAAAATAGTAATTGATGAAGGTGAGTGAAAGGCCTTGTGCTTGAATGAGAAACATGAAAAGCAAATGCGAGAAGATCAAAATGGCAAACAGGGGTTAAAATACAGTGGTGTAGAAATGTGATTGGGAGTCTTTTCATCTCAGCTACCTTCTGGGTATTGGCTTTTTATTCTGGTTTTCCTCTTTGGGCTGAAGTTGGCAGGAGCTTCTGGCCGATTTCCCAGAGAATCAGGCCCTGCTTAACAGCTTGGCAAGAACCACCACGAAAATGGAGTTCACTCATTCTCTCAGCTTGTGTTTGTGAGTGGGGAACAGCAAAAATGATTATGTAGCCTCCTGGCATTGTTCAGCATCTTTATCCAATCCACGCTATCTATCTGAGGCACTTTATCAGGAAATCATTCTGAAATGCAGTCACTCTCGTAACATAGCAGCTGGAGTGCATGAACAGTGGAGTAAACAGAGACATAAACATTGTTCTGAATCTAGAAGAGCCCTCAGCACTTCCTCAGGTAGTCCTGTAGGCCATCTCTAATGGTTTAAATGGCAGAACCAGCCTCAGGTAAATGTCTAATCCAAAACAAGACTTCTCCAAAGCAGCACATTTCCTTTGTACTGTTGGGCAGAGGCAGCCTGGTTCATATACTCAATACTCAGGAATGGCTCTTACAGGCTCAGAGGCAAACTAAATTTGGCCTACTCTATCTTGCTACAGAAATATTACAATGAATGATATCAGATTTAGCTTTAATGGAGGACAAACACTGCTATCAACAATTTTTTTTTTAACTTATTGACAAACAATGTGGACTAGGCCTTTCCAGCCCTTCGAGCCAGCCCCTGATTTAACCCTAGCCTAACCATGGGACAAATTACAATGACCAATGAACCTATCAACTGGTACATCCTTGGACTGTGGGAGGAAACTGGAGCACCCGGAGGTCATAGGGAGAGTGTAGAAACTCCTTTCAGAGAGCGGCTGGATTGAACCGGAGCAGCTGGTACTATTAAATTCTGTGCTAGCCTTTACACTATCATGCTGCCTCATTCATGTACTCAAGTCTCTGGAGTGGCTCAGAGGAAAACTAAGTTTGGCCTACTCCATCTTGGTACAGAGATATCACAATGGATGATATCAGATTTAGTTTTAATGCGAGGACGAACGCTGCCATCAATAAATAGACACAGGCTGAATTCTGAATGGGAGAATGTTGATTAAGGACTAGACAAGAAGCGAGAATTTCATTCAAAGCTCAGTCTACACGCATCTTTTGCCTCAGTGTAAATGGTGAGGGTAAGGTATCACAGTTGATATGCAACACTACCTGCCTCTCCACCTATCTTTGTATCATCCACAAGCTCGGCTACAAAGCCATCAACTCCATCATCCAAATCATTGACATATAACGAGGAAAGGAGTGATACTAACACCTCTGTGTCGTGTTGTCTGCAACAGCTTCCGCTGAAGTAAATTGCAACACTAAGTATGCCGCTATATCTTGGCCATTTGGCAATGTTTGTCTATCTCACCAATGAGTTTAAACTTAAATTTTTCCAAGGATTTGTCGGTCTCTTTCAGTGCTTAATTTTGACTCTGATATTGGTCAAGTTTAAGTCAGATTTGGTGCTGGTGAGGATTACAGACTTCTTTTATCTGCTGGTAAGTGTGGAGAACCACATTTCTCTGAATGTTAATGATGTACAGAAGTTTTAGTTGCGGAGGACAATTGTCAGCTGGTACGTTTAGAGCTGTTTATGAGGAGTCTGTATGTTCTCTCCGTGACCACGTGGGTTTTCTCTGGGTGCTCCAGTTTCCTCCCACAGTCTGAGGACATACCAGTTGGTAGGTTATTGGTCATTGTAATTTGTCCCATGATTAGGCTAGGGTTAAATCAGGGGCAGTGTGGTCAAAAGGCTGGAAGGGCCTATTTCATGCTGTATCTCAATACAGAAATTTTTAAAAATTCTATAAAGGTTATGGATGTAAAGAAGCTTTAGTTGTGGAGGATAATTCCTAATACCGGGTGGTGAGAGCTATCTTGGAAGAAAATCTCACTTTTAATTCCAGACTAGCATGTCAGTGATGGTTATTCCATTACCTGCTTAAGATACTCCTTGTTATCATGTCTCAATGCTTCCAAAGGGAGCTCCATCATTCAGTACTGAACAGGTTAATTATGTTCGCAATATGTGACCTATAATCTGTGGGCACTCAATAACGTCAGACTGCTAGCTAGGCTATAGGTACATGGCAATTTGATTCATTCTAGTTTCAAACTGTAATTTCAGATTTAACAATGAAAAATGTCTTCAGGCGCGACAAACAGAATTATTAGTTACGTTTATTTTTCAACCAAATCAAAAGTTATTAACTTTCCACTTTATCTCTGCGGATGCACAGTGACACAAAATGCAGCCCATTTCTTATCCTCTCACAACCAAAGCATCAAATTCTAGGTCAGTTTTTTTAACAATATTCTTGTATAAGTCAACATTTCATTAATCAGCTGCCCATGAGGAAAAGTACTTAGCTGGGTAAGAGGTAGGGGGAAGATTTTGGGGATGTCTGTATCACTTCCATCAGACAAGAATGCCAGTGTCTCTTACCAATGTTAAAGAATCCAGTACTAGGACGGTTAAATTTAGCGGCAGAAAATAGGCCAATCCAGCAAATGGTTACAGTTATAGAATCATAGAAAAATAATGGTTGGAAAGCCATTCAGCCCTTCAAGCCTGAGGGTGCAGGATAGGTCTACTATGATGCTGCCTGGTTTAGAGGGCATGTGCTATCAAGAGAGGTTGGATAAACTTAGGTTGTTTTCTTTGGAGGTGGGGTCTCGAGCGAGAGCTGATGGAGGTTTAATGATTATGAGAGGCACAAGTAGAGTAGACAGGAAGTGGTGTTGAACCCGGATGATTTAAAATATGGAAGAAAACATCAAATTCCAGTGGGTCAACAACAGTGGGATGGAGACACCCATTTTGTGAGATTGTCCTTGCAGATTCCACCCACCCCCATTTTGTGGACTCTTGCTCTGGGATAATCTAATCAGAGCAATTGAATGTGGACACAATGACCTGCTAAACCTGAGACCATTCTCAGATGAGTAGCTGTTTATTATGTGAGGTGCCAAACCTACCGAAAAAGCAATCTGTAATCTTGTTAGACTCAGTGTCTGGGTCACCTAGTTTGACTGGTTTGGACCAGTCAGAGTTGAAAGGAATAAGTACACAAGGCTGGGGGCAGAAACTATAGAACAATGTGGGTTGTAACCCTGAACCTGAGCCAATAAAACGGTGTTAAAAGGTCAACCAGGTGATGTGTATCCAATGACACTGGAACGCTACATTTGAATTGATAAGTAACAAATATAAGAATGGACACTTCAATTGCACTATCAGAGATAACTTTCCAAAGATCAGCCATCATGAATGAGGAGGACCCCACGGGCACGTGGAGGTCAGGACCATGAGGAATGCCTGGCCAGTGTAGACTTCTAGACCTTTTGCCTTGATTGACTGTTCATAAAGGGTCAAGTCATTCTGGTGGGTACGCACAAGGGTAGTTAGTTTGTTCACACATACAAAGTGCTGTAGGAACTCAGCAGCAAATTTGTAAAACCATATGCTATTTAGTTGAGACAATAAAGGTTACTTGTAGATAAATGCAGATTCCCTCTGTGCCTCACTGATCATTACTACAAGGGTAGATCCCTATAACAGTATCTTTTTTCTCAATCTAATGCCAGAGGGCTTGTATTGAAGGTGAGAGGGGTAGCGTCAAAGGGACATTTTTACTCAGAGAGTGATGGATCCCTGGAATGCCCTGCCTGGTGTGGAGGTAGAGGCAAATACCTTGGGGGCTTTTGAAAGACATTTAGATAGGCATATGGATGTGAAGAAGGTGGAGGGATATGGACTGTGTAGGTTGAGGGATTAGTTTTTGGGGGATTTTGATTTACTTTTTGGCTGGTTCAGCACAACATTGTGGGCTGAAGGGCCTGTTCCTAAGCTGTACTGTTCTATGTTCTATGTAATTCAAGACCATTATGGATGATCATTTATCAGAATCTCATACCACTACTGTCTCCCAAAACCCTTGAGATCTTTTCTGTCTATGTTAAAGTCAAATAACTTCAGTTAACCCAATTAGTTAAATACAGAGAGAATTGTATTGATGTTGGAAACAAAACAGTAAGACAAGTTGAAATATGAATTTGTACAGATTAGCTCTCTGGCACAATTATTTTTGGATTTTCAGTACTGCCCAGATGTTGTTTCGGTAAGGACTGCAGATCGCTAATTAATTTACTGTGCACCATCAGGCTCAAGGATAACCTCTGCCCTGTAAGAATAAGAAACGGTTCCCTAGTATGATAAATTGGATGACTAGGGGGAGATATGTCTCTATCAAAGGAGGTGTAAGACTCTCCTTCCCTCCGCTTGTCTGCAAGGTGTAGCACCTGCTTAACGCCCCCCTCCCCCCCCCACTGACCGGAGTCACATGAAACTATGGGAGCAGGTGGTGGATGGTCGTATGAGCAGCTGATAGGTATTACAAGTCCTGGTTATTTGACTGCTGATTCTAGGCAGACAATTTCTGAAGAGTATTGGTAATGGCTGAGGTCACCTGTCTGGTAAAGACACCGCTCAGAAGAAGGCATTGGCAAACCATTTCTATAGAAACATTTCTCAAGAACAATCATGGTCATGGAAAGACCATGAACATCTGTCATATGACACAGCACGTAATGATGATGACAAGTTCAATAAAATGGATTGGCAACCACACTATTTACTTCTTTATGACCTTGTGCCTTATTGATAACTGCTCTGTACTTTCTCTGTAGCTGTTACACTTTAATCTGCCTGCTCCACCGTGTCTTGCCTCAGTAGTCTGATCTGTATGGACACTATGCAAGAAAAGCTTTTCTCTGTATATCAGTACACAAGACAATAATAAACCAATTCCAATTACAATTTTTTGGTTACTAAGTTGTTAGATTTGTCTTGATTGTCAGCAAAGAGAGTAGGCAGTGGGAAGACACCCACGTGAAATTCAAATCTTAGTGAACGCTTTGGCCATCAGCATCAGATTATCGCATCAAAGAGTGGTTCACTTCTTCAGATCATCGAGTCTGAGCGTATCAACGACGTCCTGGAGCAGCGTGCACAATAAAATATTGTGAAAAGCTCAGCTCAAATCACAGCCTCCATGCTATTGGAAAACATTAAAGAGACCCCCAACCAAAGCAATTTCTACCCATTGTCAGCACAGAGGAAATGAAGGATGTATCAGATGGAACGAGAAAAGGAAATAATCACAAAGGCAGTGTGAGATTGTTGTCAAAAGGACTCCTGTTGCTGGAAAATTTATACAACGAAGACATGGACGCTGGCTACAACCCAGAAGAATTGGCAGGACACTGTATGCTCAAACCCATCAAGTCAGAATGACTTATTAAAAAGCCAGTCAATATCATCCAATGAAAAATCTCGAGTAGGCATCAGCCAAATGATCAAATGTTCTGTTGAACCAACTATCCACAAAGAATATAGAATCGTAGAATGATACAATGGAAAAACAGACTCCTAAATTCACCACATCTATGCAGACTTTCTTTATCCAAATCTCATTTTTTCTTATGAGCTCTTTATCATACTATGCCTTATCTATTTATGCACCTGTCTAAGTATCTTTTAAACATAGTGGTCATATCCCCTTGACAGGACATTCCAAATATCAAACACCCTGTGATAAAACATACCTCAGGTTAATGTTAAAATTCCTTCTGCTCACCTTAAACCTGCAGCTTTGTTTTTGGTATTGTTGCCGTGGGCTATCTATCCTTTCTGTGCCTCTTCTGATTTTATAAACTTATATCAGGTTATCCATATGCTTCCTTCACTCCAGCTACAACAAACCCAGTTATCTAACCTCTCCCTTTAACTGAAGTCGTCCAAACCAGGCATCATCATAGTGAATCTCCTCTACACTTGCTTCAGCACAGCTCTATCCTGATTTGAATTGTACACCTTACTGAAAGAGCATTCAAACCTCTTTCGTAATGTTGCAATATACGACACTGTGCGCATGCAGTATATATAGCTAGCATCCTTAAGTCCTTTGCACAGTATGGAAGTAGTTTTATGTATTGCACTGTACTGTCATTGCCAAAAAAAACAAAATTCATGACATTTGTGAGTGATGATAAACCTGATTCTGATACGTGTCTCTATTGTGGACTGTGAGTAGGGAGGGGACAGGGAGAGGGGAATCATGGTTAGGAAAAGCGAAGCATGAGGGGAGGGAGCAGTAAGCACCAGAAAGACTTTTTGTAATGATCAATAACCCATTTGTTTAGAATTAAGTGACCTTGTCTGGTGTCTCAGAGCTGGGTGTCTGCTGGCACTTGCTCTCTCCCACCTGTCCTGCCCCCTCCCATGATGCTCCATCATCGCCATTCACAACATCCTTTGGTCCGACCAGATTTACAAACTCGCTCTCTGCTCCATATGGACAAATTCAGTACTGTGCAAAAGTCTGCGGCACCTAGACTTATACTGTATACTGTATACATGTGCCTAAGGTTTTTGCATCCTAGCTTTTATATTCTATACCAAAGTCTAGGAAGGCAATATTGCTTCTACATCACCCTATCTACCCACATTTCCACTTTTAACAGGACATAGACTTGAATCTCAAGAGCCCTCTGTTCATCAGCTTTCCTGAATTACCTTATAATTATGGTATGTGTTCTACCCAATGTAACTTCCCAAACTGCATCTCCTTACACTAGTCAGAATTAAAGATCATATGCCAATGTTCCTCGCAACTTCTGTCAGATCTATTTCCAACAATAGCCTTGGAAAATCTTCCTGACTATCCATAATTCAAACAATTTCCATAGCAAAATTACTATATTCACAGCCAACCATCAGGATGCCAAAGGAAAACATAGTTACCGTGACCAAGCTTTAGCATCAAGACCAGGGAAAGTATTGCATTCCCACTCTGTAGTTGGCCTTTGATACAGAATGCATTAAAAGCCTCTGGCTGAAAAATATGCGTCATTTCCTACCCAAAACACAAGACATAGTGTCTACTGCTGCCTGTTTTATTATAATAGAGCCAGTGACATTATACTGTCTTACTGAAACACCCACTTTGCACTTTATCTCAACCTGTCCATCTTCAGCTAATGCCACTGAGGGACTGTCCTAATATTATTTTCTGACTGTATGTGCTGGATCATAACTTTGTGTTGTGTATAACACAACTGTGTAACTGTATGTAGGTCGACTAGTGGTGCAGTGACATCAGCGCCCAGACCGCAATGGAGGTTCCCAGTTTCAAATCCAGTCAGGCTGTTCCCGAGCATGCTTTCCATCCACGCCAGGTTGAGTGTTGAGCTCACAACTCGATCTCGTAAAATAAAGAAAAAATGCTGTGAAATGTCTGTGTGAGGAGTGGTGCGCTGCACAGTCTTTCGTTCTGCGCCTTGTAAGGCATGAAAGTGCTCAATGCTGGCTTCGCAGGCCGGAGTCAACGTCATCATCATCATCATTATGTGCTGTATGTGACTGTAGGAATTGTGTTTATGTACTGTGTGTGACTGTATGTACTGTGTTTTTGTACTGTGTGTGACTGTATGTACTGTGTTTATGAACTGTGTGACTGTACTCTGTGCAACTGTATGTACTGTGTTTATGTACTGTGTGTGACTGTACTCTGTGCAACTGTATGTACTGTGTGTGACCGTACTCTGTGCAACTGTATGTACTATGTTTTGCACTGCGTGTGACTGTATGTACTGTGTTTATGTACTGTGTGTGACTGTACTCTGCAACTGTATGTACTGTGTGTGACTGTACTCTGTGCAACTGTATGTACTATGTTTTGCACTGTGTGTGACTGTATGTAGTTTGTTTTTGTACTGTGTGTGACTGTATGTAGTTTGTTTATGTACTGTGTGTGACTGTACTCTGTGCAACTGTATGTACTATGTTTTTGTACTGTGTGTGACTGTACGTAATTTGTTTTTGTACTGTGTGTGACTGTATGTACTGTGTTTATGTACTGTGTGTGACTGTACTCTGTGCAACTGTATGTACTGAGTTTTTGTACTGTGTGTGACTGTACTCTGTGCAACTGTATGTACTGTGTTTATGTACTGTGTGTGACTGTACTCTGTGCAACTGTATGTACTATGTTTTTGTACTGTGTGTGACTGTATGTACTATGTTTTTGTACTGTGTGTGACTGTATGTAGTGTGTTTTGTACTGTGTGTGACTATATGTAGTGTGTTTTTGTACTGTGTGTGACTCTATGTAATGTGTTTTGTACTGTGTGTGACTATTTGTAGTTTGTTTTTGTACTGTGTGTGACTCTATGTAGTGTGTTTTGTACTATGTGTGACTGTAGGTACTGTGTTTTACACCTTGGCCTTCGGAGTTTACTCCCAAAGCCTTCTCAATGAGTGGATATAGCTACAAGGCAGAGGAGGTTTGAGATCAAAGCATTCCTTCTCCTAGATGAGCTGGCAACCATATCTGAAGAGTCCCATCTGCTTGAAGCGACTGTTTCTAAGATATCAGTTATCCTCCTTTGCCCCTTCTCCTGTCAGTAGAAACAGTTCTGCCAGGCTTAGTACACACACAAGGGCCAGAGCTGGACTTGGTTGTCAGAAGCTATTTGAGACACGCGGTACTGAGAGCAATTAACAGGTAGTGGGTAATAGCTGCTACCATCCCCAGTCATAACAGCCTTGAGGAACTGGATAATCAATACACAGAGAGAAATTAAAACTTTCCCCATTGTGCAATAAGAAACAGACAACAGAACACACATTGGCTCATGAATCCACAACATAAACAACATTCCAACTGTGATAGACTCTACTCAGCCAACATAAAAGCTATTATAATGCTTTACAGTGCCGTTGATTGCAGTTCAATCGCTCTGGCTTCTGCAAAGAGTTTATGGCCGCACGGGTTTCTTCCTGGTGCTCCAGTTTCCTCCCACATTCTATGCTATGTTGACGAGCCAGATGCATGGCTACGCTTGTGAGCTGCCCGCGGCACACCCTCGAACTGCGTTAGTTGTTGATGCATATAATATGCACTGTATACTTCGATGTGCATGTGACAAATAAAGCTCATCTTTAATCCCTGCCTTTATCCACTGCTTCCAATGCAATTTCTTGGCTTAAGTATCTCAGTCTGAAATTCTGATTGTAAAGGCCCTGATGGAAGTGTCTTGGCCTGAAACATCGACTCTTTATTCCCATCCACAGATACTGCCTGACCTACTGAGTTCCTCCAGCACATTGTGTGCATGGTTCTGATTGTAAAGCCCACTTGCCACTTGAAAAAAATAAATCCTAAGTATTTGTTGCAATATATAATCACAAAAATTTGGAAATTAGGACTTAAGTGTTTTGTTATATTTTTGCACCTGTTGTATTTGGTAATTTGTTGAAATAGCAATTCATAATATTTTGGATTTACATTGAGGGAAAATACACCATACAGTTTGTGAGAAATCTGAGTTATGGCCAAAGGAAAAATGACTAGAGTTGTTTAGCATTTTAGTGCAAGGGTGCTTATTAGGTGCATCAAAAATCAAACTTACAAAATGTGGTGAAAATAATGAAAAGAAAACTGCCAATATTTTCAAAAATATATTTACAAGAAAACAATAATTGCTCCATACTATTCTGGGTGAGTGTGAACTCCTGGCAACCCCGATCTCTCTCACTCACTGAGGTCAATGAGCTCCTGTAGTTAGGCACCAGGACATACCCTCTTTAACTACCATCAAAGTTAACATGAATTAGAATATGATGCACCCCACAATATAGTCGATATCATATTACAAAATAAACAGAAGTATCCACCTTAAATATAGTACACAACATATACACATTTATACATCCCCATTACTGAAGAAAGGAGATATTTCACGTGTATGGCAGGAAAGGGTCTATAAAGCCAGCTCGAGTGTATCAGCTCGGTTTAGGACCCATTGTGAGAATACGCTGGGGAAGACACTGAAGAGTGTACACTCAGGGTAAGGACAGCAGACTGACAAGGCAATGTTTGTGTGTGTATAAGGAGTGTGTTCACCAAGTCTCTCAGTCACACAACTACACTCTGCATGATGTATTATGTTGGGAGAGGCATCAGCCTTTTTGAATGTTTAAAACCATATTTGTCAAAGGAAAATTATGGCAGCCTGGCAAGATGCTTAAATTTAGTCAGAATGCAGATTAGTTCCCAACAGAGCCATCACTCAAACTTTGCCAGATGATTTCTAAGCTTCTTACTAAGTCAAACATTAACTACTATAAATAAACTGCTGGAGAATATCAGTATCTTCGCTCCACTAACTACTTCTATCCTCACTGGAAAACAAAGTTCAAAGATCAAAGCAATTCTGCAGCTCAAAATAGTGTC
The DNA here is from genome assembly GCF_048418815.1 of Hemitrygon akajei. NCBI lineage: Eukaryota > Metazoa > Chordata > Chondrichthyes > Myliobatiformes > Dasyatidae > Hemitrygon > Hemitrygon akajei. The sequence goes on from NC_133128.1 coordinate 193,378,098, forward strand.
GGTGAAGTCCTGTGACTTCTTGTTTGTGGCAAAGAAAACAAAGGATACAATTAAATACTTTATTAATAATAGACACAAAATGCTGGTGGAATTCTGCAGGCTAGACAGCATTTAGGGAAAAAAGTAAACGGTCGACTTTTCAGGCCGAGTTCCTCTAGCATTTTATGTGTGTTGTTTTGGATTTCCAGCATCAGCAGATTTTCTTGTGTTTGTGACTTTATTAATAGCACATTTCCTGGTAAAACTTATGGTAAATGATCAATGGAGAGGTATGCAGAGGCAAGGAAGAGTCAAGGTCTGTCCACCTAAACTGAGAGCGAGGTTTGATTGATCTAAGTGCCAGGCTGATTTGGATAGGTCAGGAATGGGCTGAAATGTTGTGGCAGGATCCAGGTTCAGAGCACATTGAAGCAAAGTGTCCAGGTCCCAGAGCAAGGAACAACCCAAAGTTTGGACAATTTGAACGCCAGGTCAGATTGAAAAGACAGGGTGTTGGGACCAGAGGCGAAGGTCAGAATGGTTCTGCTCCCTGACCGCAATGTTTATTTGGCTCTTTGCTGAGTCAAGGCCTGTTCCAAAAGCTCCAGGTTTTGTATCTGTCGACTCACTTCGGTTCTGAATGCTATTTACTTCCTTTTATTGTTTGCCTGATTAGTTTCTGTCCCCTGAACACTGGGTGCTTGACGGTCTTCCTTTTTTATGGGTTTTATTGGGTTTCCTTGTTTTGTGGCTGGCTGTAAGGAGATGAATCTTATGATTATATAATGTGTACATACTTTGATAATAAATGTACTTTGAACTTTGAGGGAACAAAGTTGAACTTTGATTGTGTCTTGCAATCTTCTTCCCATCATCAGCATCCAGTGCAAGCAGCAATTCCAAGGTGATAAACATGAGTAAGTCTGCAGATGCTGGAAATCCAAAGCAACACACACAAAAAGCTGGAGGAACTCAACAGGTCAGGCTGCATCTACAGAAGTGAATGAACAGTCGATGTTTCAGGCAAAGACCTTTCTTCAGGACTGGAAAGGAAAGGGGAAAACAGCAGAATAAATAGATAGGGGAGGGGAAGGAAGATAGCTAAATGGTGATAGATGAAGCCAGATGGATTGGAAAGATAAAGAGTCTGATAGCAGAGGAGACTGGACCATAGGTGAAAGGAGAAGGAGGTGGGGATCCGAGGAATGTGATAGGCAGTGAGAAGAGGTAAGAAACCAGGTGTGGGAAATAGAGGAAGAGCAAGGGGAAGAGAATTTTTTATTTTTGCTGGAAGGAGAAATCGATATTTGTGCGATCAGGATGAAGGCTACCCAGATGGAATATAAGGTGTTACTCCTTCACCCTGAGGGTGGCCTCATTGTGGCACAAGAGGAGGCCATGGACCAACATGTCAAAGTGGGAATGGGAATCAGATTTGAAATATTTGGCCACTGTTAAGTTCTGCTTTTTGCAGATGGAGTGGAGGTGCTCAGTGAAATGGTTCATACCCACCAAATGCAAACCCTACTATGATGTTGCTTATCATGTGCATCCCATGTTTAGTGACTCTGCAATGTGAGTTACTGGGTAATAATAACCAGTGAGAACTTCTTACATGTGATTCAATGTTGAAGTCTCACATTACGTTCATGTCTCTGACCAACTAAATCATTGCAACACAGTTCTTGTATTGAGACTTATCTGACAGTACAACTGAAAACTTTCAAAAGGCATTTTACTAACTAACCATTAACAAGAGAAAACCTGCAGATGCTGGAAATCCAAGCAATACACACAAAATGCTGGAGGAACTCAGCAGGCCAGGCAGCATCTATGAAAAATAGTGCAGTCGATGTTTCAGGCTGAGACCCTTCAGCTAATCATCTTCTGATTGCCTCCAAAGTAATGATAAATAACTAAACTCAACTATAGAATGCAATTTAATTATACACAGTGAATTCTGGTTAATTGGGCCATGGTTAATCAGGGCAGTTGGTTATGTGGGACAAGCATTAAAGAACAAACACAAATTGAGAAAATAGTCAGCGTTCTCTTAGTTTACTTGGGACACAATGCCACTTAATTGGGACAAGAGACCGTTATGAAAAATTTCTAGTGTTATGATCCAGCAACAATGAATATATAATTGAGACAGGTTTTTTAAATAACAAATAAAACATTTATTAAACACTGTAAAAAAAACCCAAAAGTAAACAAACGACTAACTTAACCGGAAGTCGACTGCAATACGGCAGCTCGAACAGTTCTTAAAGCGAGAAATGCGAACACAGTTCTTTCAAGCAGTATTGCAAGAAGTCCAAAATGATTTACAGTCAGTTAGGAGAGACTTTCCTTGAAGTAATAAAATCCTCTTTCACGACGTTACTGCTGATCCCAGCTGAAGTATGCTTTGCCAAGGGATTTACGATGAAGAAAATAAAACGGCTTAAAGGTACTGACCTTTCCTTGGTGAAACTCTGCGTCCAGCTCTTTCTGTTTTCAGAAATGCAGGAGCTATCTAGGACACAAGTTACTACTTCCTTGTACGAAGATTAAATAAGGCCGAACCTGTTTACCACCGACATCAACTTTCCTCGATCCTTCAGCTTCCCGAACTTTGATAAATCTTCACTCTCTGACTGGACTGAACTGGCAGTATTGTAGCAAAACTGCCGGCAATAACCTTTGAGACTTAAGGCAGAAAGTAAAACTCCAATTTAAAACAAAACTGTGTCATAACATTGAATACGCAGCAGAACGCAGTCAGTGATGAATTCAACCATGAACTGACCCGTGTCACAGGGAGGAGTTCTCCTTTTATACCTTGTTGAAAAAAACTAGCACATGACCTCCCACTGGCGGGAAAATTACATCACTCCACCATCACAAGACCATTACATCATGCCCAGCATAGCCTCAATTTCATCATGGTCACGTGACAGGCACAAGATACCCACGGGTACGTAACACTAGTGAATGTCAGTCAACGTGCGCTTGAGTGGCCATTAGACACTACACCATGCTCAGAGAGATCAGTTTTATAAATAGTTGAGGTGTTTGTGCTCAAAAGGCAGTGATTTTTGTCACTGACTGTTGGAAAGAAATAAGCAGTATGATAGTTCAGAGGAATGCACACAAAATTCAGGAGGAACTCAGGAGGTCAGGCTGCATCTACGGAAATGAATAGACAATCGACGTTTTGGGCCCAGACCCTTTTTTTAGGACTAAGGAAGAAGGGGGAAGATGCCAGAATAAAAAGGTGGTAGGAGGGGAAGGAGGCTAGCTCAAAGGTGATAGGTGAAGCCAGGTGGGAGAGAAAAGGTCAAGGGGTAGAGAGGAAGGGATCTGATAGGAGAGAAGAGTGAACCATAGGAGAAACGGAAGGTGGAAAGGACCCAGGGGAAGTAACAGGCAGGTGAGAAGAAGTAGAATATCAGAGTGGGGAATAGAGGAAAGTAGGTGGGGATAATCCAGAACTGTTTTGCTCACTGCAGTTTCAAACTTAGAGATGCCAGAAACAGCCCCCAGTGTAAGTGCAACAATTTCTTTATTTCAACAAGTTAGGAACCTCAAAGAATTTGAAGGTATCAACAAACATCTAGAATGTTAAAATGAAAATGAAGATTTGGAGGATGCAATCATCTAAAGCATTGTGTGAAGACAGTCCATCATCTATACTAACTAGATGTCTGCACTGATTTTGTCAATGGTAACGTACGGTCAATCATAGGAACATAGCAGCACACACTGGATGAATTCCTCCGTCGATAACTATTATGAACTAATAGTTTTATAGTACTGTTGTAGTATTGATAGTGTTCTAGTTTGTTCTGTATTTTATTTTAAAACATAAATTGTTACTCAGTTTGTCTTTTTTATACCTTTTTAATTATTTCCATAAAACTTCAGTTAATTGGGGCAGCTGCTTAACTGTCCAAAATGTACTGATCCCAATGCGTCCCAGTTAACTGTCCAAAATGTACTGGTCCCAATGCATCCCAGTTAACTGTCCAAAATGTACTGGTCCCAATGCATCCCAGTTAACTGTCCAAAATGTACTAGTCCTGACATGTCCCAATTAACCAGAATCCACTGTATGTTCTTTGTTCATATATTGTTCTGTTCAGCTCCATGTCTTTTATAAGATATAAATATATTTAATTGCTTTGCAAACATTCCTATCTGTGTTCAATGGGAAGAAAAAAGCAGAAATGTTTGAAACCTTCTTTTGTGCTGTCACATCAATGCATAAATTTGTATGCATGGATCCACATCTCGCAAGTAGTCATGCTCTAGGGGTTAAATATTATATTATTTACTAATCCCGGCTCTTTATTATGAACATCAGAAACGGAAACATGAATAGACTACACGGTCCCTTGCTTCTGTTCTGCCAATATGATCATGACTGATCCTAAAATGGGACTTTAACAATCTCTCTTTTTTGTTTATTGTTTATTTAAATTAATTTCTGTAGTCCCCAGAGCAGTTCCAAGTGCAACTGATTAATTTAGTGAAACACATACTTTAGTACAGTGAAAATTCCATTTAATGGCACTTAAGCTTCAGATAAAAATAATTAAAGAAATTCTGAAGGGAGTTAATGAAAACAAAAGCACCTGTATGGCATTTATACCTGTAGCTGTCAATTGATAGATTATAAAAAATTTCAGCCGGCTTAATGAAGAATGTAAATAGCATTTAAATTTACTAGTGTTTCAATCTGACCATTAGTGAATATATTTAGTTAAATTATTCCTTTTTTATTTTGTTTTCAAATTAGTTTTATAAGATTTTTGCTGAACAGTGCCAAGTTCTTTCTGATTTTCCCGAAATAAAGGAAAGCACATGTTGGGACAAAAATCACATTATCATCAGAAACATTATTATCGATGACAAACAACAACCAGGCCCAGGCCGAAGAAGGCTCTGGCAAGGTCAAACACTGAGCTGATAGAGTTGTCACAGGAGCCAGGACTAGAATTGTTGCAAAAGGCTGAGCCTACTGCTTGCTGGGAGTTACTCTGAGACAGGAAGTGGGGTAGAAATGGCAGGAAGTGATGAAAAGGACTGAGGAGGTGAACAGGAGATAGTATTGGTTGATAGGAGCTGTATGGAATAAGGCTAATGGTAGGTTTATGGGAAATGAGAAAATAAGCAGCCGATTGTGGATTGCAGTGGCTTATCATCCAGTGACAAAGGCAATAGACAGGATTTAAATGAATATAAGGAAGAGTTTGAGGTTTTGTTGAGTTTTAAACGTTGTCATGTTTCTGATATTGATCTAATTAGATTATCTAATGATTTGAAAAAACTAGGAGATATGGGTGTCAGAGATGGGGAGATCTTTAATGACAGTAAGCAATGTGAAAAAGCTATGGCACAAAAGGCTGTGGGAGTAAGGAAACTAACACCAAGGAATTATAATATATTAAGGAGGCTCTTTATGTTCTCCCCGTGGATTGCATAGGTTTTTTCTGGGTGCTCCAGTTTCCTCCCACAGTCCAAAGATGTACCAGTTAGTAGGTTAATTGGTCATTATAAATTGTCCTATGATTAGGTTAGATTTAAATCAAGATTGTAGGGAGTTGCTGAGTAGTGCAGCTTGAAGAGTCTACTCGTGCTGAATCTCTAAATAAAATATTGAACAACAGCGGCTTTAGGGAGTAATCACAGAAGTGCCTCCAGATGTATCCCTGGACCAAGTTAAAAATAATTTAGTAGGAGGTAAATTTATGGATGCTAAATGTTTAAAAGGATATCATGGCAAAGTAAAAATTGACAGCTTATTGGTGCTGATTAAATTTTATGGAAAAAAAGTTGCCAGGTAGGTTTGATTTATGGTCTATAAGTTATATTGTTCAAGTCTATGTGCTGCCCTGTTTGAGATGTTTTCAGTGCCATGTAGCAGCTGTGTATGAGGGTAAATAGCAGTGTGGCAGAGTAAATAAGGGCAAATAGTACATAAAATTCTATTGAACGAACAGCACAGCAATTACTCCTTCATGACCATGTGGATGTTTCTGCTCTACTTAAATCTCCTCCCACCCCCACATGATTCTATCATTAAGTTCTTCTATTTCCTCTTGTGTATATATTGATGCCCCTTAAAATATCTCCTCACAACCTTGTTGTGGTTTGGAGGCTTGTGTGCCTCAATGACCCAGAGACCTATGCTGGCTGGAGTCAGGGCTTTATGCTTTGGTTCTTGGTAGGGTCACCCATGTCAAACAGGTCAAAGGCTGAGGTCAGATTGAGAGTGCTAAACCAGTCCTCCAGGTTTGGGGGTTCAGCTCAGGGCTAACAACCCTGACGGGTAAAACAAAGTTGTAACAGAAACAGTAACGAAAATGCCTTGAGTGTGATTGTATCCTCGAATCTTCACTGGGGACTTGCATGAATGACTTAGTGAAAGCCAAGAGGAAGCTACTGACATGATAAAGGAAGCTTTGAACACTGTCAGAGATGGTGGACCTCCATTGCAGCCCTAAACACCAGGGGCGTAATGGGCAGTAATTAAAACTATCTACACTTTAAAAAAGCAATTTAAAACCACAAGAAGTAATGATTCAGGAAGCATTCAAGAGTTAGACTGAAAGATGGAGTAAAATTGTTAAACCCATATCAACTGATCATTCATGATGTACACCAGAAATATAATCTATTGTTTGAGCAGAGGCAAAGCCAAGCCTGAACCTATCCCCACAAAAGCCAGGAAAAAGCCTAAGGTTTGATCGATTTAAGTGCTGAGCTGAAATGGAAATGTCAGGTACGGGCCGAAGCACAGCAGTGGGCTCTAGGCCCTGAGGGTGTCGAAGCGAAGGGCCCAGGTCCTAAAATGAGAAACGGCCCCAACATCTGGCTGATTTAAATGCCAGACCAGATTGGAAAGGTGAGGGTGTCGGGAGTGGGTGCGAGTGGCAGGCTAGTTCCTCACTGCTCTGCAACGTTAACTCGACTCTGTGCTGAAATGAGGCTGTGGTCTGCTCTGGCTGCTTGCCTTACTTTGTGTCTGTAGACTCTCTGTCATTCTCAAGGCTATTTACTTACTTTTATGGCTTACAGAATTTTTTTTCTCTCTGCACATTGAGTGTGCAGTCTTCTCTTTTGTTTTAAAGGGCTCTTTTGGGTTTCTTTGTATTGGTTTGTTTTGTGGCTGCCTATAAGGAGATGAATCTCGAGGTCATATAGTGTAGACATAGCAACACACACAGAATGCTGGTGGAACACAGCAGGCCAGGCAGCATCTATAGGGAGAAGCACTGTCGACGTTTCGGGCCGGGACCCTTCGTCAGGACATACTTTGTAGACATACTTTGATAGTACTTGAACTTTGAACCTTTGAGTAATCAGCTTGTGATAAGTAATATTTAATACAAGGAAGAAAGGAAAAACAGAATGAAAATATAAAAGATCACAACTTCTTTGAGTTAAGATGGATAATCTACAATTCCTATTGTGATATATGTAAGTAAGGTAACCAAGAAAAGAAAGCATTTCATTTTGTCAAGGTTGAGTGGTATATTTTCCTACAAGTGAAACTCATAATCGTAGAAAAGCAGAGCACAGATACAGGCCCCTTCAGCCCATCTAGTCTGTGCCAAACCATTTAAGCTGCCTCGTCCTGCACCTGGACCGTAGTCCTCCACACCCCTTCCATCCATCTGTTAGTTTTCTTCTGGTCACAATGTGTAAATTGACTTCTGGTCATTTATCAGCTTATAGTGTTTCACAAAAGTGTTAAATTATATGGATACTCAATGTGATGTGCCTGACAATTAAAACCACATCAGTCTTTCAATGTATATATTCCTTCGGAATTAAAACAGATGGCCTATCAAATGTACAATTTTTCCAGCATGTTACTTCTGAAATGACTTAATTCAAGTCATCAAATCGATGTGACGCTAATCTTTTAACATTGGGGACTCTCTGTGATGGCACAAAGAAGCATTACTCAAAACTACTGACACACAAAATTGTAGTGCAACAACATAAAATTTTAATTCCAACCAATAAAGTGAAAGTATGTCATAAATAAAATTAGCAACATACAGTTGATTATTCTGCAGTGAAAATATGAAAGAGTATTGCAGTGGTCTATTTACATTTTGATATAAATGTTAACAAAAACAGTTATTATAATGGAGTCTCCATGCTCTTTTGTCAAGGTCGGTCTCCTATTGTCATATCATACTAGCCTTCTGTTCATTATCACGTGTCCTGACTTTGAAGGGCCTCAAAGGAAAATGAAATACGACTTTCTCAGGGACAGACAGCAAGCTGACTTCTGTTATCAAATAGCACTGATAATAACTAATTCTTGAGCCCTGCTTCACCATGAAATAGCCGGAATAATCCATTCAAACACATACAAAATGCTGGAGGAACTCAGCAGGTGAGGCAGCATCAATGAAACAGAGTAAACAGTCAATATTTTGGCCTAAAGCAACCCCACCATAGATGCTGCCTCACCTGTTGAATTCCTCCAGCAGTTTTATTTATTGATTTATTGAGAAACAGCGCGGAGTTGGCCCTTCCGGCCAATTGAACCACGCCACCCTGATTTAATGCTAGTCTAATCGCGGGACTTTTTACAAAGATCAATTAACCTACCAACTCGAATGCCTTTGGACTGTGGGAGGAAACCCAAATGGTCACAGGAAGTCCTTAGAGGCAGTGGTGGGAATTGAACCCAGGTCGCAGATATGTAAAGTTTTGTACTAATCTCTATGCTACCATGCTGCCTGACTCTGTAGGTTATGGAGAGGAGGCAAGAGAATAGAGTTGAGAGGGATGATAGATCATCCATGATGAAATGGCAGAGCAAGTTCAATGGGCCAAATGGATGAAGTCTGCTCCTGCCTGACAGTCTGACTGGAATACTTGACCATTCGTTACAGCATTATTATAGAAGACAACTCATCTCCAAAGATTAACCCTTGTAATGTCGTTTCAACTGCTTATTTCACTTCAATGCTCATGGGAGTGTAATCATAATAGAAACAATGTAAGACTGCACCAACCTGGGTATTCAACCAGTGTGCAAGGAACAACAAACTGTACAAATACAAGAAGAATGAAATAATAATAATAATAAGTAAGCAATCAATATCAAGAACAGATGAAGAGTCTTTCAATCTGAGCCCATTGGTTGTGCAAATGTCTCAATGAAGTGAAGTTATCCCATTTAGTTCAAGAGCCTGATAGTTGAGGGGTAACAACTGTTCCTGAACATGTTAGAGTGAATCCTGAGGCTCCTGTACCTTCTTCCTGATGGCAGCAGCAAGAACAGAGCATTCTTTATTAAAAAGAAAACTTACAGCACAATACAGGCTGTAACGTGTCCTTACCTTAGAAATACCCATACCTTACCCATAATCCTCTATTTTTCTAAGCTCTATGTACCTATCCAGGAGTCTCTTAAAAGACCCTATTGTATCCACCTCCACCACCGTCACCAGCAGCCCATTCAACACACTCAGCAATTTCTGCATAAAAAACTTACGCCTGACATTTCCTCTGTACCTACTCCCCAGCACATTAAACCTGTGTCCTCTTCTGGCAACCATTTCAGCCCTGGTAAAAAGCCTCTGACTATCCACACAATCAATGCCTCTCATCATCTAATACACCTCTATCAGGTCACCTCTCATCCTCCTTCGCTCCAAGGAGAAAAGGCCGAATTCCCTCAACCTATTCTCATAAGGCATGCTCCCCAATCCAGGCAACATCCTTGTAAGTCTCCTCTGTACTCTTTCTTTGGCTTCCACATCCTTCCTGTAGTGAGGCGACCAGAACTGAGCACAGTACTCCAAGTGGGGTCTGACCAGAGTCCTATATAGCTGCAACATTAGCTCTTGGCTCCTAAATTCAATTCCACAACTGATGAAGGCCAATACACCATACGCCTTCTTAACCACAGAGTCAACCTGCACAGCTGCTTTGAGCGTCCTATGGACTCAGTCCCCAAGATCCCTCTGATCCTCCACACTGCCAAGAGTCTTACCATTAATACTATATTCTGCCATCATATTTGACCTACCAAAATGAACCACTTCACACTTATCTGGGTTGAACTTCTTCTGCCACTTCTCAGCCCAGTTTTGCATCCTATCAATGTCCTGCTGTAACCTTTGAAAGCCCTCCACACTGTCCACAACACACCCAACCTTCGCTATCAACTTACCAACCACTGAGGTAAGACTCACTTGTCTATAATTTCCTGAGCTTTCTCTACTCCCTTTCTTGAATAAGGGAACAACATCCGCAACCCTCCAATCCTCCGGAACCTCTCCTGTCCTCATTGATGATGCAAAGATTTTTGCCCAAGACTCAGCAATCTCCCCCCTCACTTCTCACAGTAGCCTGGGTACATCCCGTCTGGTCCTGGTGACTTATCCAACTTGATGCTTTCCAAAACCTCCAGCCCATCTTCTTTCTTAATATCTACATGCTCAAGCTTTCAGTCTGCTGCAAGTCATCACTACAATCGTCAAGATCTTTATCTTTGGAGAATACTGAAACAAAATATTTATTAAGTACCTCTGCTATCTCCTCTGATTCCATATACACTTTTCCACTGTCACTCTTGATTGATCCTATTCTCTCACACCTTATCCTCTTGCTCTTCACATACTTGTAGAATGCTTTGGGGTTTTCCTTAATCCTGTCCGCCCAGGCCTTCTCATGGCCCCTTCTGGCTCTCCTAATTTCATTCTTAAGCTCCTTCCTGCTAGCCTTATAATCTTCTAGATCTCTATCATTAACTAGGTTTTTGAACCTTTCGTAAGCTCTTCTTTTCTTCTTGACTAGATTTTCAACAGCCTTTGTACACCACGTTCTTGTACCCTACCATGCTTTTCCTGTCTCATTGGAATGTACCTATGCAGAACCACACACAAATATGCCCTGAATATCTGCCATATTTCTTCCGTACATTTCCCTGAGAACATCTGTTTCCAATTTATGCTTCCAAGTTCCTGCCTGATAGCCTCATATTTCTTCTTACTTCAATTAAATGTTCCCCTTAACTTGTCTGTTCCTATCTCTCTCAAATGTTATGGTAAAAGAGATAGAATTGTGATCACTATCTCCAAAATTCTCTCCCACTGAGAGATCTGACACCTGACCAGGTTCATTTCACAATACCAGATCAAGTACAGCCTTTCCTCTTGTAGACTTATCCACATATTGTGTCAAGAAACCTTCCTGAACACACCTAAGAAACTGCACCCCATCTCAACCCCTCACTCTGCGGAGATGCCAATCAATATTTGGGAAATTAAGATCTCCCACCACAACAAACCTTCAGAATGAAGTCTGATTCCCTTACAGTACTTTTGTTCATGTCAGCTACTGGTAATTGAATTCATATTTTGTCAAATTTTCAAATAATTTTCCGCACAACTTACAACCAGAACTCACTTTAAGCTGCTTTTGTAATGCATTTTCACTATTTTTATTCTTACCGATATCAGTGACTGAGAAGATTTATTTTATGAACAACATTTCCCATTGAACAGACTTAGTAAATTTATCACATTTATGTTGAGGGTCACTGCTGCTTTTGATGAAGTCAGTATGCAATCATCATTAAAACAAATGTATTTTTATATAATTCGGTATATAACAAATTGTTCTGTGGACTCAGACTTTCCAACCAACAGTTGGAACTAGGATTATCCTGAACCTGGGTTTAAATTTTTAAAATTTCTGGAAATTAATCAATATTCATTAACTGGACTTCCTCACAGTGAAGCTCAGTGAAACCTTTATGCATGGCAAGTTGTTGAAAGTCTAAGATGGAAACTCTTCTCAAGGTCATTTGGGAACTAACTGAACAGGTAATCAATCAATTGTTTAATTCTTTAACTAATTAGATAAGAATCCTGTGAAATGAACAGCAAAAGATCAGAACAAGAAAATGAGTTTGTGTGATGATTTCAATGTGGAATCAAGTACAGAAAATATAATAAAGTGAGGTGAGAAAGACTGGGCAGAGAGGACTGAGATGCAAGCAGAATGTTAAGCCACCTCACTTTTAAAGGAAAAGCGTCAAAATTTAAAGTTCAAAGTAAATATATTATCAAGGGAAATGTACAAATCTAAGATTCATTTTCTTGTGGACATACTTAATAAATCCATAATCAAATCAATGAAAATCCGCACCAACTTGGGCATTCAATCAGTGTGCAAAGGACAACAAAATGTGCAAATAAAAAAATAAGGAAATAATATTAATAAATAAATAAACAATAAACATTGAGAACCTGTGATGAAGAGTTCTCGAAAGTAAGTCTATAGGTTGTGGAAACATTTCAATATTAGGGCAAGTGAAGTTATTGCCTTATCAATAACCATTATTAGTGTTTTGCTCATATTTAAAATCTAGTTTTTATATTCTACAGGTTGACACTCATTAATTAATAATTTGTGACATCCTTAAAATAGCATTTGATCTTGAAATAAAATTTTAATTTCCTGTGACAGCTCGAATTCTTACTTACAGTAAAATTACAGGAACATCATATTTTTGGTGACAGTTAATAATAGAATAACATGCTTCTAATAATTCCATATCCATAATTAAGAACAAGTACGCCTTCCTCTGAAGTTATTGTGGAATCTGTACTTAACGAACAGTGAAAGTTTGTACAAATGCTTTTTCCCAGAAAAAGATTTCATGTTTCCCAGAATCTTTCAGCTATGGTCTTCAAGAAAAAACAAGAATTTAATAACGATATCTATAGAAGGTTGTCAGTTTGACTCTTGTGCTTGAACTGCAGTCATTAATTTGGTAACATAACCATTCACCTATCATCCTCATATTCTATCTCCTATCACGATGCTGACTTGATTGGTTCATAAATCCCTGGACATGTTCAAACCACTTTCAATAACTTTGTGTCAGTAGTACAATGCAATATAAGTAGTGCCAAAAAAAAAATAGAAATAAAATGTAGTGAGGTAGTGGTCATGGGTTCAATGTCCATCCAGAAATCAGATGCCAGAGGAGAAGAAGCTATTCCAGATTCATTGAGTGTGTGCCTTCAGGGTTCAGTATCTCCTTCCTAATGGTAGAAATTAAAAGAGGGCATATCCAAAGTAGTGGGAGTCCTTAAGGGTGGATGCTGCCTTTTTGAGTCACTGCTCATTAAAGATGTCCTGGATACTACAGGGGCCAGTGCCCATGATGAAGCTGACTCATTTTACTACTCTCTAGCAGCTTACTTGGATCCTGTACAGTAGAGCTCCCCCACCCGCCCCCCAACTCCTATACCAGACGGTGTTAATGTTTTCAACGGTACATCTATAAAAATTTATGAGTGTCTTTGGTGACCTTTCAAATCTGGTCAAACTCCTAATGAAATATAGCTGTGGTTTTGCTTTCTTTATAGCTGCATTGATATGATGGGTCCAGATTAGGTCCTCAGAAATATTTACAGGAACTTGAAATGGCTCACTCTTTGCACTTTAATCCCTCTATGAGAACTGGTGTACGATCCTTTTTGAAAGTCCACAATCAGCTCTTTGTTCTTACTGACATCATGTCAAGGTTGTTGCTTCCATTAGTTATCCAATGAACCTAAGTTGCCACACCTTTCTCCAGTGAGTTATTAAACAAGTGTAGTGATACCTTTGTTATCTCTTCCCTAGATTCATAATGACAATAACATTGCAAGATGTAGACTTATGACTATGCCATTTTTGCCTGGTTATATCAAGAATACATTTCACACCACAAAGGAGTAGAGGTTGATATGGCAACAGTGGCTTAAAAATTATATGGAATTTTCCATACATACAGAGAGGGCTCTATTAGCAGATTAAAGCTGAGGGGAAATGTTTGAGGTCCTAAAAGTATAAAATTAATTTAACAGGTGTACTAAGAAGTGTGAAGTCCACATTAATTACTTTACACACTGAAGACTTTGCATATTTTCTTCCAGTATTAACATATGCAGATAGTGCATTAACAACATTGATTAGAGATTAGAAGGAAACTTAAATTTCCAACCTAAAGAATATTATTAAATTTTAAACACAAATGCATAGGGTTTTTAACATATTCATATTGCATTTGTAATTTTTCAAATTGTGAATATTTATGTACGTATTTATTTATTTTTATTTAGATACAGTGTAGATTAGGTCCATTCGGCCCTTGGAACTACGCCATCCAGCAATCCCCTGATTTAATGCCAGCTTGATCATGGGACAATTTAAATGACCAATTAACCTAACAACCAGGAGAAAACCCAGAGCACTCAGAAGAAACAGATGCAGAACATTTAAACTCTTACAGTCAGTGGCAGGAATTGAACCCTGGTTGCTGGTAAAGCATTGTACTAACCATTACACTACTGTGGCCCCCCGGTTAATTCTTTCCCTTGTTCACGTGTCATTCCTCTGCACAGTAATTCAGCTGTGTTCCTGAGAAAGGGGCACAACAGACAATTTAAAGAATGAAACAGTGAATATCAAAATGTATCATTTTCTCCGCCATCCTTGATTTGCCGGGTGTTGAACACAGTTCATGTAAAGAAATGTGAAAGAAAGAATTTAGGAAGGTATTCAGGTTGGAGCTGTGTTTTCAAGTTAAATTGTATCACAGCCCAGTGTCTGTAACCACATCATAAATTATCTCAAATTCCAGTGGCAATTTTATTAGCACACCAGAATACCAGCTCATTAATGCAAATATCAGCCAATCACGTGGCAGCAACTCAATGCATAAAAGCATGCAGACATGGTCATTGTAGTTTGGACCTAACATCAGAATGGGGAAGAATGTGATCTAAGTGACTTTGACTGTGGAATAATTGTTGGTGCCAGATGGGGTGGTTTGAGGATCTCAGAAACTGCTGATCTTCTAGGATTTTCACACTCAACAGTCTTGAGAGATTATATGTTCTCTGGTGCAAAAAAATTAAAAAAAACATCCAGTGAGTGGCAGTTCTAAGGCAAACACACCTTGTTAATGAGGGAGGTCAGAGGAGAATGGTCAGAGTGGTTCAAGCTGACAGGAATGAGACAGTAACTCAAATAACCACAGACTACAACAGTGGTGCACAGAGGACAATCTCTGAACACACAACACATTGAACCTTCAAATGGATGGACTACAGCAACAGAAGACCATAAACATACTCTCAGTGTCCACTTTTTTTAGGCGCAGGAGCTACCTAATAAAAAGGCTCTGAGTGTATTTGCCAAAACATTTAACCATGCCCAATATACTACGTATTCCAATAAATACTGAAGAAATACTCTCAGAGAATGGAGTAAGAAAACAAGCATTTGCCATGTTCAATCACTGCAGCTAAATATATTTAAATAAGTGTGAGTGGTGGTGGGATGGAGGAGTGGGAATGGGAGACACATACTGGCTGCCCCTCTATGGCATTGAAGAAATCTTCTATATTTAATTATAATATAAAATGCTCCATCTGGTGACATTGCAATTGAAAGTTAACAATCAGCTTACGTAAGAAAAATAAATTGAAGTCAATAAACCTGGACAGTTCTCTTTCCTCCTGTAGCTAATAACTTTAAATTACAAAAACACAATTATAGGTGGCATGGTGGAGATACGTCTCCTCCAAAGGAGGTATAAGTGCACCTTTCCTCCACTAGCCTGCAGGTCACCCTTCCGCAAGGTGTAGCATCAACTTAGCCCCACCGATCAGGGTCACATGAAGTCATGGGAGCCAGTGGTGCGTATTACAAGTCATGGTTATATGATCACTGACACCAGGCAGGCAATCTCTGAAGAATATTGATAATGGCTGGGGTCACCCATCTTGTAAAGACAGTCCAGAAGGTGGCAATGGAAAACCATTTCTGTAGAAAAATTAAGAACAATCATGGTCAAGGAAAGCCATAACTGCCCGTGTCATACGACATGGCACATAATGTTATTGATAATAACATAATTGACATAGGTTTCTACTTTAGAAGAATAAAAATTACCATAGAGGGTTATTGTTAAGCCCAGAATCTGAGCTGGAATGCAGCAATTTGAGATCCAGCTACATACACATGGTTCTGTGTAATGAAGAAAACACATTCAGGCCTTAGGGGATCAGTTGGACATCGTGAATAGTTAATATGTAGAAATAGTCTTGAAAAATTTTAAGAAGAAATATATTTATTGCTTCTCTCTCAGAATGGCAAATATTTATAAATTGGGAAGGTAACGTGACATGTTCACTGAAATGAAAATGCAAATATGAACCAGTAATGCAGCTTAGTCTGAACATGTTGGTTGCAAACCACTATCACAAGGAGTGTGATTATAGAAAATACATGCTCACAGAAGTCCTTAGCATCTAGGCCGGCAACACCCAGAATGGAGTTGTAGTTGTACAACAAGGAAGAAGGAAAGATCTAAATCTAGAATACAGTGGAAGAATGAGGTCTGAAGATGAGGAATTCTGAAAATACTCAATAAGTCAGGTGGTGTTTGTGAAGAGAGAAATAATGCTAAGGATTCACATAATTAATTCCTTATGAATCGTAACTTTAGATCATTTGACTGAAAAATTCGTTCTGTTTTTACCTCCACAGAAAATACCAGAAGATCACAAGATAGTGGAGCAGAGTTAGACCATTTGGCCCATTGAGCCTGTTCCACCATTTCATCATGGCTGATTCATTTCCCTCCCAGCCCCAATCTCCTGCCCTCTCTCTACATTCCTTCATGCCTTGACCAATATAGAATCTATCAACCTCTGCATTAAATATATGAAAAAACTTGGCCTCTACAACTGCCTGTGGCAATAAGTTCCACAGATTCACCACTCTCTGGCTAAAGATAATTCTCCTCATTTCTGCTCTAAAAGGACACCTCGCTATTCTGAGGCTGTGTCATCTGGCCCTAAATTCCACCATAGGAAACATCTTCTTCACATCCATTCTTTCAAGGCCTTTCGCTATCTGATAGGTTTCAATCAGGTCACTCCTCAATCTCCTGAATATAGGCCCAGATAATATAGGCCTCATATCACAATCCGTTCAATCCTGGAATCATTTTGACACTTAATTTTGAACCCTCTCCAGAGTCAGTACATTCAAAACTTTTCACAATACTCCACGGGAGGCCTCACCAGTGCTTTATAAAGCCTCAACATTACATCCTTATTTTTATACTCCAGTCCCCTTGAAATGAACACTACCATCGCATTTGCCTTCCTCACCACCAACCAACCTGAAAATTAGGCGTTTGGGAACCCTGAACAAGAACTCCCAAGTCCCTTTACTCCTCAGATTTTTCAATTTTCTCTCCATTTAAAAAAAAATCTACCCTTCCATTTCTTCTACCAAAGTGCATGACCATACACTTCCCGACACTGTATTCCATCTGCCACCTCTCTGCCCATTCTCCTAATTTATCTAAGTCCTTCTGTACCCTTTCTACCTCTTCAAAACTACCTGCCCCTACACCTATCTTTGGGTCATCTGAAAACATTGCAACAAAGGCATCAACTCCATTATCTAAATCATTGACACGTAACATAAATAGAACTGGTTCCAAAACAGGCCCCAGTGGAACACCACTTGTGAGAAAAGAGTCCCCTTATTCCCTCCCAGTCATTGCCTCCTGCCAATCAGCCACTGCTTTATCCATGCTAGAGTCTTTCCTGTAATACCATTGGCTCTTAACTTGTTAAGCAGCCTCATGTGTGGCTCCTTGTCAAAGGCCTTCTGAAAATCCAAGTACACAACATCCACTGATTCTCCTTTGTCCATCCTGATTATTATTTCTTTGAAGAACTTCAACAAATTTTTCAGGCAATATGTCCTTTGAGGAAATCATGCTGAGTACAGCCTATCTTATCATGTGCCTCCAAGTACCCCGAAACCACATCCTTAACAATTGAATCCATAATCTTCCCAACCACTGAGATTAGACTAACTAGCCTATAATTCACTTTCATCTGCCTCTCTACCTTCTTGAAGAGCGGCACGGCTGTTGCAATTTCCCAGTCTTTCCAAACCATTCCAGAATCTAGTGATTCTTGAAAGATCATTACTAATGTCTCCACAATCTCTTCAGCCACCTCTTTCAGAGCCATGCAGTGTACACCACCTAGTGCAGGTGACATATCTACCTTCAGACCTTTCAGTTTCTCAAGATCATTCTCTGTAGTAATGAAACTTCACACTCTTCTGACCCCTGACACTGTCAAACTTCCACAATATTACTAGTGTTTTCCACAGTGAAGACTGATGCAAAATACTTATTCAGTTCCTCTGCCATTTTGTTGGCCACCATTACTACCTCTCCAGCATCGTTTTCCAGTGGTCAGTATCCACTCTCCCCTTTCTTTTACACTTCATATATCTGAACAAACTTTTGGTATCCTCTGTAATATTATTAGCTTGCTTATCCTCATGTTCTATCTTTTTCATCTTTATGACTTTTTAGTTGCCTTCTGTTGGTTTTTAAAAGCTTCCCAATCCTGTAACTTCTCACTAATTTTTGCTCTATTATATGCCCTCTCTTTGGCTTTTATGTTGGCTTTGACTTCTCTTATCAGCCATGATTGAGTCATTCTACCTTTAGAATACTTCTTCCTCTTTAGGATGTTTATATCCTCTGTAATTCCCTTTACTCCATTGTAATACTGATACATCTGCCTTTAGCTTCTCCTTCTCAAATTTCAGGGTGAATTATATCAGATGCTGTCTAACTTCCTGAATATTTCCAAGACATATTGTTTGCTTTTCAAATTTCTAGCATCAGCATTTTAAATATTTTTCAGCAATATCAAAGAAGTAGATGTATTAATATTAATGGAATATTCTTAAGTAGCAGAGAAAGACTACTACTTACAAAATAACCCAACAACAGTGTAGCCCTGAGTTTTACATGACCTGGCATTCTTACCAACATACTGATGATAGATTATTTTGGAAATACTCTACTTTACAGATGAATGTATTTATTTGTTTCTCGATACTCCATAACCTTAACTGTGTTGGGACGAATTTGTCAACTGGAATTAATCATTTCAATTAACTAACAGTTGCTGGCTTGGTAGAGTAGAGGTCAGCACAACATTTTACAGTGCAGGTGATCCGGGTTCAATTCCCTCTACTGCCTGTAAGGAGTTTGTATGTTTTCCCAGTGACTGCGTAGGTTTCCTCCAGGTGCTCTGGTTTCCTCCCACAGTCCAAAGACCTACCAATTGGTGTGCTAACTGGTGATTGTAAACTTCCCATGAGTAGGCTTGGATTAAATTGGTGTTGTTGGACAGTGAAGGACTGGAATGGCCTATTCCATTCTGTATCTCAATAAATAAATTCAGCCTCACTATTTCTCAGAATGCAGAACCCTGAGACTTACTGAGTAACACATTTCAGCCCGCCTGTACTCCGCTTCAATCCAGAATCTGCCTAAACGTGGATTTCAACTTCTAGAATTCTCCAAACTTATGCCAGTCTGGTCATAACCTTGGACTTCCCATGCTTGAAAGCTATTAATCAGTAGTTTAATATATTCTCTAGTATGTTTAGATTACATTTCTTTTGCTGCTATTCTTTTTACAATCCATTTTCTGATACAAAAAAAAACCTAGAAAAGAGGCATACCACTTAAATGCCAGAAAATGAAAAGGGCTGGTGTTCAGAAAACATAGCTTCCCTGCGTGTCAATCACAGAAAGGTAACATCTAGGTAGAGCGGGTTCTTCGGGAGGCAGGTGGAATATTTCTGTTCATTACAAGACAATTTGAGTACAAGGATATAAGGCCTGGGTGAGACTACAGATGAAATATTTTGTCCAGGTGTATCCCTTTCAATCACTGGTTAAAAAATTAACTGAGGCAAATTCGTATGTAGCACATTTGCAGTCTACCTGGCATCAATTTCAGTGCCCCCATTCAACCTAATTCCATTGGCCATGCTTCATCATTCCTGTTATTTTCTCTGTGTACCACATTTTATTCAGTCTGAATTAGCATCACTGAATTAATGAGATCCAGATGGAGACCATTCAAACACTATGTTTGTGCCAGCAATCCATACAGTCCCATTTTATCTTTTCCTGAGTGTCTACAAACTAGTTTCCCTCCTGTGCCTATTGGTGCCAATGACCACAACCAATAACAAATAAAAAGCTGGGATAGTAGAACAAATCAATGTGTAGCTGGAGTGATGGCCATAGATTTCAAAGTTCAAAGTGAAATTTATTGTTGATGTACTTACGTATATGTAAATATATACTATTTGAGGTTCATTTTCTTGCAAATATTTACAGGAATATAAAGAAATACAATAACAAAAACTATACATAAACAAAGACTGATAAACAACAAATGTGAGAAAGAAAACAAATTGGGCAAACAAAAAGAACATGAGTTGCAAAGAGTTCTTGAAAGTGAATGTGAAGTTTGTAGAATCAGTTTGGATTTCAGGTGAATGAAGTTGTCCAAGGAGCCAGATGATTGTAAGGTAATAGCTGTTCCTGAAGCAGTGGTTTAGGACTTCAGGCTTCTCTACCTCCTGTCCAATAATAGAAGTGAGAGGAGAACATGATATTCTCAGTGGTGTGGAGGCTTTTGCCTGTGATGGACTGGGCTGTAACTACCACTTGCTGTATTTGTTTTCTGTTCCTGGGGATTGATGTTTCCATACCAGACCATGATTCAAGCAGTTGTACATCTATGGAAGTACGCCGAAGTTTTTAGTGACATGCCAAATCTATGTAAACTTCAAACAAAGTAGAGTTGCTATTGTACCACGTACGTGCTGGTCCCAGGACAGATCTTCTGATATGATAATGCCAAGGATGCATTATCATCCTTAATGATATCAATAATGCTGTTGAATCTCTCCACCTCCAATCCCCTAGTGAGGATTGGCTCATGGACCTCTAGCTTCTTCTGCCTGTAGTCTATAATCAGCTGGCATTGAGTGAGATGTTGTGGTTCCACAACAACATCTGATTTTTAATCTCCCTCATATTTGCATATTTGTCACCATCTTTCATTCGGCTATCAACAGTGGTGTTATTGTCAGCAGTCTTAAATATGACGTTGGAGCTGTACCAAGCCACACAATCAGAGATATAAAGTGAATAAAGCAGACAGGAACCACGTGGCCCGCAGTGCAGCTGTGCCAGTGGTGAGTGTGAAGAAGACGTTGTTGCCAATGCCCCGGTGAGGAAGCTGAGGATCCAGTTTCACAGGGAGGTATCAAGACCCAGGTTTTGGAGCTTAGTGAGGAGTTTCAAAGGGATGAAAGCATTGAATGCTGAACTGTAACCAATGAAAACCATCCTGATGCATGCATTTTAGTTGTCCTGATGTTCCAGAGATGACCAATGAAATGGCATCTGCTGTTGACTTGCTGTAACTAGACAGATTGGAAAGAAGCCGGGTCACTCCACAGGCAGGAGTTGATCTACTTCATGGTCAATCTCTCGAAACACTTCATCACAGTAGATGTAAGTACTACTGGATGCCTATCACTGAGGCAGGTTGCCACATTCTTCTAGCGCACTGATATCATTGAAATATCAGTGACCTAGAACAGGCCCTTCTGGCTCAGTAAGCTGCACCACCCAGCAAACCCCCTACTTAACACCAGCCAAACTGCAGGGCCACTTATAATGAACATTCTAACCAATATGTTTTAGGACGTGGAAGGAAGCTGGAGCACCTGAAGGAAACACATGGTTTACAGAGGGGAATGTACAAACTCCTTACACCTGGCATGGGAATTGAACTCTGAATTCTGCAATGTAGCATCACACCTACGAGCATGGAGTCACCTCTGGTGGAAGAATCTCTAAGAATAACCAAAAATAGAGTAAACTTAAATTAAAAAGTCATAAAGTTTTTATAATTTTGTACAAAGACAAGAGCAGGTGATTTTCTTTTTATTTTATTTAAGATACAGTGTGGTGTAAGCCGTTCTGGCCTTTTGAGTCACACTGTCCAGCAACTCCCGATAAACACAATTAACCCTAACTTAATCATGAAGCAATTCACAATGACCAATTAACCTACTTGGTCCATGTTAGGACTGTGGGAGGAAACTGGAGTACTGAGGAAAACCCAGGCATTCCACAGGGAGGACATACAGAGACTCATAGAAACAAAGAAACATAGAAAACCTACAGCACAATACAGGGCCTTCGACCCACAAAGTTGTGCTGAACATGTCCCTACCTTAGAAATTACTAGGCTTACCTATAGCCCTCTATTTTACGAAGCTCCATGTACCTATCGAAAAGTCTCTTAAAAGACCCTGTTGTATCTGCCTCCACCACCGGTGCTGGTAGCCCATTCCACGCACTCACCACTCTCTGAGTGAAAAACTTACCCCTGACAACTCCTCTGTACCTACTTCCAAGCACCGTAAAACTATGTCCTCTTGCGGCAATCATTTCAGCCCTGGGAAAAAGCCTCTGACTATCCACACGATCAAAGCCTCTCATCATCTTGTACACTTCTATCAGGTCACCTCCTTCACTCCAAGGAGAAAAGGCCGAGTTCACTCAACCTATTCTCATAAGGCATGCCCCCCAATCCAGGCAACATCCTTGTAAATCTCCTCTGCACCCTTTCTATGGCTTCACATCCTTCCTGTAGTGAGGTGACCAGAACTAATCACAGTACTCCAAGTGGGGTCTGACCAGGGTCCTATTTAGCTGCAACATTGCCTCTCGGCTCCTAAATTCAATTCCATGATTGATAAAGGCCAATACACCATATGCCTTCCTAACCACAGAGTCAACCTGCGCAGCTGCTTTGAGTGTCCTAAGGACTTGGACCCCAAGGTCCCTCTGATCCTCCACACTGCCAAGAGTCTTACCAGTATAACTATATTCTGCCATCATATTTGACCTACCAAAATGAACCACTTCACACTTATCTGGGTTGAACTCCATCTGCCACTTCTCAGCCCAGTTTAGCATCCTGTCAATGTTCTACTGTAACCTCTGACGGCCCCCAACACTATCCACATCACCTCCAACCTTTGTGTCATCAGCAAATTTACTAACCCATCTCTCCACTTCATCATCCAGGTCATTTATAAACATCATGAAGAGTAAGGGTCCCAGAACAGATCCCTGAGGCACTCCACTGGTGACCAACCTCCATGCAGAATATGACCCGTCTACAACCACTCTTTGCCTTCTGTGGGCAAGCCAGTTCTGGAACCACAAAGCAATGTCCCCTTAGATTCCATGCCTCCTTACTTTCTCAATAAGCCTTGCACCTTATCAAATGGCTTGCTGAAATCCATATACACTACATCTACTGCTCTTCCTTCATCAAGGTGTTTAGCCACATCCTCAAAAAATTCAATCAGGTTCATAAGGCACAACCTGCCCTTTAAAAGCCATGCTGACTACTCCCAATCATATTATACCTCTCCAGACGTTCATAAATCCTGCCTCTCAGGATTTTCTCCATCAGCTTACCAACGACAGGTAAGACCCACTGGTCTATAATTTCCTGGGCTATCTCTACTCTGTTTCTTGAATAAAGGAGCAACCGCAACCCTCCAATCCTCCGGAACCTCTCCTGCCCCATTGATAATGTAAAGATCATCGCCAGAGGCTCAGCAATCTCCTCCCTCAACTCTCACAGTAGCCTGGGGTACATTTTGTCTGGTCCCAGCGACTTATCCAACTTGATGCTTTCCAAAAGCTCCAGCACATCCTCTTTCTTAACATCTACATGCTCAAGCTTTTCAGTCTGCTGCAAGTCATCACTACAATCACTAAGATCCTTTTCCGTATTGAATACTGAAGCAAAGTATTCATTGAGTAGCTCTGCTATTTCCTTAGGTTCCTTCCACACTTTCCCACTGTCACCTTTGTTAGGTCCTATTCTTTCACGTCTTATCCTCTTGCTCTTCACATACTTGTAGAATGCCTTGGGGTTTTCCTTAATCCTGCTCACCAAGGCCTTCTCATGGCCCCTTCTGGCTCTCCTAATTTCCTTCTTAAGCTCCTTCCTAGTAGCCTTATAATCTTCTAGATCTCTAACGTTACCTACCTCTCTGAACCTTTTGTAAGTTTTTCTTTTCTTCTTGACTAGATTTATTACAGCCTTTGTACACCATGGTTCCTGTACCCTACCATAACTTCTCTGTCTCATTGGAACATACCTGTACAGAGCTCTTTACAAATATCCCCTGAATATTTGCCACATTTGCCACACTCCTTACAGAATGGCATCAGAATTAAACTCAGTCTCAGTAACTCTATTGTGTGGTATACCTCAGTGTTGTTGGGCTAGACCTGATTGAAGGTGGGGGAGGGGTGTGTGGTTGGCAGTTGCTTGTGCCTTTGGCAGAGAAATGGGAACCTGAGTTGAGTCAGGTGGCAAAAAAGTGAAGCTGAAACTGAAAATTAGTAGTGTGCAAGTATGAAAAAGGGTCAGACTGCAGAAAACATTAAATGTATATCAGGTAATAGTAAGCATGTTAAACTGTAATGCATAATTGGCATCAACTATACCTTTGCTACAAAGAGACAACTGAAAAAGTGTTCAATCTGTCATTCTATGAATGAAATAATAACACCATTAGAAGTGGTGCAATAGGTTGTACTGATGCCCCAGAGCCTGAGCAACCTAATTTCAATCCTGATTTTAGGTGCACTGTTTGTGGAGTTGACACGCTTTTGCTGTGTTCATGTGACTTTATCCTGCTTGGTTCAGTTTCCCTGCAAACCCAAAGACATGCTGAATCAGAAGGGAAGAACTGAGTTTGTGGGAGACAAAGGGTTAAAAAGACACATGTCAGGGCTGTGTGGGATTGTTTAATAACTTTCATATCAGAAATCTAAACAGAATGAGCAACATCTGGGATTTGAGAGCTTTCAGCAGAAACAAGGTGACCAAATAGATGTTAAAGAAAAATAAAGTCTTCAGCATCCTAGGTTTTTGATATGGTGTCAGATGATATGCCCTTCCACAGAGCCCTGATCTCAACATCATCGAGACTGTCTGGGATCACTTGGAGAGGCAGAAGCAAGCGAGACGGGCAAAGTCTGCAGAAGAACGGTGGGACAACCTACCAGCCAATTTTCTTATAAAACTGCACAACAGTGTACCTAAGAGAATTGATGCAGTTTTAAAGGCAAAGGTGGTCACACCAAATATTGATTTGAATTCAGTTTTCACTGTTTACTGCTCTTTATAGTAAACATTTTGATATTTAGAAAGTTTTAATTTCATTATTTTGAAAGCATCTTCGCTTTACAATATTTTTACATCTACCTAAAACTTTGCACAGTACTCTAAAATAAAATATGACAGCAAATTAGCAAGAAATATTTATGCAGAATTTAATGGCTTCATATTTAATACAATTTATTTTGATGCCCTCCATTAATTGGGGCCGACCATGGATGTTGCATCTCAGATGTCTATACAAGCCACCATAGTACGATACGGAGAGCAAGCTGTTGCCCACGTGGCAGACTCCATGCAGCTGATGAGACTGATATAGTTTGGCACCAGTGGCGCTGCTGGAGTTGCCAGTCAGCATTTAGCTCAACATAGCACTGCCTCAGGGATGCCAGCGCTGCATTTTCCCCTCAGGATTTACTCCCAAAGCCTTCTCTATATGGGGGTATGGCCATGAGGCAGTGGAGGTTTGAGATCATACGTTTTCTTCTCCTAGATGAGCTGCCAGCTATGGCTGATGAGCTCAATATTCCTGAAGCAACTGGTTTTAAGGCACCAGTAACCCACCTTTTCCTCTTCTCCTGTCAGCAGAAACCACGTGTAAAGGCCAGGAGCTGGACCTGGTTGTCAGAGGCTATTTGAGATGAATGTTATTAGGAGAATTTAATAGGCAGTGGGGGTTTATCCCCATTACTTCTGGCTATAACATATTTATTGATTGAGATACAGCACAGTATAGGCCCTTCCGGCCCTTCGAGCTGTGCTGCCCACCAATCCTCCGATTTAATCTTAGCCTAATCACAGGGCAATTTTCAATCACCAATTCACCTGCTAACCGGCATGTCTTTGGACTGTGCGAGGAAACAGATGCGCCCAGAGAAAGCTGTTGCGGTCCTGGGGAGAAAATACAAACTCTTTTCAGGCATCAGTGGGAATTGAAGCCGCACTGCAGGTACTGTAGAGTGTTGTGCTAATGACTATGTTAGCCAGCCACACTATTGTGCCACACAAGTCTACTTCAGCCAGTCAGGCTCTCAATTCAGCTCTTCAAATTTCCCCATGCCTCATGCAAGTTAGTGCATTGAGTTTCCTAAAAGAACTCTAGATTCATTCACTGCCTCCAGAGTTTGTAATATTTCCAACCCTTACTCTGACATGAAATCTCAAGAACAAGAAGTTGACCCTTTTAAAATTTGGCAACACTTCTTGGATCAGCAGGTTTTGTTAGAACTGTTGCAATTAAAACAGAACATAAAACATAGAAATCTAGAGCACATTACAGGTCCTTTAGCCCACAATGTTGTGCCGACCATGAAACCTACTCTAGAAACTGCCTAGAATTTCCCTAGCACTTAGCCCTCTACTTCTCTAAGCTCCATGTACCTACCTGAGTCACTTAAAAGACCCTATTGCATCCACCTCTACCACCTTTGGTGGCAATGCATTCCACGCACCCACCACTCTCTGTGTGGAAAAACCCCTGACATCCCCTCTGTACCTACTTCCAAATGCCTTAAAACTATGCTCCCTCATGTTAGCCATTTCAGTCCTGGGAAAAAACCTCTGGCTATTCGCACGATCAATGCCTCAAATCTTTGGCAAGATTTTAAAGAGGCTAAATACAGCTTCTTGCATTTTTCTTGGAATTGTCATGATGTCAAGATCACATGTCTCTGGATAGTTGGACTCCACACTGCGATTCGGAGAGCAGCCCTTGGGCCACAGGAAGTAGAAGCTGTTAAGGAGGATCCTGGTAATGGCTTTCCCTGTAGTGGCCCCCTCTCTAGTTACCAAGTCTCCTTTCGTGAAGAGAGTCACAATTAAAGCATCTCTGAAGTCATCTAGAACATCCTCTTCTTACCATGTGTGAGGAATGATGCTGCGTATTTGTAACTGAAGCTGCTCATCACAGAGGTTTATAACTTCAGTGAAGACAATGTCTGCTCCTAAGTACTTGTCATTTTTTCGTTGTCTTTTTGGCTAAGTAGTGGTGGTAAGGTTCAGGACTGGCAATAAGGCTAGCCAAGATAGACTGCTGTGTAAAGGAGTCAAGCATATTGACATCAAAGATAGTCAGGTTTGAAGAGGCCTTCAGAATGTTCCTTTCAATGGGTATTGCCTAACTCTTGGTCATACATTGGTTTCAATATTTTCTGTCCATGGGGTGTTCGAGTGTTGGGATTGCAGGTGACCTTTAATACTAGTGATGAACCCTTCACTGGTCATGCGTGTTGGCAAGGTACTGGGTCTCCTGAACTCTAGGCTTCAGATAACAGAATTTCTTCTGAAACTTTGCCATCAGTAAAAGTGTTTATTTCCCCTCTGGAGTTCCAATCTAGAAATACCTAGTGAATTAGCTCCATGATTTTACAGTCATTCTCACCTAATCAATGTGTTTCTTCTTGCTGGAGAAGCATTGACAAGGCTTTCACAAAGCCTCCAAAATGATGGGCCAAATATCAGTGCCCTGTATTGAGACTCAGTCCATTACATTGGATAGGCTATATTATTCATTTGCCCAGTGCCAGACACTCAAAACAGACTTTATTCTCCTTGCGCAGTCACAGGAAAAAAATAACAGCAGAGAACAGAAAAGATTCAACAATGCACTCAAACCCTTCTGGAAGAAATGCAAATCCACTGACTCCTGTAAATCTTAGTCAAAGTGGGAATATTCAGAAAGTTAACTCTGCAATGCTCAGCTCCACAAAGAATGATCATCGCTTTGTTGCCAAATTGTTCAAATCAGCCTTCTTTCAACTTTCTAAAATACTCTTTAATATGTCTTTTAAAGTTCACAAGAGCTACTACGGTAAATTGGAATCATATTTACCTTCTAATTTTATTATAAATTTAATACACTGAAACTCAAGCAGATAAATTCTATTATTCTTGATGAATTTATAAACTTCATTCAAAAGAGTATGTTTTCTTCCTTACTGACCCATCAATCTCATTCCTAAATACCCTTTTCACTTTCACACTTATGATGTTTGACAATCTTTTAAGCTAACTGTCAAACTCATCTGAAAATTTATTGCGAGAATAATCATCTTATATTATATTCTTTACATTTATAAATACTGCTCTCCCCTGTCTTTCTGAAACTTTGAAGCTCCATAACAGAATAAGGTTATTGCTTTTGCTTGTAAGTCAAACAGCACTTAACTCGTACTTGGTTTTTGTTTTATATCAGTTTGCTTTCATGGTTTACCAATTATTTTTGTACGTGAAGGTTGAGGCTGTTGCCAGTGGAATTTGAAGAAAAGCTATTGCACATCCCTTTCCTTCAGTATGATGCACACTGTCAAAATAAAATATTCATAACAAAGAAGAAATATTCCAGGCCTAGTAAATAATAAATGTAAGGTTATATACTAAGATTTATATATTTTTAAACATTGATTCTACAAGATACGTGGAAGCACATCGTTGGGATATATTTAAATACAACATGCTGGAATTCATTCCAAGGTTCAAAGTTCAAAGTACATTTATTATCAAAGAATAGACACATGAAACAACCTTGAGATTCATCTCCTAACAGGCAGCCACAAAACAAAGAAACCCAAAAGAACCATGAAAAACAAGGAAGACTGCCAATCACCCAATGTGCAGAGAGAAAGAAATCATGCAAAGCTAAACAGAAACAAGTAACGTTATGAACTGAAGCCCAGAGAGAAATTCCATGCACAGACCCTTAGTTCAGCACAGAGCAGAGGAGCGAGCTGAACCGGCCCGTCCCGTCCCTTGTGTCTGGCTGGACTCCGTTGTCTCAATTTGGCCAGTATCCAACCTTTCCGATTCAGCCCAGCATCTAAATTGTTGTTCAAACGTCAGATTCTGTCACTTCGATATGCTCTTACCCTTACTCTCACTTATGCATTTACCCACTTACTTATTTAAGTCAAAGTTGGAAGACTTGCAATAATTTAATTTAAATTTCAGTTCGTGATTACAAAAGAAAATCTTAACTGGTCTCATTTGAATTGTTCTCCCTTTGCTCAGATCCTAAATGGCATTGCTCACAATAGGAGTCTTATTATTCCAACCTGACTCCAAAGCAAAATCAACAATAGCACATTGTGTATTTATATTTAAGTAATGTTTGAGTAATCGTGTGTGTGTGTGCGTGTGTATACATATATATTGATTAAGCATTTTTGTTCCTTTAAATAATTTATTATGAGTTATATATAAATACGCGAATTGCATACATCATCACACTATCATATGATACTTGTGCTCCTCGCTTAAAGTAAACTTGAAGTTAGACATGCATTTCAGATTCCCATGTCTTCCTTTGAATTCATTTAATATCTTAAAGTTGCAAAACATAACACAGTAGGTCATTAATATGAAAAAGTACTGATGTGGCATGTACATTTTGGATAGAAAACTTCAAAGTCACAATCTGAAACCAAAAAATGTGCTTTAACTTATCAGTAATCAATAATCAGTTCAGAAATTACATTGAAATATTCTAACTGAATACTTCTCTAATACTTAATCATAAAGTGTATTCTAGATCCTAACAATTCGCCAACCATACAATCATTCTTTTTATCTAGTTTTTATGCCAATTTTCTCAAATTTAGATCCTCTTTGCTGAATAGTCAGGTCAGAATCAGAATCAGGTTTATTATCAACGGTATGTGACGTGAAATTTGTTAACTTAGCGGCAGCAGTTCAATGCAATATATAATCCAGCAGAGAGAAAAAATAATAATAAATAAAATAAAACGTAATAATAAATAAACAAGTAAATCAATTACGTATATTGAATAGATTTTAAGAAAAGTGCAAAAACAGAAATACTGTATATTAAAAAAGTGAGGTAGGGTCCAAAGATTCAATGTCTATTTAGGAATCGGATGGCTGAGGGGAAAATGCTGAGTGTGTGTCTTCAGGCTTCTGTATCTCCTACCTGATGGTAACAGTGAGAAAAGGGCATGTCCTGGGTGTTGGAGGTCCTCAATAATGGACGCTGCCTTTCTGAGACACCGCTCTCTGAAGATGTCTTGCGTACTTTGTAGGCTAGTGCCCAAGATGGAGCTGACTAGATTTACAACCTTCTGCAGCTTCTTTCGGTCCTGTGCAGTAGCCACTCCATGCCAGACAGTGATGCAGCCTGTCAGAATGCTCTCCATGGTACAACTATAGAAGGTTTTGAGTGTATTTGTTGACATGCCAAATCTCTTCAAACCCCTAATAAAGTATTGCCACTGTCCTGCCTTCTTTATGACTACATCGATATGTTGGGACCAGGTTAGATCATCAGAGATCTCGACACCCAAGAACTTGAAGCTGCTCACTCTCTCCACTTCTGATCCCTCTATGAGGATTGGTATCTGTTCCTTCATTTTACCCTTCCTGAAGTCCACAATCAGCTCTTTCGTCTTATTAACATTGAGTGCCAGGTGGTTGCTGTGGCACTATTTCACTAGTTAGTATATCTCACTCCTGTACGCCCTCTCGTCACCAACTGAGATTCTACCAACAATGGTTGTATCCAATTAGGTGAAAAAAAAATCATAAATCTAAATTTGCCAGGTCCAAATTAGGGATGTGGGCAAAATATCAAGACAGCTGGTAAAAATCAGGAAATGCTGTGAATACGGAATACAAGAGATTCTGTAGATGCTGGAAATCCAGAGCAACACACGCAAAATGCTGGAGAAACTCAGCAGGCCAGGAAACATCTATGGAAGTGAATAAATAGTCAATGTTACAGGCTGAGTCATTTCTTCAAGATTCCAGCATTTTGTGTGTATTGCTATGAATACTAATATTGAACTTAATATTACTCATATTTACAGCCATTGCTCGCGTCTCTAATGACTTCTAATTTTCAGAAATCAGCATACAAACTGACAGAAGTTCCATATGCCATTACTTCATCTACTTAATTTGAGA
Organism: Hemitrygon akajei; assembly: GCF_048418815.1. Taxonomy (NCBI): domain Eukaryota; kingdom Metazoa; phylum Chordata; class Chondrichthyes; order Myliobatiformes; family Dasyatidae; genus Hemitrygon; species Hemitrygon akajei. Next base: position 193,409,150 of record NC_133128.1, read on the forward strand.
CAGAAATGTTATTTATAATTAGATTCTGAGGTCAGAAATAATTTCTATTCTTCAGTCCCATGACTACTTATTAACTAATGGATACAAGAGTTAAATACAGCATGTTGTTGTCATAAATATTAGGTATCAAAACAATGGGGCAAACTTTCTGCTGACAGTTGCCCAGGTCTGTTGGTAGATTCATCTGTCACAGGGATATAGGCCAATTTGCTTTCCAAACCAAGACTCTCAAGTTCGGCTAATGGACAACGTGTTGAAATGTGAGATATGACCAAAGAAAAAATGTGTGTATACCGAGTGCATCATACAGTGATCCCTCGAGGTTTTTTTTCTTTTACAACTGCATGGGCTTTGAGCAGGAAATTTTTACACAGCCTGAAAACTGTGTGGCACTTTAAGTGTTTTTATTTGTAATATGCATACTGTGGATATTTAGAATGAAAATTGAAGAATTGCATACTTTTGATTCTATTTATTAATGGAAGGGTATAATGAAATAGAGTAGAACAAAGAAAATCTTTTACATTTTGTAACTGTGTCCATTTCCAGCTATACAGCAACAAAGGCCACGTGTGCAGGCCATTTCAGTTACTGTGGGGCCATACACCCATGCGGCTTAGAGGGAACAGGGATGATGAGGTCAGACAGATTTTCCAACTCTCAGCCTACTGAATCTGTCGGCCTATATCACATTGTGAGTCCTATTAAAATGACTGGGAAAAGCCACTAAAGGAAGACAGATATGCGGAGCTTTTCAATAAAGTTGATTGAAATATTTTTGTCTACCAGTGTTTACAGTCCTTTAATTTTTTAGTATAATTTTATTTTTTTTAATATATCCTAGAAATGTTTGAATATTTAATAACTGACAGCCAAGACAGGTATTGAGCCTGAGGGTAAGGCCTCAGCAGCTGTCAAACCCTCCTGTCAGTACAGTTAATTTCTTGTGCTGAGGCAGCTCGTAATTTGCATTATTCAATACAGACACACTGGACACTGGATAATGGAGTGAGACGTCCAGTGATAAAGAATGCCCACGACCAGCTGAGCTGAAAGGAACATGGAGGCCCTAGGACAGGTGGCTAGTGTTTTGGATATCAGATGTTGCCTGGTATTCATTTCTCAAGATGTTGTAATTATAGAAGCTGCATTGTGTGTGATGATTCAGGAACATCGTCACACAGGCTTGAATAGAAACACAAAGTTGCAAAGGTCCGCCTGAAACATAGTGTTGGTATGGACTTACAGACTGCAGAATTATGCAATGCAGATGAAGACTAGTTGGACAAGAGGATCTGAAATAAAGAAAAGTGGCATGAGATCTGGATTACTTGACAAGTTGTTATGATCAGGAACACACTTCTTGAAAGAGTTGTTGAAATTTATTCTTGATAATGAGAAGGAAGGAATGCTAGATTGAGTTCTGTATGGTACAGTATGGTAGCGTTGGGGTTAAAGCAACACCATTACAGTGCCAGCAAGCCGAGTTCAATACCCGCCACTATCTGTAAGGAGTTTGTGCCAGTTCCCTATGATGGCATGGGCTCTGGTTTCCTCCACATTCCAAGAGCATATGGGTTAATAGTATAATTGGTCACATGGGTGTAATTGGGTAGCTTGGGCTCATTGGTCCAGGAGGGCTTGTTACCAAGCTGCATCTTTTAATAAGATCATGTATTTTCTTTAGAAGTTCAAAGGATAACAGTGTTCAGAATATTTCTGGAGGAGAACTCATTTCACAAGTCTGAAATGGGACCTGGCAGAAATGGATAAAAGCACAACAATGTTCGACAGAAGAATACCTGAACAACTGGAGGCCTTTATCAGGCACTCAAGGCCAGATTTCCTTGGATAACTGCAGTTATGGATATTAAAATACTACAGAGTAAAAGGGATCAAAGTGAATATTCATCACACTTCAATGACAAACTCTGCCATCTTCATCGGGGACGATGCCTGGGGATATCTAGTCTGGTGGTATTTAAACTCCCATTGTCCATCAATTCTAAACAAGGTGGGAGAGTGGAAACCTGATTGGATGAGGACTAACCAGTCAGGAGAGGCAGACGATGGTGGTATAAATACCACAGCACTAGATGTGTCCAGGGATCATCCCTGATGAGTTTATCATCAAAATTTTGTTAAAATTGATATTTGAACCCCGCTGGAAGCCTGAGAAGAAAGTATTTGGATTCCATTGTGTTTCTATATTTCATGGCTGTCAGGGTTGTATACTGCATATTTACTTTGATAATAAATGTACTTCGAATCTTTGAACTTTGAATCTTTAACTGAAGGGTATAATGAAATAGAGTACAACAAAGAAAATTGTTCATGCTTTTTCAACTTTTTCTTGTCTGGCTTTATACCAGCTGCGTGGCAACAAAGGCTGTGTGCGCGGGAGCATTTCCGTTGCTGCGTGGCCCCACATCCATGCAGCTTAGTGGGAACAGTGAAAACGAAAGTACTAAAATATCTAATTAATGGAACCCTCAAGACTTTATATAAACGTAAATTATTCAAAAGAAGGATGGGACTGAGAAGGCATGATAAATAGCATCTTGTGAAGGCAGTCAGGGTTCAGGAAATAACTAGTTTGCATCTGTTTTCTCAAGGCCACTGCCACATGAAAGGAGGAGCTGCTGAATAAACTAGTTGCTAAAAACAGATAATAAGCAAGCACTTTTGAGATAATGGGTTGTGATAAAGGAGAAACAGGCAGAGTGCTTCTCCAGTTACAGAGAGATTCCAAACCACGACTGCAATTGCCTCGGTTTTATAATGTGCTTAAACTTGGTGCCGGAAGATTGAGGCAAGGTAGGGAAGCTGAATATTTCATTCCCACATGAACAGAAAAGAGGCAAAAGTTTGTGTGTCATAAATCAGTGGTCCCCAACCACGGGGCCGCAAAGCATATGCTACTGGGCCGCAAGGAAACAATATGATTTGGCGATATGAAACGATATGAGTCAGTTGCACCTTTCCTCATTCCCTGCCATGCCCACTGTTCAACTTGAACACACACAAAGTCATTACCCACGCGAGGTCATCAGTCGCCTAAACGCAGTGATACCCTCGGGCCAGGGATCACTGGTTGGCTTTGGGTAACTGGCCTCCTCGCACGGCCGGTGGAAGTGCCATTGGTACCAGCCTGGAGCGCAGACAGATGGGCGCCACCTCTGAACCTGTTTAGCACACCGAATGTTCGTGGGGAACCCAGTACTAAAATATTCGCAGACGACCTATTTCGGACTCAGGGTTTTGTAAGTAGCAGAGCAGCTACCTCGCTGCAATCTACTGAAAGTCATCCCTCGAGCCAAACCTTTGTCGGCTGATGGATCCTACCTGCCTACAGGGGGGGAGGGGGCGGGCACGCGCCCTGTCGCACTCCTCGCTCGGTCAGTCGCTCTCTCTGGACTGTGATGGCCTTGGCCCCAGTACGGGGACCACGGCCCTTACCTTGTCCTCTCACTGGTGTAAGCAACACGTACAATATGCTGGAGGAACTCAGCAGGTTGGGCAGCATCCATGGAAACGAACAGTCAACGTTTTGGGCTGAGACCCTTCGTCAGGACTGAAGAGAGAGGGGGCAGGGGCCCTGTAAAGAAGGTTGGGGGAGGGTGGGAAGGTGAAGGCTGGTAGGTGCCAGGTGAAAAACCAATCAGAGGAAAGATCAAGGGGTGGGGGAGGGGAAGCAGGGAGGGGATAGGCAGGAAAGGTGAAGAAGGAATGTAAGGGGAAAGCACTATGTGTAGAAGGCAGAATCATGAGAGAGGTGATAGGCAGCTGGAGGAGGAGGCAGAGTGAAACTGGGGTGGGGGAAGGGAGGGGGAGGGAATTACCAGAAGTTGGAGAATTCAATGTTCATGCCAAGGGGCTGCAGACTATCCAGACGGTATATGAGGTATTGCTCCTCCAACCTGAGTTTGGCCTCATCATGGCAGTAGAGGAGGCCATGTATGGACATATCCGAATGGGAATGTGAAGCAGAGTTGACGCAGATTGGGGGACTGCTTCTTCAAGCACCTCCGCTCCGTCCGCCGCAACAGACAGGATCTCCCGGTTGCCCACTTCAACTCTGCTTCAACCCTGCCCCCTCCCTCTTCAGTCCTGACTAAGGGTCTCAGCCCGAAATATTGACTGTTCGTTTCCACGGTAGCTGCCCGATCCGGCTGAGTTCCTCTAGCATGTTGTACGTGTTGCTTTGACCCCAGCACCTGCAGTGTACTTTGTGTTTACCTCTCACTGGTGTGTTGCAATGATTTTATATGTTCATAAGAGGAAAATATGCACTGTGTGCTTATATCCAAACGTTACTTAAAATGTTATGATACTATTGACTTATTAGTGAGTTATAATTGACTTATCACTATATTCATGCGAGGAAAATATGCGCTGTGTTTAATATTAAATTCATTAGATAAACCCTTTTAGAAATGAAATTGAGTGTACTAGCCACTTATTAGTGACTTATAGTTGACTTATGACGTATATTCTGGTCGTGATTAACACCCCCACCCCCACACCGTCGGCCAGTCCGCAAGAATATTGTCAATTTTAAACCTGTCCGCGGTGCAAAAAAGGTTGGTGACCCCTGTCATAAATGACCTATTGGATTTCCATTCTATTGGACAGCATCATTTTAAATGCTCTGAATAATTTCAGTCATAACTGAAGTTATTTTTTCTTTGAAAATGGATTATGAATAGTAAAAGACAGAGTCTGGGATGTAGTGACCATTTCCTTCAGTATTCATCACTGCTGGACTCTCCCACTGTGTTCAGCATGGGACACCCAATCTCACCAGTCAAATCTGTTCTTTGACCTCCTAATATGTTAGACCTGCCCCTGAACCAGAAACCCCACTGTTGTCAAGAATTGTCAGTAAATTTAAGTTGTATTTTGCTTTTCTTTATTATTTCTAATTAAAAATTGAAAGTCTCTCTGTCTGCCATCCAATTTCTGAAAGGACATTGAACCCATGAACACTACCTCACTACTTATTTATTCCCATTTTGCACTGCTTATTTAATTTAACTATTTACTATAAATATACTTTCTGTAATTCACATAATTTTTCTATTATTATGCATTGCATTGTACTGCTGCCACAAGGACAAACAGTTTCCGTGTTTAAATGGCATTGAGCAACTAAAAAACAAATTTCAGTTGTGACCTACCTCCTCACCACTCCACACCCTGCTGTCCAGAGCAGTGAAGTTCCAGAAGAAATAGAGAGTTATTCAAAATTCAATGTTCAAAGTACATTTATTATACATTATACAACCTTAAAAACACTTCTCCTGACAGGTAGCCACAAATCAAAGAAACCACAAAAGAACCCATTTAAAAAAACGTCAAACACCCAATGCACAGAGAGAGAAAAAATTTGTGTAAACAATGAAAATAAGCATATAGGATTCAGAAGTGAAGTTTTATGAAAGATGCAAATTCAGGCAAGACTGTAGCTGAAGCAAGCCATAACCATAGTTCAACGCAGAGCCGAGTAAATGTCGTGGGAACACAGATATGAAGCCAGGCGTCACTGCAATTGGAACAGGTCACAGCCTCAGTTCATTACAGACCGAGTAAAGATCGTAAAGCAGTGAGCAGAACCAAAATTAACATGATCAAAACTCTTGATAAAGTGTTATATTGTATTGTTTTTAATGGGAAATGAATCAGTAGTCAAAGGGACAGAGGTACAATAATTATGAAAATATCAACATCAGATCAGTTTTATTGCAATTTACTTTAATCAGGGAATGGAAACCAATTCAATATAATAGAGGTTAATTTTTTTTTTAAATTACAGGATTGCTGGGCAAGAGTTGGAGAGCAACACTATTGCATCCACCTCTGAGCCAAACGGCCTTCTCCAGTGACGCCTGATATTGAATTTTTTAAGTTTAAGATGACTGAAAATGTGACCTAAAGAGAAGGAAACTAGTTTTGTTCCCATAGTTACACATTCTCACTTTGTTTGGCTAGGACAATTTCATCAGTTCTCAGGCAGGTGCCTTTATGAACTGCTATGCAGAGATGAATCATTACATGTGGGAAGGGAACTGACACCTTCCCGACTTAAATTATCCACTGTGCAGTTAAATATGAAATATCATTCATGATGTTCACACTGAACTGTGGCATCGGAAAATCTCGGCTCTCAGCTGGAGGAGGAAGTGCAGTGATTACACCCCCTTGGAGAGAAAAGAAATAGTGAAAAAGGTTTATTGACTTAAATTATCAAAGTCAACATCCCAGCAATGTTTATTGTTAATAAACGCCTGAGCACTATTTGTTTAAATGTTCAATATTTGCTGGGACTGCAATCTCAGGTAAAAGCAATCAGAATACCAGAGTTTACCGCAATAAGTATGACTCCAATCATCCATTGTAAGAACCAGACATCTAGGGGAAGGATAATTAAGTAGCAGAATTCAATTCATGCCTGTCAGGTTTCTGACATACCATCAGTTCAACACCTCTGACTTGGGTGAATTTATGGCAGATATCACATCTGCCTTAACTTCTAAAATCCTTATTTACCCATCGATCCATTGCAATGTTTCTCCTAATTTCGTCTCCATTTCTCACCTTTTACTTGTCTGCTGTTTTCTCAACCAGATGAAACTCACTTCCTTTTAATCAACTATCCTAATTTTGTTGGTAAATGCTTTTGGAAATTATCATTAAATATTTTCCTCCTATTGGACATTAGAAATGCTCATTATTGGTTTTATTGCTTAAAAAGTAGCATTAGCAAGAAAGATGTTGGCAAAACACTGACTTGGCTTTGGCAATATTTGAATTATCTCTAGTACCTCATCATAGGTCATTTATTAGTATTGGTAAGATTCTGGCATCTTCCCCCATTGCTTTCCAGGCCTGATGAAGGGTCTCAGCCTGAAATGTCAGCTGTTTATTCATTTCCATAGATGCTGCCTGACTTGCCGAGTTTCTCCAGTATTTTGTGTGCTGGTGCTGTTCTTTCTTGTGCTTTGTGGCACTGGACAGCATGTTTGCTGCTTCCATAGCATTTGACTGTTTTTTTTTAAATGAGGGCGAGTTGCTAGCTCAATGCTCAACCTTGCACAGGTGGAAAGTGTGCAAGAAGCGGGCTGGATTTTAACTTGGGACCATTGGATTCGAAGTCCAGTGTTGTTGCCACTACATCACTGGCTGGCAAGTATTCTACGTGTGTTACTCTGGATTTCCAGCATGGCAGAGTCACTTGTGTTTATTCATTTCCACAGATGCTCCTTGATCTGCTGAGTTCCTCCAACATTTTGTTTGTGTTGCTCTGGATGTCCAGCATCTGCAGAATTTTTCGTGTTTAAGATATCGGCGTATGTATTATTTTCAATGATGTTTGACAACTGTTATTAAGTTGTGGGCTATCTCTTCAGATTATTAACTGTGGGACCCATTTCTAGCTGTGCTCTCTGCTGCGGTCAAGATTAGGATTTTTTTGGGGTTATAGGATCATTTGTGATCCAATCTGATCATACAGAGCAAGTAGAGCTAACTAACTTTGAAACTGTCATAATCATCACCATGAAAGTAAGTGAATGAGGAAAGAGTACTAAATAAATCTATGGTTTTTGTTCCCTGTAAAACACATTGATGTGTCCTGATGCTCTGTAGTTAACTACATTTCTTCCATGTCTTTCAGATATCCGGACAGTTTCACACCGGTTGAACGCCCAGGCTGGTGTAGTCACTCCTTTTTTGTGGCTATTTTGTGAGATTCTTGATCAGAATGGACTGGCTCTGTGGCCTGAACTTGACAAACGACACAGTGCTAGACTGAGCTGAAATTGTTCGATGATTTGTGGTTTGATGTTTCATGTTCTGTGTTATTCACTTCTGCTTGCTGTTTGTATGTCATTCATTTCAATTGTACATTGGAATTTTTATGTTTTCCCTTGAACAGATTTCATGGTCTTCTTTGTTTCCTTGCTATCTACGTGAAGACAAATTTCAGTATGGATACTGCATACATACTTTGATAATAAATGTATGTTGAACCTTTAATCTTTGAATCTGTCATTGATTCTATTGAGGCTTTACACTTTTCTATAGATTTAGTGTAAATTGTCTGCAAGAAAATGAATCTCAGGGTTGTATATATTGACCGATTTACTTGGAACTTAGCAGTAGTAATGAAATTCAGTCCATAAGCCCCAGTGCAGCCTGGCCTAGGGAGCTGAGATTGTCTCTAGGGATGGTGCGATTACAGGAAGACACATTAATCTTTAACCATCCAGGTCTGCCCTTTGGGACAAAAGTATAGATCTCACATGAAGGATTACTATTGGGAGCAACACACACAAAATGCTGGTGGAACGCAGCATCTATAGGAAAAAGTACAGTACTACTGGGAGGTTCAGAGGAATATTAGCAGCAGACTGAGGCTCAGTGAAATACATTGTCATGATCAGATGACTGAGGAGGAAAATCTTTAACATTTGGACTTTGGCTGGTTTAAAGAATAATGATAAGGGTAACCAAAGTTTCAGCAGCTTTGAATATCCAACAATATCAGAGCAACTTGAACTCACCTTACCAACACTTTATAATCAATCCACTCTGCTCTCATTACCTGAAAAGAGAAGCCCGTTCTGTCACAAAGACCTCCAAAGTCTTGATTTTACAGCAGTGCTTGGAAGCAGTGTCAGCATTTCTGCACTCAAGCATCCGATTGAACAAACTGCACATTTTTTTTTTTCACTTTGAGAGATGCAGTGAGCAGTCTATAAGTAATACCAGCTTATTGTCAATCAATCCCGTAAGGCACAATCAAATAACACCATAAACCACAGGAGCAGAATTAGGCCATTTGTTTCATTGAGTCTGCTCCACCATTCCATCATGGCTGATTTATCATCCCTCTCAACCTTAGTGGCGGACCAATCAATTCAAAGAGAGAGTGAGCTTCGCCCAGGTTGGGAAGAAGTGCACAGATGCAGCAGCCTGTCATCTCGCAAGGACGCAGTGGAAACTCCGAAATAAAAAGGAGACTTTTTCTAGTGGAGCAGTTGTTGGAGTAGAATAAGTCAGAGTAGTAGGGCTTTGGCTCATTGGGGCTTCGGCGAGGATGGGCCTAGGCGAGGTAGGTTACATTTTACTCCCCCTCTTACAAGAATAGTGGGTATGACTGCAACGTCAGTTTTCTGTTCTGGGTGTCAGATATGGGATGTTCTGGAGACTTCTAGTCTCCCTGAAGGCCACATCTGCTCCAGGTGCATCGAGCTGCAGCCCCTTAGAGACTGAGTTAGGGAACTGGAACTGCAGATTGATGACTTTCGGCTTGTTAGGGAGAGCGAGGAGGTGATAGACAGGAGCTACATGCAGGTAGTCACCCCAGAGCCACAGGAGAATGATTAGTGGGTGACTGTCAGGAGAAGGAGGGGAGGGTGTCAGGTAGTGGAGAGAACCCCTGTGGCTGCCCCCTTAACATTCAGTATTCCATTTTGAGTGCTGTTGGGGAGGATGCCCTACCTGGGAGTAGCTGTGCCTCTGAGGCTCAGAAGGGTAGGGTAGGGAAAGGATGGCAGCAGTAATAGGGAACTCCGTAGTTAAGAGGACAGATAGGCGATTCTGTGGATGTGAAAAACAACAAGGATGGTAGTTTGCCTACCCAGGTGCCAGGGTTCGTGATGTTTCTGAATGTGTCCACAGTATCCTGAAAAGGGACAGTGAGCAGCCAGAGGTCATGGTACATATTGGTACTAATGATATAGGTAGGAAAAAGGAGATCCTGAAAACAGAATACAGGGAGCCAGGAAGGAAGCTGAGAGCAAAACCTCAAAGGTAGTAATCTCAGGATTAATGTCTGTGTCATGAGACAGTGAGTATAGGAATAGAATGAGATGGAGGATAAATCTGTGGCTGAGGGATTGGAGCAGGGGGCAGGCATTCAGATTTCTGGATCATTGGGACCTCTTCGGGGGGAGGTGTGACCTGTACAAAAAGGACGGGTTGCATTTGAATCCAAGTGACCAATATCCTGGTGGGCAGGTTTGCTTATGCTATTGGGGGAGGGGGGGCTTAAACTAGATTTGCAGGGGTGGTGGGAACCAAAGTGAAGAGGCAGAGGATGGGGAGATTGGAGCACAACTAGAGACAGCTTGTAGAGAGTTTGTGAGGAAGGATAGACAGATGTTGGAGCAAAGATGCACTTAGTCTGATGGGTTCAGATGTGTCTATTTTAATGCAAGGAGTATCATAAGGTGGATGAACTTTGAGCTTGGATCAATACGTGGAACTATGACGTTGTGGCCTTTACAGAGACTGGGATGTCTTAGGGGCAAGGATAGCTGCTGAGTGTGTCAGGCTTCAGATGTTTCGAAAAGAACAGAGAGGGAGGAAAAAGAGGTGGGAGCATGGCATTGCTAATTAGGGATAGTGCCATGGCTGGAGAAAAGGAGGAAGCTGTGGAAGAATGGTCAACTGAGTCAGAAACAGGAAAGGTGCAATAATTCTACTGGGTGTTTTTTAGACCATCCCCAATAGGAACAAGGATATCAAGGAGCAGATAGGGAGACAGATTGTGGAATTATGCAATAATAGAGTTGTTGTGATGGAAGATATTAACTTTACTAATATTCATTGGCATCTCCTTAGCACAAAGGGGTTAGGTGGGGTAGAGTTTGTTAGGTGTGTTCAAGAAGGTTTCCTGACACAATATGTAGATAAGCCAACTAGAGGAGAAGCTGCACTTGATCTAATATTGGGATATGAACCCGATCAGGTGTCAGGTCTCTTGGTGGGAGAGCATTGTGGAGGTAGTGACCACAACTCTATCTCCTTCACCATAGCGCTGGAGAGGTATAGGAGCAGACAATTTGGGAAAACTTTTAATTGGGTAGGGGGGTAATATGATGCTATTAGGCAGGAAATTAGGAGCATATATTGAGAGCAGATGTTCTCAAGGAAATGCATGGCAGAAATGTGGCAAATGTTCAGGGAGCATTTGTATGGAGTTTTGCTAGGGAAGTTTCCATTCAGACAGGGAAAGGATGGTAGGGTTAAAGAACCATGATGTACAAAGGATGTAGACAATCTAGTTAAGAAGAAAAGAAAAGCTTATGAAAGGTTCAAAAACTAAGTACTGTTAGAGGTCTAGAAAATTACAAGGTTCCTCAGAAGGAGCTTAAGAATAGAATTAGGAGAGCCAGAAGGGGTCATGAGAAGGTCTTGGTGAACAGGATTAAGGAAAACCCCAAGGCATTCTACAAGTAAGTGAAGAGCATGAGGATGAGCCATGTGAGAATAGGACCAATCAGGTGCAATACTGGGAACTTGTGCATAGAGTTGGAGGAGGTACAATGGTACTTAATGAATACTTTGCTTCAGTAATCACCAGGAAAAAAGACATTGACAATTGTGGGGATGACTTACAGCAGACTGAAATGCTTGAGTGTATAGACATTAAGAAAGAAGGTGTGCTGGAGCTTTTGAAGAGCATTAATTTAGGTAAGTCACTGGGACTGGATGAGATATACCCAAGGATACTGTGAGAAGTGAGGGAGGAGGTTGCTGAGCCTCTTGCGATTATCATTGCATCGTCAATAGGGATGGGAGAGTACCAGAGGATTGGAAGTTTGCAAATATTGTTCCCTTGTGTAAAAATGGGAGTAGAGGTAACCCAGGAAATTATAGATCAGTGAATCTGACATCAGTGGTGTGCAAGTTGGAGAAGATCCTGAGAGACAGGGTTTATGAGCATTTGGAGAGACATAATCTGATTATGGATGATCAGCATGGTTTTGTCAAGGGCAGGTCGCGCCTTATGACAATTAAATTCTTTCTGAATATAACAAAACACATTGATGAAGGTAGAGCAGTGGATAGAGTGTATATGGATTTCAGTAAGGCATTTGATAAGTTCCCCATGCAAGGCTCCTTCAGAAAGTAAGGAGGCATGGGGTCCAAGGGGACAATGCTTTGTGGATCCAGAACTGGCTTGCCCACAGAAGGCAAAGGGTGGTTGCAGATGGTTTGTATTCCACTAGTGACCAGTGGTGTACCTCAGGGATCTGTTTTGGAACCCCTCCTCTTTCTGATTGTTATAAATGACCTGGATGAGGAAGTGGAGGGATGGGTTAATAAGTTCGCTGATGACACAAAGGTTGGGGGTGTTGTGAATAGTCTGGAGGGTCATCAGAGGTTAGTTCAGGACATCGCTAGGATGCAGAACTAGGCTGAGAAGAGGCAGACGGAGTTCAACCCAGGTAAGTGTGAAGTTGTTCATTTTAGTAGGTCAAATTTGAAGTCCGCACATAATACTAATGGTAAGACTCTTGGCAGTGTGGAGGATCAGAGCGTCCATGTCTATAGGACACTCAAAAGCTGCTGCTCAGGTTGACAGTGTTGTTAAGAAGACGTATGGTGTGTTGGGATTCATCAACCATGGGACTGAGTTCAAGAGCTGTGATGAAATGTTACATCTATTTAAAACCTTAGTCTGACCCCACTTGGAGTACTGTGTTCAGTTCTGGTCAGCTCACCCAGAAAAGGTGTGGATACTACAGAAAGAGTGCAGAGGAGATTTACAGGGATGTTGCCTAGATTGGAGGGCGTACCTTATGAGAATAGCTTGAGTGAACATGGCCTTTTCTGCTTGGTGCGATGGAGGATGAGAGGCGACCTGATAGAGGTGTATAAGATAATGAGGGGCATTGATTGTGTGGCTAGCCTGAGGCTTTTTCCCAGGGCTGAAATGGCTAACATGAGGGGGCATAGTTTTAAGGTGCTTGGAAATAGGTAGCGAGGGGATATCAGGGGTACATTTTTCACAGAGAGTGGTGGGTGCGTGGAATGCACTTGCAGCAGCGGTGATGAAAGTGGATACAATAGGGTCTTTTAAGAGCCACTTAGATAGGTAAATGGAGCTAATAAAAATAGAGGGCTGTGTGCTAGGAAAATTTTAGGCAGTTTCTAGTGCAGGTTACATGGTCGGCCAACTTTGTGGGCCGAAGGGCCTGTAATGAGCAGTAGATTTCTCTGTTCTATGTTGATTGCACAACACTCAATCCAGAGTAGCTGATCCTCTTGTGGGCTCAACCATGAGCTAATCTAAAGAGCCATCTCATGGGCATTCTGGAAATTTCCCTTTTGGGATCCAGCATGAAACCTGATTTTCCCAATCTACCTGCATATTGAAATCCCCCATGACTATCATATCTTTGCCCTTTTGAAATGTCAGCTCTTTTTGTAATTTGTAGACCACATCTTCACTGCTGTTTGAAGGTTTGTATTTATCTCCCATAAGGATCTTTTTACCCTTTCAATTCCTTTGCTCTACCCACAATAATTCAACATCTTCTAATCCTACCTCACCTCTTTCTAATGATTTAATTTCATTTTTTACAAACAATGCCACCCTTCCCCCTTGGCCTTCCTGCCTGTCCTTTCAATATAATGTGTATCCTTGGACATAAGCTCCCAGCTATAATAATTTTTTCCAGCCACAATTCAATGATGTTGACAAATTCATCTACTTTATTCTGTATACAGCATGCATTCAAATATAACACCTTCTGTCCTGCATTCACTCCTTTCAATTTTGTCCACCTTTTACATTGCATCTCATCCTGTTGACTTTAATTTTGCCCTATCATCAGCCTCTCCTTGCTAGCAGTCTCACTACACAGTGTTTGTAAACTACCTACCTCATCATCAGTCTATCACTCCAGTTCCCATCCCCCTGCCAATTAGTTTAAACCCTCCCAAACAGCTCTAGCAACCTACCCAGAATGGTCCCCTTCCAGTTCAGATGTAACCTGTCCCTTTTTTTTACAGGTCATACATTCCCCACAAGAGATCCCTCTGATCCACAAATCTTAACCCCTGCCCCCAGCACCAGTTCTTCAGCCTCACTTTAACCTGCCAAATCACCCTATTCTTCCCTTCACTAGCACGTGGCACAGGCAGCAATCCAGAGATTACTACCCTGGAGGTCCTGTTTTTCAGCTTTTTACCTAGCTCCCTAAAATCTCTCTTCAGGACCTCCTCATTTTTCCTACCTACATTATTGGTGCTCATTGGACACAGTTCAGCCATCTAGTAAGATAGCAATTATGCTTAAGTATCAGCCCTAAATTCACCTATCACCTTGTGTTTCTCTTTCCCCTCCCCCACCTTTTAAATCTACTCTTCATCTTTTTTCTTTAGTCCTACCAAAGTCCTGCCTGAAACAGCAAATGTACCGGTAATCTTTTCCTAGATGCTGCCTGGCCTGCTGAGTTCCTCCAGCATTTTGGGTATGTTTAGTGAAGTTCAAAGATCAGTTTTCAAAGCAAATTTGTTATCAAAGTCCATATATGTCCTTAAGATTCACTTTCTGCGGGCATTCACAGTAAATACAAAGAAACACAATAGAATCATCAAAACTGTCAATGAATAAATGATACTCCCCCGGGAATTGTATTTGCCTTTATTGAAGAAGAAAAACTGTAATCACTCACTAATTGACAGACATTTTTCTACAATTATGTTTAACAATGGTTAGATTGAATTGATTCTCATTGGATCTCATGATATGAGAAATTGTCATACCAGTTTTAAACAATATCATTCTAATCAGAATTGATTGCCACTGATTTATAAAATAAAAAAGCAGAAATATTGAAATTATATTGAAAGAGAAATTTTGCTTTTCATTAAACCTAGTTCTGAGGTATTTTAATGGCAGCAATTTCTAACAAGTGTTTCCAATTTAATATTCTCCTGATGGAACTGAATATCAAAAAAAGACTCACCATTTTTGCAAGTATTTTTGTAACTTAAATGATGATATATTTTCAACACATCTGCTTACTACAAATTGAGAGAACAGTCCAAAATAAATGGATCCCTCATGCTAAAGTTGCAAAAATATTTCACCCCAATTGCTTGCGCTTGGTATTCCTAATTTCATCCTTTCTAGCAAATGCAGAATGGTGTAAAATTGCTGCAGCAATGTAAAATCAACCAGAAAAAACACTTTAGTCTTCATTTACATAATCACACACAGTGGTCATTGTAGCATCTCACCATTAAATGGAACACATCAAATGTGCTGTCATGCATATGATAGAATTAGCAAAGGTGTTGAAAGCACTGGCTCATCACGTCAATCGACATACACTGACATTAACGTTTAACATTAACTTTCTCTGAAACATTGATGCTTACAAATTCCAAAATGCCCAAAGCATCTGAGAAATGCCACAGACTAGGAGTTGCTTTGAATAATGGAGTGTTGAACCAGTTGCAATTCCTAGAATTAATGACTTGTTTTAAATAATGGAAAGTATTGTGCAAGCTTTCCTGGTTGGATTAGAGAAGAATAAACTCCTAGAGAAGACACCTACCATGGTCTAGAAATTAGCAGTATTTCTTTCCTCAAAATGAAGATAATAATAGCAATGGTCCTCAAACTGTTTTAAAAAGCCCATTGTTAAGTTTTTCTCAGTATTGATATTTGAGGTTGAATTTCCCTTCATTACTAGTTTTGATTCAAACTGGCTCCATGGGGAGGTGGGGAGGGGGTCATGGGAGCTGGTTTGTTCTCATTGCTACCATCAGGAGGGTGGGACAGATGCCTGAAGTCACACACTTAATTATTCAGGAACAACTCTTTTGACACTGCCATCTGATTTCTGAAAGGACATTGAACCCATGAACACTACCTCATGATTTTCTTTTATTTCTATGTTTGCACTACTTAATGAGCTACTTAATATATATATATATATATATATATATATATATACTTATTTTTTATTGTTATGTATTTCATTGTACTGCTGTCATAAAGACAACAAATTTCACGACATAAGTCGGTGATAATAAACTGGATTCTGATTCTGATTGATCTAAGAGTTGTGGCTCCCTAGCTGAATACCACAACACTGCCAGCTCTCTCTCTCATCTGTTGACAAGTATTGACAAGCAATGAGTCCAAGCTACAATGAATGGAGATATATAGACAGAATCCTTCATCATTATTGAAAGCTAATTCTTGTTGAGTCATATTGGTGAGCTGGCTCTCAGAAGCACTAGCAGGAAACACAACATTCATCTTGTTAATGGCTGGTGTTAACTCTCTTTACACCTGCACAGATTTGTTCTTTGAGTTTTATACAAACAAGTGGTGAGACCTAGGCATTTAATATATGATTAATATGTTGAATAATATCATGTCTTTTACTACTTCTGACTCAAAAATCAACAATCCATTTACTGTTACACACATTCTTCACATCACCCCATTCTCGATTGGCCTGCTGTTCCTAACTTGCAATTATATTTGTCTCCTTCAGCTGACAGAAACTTTTGCTTAGGCATGAATGTGATTTACTACATTCCAATATATTTCCCTTTAGCATTAACAGCCCCCATGAACTTCAGGGCTTAGCTATTCGTTACAGTAAATCTGACCTCTCGAGCAACACAAACAATTTCACATTGGACTCAATGGATCTTATTTGGAGAGAAACAATAAGGACCTTATTACACGTGAAAGATTGTTGTTCCAGTCATGGTTTGAGGGAATTTGGTTAAGTGTTTTCTCTATGATTGTGTGTTGGGTTATTAGTAGGAGGATATGAGCAGGGTTGTTTAGAACGAGTAAAATACTACCTGCCATTATGTCACAGTGGCGGTCTTTGCTTTCATTTAGCAGTTTGAGAATGGGTTTTTCAGATATCAGTGGCTTCTCCCCTGCAGCCAGAAGTAGCTACACTATGGTCTTTTCCATCCATTGTTTTTCCCGTCTGCAGTAATTCTCCACCGCTTTCTCAGCCTCCTCAGGGAAATCTATCAGAATACATTTCTACAGGACATAACACTGATATCCCCACTGTTCTAAAGGATCTGCAGGGAATATATTAACATTATCTTTCAAAATGATGCAAATAGTGGAACTTACTCTTTAGCATTCCTCTGGCATGCCTCCTCTGACTCGAGATGGCAGTGGGGGTGAAAGGACGAACACGATGAGTTTTCATCCTCCATTCGTGTCTAAAGGGACTTCTTCTCCTACCTTTATCATTTTACTGATAGCTACAGAGAAAATTCTGGATCAATAAAACTTCATTGGAAAATCCATGCTGAATCCAATGAAATCCCAAAGCAGAAATTTCAATGTGTATTCTGTAACCTTGCATTCAGCCCAAACCAAAGCACACTAAGCTTCAAAGAACTTAGACACAAAAGTTATTATTTCTTTAAAAAAAGAGTTCCTTTAGGACCGGGGATCCTAATCTTTTTTGTGCATTGGACCAATACCATTAAACAAGGAGTCCCAAGGACCCCAGGTTGGGAAACCCTGCTTAGTAGAAGGTAGAGAGAAGGTGTCCGAGATACCAAGGCAATATTCAATGAAATATGGCACAAAGGGCCCTGACTCAACCGAGGGTAAAATTGTTAGCCAGATTAGGGTGGGAGCATAGGAGAGCATTGTTAATGAACAAAAGGTAAGTGGTATAATCAAAAGTAAAATTCTCCAATGGCAAGAATATACATTTTGGTATATGATGATGTTATCAGAAGCCAGTCATTACTATAAGAACATAAGACATAGGAGGAGAATTAGGCCATTCAGCCCATCGAGTATGCTCCACCAATCCATCATGGCTTATCCCGGATCCCACTCAACCCCATACACCTGTCTTCTCAGCATATCTTTTGATCTCCTGACTGATCAGGAAACTATTAACATTCGCCTTAAATATACCCACAGACATGGCCTCCACCTCAGTCTGTGGCAAAGCATTCCACAGATTTTCTACTCTCTGGCTAAAAAGTTTCCTCCATACCTCCATACTAGAATGTTACCCCTCAATTTTGAGGCTGTGCTCTCTAGTTCTGGATATCCCCACCATAGGAAACATCCTCTCCATATCCACCCTACCTAATCCTTTCAACATTCGGCAGGTTTCAATGAGATCACTCCACATTAATCTAAATTCAAGTTCAGGTCCAAAGCTGCCAAGCGCTCCTCATATGTTCCTGGAATCATCCTCGTGAATCTCCTCTGAACTCTTTCTAATAACAACACACCCTTTCTGAGATATGGGGCACAAAACTGTTGATAATACTCCAAGTGCAGCCCGAGTAGTGTCTTATAAAGGCTTAGCATTATCTCCTTAGTTTTATATTCTATTCCCCTTGAAATAAATTCCAAATTGCATTTACCTTCTTTATCACAGACTCAAACTGTAAATTAACCTTCTGTGAGTCTTGCACGAGGACTCCTAAGTCCCTCTGCACCTCTGATGTTTGAACCCTCTCCCATTTAGATAGTAGTTTGTACTATTGTTCCTTTTACTAAAATTCATTATCATAAATTTCCCAACACTGTATTCCATCTGCTACTTTTTTGCCCATTCTTCCAATTTGTCTAAGTCCTGCTGCAATCACATTGCTTCCTCAGCACTACCTACCCCTCGTCCTATCTTTGTAATCATCCGCAAGCTTTGCCACAAAGCCACGAATTCCATTATCCAAATCATTGACAAACAATGTGAAATGTAATGATCCCAATACTAACCCCTGAGGAACATCACTAGTCACTGGCAGCTAACCAGAAAAGACTCCTGAAAATCCAAGTAAATGGCATCCACTGCCACTCCGTTGCCTGCCCTGTTTGTTACTCCTCGAAGAACTGTAACGGATTTGTCAGGCAAAATTACCCTTTACAGAAATCTTTGACTTGTTTTATCATTAGTCTCCAAGTACCCAGAAACCTCATAAAGAGTGGATAACACTTGCAATTTTCCAGTCCTCTGGGACTATGCCAGAATCATGTGATTCTCGAAAGATCATAACCAATGCATCTGTTACCTCTTCAGCAACCTCTTTCAAGACTCTGGGATATATTCCATCTGGTCCAGGTGATTTATCTTCCTTAAGACCTTTGAGTTTTGCCTAACATTTTTCCCTTTGTAACAACAATGGCATTCACTCCTGCTCCCTGACACTCATGGACCTCTGGCACACTGCTAGTGTCTTTCACAGTGAAGACTGATGTAAAGTACCCATTAAGTTAATTTGCCATTTCTTTGTTCCCCATTACTAACTCACCAGCATCATTTTCCAGTAGTCACATATCAATTCTCAAGTCCCTTTTATTCTTATATAACCGAAAAAAAACTATGTGTATGTTCTGGACCTAGCCATCTACAAAATGCTGGCAGTAGATCCATTATAAATAGACTTTAGAATGGAGTCATCCATTCATGAACTTAGGACTGACATCCATTGACAAATTTACTAAACCAATAATAAAATCCAAATAAATCCTGAGCTTGGGATGTTAATGATTGAGCCTTATTGAGGAACCAATGTTCATTTGCAAGAAAGTAAAACAGCTTACAGTGACATTATCAGAAAACAACTTTAGCTTCAGGAACATTATCAGTGAAACTCCCACTATCGATGGAACCAAGGCTAATTGACCAAGTGTTAAACCAAGGTATTCATTAGAACATGGACTCCAGAGAGAAGCTAACAACTTGTACTCTGCAAGAAATCATTTTTGCCACCAACAATTGCATTAATGTCTTGGCAATTCAAGTAGGCAAGGAACTGAGTTGCTTACCTCCTATCTCCTCAAAGTGTGCCCAATCCCAGCAGGGTATGTGAATAAAATAAATAACTAACTTCCACTTAGATGAATGAATTTCAAGAGGCATTCAAATCCCTGGATACCATTTAGGAGAAAGTATGCAAGACACTAATTTTAGCTCCCAATTGCTCTTTGCCAATAGTTTATCCAATTTATCTCCCAAATAACCTTCACCAAACTAAAAGATAAGCACAGAAAGTATTTAACATTCTCTCCCGAGCAATGCAGATCCTCCCCAGGTTGTAAACGCCTGACATTTGGATATCTCAATGAAAAGGCATTGGAGGGCCAGGCACCTGCTGTGAGTTGGAAACAGGATAACTCACATGCCTTCTCTCCCCACCAACACCTTCTGCCTGGTGAAACAAGGAAATTCACACGCCCTCCATCCCAACCAGCCTCATCCAGAGCTGCAACCACTGGAGGCTGGGTCAAGCCAGATGAGCTGAGGAGAATCAGTCACTCACTGAGTAGCTGAAGCCATTTGGCAGCCACTCTCTGCTCACTTTCCCATCACTGCCCTTTCTGTTTATTTCTGACTTACAATTTGGGTTGCATGATTACATAACAAACTGGCTCCTAATTTCCTCTTGCTTGGTCCAGCTCCATTGCTATTAATTAGCCAAAGCTACATACCATGCTTGATTTGCATATGAATTGAATTTCTCCTGCATTGAAGGTGAATTCACATTTGCAAAGGTTGGTGAGTTGGAAGAGGAGCTCCAACTGAGTGGTGTGGTGCAACTCCATTTTACTTCAGAGCTTAACTTAATTTGCACTAAATCCTTCCTAATGAGAAAGAGCTTTTCATTTTAATAGCATATTTATACATCCATCAAAGGGAAGAATGTTTTACTGTAACCGGCAGGGACGTAGGTTTGCTGTTTGAATCTACGGCTGGCATCAATCATTTCCTGGATCACTGATAACACAAGATAAATAAATGCATTTACTTAGACTCCAACAGCTTGCATAAACTCCATTCTCAGAACAACAACTACATCATACAAAGTAATTGAGCAAAACGTTAACTGGCTTTATTACTTACATTATTTAGTCTTGATTGAATGCTTTCCACAAACAATCTATTCATGATCTTACCAGCTCTGGTGGCATTGCTTTCCATGAGTATATGATGATTACTGTCTATAGTTTGCTTTTTCATAGTCAACAGTATACCTAACCAGATATTTTTTTGCCAAGAATTATGTTTTCAATTAATATGGCAGTAAATTTCTTTAAGATAGTGTAACTCATGGTAGGTCAGGTTGAGGAATTTGATGTTGCTGTGTTTGCCAGACTTGGCAATTAGCTTGCAGACATTTCATCACCAGTCAAGGTGACGTCCTCAGTGCACAGTTGTTGGAGTGTCTCTCTAGGAGTGCTTGTGTTTATATAGGGCCCTGTTCACTTGCCTGATTGGCTAGCCCTTCAGCTGACCTTTGAATTCTATTGGCTCGTGTTCCTTTGGCTGTTAGGGGTTTGTAGATGACATCTATTTCCAAGTGTTTGTTAATGGAGTTATCAGAAGAGAACATTTCTTTGCTGGAATCAATCCCATGATTGCATTACTTGAATAAACAGTTATCTCACAGTCTAATTTCCTTTGAAGTTTTTCCATTCTTTTTATTTTTTACAATCTCAATTATATTATATGGGTAATAATGAATATGGAAAAACTAAAGTAACATTTAACTAATCTGAAAATTTGCACCTAAATTTAAACCTGTGTCTCTCAAATATCTCATATCGCATACCACTAGAGTTATACTAAACTGGGGTGCACAACCTGGGGTCCACAAATCTCTTGGTTAATGATAGGGGTACATGGCATAAACAAAGAGATTGGGAACCCATGTTACTTTCCACTGCTGCCTGTAAGGAGCATATACGTTCTCCCCATGACCGTGTGGGTTTCCTCCCACGGTCCAAAGGCTACCGGTTGGTAGGTTAATTGATCATTTTAAATTGTCCCGTGATTAGGCGAGGGTTAAAATCAGAGGATTGCTGGTTGGGTTGGCCAGAAGGACCTGTTTCACGCTGTATCTGAATAAATAAAAACAAATAAACTAGACAGTCAATTTTGCAGGTTAAAGGTCCTTTAGATGAATGATCTTTGACTTAATTTGTTATCTCTGTTTCTCTCTCCACAGATGCAGCTGGAACTTCTGTGAATTTCATGCTTCCCATTTTCATTTCAGGTTTTCAGCATCTCAATTTTTTCTTGATTTTCAAATCAAACTTTGCAGAGAAACAAGCTGTTAGAAACTTGTTTTAAATAGCTTTTCCTGTTTTTGTCATCGACAGGGCTCAGCTAATATTTTGACTGTAAGAAATGACTGGTACATCAAGAAGAAAATGAAAGACGAAAAACTGATAGATGCATTAAGTTGTTGCAATATCAATTTGACATAGATGTCTGCTACATTTCAGAGTTTGATATTGCTGTTGGTCTTTATTTCTAGTTTTATTGGGAAGATTATGGGGGAAATGATTGAAGTTTAACGGTTCAAAAGATTTAAATGACCTTTAACCTGACACAAGTCACAGATCCTGGAGTATGGCAAAATACTGCAGTGAATTATTATGGAAGACAAAATTTCCCCTTTATAAACTATTCGCTATTGAATCTCTCCTTTCACCTATTCCTTACGCAGACAATAATCATCACAGCATTAAGTGTATTCCTGAAGAAACCTTCTCATATATAAAGTTAAATTAGTTGGATTATTCATTTCATTCTTATTTAAGAACATTCCTTTTTCTACAATGTGGATACGTGGTATTGTTGATATAACTACCCATTGTTTCCTAAATTTAAATCAAAAGCATTTTATCCTTGCCATATTGTTCTAGGATTTGATATTTTGTTTGGCTGAGATCAGTCTGATTCCTCTGATGTGAATGATGAGACTGGTAGGAGGTCAGTGACGAAAGATGTTGCTGTATCCTTGTTGTTGAAGGTGTTTAAGGGCATCTTAAATCTCACACTGCTGCAGTCTGAATTCCCCAGCTGCTTAAAAAGGACTGCAATCAGACTGGACACGAGCAGGATGAACTGCCTCAACAACAATCCACTTGTATCCCTCACATCTACCATAATGAAGAACTTTGAGAGTTGGGCGTCAGTTGGAATTAACTCCTGCCTGAGCAAAGACCTGCGTCGCCACAGGTCTACAGCATACGCAGTCTCACTGGCTCTCCATTCCGCTTTGGAACACTTCAGCAACAACAAAACATGTGTCAGGATTTGTTTATTGATTACAGCTCAGCTTTCAGCTCCATCATCACTTTAGTATCAATCTCCAAGCTCCTAAATCTGGCCTCTATACTTCCCTGTACAACTCCTCATCAGGAGAGCACACAGACAGTACAGATTGATGATAACATCTACTCACTGACAGTCAATACAGGTGTATCACAAGGATATGCACTTAGACCCCTCTTCTAGTCTCTCTACACTCATGACTGTGTGGCTGAGCACATTTCAAAAGTCATCTTTATATCTGTAGATGACACACATCTGCAGAATCTCAGATGTTGGGGAGGCATTTAGAGTGAGATAATTCTCATAGCAACGGCTTCATACTCAACGTCAGCAAGACCAAGGAGTTGACTGTTGCCTTCAGGAAGGGAAAGTCTGGGGAACACTCACCAGTCCTATTGAGGGGTCAGCAGTGGAAAGGGAAAACAGATTCCACTTCCTGGGTGTGACAGCTTGGAGGATCTAACTATGCTCATCACATTGAAGCAATCACAAAGAAAATACATCACTGGCTTTAATTCATTAGCAATTGGAGGAGAATTGGTATGCCACCAAACACCCTTGCAAATTTGTATAACTGTGTGGTAGAAAGCATTTTATGAGTGGTTGTATCACAGCCTGGTATGGAGCTTCCAATGCACAGGATCACAAAGGGTTTCAAACTCAGCCAGTTCCATTACGAGAACGTCTCTTCACACCATCGAGGACAGCTCCAAGAGGCATTACCTGAAGAAAGTGGGGTCCATCATTAAGGATTTGTCCTCTTCTCATTACTATCATCAGGGAGGAGTTATAGCAAGGGTTCCCAACCGTTTTTGTTTTGCCATGTACCAATACATTTAAGCAAGGGGTCCATGGACCCCAGGTTGTGAATCCCTGAGGTAAAGGGTACTGAAGACCCACATTCAGTGATTCTTCCCCTCCGCCATCATGTTTTGAAAGGTCCATAATGAAACCCCATTATGGCTAATTTTACACTGTTGATTTATTTATTATTTAGAATAATTGAATGTTTTTCTACCATAATCTTGCTGCAAATCAACACATTTCATATCATATAAAACAGTAATAATGAACCAGATACTGACAGAGGGACACACACAAAATGCTGGTGGAACACAGCAGGCCACGCAGCATCTATAGGGGGAAGTACTGTCGACGTTTCAGGCCGAGACCCTTCGTCAGGACTGAGGGCCTGTCTGAGATATCAAAGTGTTGGGAAGGACAGTAGGTTTTGATAGTCTCTCGATCATGGTCTCTGGGGGCTTTGCTACTGCTTGCATGGTGGGTGGTGTGGGTTGATGCTTTTGCTGCGGTTTCTAAACGGATCCTACCACTAAACATATCTTTACCTCTCCACCCCCCCCCCCCCCCCAACTCTCTGCTTTCCACAGGGATCACGCCTCCCTCACCTCCATTCAGGGCCCCAGACAGTCCTTCCAGGTGAAGCAACACTTCACCTGCAAATCTGCTGGGATCATCTATTGTGTCCAGTGCTCCTAATGTACCCTCCTCTTCTATTCCCCACTCTGGCCTCTCATCTCTTCTCATATGCCTATCACCTCCCACTGGGTCCCCTCCTCCTTCCCTTTCTCCTATTGTCCACTCTCCTTTCCTATAGCCCTTCACCTTTCCTACCCATCTGGCTTCACCTATTACCTTCTGGTTTGTTCTCCTTCTCCTCCCCCTACTTTTTAATTCTGGCATCTTGCTCCTTCCTTTCCAGTCCTGAAGGCTTAGATTGGGGCTTCACTGGATGACTTATCTCAATGAGATCCTCCTTAATAAAGCAAAGGAATTCATTTAAATAAAAGCTTCTGTGGGAAGTGTACGTCATTGGCAAGGCCAGCTGATCTTTCCCAGCCCTGATATTCTTTGAAATGAAATACTTCAGAGGGTAGTGGTCACATTTCAAAGTCATGTATTGTACTATTCTGGTAAGGCTGTCACAGAGTGTTTCCTGAAGGGGTTATGACAAGTTGGGATATTCATGACAATTTAGTAGCTTTACATTATCCATTATTGATACTTAAGGAAAAAATCTAATAAGGTGACTCCACAGCATATGAAATCTTGTGTCCGGATCAGTCCCATGACAGTTATGACACTGTATCCTTGAAAATCTACTGAGGATATGGCACAATCCACACCTGCCCTCCTTTCTCTCTCCAGTTTCTCTTCCTTACTCAAGTGGTCTATGTTGTGTATTTAACATTTCAGTAGTATTTGAGTAACATTGTAAATATATTGCTTAATTAAGCATTCTTGTTCACTTAAATATTGCATTACAGGTTATAAGTAAAATACATACGTCATAAAGCTACAATGTGATACGTGCATGCCTCGCCAAAGTAAGCACAAAGTTAAAACTCTCACTTTGGACTCCCTTGCTATTCTTCCAATTATTCTATGTTTTGGACTTTAAAACATAGTGGTGGTGACAAGGAAGTTTTGAACAAACCCGAGAAATCTACCTGCCTGTTGAAACATAACAGTGGTGAGGAGGTAATTGTAAATGTACCTACCTGTTGAAACATAACAGTGGTGAGGAGGTAATTGTAAATGTACCTACCTGTTGAAACATAACAGTGGTGAGGAGGTAATTGTAAATGTACCTACCTGTTGAAACATAACAGTGGTGAGGAGGTAATTGTAAATGTACCTACCTGTTGAAACATAACAGTGGTGAGGAGGTAATTGTAAATGTACCTGCCTGTTGAAACATAACAGTGGTGAGGAGGTAATTGTAAATGTACCTACCTGTTGAAACATAACAGTGGTGAGGAGGTAATTGTAAATGTACCTACCTGTTGAAACGTAACAGTGGTGAGGAGGAAGTATTAAACAAACCTGAGACATCTACCTACCTGTTGAAGCTCAGTGAGATTTCAAGTTTAAAAAAGCACAGCAAGAAACCAGTGAGTAAAATAAAACAGCGCAACATGAGTCCCTTTGGAAAGGGAGAAAGAAAAAGAGTTATTAAAAAAGGCAGAAAAAAACCCGAACTAAGACTTGCCTCTCTTGGTCTCCCATCTTTCTCTTGTAATTAGTTTTTCCTGCTTTAGAGTTGCAAAGCATAACAGTTTAGACTCCTCCTATATCCCCAGGTCAGGAGTTTACAAAGTGGACCATTCATGGCTGCTGGGATACCAAACAAAATTCTTTCAGCATCAATAAAGCTTATTGAAATGAGTTAAGAAAAATATCAGAAACTAGGCAAAAGTAATCCTCAGTTAATTAGCAGACTGAAATCTAACTACACATGCTGGGAAGGAATTTTAATTAGTGCTGCCGGAGGGTACTTATTAAACATTAAGTGGAGTTATTTTGTAGTGGATCAAGTGTATGTAAACTAATTCCACAGAGCTGCTTGATATTTATTTTAATATGATAATGAGGTTTTAAATGATTCCATCATGTACCCAGCATCCTTTGCAATGCAGCCCTATTGGACTTATTAAGTGATGTACTTCACACATTGGAATGTGTTTGAAAATATCTCCTGCTGCATTGGATCACCGGCCACAGAGTTTACAGCCAGACTGATGTATGATGCAATTGAATTTCTAACACACATCTTTACAAAAGGAACTGTTATTGTGAATGAAATCATCTCTAGGGTACAATAAACTGGTACTTCATGATTACAATAATAATGTTTACAGATTAATGATGATCCTTATTTATACCTAAAGCAGTGGTTTAGGCCCCACAAATGGCTGAAGGTTTCTGCTGCTGGGAGTTCTCATTTGCTGGGATGTAGCAGTTATCAGAATAATTTTACAGCACTGCCAATCACCATTAAGGGTTTGATTCCCACTGCTGTCTGTAAGGAGTTCGTACGTCCTCCCAATGACACTGCCATAGGAATGCAGCATTCATTGCCAGAGAACCCACACACAGGTCAGTCCTGCTCACTGTGGCCTCAGCACTCACTGCACCAGTTTCAGGAAGTTTCTACCCCTCAGCCATCGGGTCCTTGAAGCAAATGGGATAACCACATTCAACATCTCTTGCCCCACCAATGAAATGTTCCCACAACCAAGGACTCTATTTCATTATCTTACATTCTCATTATTTATTACTATTTATATATATATTTGCATTTGCACAGTTTGTCTTCTGCATTCTAGTTGATCTTCCATTGATCCTGATATAGTTACTATTCTGTAAGTTTATTGAGCACGCCCACAAGGAAATACATCTCTGGGTTGTATATGGTGACTTTTATGTACATTAATAACAAATTTATTTTGAACTTTGACCACGTAGATTTGTGCCAGGTGCTCTGGTTTCCTCCCACATTCCAAGGTGGTATGGTTAGCTTCAGGGCTGCAAAGCAGTGGGCATGCTACATTGGCATCGGAGGTGTGGTGACCCTTGCGGACTGTTCCACCATACAACCCTTGCTGATCTGATTTGACGCAAACAATGCCTTTCTCTTTATGTTTCAGCATTCATATGACAAATAATAATAGCATAGAAAACCTACAGCACAATACAGGCCCTTCAGCCCACAAAGTTGTGCCGAACATGTCCCTACCTTAGAAATTACTAGGCTTACCTATAGCCCTCTATTTTTCTAAGCTGCATGTACTTATCCAAAAGTCTCTCAAAAGATCCTATCATATCTGCCTCCACCACCATTGCCGGCAGCCCATTCCACGCACTCACCACTCTCTGAGTAATAAACCTAACCCTGACATCTCCTCTGTACCTACTCCCCAGCACCTTAAACCTGTGTCCTCTTGTGGCAACCATTTCAGCCCTGGGAAAAAGCCTCTGACTATCCACACGAATAATGCCTCTCATCATCTTATATCTTAATGTAATCTAATCTTCTCCTGCTCTTGCTAACTAATGACAAAGTTGCAGTCTTGATGCTACTCAGGGAGGGTGGTAAGAGAAAGGTCCGTGGCCAAGCAGAAGCCTGAAATCACGAAGAATGTTCTTCAAAATATAACATAATTCTGGCTTGTTAGCTTCTTCCTGCTGTCCGTTTAGAACTGGCTACCTATTTAACTACACAGTAATCCTCTGGAATCATACTACTGGCCTAATGATAATAGAACTTCCCCAGTACACATTCAGGTAAAACTAACAATAATTATCTTGTTTCTATTAAATATCAGTATTAACTGCTTGGCATACTTGAAGCAAAGAACAATAAAATAGACTGTTGATCTCATAACCCACCTGGTTATGATTTTGCACCTTATTGTCTACTTGCATTGCACTTTGTCTGCAGCTGTTACACTTTATACTGTACGTTGTTATTGTTTTACCTTGTACTACCTCAATACACTCTGTAATGAATTGATCTCTATGAACAGTATACAAGACAAACTTCGCACTGTACCTCAGTACGGGACAACAATAAACCAATTCCAAACGGGCATCAGAATTTTTAAAAGCGTGGCTCTCTTCTGATAACTCTGCAGAAACATGTTGAAATAGACTCCATTTAGAAACCCCAATCCCCTAAGAGGCAAAGAAATGCAAGCCAATAAAATTCAAGCGTCAACTGAAGGGGTAGCCAATCAGGACCAAAGCAAGCTAATGGGGGCCAATATAAATGTGAACACTCCCAGAGAGAAAAACCAACAACTGCACATTGAGGATGTCACTGCTCGACTGGTGATGAAACGTCTGCAAACTAATTACCGACCTGGGAAAACATTGTAATATCAAATACATTCTGGATTCCAATTCCAAAAGACTCTCTGTTTTTTCTTTACTGTACCAGAATGAATAAATTTATTACCAGATTCATGACAATGAAGACAATCTTATAGCAAGGATCTAGGGTTACCTGGGCAACGGTAAACATATTCAAGAGGTTATTTTGAAAGAGTAAAATGATAAACATGCAAGGAAATCTAGCATTTCTTTCTATATAAGGGCTTGGTACTTCTTTATGGTAAGTGAATAGCAGAACATTTTTGGATTTTTAGAATCAACTACTTAGCCAACCCATTATTCCTAAAATATGTTGCTTTGAAAAAAATTGCTTCTTGAATGTGCCGCTCCTTTAAATTATCTGGACTATAATTTTGGCACTTTTCCATCTACACAATCAGCTCTGTATGGAGTTAATTTGTAGTCTATTCACTCACACAGATAGTAACTAGTAATTACATTTTTTTTTACACATGCGTACTAATTATCTGAATCTTCAATATCAAAAGGACTTTTCATGTCTAATAACTGTGAAGAAACTGGAATAAGATTGCCCTGTGGAAAATGTCCATAGATACACCTCACAAATAATAGCAAAATAATGCAGATTCTGGAAAATAAATTTATCTCTATATGTGTTAATCTCTTTATTTGATAAAGTAAGCAAACCTCACAAGAGTAGACAAAGGTAAATCAGTTGGTGCTGTGTACTTGGATACTCAGAAGGTCTTTCACAAGGTGCCACACATGAGACTGCTTAACAACCTAAGGTGTGAATGGTGTGAGTTCTCCTGACAGAGATAACCATCTCCTTTATCTTATTGACATAGGTCTCAAGCTCTTTCTCTTCCTCTCTGTAGGTTGCCCCATCATTGTTGCCGATGAGCCCACCACTGTTGAGCCATCGGTGAACTTGACAATGAGATTACTGGGGTGTTTGGCCGTGCTGTCACGTGTGAGTAGGGTGTAGAGCAATAGACTCAGCACACAGCCCTGGGGGCGTTAATGCTGTTCAGGATGATGGTGAGGGAGATCTGAACAATACAAACACCAGTGTCAAGATGCTATTCGTTGACTAAAGCTCAGCATTTAACAACTATAATTCCTACAGTCCTGATCAAAAAACTACAGAATCTGGCCTCTGTACCTCCCTCTGCAACTCCATCCACGACTTCTTAACCAAAAGACCACAACCTATGCGGATTGGAAATACGTCTCCACCTCACTGACGATCAGCACTGGTGTTCCTCAGGGATGTGTGCTTAGCCCATCGCTCTACTCTTTCTGCATCCATGACTGTATGGTTAGACATGGCTCAATTACCAGCTATAAACTTCTGATGATAAAACTATTGTTGGTAGAATTTCAGATGGTGACGAGAGGCTGTACAGGAGTGAGATATACCAGCTAGTTGAAAGGTGTCGTACCAATAACCTTGCACTCAATGTCAGTAAGATCAAAGAGCTGATTGTGGAAAGGGTAAAATGAGGGAACACAAACCAATCTTCAAAGAGCAATCAGAAGTGGAAAGTGAACAATTTCAAGTTCATGGTGGTGTCAATATCTTTGGGAATCTAACCTGGTCCTAACGTATCAATGCAGCTAAAAAGAAAGCAAGACAGCAGTTATATTTCATCTGGGGTATGAGGAGATTTTGCTTGTCACCTAAAACATTCAAACACTTCTACAGGTGGAGAGCATTTTGACTGGCTGCATTGCCATCTATTATGGGGAGAGAAGCTACTGCACAGGCTCAAAGTTAGCAGCAGAGAGTTGTAAAATTAGTCAGCTCCATCATGGGTATCAGCCTCCATAGTATTCCAGACATCTTAAAGGAGTGGTGCCTCAGAAAAGCAGCTTCATTCATCAAGGATCTCCACTGCCCAGGACATGCTCTCTTCTCACTGCTACCATCAGGAAGGAGAAACAGAAGCCTGAAGATACACGCTCAGCAATTTACAAACAGCTTCTTTCCCTCTGTCCCTCTGCCATCTGATTTCTGAATGGCCATTGAACCCACTAACACTACCTCAGTACTTCATTGTAAATTTCTGTCTTTGCTCTACTTATCTTAATGTAACTATTTTATACACACACACACATATATACATATGTGTGCTTACTGTAATTTAGTGTCTTTTCTATATTTATCATGTATTATATTGTACTGCTGTTACAAAGTTAACAAATTTCACAACATCTGCTGATGATATTAAACCTGATTATGAGAGTGGTTATGCATCCTGACCATCTGAGGTTATATAGCACCAGAAAGCTGGTGTATCTAGCTGAAGTACTGAATAAATAACAGTCCTCACATCCATTAATACAGTTTGTTCTGCACATAAACATTATTTATTCTGGTACAGTGAGCATAAAATACACAATTAAGCATCAACCATGTCAATAATTGATAGTAAGATGTAGGAGTTGTAAGAAAATTATCACCTTTTTCCCCTGTGTATTTTATGAATCTTCTGCATTCAGGGAAAAATCAATAGGATAAGAGTATTGCAGAATAGTTTAAAAAGGTAGTCAATTCTAAATCAAAAACAAAAAAAAAAGCAAGAATTATTTCATACCATGAGAGAATTAAAACACTCCAGAATTTCATACAAATGATTTTGCTAGATTAACCATATTTCAGAATGTTATTTCAAACACAATTTTCATCAGCATGAATCCAAGTTTTTATTCAACAAACTCACTATTCATTAAATACATTTCAATACTACGTTTTGTATTTTTGTACAGTATTGGTGGTAATCCTTCTGGTTCTTTTAATGTAATTTCATGCTGTACAATAACAGAACTGATGATGACATATGGGATAGATTCCATCATGACTTTCTTTCAATTAGTTATTCTATTAATTACATTTTGAAAAGGTATTAACCCTTTTGCTTATCCACCTTTGTGCAAAGCTTTCTTCATTCACATTCTACAAATTGCACAATTTAAAAAAAAAATGTGGTAGGCAACTTTATGAAAGGTTGCCTACTTTTGCCCTGGTGAGAAGATATATTCAAGATATTAGTTCTTTAAGTGATCACCAAAATAGTGCCCTAATGGAAATTTTCTTCTGCAATTGGAAAGGGAAGGAATGATCGGAGAGAATCAGCATGAAGTGGCTCATAGGAGGTACAGTATGACTAATTAGTTGAAAGTTTGAAGATGTAACAAAGTAAATGATAAGGGCTGTGTGGTTGCTGCTGTCTTGATGGACTTTCGTAAAGCCTTTGACAAGGGCCGTGCACTTGATGTTGGCTTCATGGACTTTTGTAAAGGCTTTGACAAGGGCTGTGTGGTTAATGTTGTTTACGTGGACTTTGGTGATGGTTCAATATGAAAGATTTCTTTGAAAATTTAAACCCGAGGGAATTGGATCCAGAATTGGCTTGGTAAGAGGAGACAGAGGACAATGGTACCATGCCAACAGAATGCTGCAGGTCAGCAGGTCAGGCAGCAACTAGGAATGAATAAATAGTCGACTTTTTGGGCCAAGTCCCTTCCTCAGGATTGATTGGGGAGGGTTTCTTATGTATTTGAAAGCCAGAGATTAAGACTGTACTACAGGGATCAGTGCTAAGACCCTTGTTATTTGTGTTGTAGCTTGGAGACTTACAGTAGATGTGAATATAGAAGATGTCAGTACAAAATATGCAGGTGACAGAGAGGTTGTTGATATTGCTATAAGATTACATTCCTGATGAGATAAAGAACTTGAAGGTAGAGTACAAGGGTAATGGTGATATTCTTAGATAAATAGATAGATAGATAAGATAGATAGATGCTTTATTGATCCCAAAGGTAGTTACAGTGTACATTACAAGTATGCAGATATAGATATTAGAAGAGAAGTAGAAAGAATAAAATTAAGGTACCACAAACAGTCTAACAGGGAAGGGTCATCATTTCCTCGCTCTAGGTTGACTCCTTATAGACCGTAATGGCCAAGGTTGATAAACAATGTCCAGAATTGCCAGGAGTTTCCATAGGGTCCTTCAGTGTGTCCAGTTTGGCTCCTATAACAGACTCAGCTTTTCTAATCAGTTTATTGAGCCTGTTGGCATCACCCATGGCATGCCCCAGCACACCACCACATAGAAGATCAGACTGGTGACAACAGACTGCTAGAACATGTGAAGGAGAGGCCTGCATACTCCAAAGGATTTCCATCTCCTCAGCAAGTAGAGGCGACCCTGGCCATTCTTGTACACAGCCTCTGTGTTGGTGCTCCACTCAAGTCTGTCATCCAGGGGCACCCCCAGATACTTGCAGGTCCTCACCACATCCACATCCTCACCATCAGTAATAACAGGGAGTAGTGCAGGCTTAGTCTCCCATCTCCTTTACCTTACTGATGTTGCACTGCAGACAATTCAGCTTGCACCATTTGACAAAGGTGAGGAACAGAGAGATCTTGGAGCCCATTTCCGTAGATCCCTCAAAGTTGTTAACAGGTTAAGGAGGCATATGGAGCATTAGCCTTCATTTATCAGTGGATTCAGTTCACAAGCTGCAAGGTAAAGTTATAGCTCTATAAAACTTTGACTGGATTACACTTGAAGTATTGTGTTCAGTGTTGGTTGCCTCACAAACTGAACTAATTCCAACTCCCCAGTAACACTACTGTGCAACTGGGATTTAGACCTCCCAAACAACAGACCTCAGATAGTTAAGATGCACTTCTCTCCCCATTATCCTCAACGTGGGTGCCCCCTTCCCCAGGCTGAGTGCTGAGTCCATTGCTGTACACTCTGCTCACACATGACTGCGTAGTCAGCACCTGAGTCAAGTTTGCCAATGTGAGAAAGGGGCCAGAGGCATCATGAAAGATATCACCCATGGTTCATGGTTTGTCACTCTCCTGCCAGGAAGGAGGCTATGTAGCATCCACACCAGGACCACCAGACTCAAAAGCAGTTACTTTCCACAAGCAACAAGGCTGATCAACACCTCCACCCACTAACCCACCCCTCTACACTCTTGTCTTCCAACTGCTTTATCATTTCCTGTCAGAGTCATTTTATGTACTGACACTCCTGTCCCTGGCATCACATTATGGGCATACAGTACAATCAATCTATGTATATAAGCTATAAGTTTATATATTTGTTTATTATTGTATTCTTTATATTATCGTTATTTTTGGGTTGTATCAGATTTCGGATCCGGAGTAACAATGACTTTCTTCTCCTTTACACTTGTGTACTGGAAATTGCATCAAACAAGCTAAAATCTTGAATTATTGGAAGGATGTAGAAGTTTTAAAGAAGGTGCAGAGGAGATTTACTGCCTGAATTAGAGCTCATCTTACAATCAAATGCTGAATGAGCTAGAGCTATTCTCTTTGGAGCTAAAGAGAATGAGAGGTGGCATAATATAGGTGTGTAAGACAAGAAGAGGCATAGAGAAAAGAGTCAGCACCATTTTCCCAAGCCAGGAATGGCAAATACCAGATGACATCCTTTCAAGCTGAATGGAGGGAAGTTTACAGGGAGGAGCTAGGATGGCTCCAGAGGACAACTTCTTTCTCACCTGTGAAACAGCATAAATTCCTCCCTTTAATGATGCCTTTTTGCTTTTCAAGGTGGCTGGGTTCCTGTTGAAATCCGTGATGTACAGTTGCACTCAAAAAGCGGGTTCATACAGAACTTCTGGAGCTTGCCAAGCAGCCTAGCATTTGTGATATCTCCATGAGTGGCGGGAAGACATGCACCTTCAGGGCTTTCCGTCGTACAACCGCAGGAGGCTCCTGTGGATGACTTGATTTGCCAGTTTCACCAATTGTAACATCACAGAGACTGGACGGTGTCTCTCTCTCTCTCCTTCTCCCTCTCCCTCCCTGCTGTAACAAGTGGAGGGAGGAGGGAGGGTTGAATGTTTGCCGCTGTCTGTGCTTCAGAGGGGATGGGGGTGTCTTTGGGGTTCTAACATTTTTCTGTCATTCATTCGTTGGTGTTTTCTTCTGTTTCATGGATGTCTGAGAAGATTACGAATGTGAGGTTGTATACTGTACACATTCTCTGATATTAAATGAAACCAGTCAACCATTGAAGTACAGCCACTTCCACCTGTATATAGTTACGATTAAACATTTTTTGTTTAACACATGCAGATTTCATAATGTAAAATGTCATAAACTGGCACTGCAACTTTAAATTGAGGTTAACTGGCCCCGAAGGTATCAAAACACAGCAAATCTCTTCTTCACTGTCCATTTTCCATTTCATAGCTTAAAACTATAAGCAACCTGCATACAAGTTTCAAATGTTTATGAAACCAACCATTGCTATATTGCTATATTTCAATGTCAATTACCACTTCTCATTGAACTGACAAACTGATAAAGAAATTATTAGCTTATTGATGCACCATCAATAACTCTGAGACATGGGTTAAGGTAGGCTTTTATTAGCTGGAAGAAAACACAAGCAGCAAGTGACCATCACACAACATCCTGGAGACTGAGAAAGGGTCTGTGCCTCCAATTGCCTTTATACTGGGGTCTGTGGGAGGAGCCACAGGAGCAGTCAGCGGGGGGGGGGGGGGCATGTCCAGACAGGTATATGTAGTTCACCACACTTATAAGTATTAAAAAAAATCATTTACTTTTGCAAATATGGTATAAGATCTACTCAGGGAAATTTATATTTACAATATTCCTTAGTTTAGATTCAGCCCAGTTTGCAGGAAAAGAACTTACTGTTGATCATCCACTGTTTAGTTGCTTGAATAGAGTAACAGATGGTTAAAATATTATTCTACATGAACTGAATACATTGAAATAGCATAATCTAAAAGTTGTTATTATTATGGTGTAATTTCAACAGCTATACTCTCTAATGAATGCAGACATAATTTTTCAAATCCAAAGTTTCAACTATTTGATTTGGTCTTAGAAAATATATCATGCAAGTTTCTTTTTCTATTTTAAAAAATAATTTCTAAAGTATTATGTTTTGTTACCAGATCAAGATATTACAAGATTCAATATATTTGTTATATATATATAGATATCAATATAAATAACAAATTTAGCTTCCATGAGTGCATTTAATTTGACCTTTATTACATACTTTTATTATAAATTTGTTAAAATACTAGAAATTAAACAATCAATCAGTGTTCCACATAAAAAAACAAAGTTCATTCTCTGACCTGTATATAATCTGTAAGGCGTGCATCAACAAAGTAGTTAACTTTGGGATCTGAAATTGCTTAGCGGTGTTTAACTCCTTTTGCCTTTTTGCTTGTTATAACTGAGAGGAAACTCCAGAATGAGAGAACCGACCAGATGGAGGTTTTAAAAAAAAGATGCCATAGCAGGGCTGTGGTTTGAAGACCTCATGGTACAAAATAAAAGAGAAAGCCATATGGAAACGTGTACTAGTCAGCAACTTAGTTTTAAATCATTGCCTTTACTCCTGAATCACTTCTTACAAAGAGGTCTGAAGTAATTCAGAAGGCAGCCTGAATAAGGAACAGAAGCAATTGGAATATTGTCCTCTTTTGATCTAATCAAGAGAAGATGTTCAAAACATCCAAAATTTGTTCAACTAAGAAAAATGTTAAAAAAATTTTAATAAAGAGAATACTGGGTTAGGTAGCATCTGTGGAAGGAGAAGCAACTGTAATGTTTCCTGTTGAAGCACTTTCAAAGAATCTGATGAGGAACCTTTAACCTGAAATGTTAACTCAGTTCTCTTTTCTCTGACCCTGTCTGACCTGCTGCCCATCTTAGGCATTTCTCTAATGCGCCCAAGATCGCACATGCAAACATTTTGTTGGCATATGGCGTGCAGTGAAATCCCTTGATTCAGAAAACCCCACTAAGAATAAAAATATTCATAATGATTACATTTACTGCCAAATTAAGCTGTCAATGATTTTTTGACAAGCTGAGAGCAGCGAGATGTTTTCACAGGAAATGTCTCACGCCTGCTTGGCATCAGTTAGATGTTTACGAGAACATGTGACATTGGATGATACATTTTGAAATCCTTGCAAAACTAGTGTACAAATCAGTACTGGGAGAGTAGACCGTTTTCACTGACTTTACTCCGCTTATATTTTCCTTCTTTCATAAGACCACGAGATGTAGGAGTAGAATTAGATTACTTGGCCCATTCAGTCTGTTCCGGAATTCCATCATGGCTGATCCGATTCTCCTCTCAGCCCCAATCTCCTGCTTTCTCCCCATACCCCTTCATGCCCTGACCAATCAAGAATCTATCAACCTCTGACTTAAATATACATAAAGTAATTATGTAAATATACATATACTTAAAATTACAGCTGCCTGTGGCAAAGAATTCCACAGATATTTGAGTGAATGGATATTCAGTGATATTAATGGAAAATACTGTATGTAGTTTAGCACATCTGTAATATGTATTTTTGCAATACACATACTTTAATTATAATAGTAAAATTACGTTATTTATGTTTATTGATAAGTTGTGTTTACCTTGGTGTCGCAATAAGCATCTTACCTTACCTGCTCATCAAAAGCCACACCCCTGTGGGAGGAGTGAGGCCCATGTAAGGAGCATTCCAGCCCTACCCACTGGCTTTGTTTTGCTGAGAATGTCACGGTGTGGATAGGGTTTAAATCTAGTGTGCAGTAATCAAGTGGTCTCTCTTCGCCTGCCGGGTTGCTATGGACCAGGTGGATCAGTGCCACAGAAACAGTAAACAGTGGGAGGTGTGCTGTAGTGCAGAAGGCCCATGTGCACCCCTAATTAAGTATTTGCCACTGTGTGTATGATTTGTGTCTGTTTTGTCCTGACTCACTCTAGATCAGAATCTGTAACCAACTTTAGCTTGAGGGGTTATCGAATGGTTAGTGTCATGGTCTTGTAATTTAGGGGACTTAGATAAGTACTTGCTTGACTTAATGTTTGGTTGAGTTTTCACCGTTTGTTAAAATGCTCACTTGCAAACAATGTCTTCTGCCTTACTTACTGAATCTGCTTTCACATTGTCCAGACTGAAGATACACTTATGATTTTATTAATAGTAAAACAGTAAATAAACAACAGGACTCATTACTAAAATTGTGTATTTTACTCATTCATTTATCACTGATAGTCTCCACTCAAAATCACCAGGGCACACGAAATTATCTCCAAAATGATCGCCACCCCTGTTCTAGAGTATTTGACATTTCTATCTTAGCAGAAAGCCTCTGCTTATGCCTCTCATAATTTCATAAACAGAATTTCATAATTTGGGTGTCACGGTAGCAAGACGGTTAGCAGTGCAGGTAGCCCAGGTTCAATTCCCGCTGCTGCTTCTGAAGAGTTTGTACATTTTCCTCTTGATCTCCTGGGTTTCTTCCGAGTGCCCTGGTTTCCTTCCACAGTCCAAAGATGCATCAGTTCGTATTCATAGGTTAGTTGGTCATTGTAAATAGTTCTGTGATTAGTCTAAGGGTTAAGTGGGAGATTGCTGTGTGGTGTGGCTTGAAGGGCCAGAAGACACTAATCTGCATTGCATCTCAATAAATAAACTTCTGTTCAGTCACCCCTCAGCCTTCGATTGTCTACAGAAAAAATACCAGTGTGTCTAATCTCCCCTCAGATAATACAGGTAACGTCCTGATGAACCTTCCAAAATCTTCACACTCTTCCTAGAATGTAACAACCAGAAATGCACACTATATTCCAAATGTGGATTGATCAAAGTGAAGCAGCTGCAACATGACTTATGTTCAACACCCTGACCGTTGAGGACTAACAGGTAATATTATTTCTTTACCACCCTGTCTACATGTGTTGTCACTTTCAGGAAGCTATGGACTTGCACCATGCTATCAAAGCTCTTTACTCTTTACTTTTCACTAAAGTTTGACCTCCCAAAGTACAAGTCTTCACACTCCATTTGTCATTTCTCTGCCCACAATTGCAGCTGGTCTATATCCTGCTGAATCAGTTGAGAAGCTTCTCACTATCCAGAAATTAATCATTTTTGTGTCTTCCGCATACTTACTAATCGCCACTCCTGTACCTTCATCCAAATCATACATTTGGAGCAAAATTATTAGGCTCACCTGTACACCTGCTTGGTAATGCAAATATCTAATCAGCTAATCATGTGGCAGTAACAATACATAAAAGCATGAAAAACATGTTTAAGAGGTTCTTTTGTTGTTCAGTCAAAACATCAGAATGAGGGAGAAATGTGATCTAAGTGGATGTTCTCAGGGAAAGGTACGGAAGGACTGTGGCAAATGTTCAGGGAATATTTGTGTGGAGTTCTGCATAGGTACGTTCCAATGAGACAGGGAAGTTTATGGTAAGGTACAGGAACTGTGGTGTACAAAGGCTGTAATAAATCTAGTCAAGAAGAAAAGAAAAGCTTACATAAGGTTCAGAGAGCTAGGTAATGTTAGAGATCTAGAAGATTATAAGGCTAACATGAAGGAGCTTAAGAAGGAAATTAGGAGAGCCAGAAGGGACCATCAGAAGGCCTTAATGGGCAGAATTAAGGAAAACCCCAAGGCATTCTACAAGTATATGAAGAGCAAGAGGATAAGACATGAAAGAATAGGACCTATCAAGTGTGACAGTAGGAAAGTGTGTGTGGAACCTGAGGAAGTGGCAAAGGTACTTAATGAATACTTTGCTTCAGTATTCACTATGGAAAGGGATTTGGTGATTGTAGTGATGAGTTGCAGCAGACTGAAAAGCTTGAGAATGTAGATATTAAGAAAGAGGATGTGCTTTTGGAAAGCATCAAGTTGGACCTGATGAGGTGTATGCAAGGGTACTATGGGAGGCGAGGGAGGAGATTGCTGAGCATCTGGTGATGATCTTTGCATCATCAATGGGGACAGTAGAGGTTCCAGAGGTTTGGAGGGTGGCTGATGTTGTTCCCTTATTCAGGAAAGGGAGTAGAGATAGCCCAGAAAATTATACACCAGTGAGTTTTACTTCAGTGGTTGGTAAGTTGATAGAGAAGATCCTGAGAAGTAGGATTTACAAACATTTGGAGAGGTATAATATGATTAGGAATAGTCAGTATGGCTTTGTCAAGGGCAGGTCATACCTTATGAGCCTGATTGAATTTTTTGAGGATGTGACTAAACACATTGATGAAGGAGGAGTAGTAGATATAGTGTATATGGATTTCAGAAAGGCATTTGATAAAGTACCCCATGCAAGGCTTATTGAGAAAGTAAGAGGCATGGGATCCAAGGGGACATTGCGTTGTGGATCCAGAACTGGCTTCCCATAGAAGGCAATAAGTGGCTGTAGACGGGTCATATTCTGCATGGAGGTCGGTGACCAGTGGTGTGCCTCAGGGATCTGTTATGGGACCCTTACTCTTCATGATTTTTATAAATGACCTAGATGAGGAAGTGGAGGGATGGGTTAGTAAATTTGCTGATGACACAAAGATTGGGGGTGTTGTGGATAGTGTGGAAGGCTGTCAGAGGTTACAGCAGGACATTGATAGGATGCAAAACTGGGCTGAGGAGTGGCAGATGGAGTTCAACCTAGATAAGTGTGAAGTGGTTCATTTTGGTAGGTCAAATATGATGGCAGAATATAGTAAGATGCTTGCCAGTGTGGAGAATCAAAGGGATCTTGGGGTCTGATTCCATTGGACACTCAAAGCAGCTGTGCAGGTTGACTCCGTGGTTAAGAAGGCATATGGTGTATTGGCCTTCATCAATCGCGGAATTGAATTTAGGAGCCAAGATGTAATGTTGCAGCTATATTGGATGCTGGTCAGACCCCACTTAGAGTACTGTGCTCAGTTCTGGTCGCCTCACTACAGGAAGGATGTGGAAACCATAGAAAGGGTGCAGAGGAGATTTACAAGGATGTTGCCTGGGTTGGGGAGCATGCCTTATGAGAATAGGTTGAGTGCACTTGCCCTTTTCTTCTTGGAGCGACGGAGGATGAGAGGTGACCTGATAGAGGTGTATAAGATGATGAGAGGCATTGATCGTGTGGATAGTCAGAGGCTTTTTCCCAGGGCTGAAATGGCTGCCACAAGAAGGCACAGGTTTAAGGTGCTTGGGCGTAGGAATAGAGGAGATGTCAGGAGTAAGTTTTTTACTCAGAGAGTGGGGAGTGCGTTGAATGGGCTGCCGGCAACGGTGGTGGAGGCAGATATGATAGGGTCCTTTAGATAGTTACATGGAGCTTAGAAAAACAGGTGCTATGGGTAACCCTAGATAATTTCTAAGATAGGCACATTTTTGGCAGAACTTTGTGGGCCAAAGAGCCTGTATTCTGCTGTCGGTTTTCTATGTTTCTAGCTTTGACTGTGGAATGATTGTTGGTGCCATACAGAGTTGTTTGTGTATCTCAGAAACTGTTGATTTCCTGGACCTTTCATGTATAACAGTCGCAAGTCTTTACAGAGAATGGTGTAAAAAAACAAAATCTTCCAGTGAGCAGCAGTTCTGTCAGTGAAAAGGCCACATTAATGGAGAGAGGTCAGAGGAGAATGGGCAAGTGTTAGACAATCAATATTAAGGGTGCGTAAAAAGTGCAATCTTTCAATCAGCATGTGATTAAGTTTTTAAGATCAGAGCTTTGCAACAGTTTCTCTGAGCTGAGCGACCAACCCTCAACAGGCAATGCACAAAAAGGGCTAACCTTCAGTGAGATCCACTTTCAAAACACAGAGTTCATGGCAGATTCCTGTGTTGGACAATTAACGTCAGGGGTGCGTAAAAAGATCTACCTTTCAATCAGGACAGCAATCAAGATTTAAAAGTTACAGATTAGCAGCAGTTTTTTGATTTGAAAAATAGACAATCAAGAAAAGGGATTCATTAGAAAGGGTCAGTAAAAATAAAAATAACTCTAGTGCTAATGGAGTGGCCGTGCTTGTGCGTTTGCCAATGCTTAGAGTGGTTTTGGTTCAATTGGCTTGGACAAGGTAAAGTATTTGTTAATTTTCTCTATTCCTGTTCTTATTTGTTCATTCCTAATCTGTTAGGGCATTGCAGTGTCGTGCGAATAGCTCCAGGGGCAATGTGTGTGATTTGTGGATAAACACATCGGTGCCAGGTGCATCAAGTTGCATCTCCTGAGAAAGCACATTACGGAACTGGAGCTGCAGCTCAATGACCTTCAACTCATAAGGGAGAATGAGGAGGTGATAAACTGGAGCTACAGGGAGGTTGTCACCCCAAGATTACAGGTAACAGGGTGACTGTCAGGAGAAGGAGGGGAAATGCACAGCCAGTGCAGAGTACACCTGTGGCCAGTCGCCTCAATAATAATTATACAACTTTAGATCCAATTGAGGGGATGGCCTACCAGGGCAGCCACAGTGACCAGGTCTCTGGAATTGAGTCTGTTACTGTGCCTTAGAAGAGGACTGCAGTGTTGATGGGAAACTCCATAGTTAGAGGAACAGAGACGAGGTTCTGTGAGCATGATACCGACACCTGGATGGTACGTTGCCTCACTGGTGCCAGGATCTAAGATGTCTTGGATTGGGTCCATGCTATTCTCAAGGGCAAGGATTAGCAGCCGGAAGTCTTGCTACCAGTGACATAGGTAGACAAGCTGAGGAGGTCCTGAAGAGAGATTTTAGGGAGCTGAGTAGAAAGCTAAGGAACAGGACCTCCTGGCTAGTAATCTCCAGATGGCTGCCTGAGGCATGTGCCAGTGAGGGAAAGAATAGAATCATTTGGTGGGTGAATGCATTGCTGAGGAACTGGCACGGGGCAGGGGTTATGAATTATGGATCATTAGGATCTCTTCTGAAGGTATGACCTGTACAAAGTGGATGAGTTACACCTGAAAGTGAGAGGGACCAATATCCTTGTGGGCAGGTTCGCTGGAGTTGTTTGGGAGTGTTTAAACTAATTTGGCAGAGGGATGGGAACTGGAGTGATAGTGCTGAGGATGAGGTAGCTGTGTCATGAACAGGGGCGGTGGGTAGTGAGACTCCTAGAAAGGACAGGCCGATGATAGGGCAAAATTGAATTCACCAGGATGAGTTGAAATGTAAAAGACAAACAAAAACAAAAAAGATGAATACAGGACTGAAAGTGTTATATTTGAATGTGTGCAGTCTACAGATTAAGCAAGATGAACTTGCAGCACAGTTACAGATTGGCACGTATGATGTAGGCATTACTGAATCATGGCTGAAAGATTATAACTGGGAGCTTAATTTCCAAGGATACACCTTTTATCAAAAGGACAGGCAGGAAGGCAGAGGGGGTGGTGTTGCTCTGTTGGTAAAAAGTAAAATCAAATCATTAGAAAGAGGTGACATAGGGTCTGAAGGTGTTGAATCATTGTGGATAGAGCTCAGGAAGTGCAAGGGTAAAATGACCTTGATGGAAGTTGTATACAGACCCCTAAATAATCATAAGGATGTGGTCTACAAATTAAAATGGGAGACAGACAATGCATGCTAAAAGGGCAAAGTTACAATAGTCATGTGGAGCGTCCATATACAGGTAGATTAAAAAAATCAGATTGGTGCTGGATCCCTTGAATAAGAAATCCAGAATGCCTATGATTTG
The DNA here is from genome assembly GCF_048418815.1 of Hemitrygon akajei. Classification (NCBI taxonomy): domain Eukaryota; kingdom Metazoa; phylum Chordata; class Chondrichthyes; order Myliobatiformes; family Dasyatidae; genus Hemitrygon; species Hemitrygon akajei. Next base: position 193,452,227 of record NC_133128.1, read on the forward strand.
CCTTTTTAGAGCATCTTGTGGTCGAGTACCCTAGGGGATCAGCGATTCTGGATTGGTGTTGTGCAATGAACTAGAATTGATTAGAGAGCTTAAGGTAAAAGAACCCTTAGGGGAAAGTAATCATGATATGATTGAATTCATCCTGAAATCTGAGTAAGAAGAGATAAAGTTGGATGTATCAGTAACACAGTGGAGTATAGGGAATTACAAAGACATAGAAACATAGAAAATAGGTGCAGGAGTAGGCCCTTTGGCCCTTCAAGCCTGCACCGCCATTCAGTATGATCATGGCTGATCATCCAACTCAGAACCCTGTACCTGCTTTCTCTCCATATCCCCTGATCCCTTTAGCCACAAGGGCCATATCTAATTTCCTCTTAAATATAGCCAATGAACCGGCCTCAACTGTTTCCTGTGGCAGAGGATTCCACAGATTCACCACTCTCTGTGTGAAGAAGTTTTTCCTCATCTCGATCCTAAAAGGCTTCCCCTTTATCCTTAAACTGTGACCCATCGTTCTGGACTTCCCCAACATCGGAAACAATTTTCCTGCATCTAGCCTGTCCAATCCCTTTAGAATTTTATACGTTTCAATAAGATCCCCCCTCAATCTTCTAAATTCCAGTGAGTATAAGCGTAGTCGATCCAGTCTTTCTTCATATGAAAGTCCTGCCATCCCAGGAATCAATCTGGTGAACATTCTCTGCACTCCCTCTATGGCAAGAATGTCTTTCCTCAGATTAGGGGACCAAAACAGCACACAATACTCCAGGTGCGGTCTCACCAAGGCCTTGTACAACCTCCCTGCTCCTGTACTCAAATCCTTTTGCTATGAATGCCAACATACAATTTGCCTTTTTCACCGCCTGCTGTACCTGCATGCCCACCTTCAATGACTGGTGTACAATGACACCCAGGTCTCCTTGCATCTCTCCTTTTCCTAATCAGCCACCGTTCAGATAATAATCTGTTTTCCTGTCCTTGCAACCAAAGTGGATAACCTCACATTTATCCACATTAAATTGCATCTGCCATGAATTTGCCCACTCACCTAACCTATCCAAGTCAGCCTGCATCCTTTAAGCATCCTCCTCACAGCTAACACTGCCGCCCAGCTTCGTGTCATCCACAAACTTGGAGATGCTGCATTTAATTCCCTCATCTAAATCATTAATATATATTGTAAACAACTGGGGTCCCAGCACTGAGCCTTGCGATACCCCACTAGTCACTGCCTGCCATTCTGAAAAAGTCCCATTTACTCCCACTCTTTGCTTCCTGTCTGCCAACCAATTCTCTACCCACATCAATACCATACCCCCAATACTGTGTGCTTTAAGTTTGCACACTAATCTCCTGTGTGGGACCTTGTCAAAAGCCTTTTGAAAATCTAAATATACCACATCCACTGGCTCTCCCCTATCCACTTTATTAGTTACATCTTCAAAAAATTCTATAAGATTCGTCAGACATGATTTTCCTTTCACAAATCCATGCTGACTTTGTCCGATGATTTCACCTCTTTCCAAATGTGCTGTTATCACATCTTTGATAACCGACTCTAGCATTTTCCCCACCACCGATGTCAGACTGACCAGTCTATAATTCCCCGGTTTCTCTCTCCCTCCTTTTTTAAAAAGTGGGGTTACATTAGCCACCCTCCAATCCTCAGGAACTAATCCAGAATCTAACGAGTTTTAAAAAATTATCACTAATGCATCCACTATTTCTTAGGCTACTTCCTTAAGCACTCTGGGATGCAGACCATCTGGCCCTGGGGATTTATCTGCCTTTAATCCCTTCAATTTACCTAACACCACTTCCCTACTAACATGTATTTCCCTCAGTTCCTCCATCTCACTAGACCCTCGGTCCCTTACTATTTCCGGAAGATTATTTATGTCCTCCTTAGTGAAGACAGAACCAAAGTAGTTATTCAATTGGTCTGCCATGTCTTTGTTCCCTATGATCAATTCACCTGTTTCTGACTGTAAAGGATCTACATTTGTCTTGACTAATCTTTTTCTTTTCACGTATCTATAAAAGCTTTTACAGTCAGTTTTTATGTTCCCTGCCAGCTTTCTCTCATAATCTTTTTTCCCTTTCCTAATTAAGCCCTTTGTCCTCCTCTGCTGGTCTCTGAATTTCTCCCAGTCCTTAGGTGTGCTGCTTTTTTTTGCTAATTTATAAGTTTCTTCCTTGGACTTGATACTATCCCTAATTTCCCTTGTCAGCTACAGGTGTACTACCTTCCCTGGTTTATTCTTTTGCCAAACTGGAATGAACAATTGTTGTAGTTCATCCATGCAATCTTTAAATGCTTGCCATTGCATATCCACCGTCAACCCTTTAAGTATCATTTGCCAGTCTATCTTAGCTAATTCACATCTCATACCTTCAAAGTTACTCTTCTTTAAGTTCAGAACCTTTGTTCTGAATTAACTATGTCACTCTCCATCTTAATGAAGAATTCCACCATATTATGGTCACTCTTACCCAAGGGGCCTCGCGCAACAAGATTGCTAACTAACCCTTCCTCATTGCTCAATACCCAATCTAGAATGGCCTGCTTTCTAGTTGGTCCCTCGACATGTTGGTTCAGAAAACCATCCCGCATACATTCCAAGAAATGACATGTTAGATGAGTTAGCCAGATTTCATTGGAGAAGAAAACTGGCAGGGATGATGGATGAATGTCAATGGCTGGAATTTCTTTAAGAAATTCTGAAGCCACAAGATACATGTGTACATTCCAAACAGGAAGAAATATTCCAAAGGCAAGATGACACAGCTGTGGTTAACAAGAGAAGTCAAAGGCAATATAATAGCCAAAAAGGGCAAATAATAGAGCAAAAATTAGTGGCAGGTGAGATGAATGGAAAGCTTTTAAAAACCAACAGAAGGCGATTAAAGTCATTAAGAACATAAAGATGGAATACAAAGTAAGCTAACCAGTAATATTAAAGAGCATACCAAAAGTTTCTTCAGATACATAAAGCATAAAAGAGAGAGTGGATATTGAGCCACTGGAAAACAATGCTTGAGTGGTAGTAATGGGAGACAAAGAAGTAGCAAATGTATTGAATAAGTATTTTGCTTGGTGGAGGACACCAGTAGTACGGTGAAAGTTCCAGGTGTAGGGGTCATGAAGTGTGTAAAGCTACCATAACTAATGAGAAGGTTCTTGGGAAACTCAAAGATCTGAAGGTAGGTAAGTCACCCAGACCAGTTGGTGTACACCCCAGAGTTCTGAAAGAAGTGTCTGAAGAGATTATGGAGGGATTAGTAGTGATCTTTCAAAAATCACTAAATTCTGGAATGATTCCACAAGACTAGAACATTGCATGTGTCACTCCACTCTTCAAGAAGGGACAGAGGCAAAGAAAGGAGATCACAGGACTGTTAGTCTGAACTCAGTGGATGGGAAGATATTGGAGTTGATTATTAAGGATATGGTTTCAGAGTACTTGGAGACACATGATAAAATAGGCCACAGTCAACATGGTTTCCTCAAGGTTTGCTTGACAAATCTGTCAGAATTCTTTGAAGTAATAACAAGCAGGAGAGACAAAGAAGAATCAGCTGATGTTGTGTACTTGGATTTTCAGAAGGCCTTTGACAACATGCCACACTTGAGGCTGCTTAACAAGCTATGAGCCCATGGTAATACAGGAAAGATTCTAGCATGGATAAAGCAGTGGCTGATTGGCAGAAGGCAAAGAGTGGGAATAAAGGGTGCTTTTCTGGTTGGCTGCTGGTAACTAATAGTGTTCTGTAGGAGTCTGTGTTGAGTTTGATTCTTTCTACATTTATGCCGATGATTTGGTTGATGAAATTGATGGCTCTGTTGTCAAGTTTTCAGATGATACAATGATAGATGTTGGGGCAGAAAGTCACAGGGATTTAGGGTCATAGAGAAGTACAGTACAGAAATATGTCCTTCAGTCCATCTAGTCACTGCCAAAGTCATTTAAATTGCCTACTCCCATAGACCTATACTGCGACCATAACCTTCCATATCTCTACTATCCATGTACCTATCCAAACTTCATTTAAAAGTTGAAATTAAGCTCGCATGCACCAATTGTGCTGGCAGCTCATTCCACACTCTCGTGACCCCCTGAGTGAAGAAGTTTCCCCTCATATTTCCCTTAAGCTTCTCACCTTGCACCCTTAACCCATGACCTCTGGTTGTAGTCCCACCCAACCTCAGTGGAAACAGCCTGCTTGCGTTTCCCTATCTATACCCCTCATAATTTTGGATACCTCTATCAAATCCCCTCTCAATCTTCTACTTTCTAAAGAATACAGTCCTAACCTAGAATATTGAACATAGAACATTACAGGCCCTTCGGCCCACAATGTTGTGCCGACCATATAACCTATTCTAGAGACTGCCTAGAATTTCCCTACTGCATAGCCCTCTATTTTTCTAAGCTCCATGTCCCCACCTAAGAGGGTCTTCAAAGACTCTATTGTATCCACTTCCACCACCACCCTCAGCAGTGTATTCCACGCACCCACCACTCTCTGTGTGAAAATCTTACCCCTGACACTCCCTCAGTACCTACTTCCAAGCACCTTAAGACTATGCCCCATCGTGTTAGCCATTTCAGCCCTGGGAAAAAGCATCTGGCTATCTACACGATCAATGCCTATTCAGTGTTTCTTTCCAAATCAGAACCTCCAGACCCGGCAACATCCTTGTAAATCTTCTCCGTATACTTTTAACCTTATTTAAATCTTTCCTGTAGGTAAGTGACCAAGACTGCAAACAATATTCCAAACTAGGCCTCACCAACATCTTATACAACTTCAACTTAACATCCCATCTTCTCTACTCAATACATTGATTTAACAAGGCCAAAGTGCCTAAAGCTTTTTTTACAACCCTATCTACCTGTGATGCAACTTTCCTGTGATCCAGTGTCTCTTTTTTTATTTCTTTTCCCCTAGAATATCAGCATTCTCTTTCCTGATCTCATTGTTCTCCATGTCCTTTTCCATTGTGAAGGGCAATGCAATGTATTCATTTAGTACCTTGTTCATTTCCTCTGGCATTCCTCTGGCATTTCCTCCCTCTTTTGATTTTGAATGATCCCACTCTCCCTATTTACCCTCTTGTTTTCAATGATAGATGTAAAGTGGCTCGGGATTTTCCTTAATCCAATTTATCAAGGACACTTCATGACCCTTTTTAGCTATCCTAATACTCTGTTTAATTTCTTCCCTGCTTCCTTTATATTCCTCCAAATTTCTGTTAGATTTAATTTTCCTAAGCCTTTTTCATGGTTCTTTTTTTTTGCTTAAATTTACAATATCTTGTCAACCAATCTTCCCAACCTTAGCATTCTTCCTCATAGCAATATGTTGGTCTTGAATTTGAATGAACAGGCTTCTAAATGACTTCTCGATATCAGATGTAGACTTGCTGAGTAACAGCTCCTGCCTGAAAATTTATCGTTAGCCTTTAACTAATTTAACACTTTCTTCCGAGGTCTAGTCTAAACCTTATGCATCATACCCTGAATGTTTCTTTTATTTCCAAATTCCAGGATTTGCAAATTTATTTTTCCATTTTCTACACATTAGATGTAATTTGTTCAATTTGGTATGGTCATTAATTCAATTAAAATTTTTAATAGTCTCTAGTTGTCAGCTTTGATCTCTAAAATGAAATTTGTAGAGATCCTTAAGGGAGAGTTGAGTTAATCTTTCTATAAATCAATATATTCTAACCTTTCATTTGATGAAAGTATTTATTGTTTTTGTCGTCATTAGGTCACATCTGGAATTTCCTCCACACCGCTCTGACGTATTGGGAGATCGTGTACTCGGCAGGTTACAGCAGTCGTTTGCCTTTGCCTACAGCTGGGTGAGCTTAAAGAGATCGCCATCTCTTGCAGTAGATGACCAGGATGTTTAAGTACCTTGTCATGCTCTTAGCGCTCCACAAACACCTGCCTTTATGACCATTGGACCATTAATCAGTCTCCTCCACTCAATCTGCCAGGGCCAGACTTCACACGCTGGGATAGACAGATCCCTTCCTCACCAAGGGTCGATGATCCATTGGCTACCCTCACCTGGTTTGGCTTCTCTGCCGAAATGGTTTACCCGGATGTGGCCGCTGCGCATGTTACAGTTACTTGGAGCCACATGTGAGAGCTGAGCACCAGGTAGATGAGCTGCCCTGAAAGAGACATGGCAGGTCCCCACCCCCCCCCCCCCACCACAGCGGTGCTACCCCTCCCTAGACACACCATTGGTTTACCTATATTAAATGTGCTATTTTATAACAAATCCTTGTAACAACCATCTTCACCAAAGGATTTTAGCATATATTAAATCTACACAGCGAACAAAGAACAAAGGCAAATGGTTGCTGAATGGCCCAGGGTTTAGATATTTTGAAAAAAGCAGAGGTGGGGAGTGACATTGTTAATCAGGCACTGACTAGAGGAGAAGCCAGACTGGATCTAGTGCTGGGCAATGAACCAGGTCAGGTCAGATCTCTTGGTGGGATAGTATTTCGGAGAGAGTAACCACAACCTTTATTACAGCCTTGGAGAGGGATAGGAGCAGACAGTATGGGAAAGGATTAAATGACAGAAGATAATTATAATTATTAAACACAAAGTACATTGCAGATGCTGTGGTCAAATCAACATGTATAAAAAAGCTGGATGAACTCAGCAGGTCGGGCAGCATCCGTTGAAAGGAGCAGTCAATGTTTCGGGCCGAGACCCTTCGTCAGGACAAGGAGGAGGGGGCAGGGGCCCTATAAAGAAGGTGGAGTGAGGGTGGAAGGTACCAGGTGAAAAACCAATCGGAGGAAAGATCAAGGGGTGGGGGAGGGGAAGCAGGGAGGGGATAGGCAGGAAAGGTGAAGAAGGAATGTAAGGGGAAAGCACTATGGGTAGTAGTAGTAGAAGGCAGAATCATGAGAGCGGTGATAGGCAGCTGGAAGAGGAGGCAGAGTGAAAGTGGGATGGGGGAAGGGAGAGGGAGGGAATTACTGGAAGTTGGAGAATTCGATGTTCATACCAAGGGGCTGGAGACTACTCAGACGGTATATGAGGTGTTGCTCCTCCAACCCGAGTTTGGCCTCATCGTGGCAGTAGAGGAGGCCATGTATGAATATTTATGAATGGGAATGTGAAGCAGAGTTGAAGTGGGTGGCAACCGGGAGATCCTGTCTGTTGTGGCAGATGGAGCGGAGGTGCTCGACGAAGCGATCCCCCAACCTGCGCCAGGTCTCGCCAATGTAGAGGAGGCCACACCGGGAGCATCGGATTCAATAGATGACCCCAACAGACTCACAAGTGAAGTGTTTTCCCCTTACATTCCTTCTGCATCTCTCCTGCCTATCCCCTCCCTGGGTCCCCTCCTCCACCCCTTGATATTTCCTCTGATTGGTTTTTCACCTGGCACCTTCCACCTTCCCCTCACCTTCTTTATATGGCCCCCGCCCCCTCCTTCTTCAAACCTGATGAAAGGTCTCGGCCCAAAAAGTTGACTGCTCATTTCAACGGATGCTGCCTGACCTGCTGAGTTCATCCAGCTTGTTTGTACGTGTTAATTATAATTATTAGACTGGAACTGTGGAGCATAAATTGGCAACAGATGTTCTCAGAGAAATGCACAACAGAAATGCAGAAGTTATTTGGGGACCTTTTCATGGGGTTCAAGATAGGTTGAAGCAGAAAAGAATGGTAGGGTGAAGGAACCATGGTTCACGAGAGTTGTGGAACTAGTGAAGAGGAAGAAAAAGTTACATTAAGGGTATTAAGAAACCCTTAGATGGGCACATGTTGGGTAGAAAATGGAGCATAAGCGGAAGGGTTAAATTGATTTTAGACTAGGTTGAAAGATCAGCACAACATCGTGGACCAAAGGGCTTTTACTGTGTTCCAGTGTTCTACATTCTGAAATTATGCCTCATATTGTATATCAACAAACATCAGAGAACTAATAAGATTAGTCCACAGAAAGATACTGTGGATGCAGGAAAATCAGAATGAAACAGAAAGACAGGCAGCATCTGCGAACAGAGGGAAAAAATACAATTAAAGTTGATAAAGGAAATTACAAATTAGAAGAAGAATAGTGCAATTTGTTAAAGAGTTGTTTCCTTTCTAAGTAATGTTGTGGATTCTGTAATAGATTATTCTAGCCAAACTCTGGTAATGACAATTATCCCACACAGGATTGAAATAAAACTGTTAGAGTGGTCTCCATTTTCAGATTTCTGCATATTAGACTCTGCTTTTTTCAAAGATTTATCAGCCCATTGTTGGTTGCATGGGGAGTGCTGGTTCCATGCCTGCCTGGTTCTTAACTGTAACGCTGTTGATATTACACTGAAGGCAAATATTTCTATCAGTAACATGTGATTTCCAAGCCTGCATTTGATTACCTGAAGGTGCTTGAATAGAATTCACCAGAATATTGATCCTATTATTTTGTCTAATCCAGAAGACTATATGGTCTGGAATTGGAGGCAAATGGGGAGAATTGTTTATTCATCATTGTGTAGAATCAAACTGATGGAACAATTGGCTTTTTCAAACCTATTAATTTTACTTGTTCATAAGTTATTGATATCCCAGTTATCCCAGATCATGAGAACATATTTATATTTTTGAAATATATCCATAGTCAAAAATCCAAGAAGTCCTGGAAAGGAGTGCATGCACAAAGAACTTAGTGATGCTGAAATTATTTTGCTCCTTATTTTTAGATTTGCACAACCAAGTTTATCATTTCCTCCTTCGGAGAACCTTGGCAACAAAAAGACTCTTATAAACCTTTAGAAGTAAACTTTTCCCCTTCATGACTTTGTGTAATTTTTTTAATGATTCCTGCATAAAATCAGACTAAGTACTTGGTCACAATGACACAAAACTTTTAGACCTTGTCAATAACCTGACAAATATGCCCCTATTTTAAAGTATCTTTCAGAAAGCAGGTTACACATTTCCTCTATTACAGATATTGTAATTAACTAACAGTTTGAACAATCTGGTCATGTTAAAAAGTGCAACATAGACATTGGGAAAGTACTCACCTCATACTGATTAAACAACATCTGCTTGCAGAAATATCAAATACGTGTTGAAGTTGGTCAGAGGACAAGTTATCAGTCATACTCAGTGATCATTATTCTTTTCTGCTGGATTCAGTAGAATTGACCTCTGTACAGTGTCTCTCACAAAGTATTAACAATGGATGGAATGTAAAGAACTTAAACGCACATTAGTTCTTCACCTTGTTACCATGTATTTCCCCTCTGCCTTAGTGCTGATTCAAGAACAAGAGAAGGGTTGGGAGCACTTACTTCCGAGAAGCCATCCGGACTAAATAACCCCGGCGTAATTGCTGCATCGGGATCATTTTTGTCCAATTACATCCTCCTGCAATTCCCTATAAAATGACAAATTGTTGTTGATGTGTCATAGTAATAGAGTGCATTTGAGTCCTATTCTCTCCCCGATGGCCTTCTGGGAGCTTCATGCAAACAAAAGCTCCCTTTGTGTAACAAGCCTAAAATATGACAATTATTTCTGTTTTGCAAAATGTTATCACAGGTGTACTGTTAGACAGGACTATTGTGGAGTGCAGAAATATTTTAGGGTATTGAACTGGAGATTATATATTCCCAATGGATGCATCTTCTGATACAGCCTTCATTCCATAATTGGATTTCCTGCACGGCTGAATGCAGAGTATTATGGACTTACCATGAGTTATTTCTTGTAATCTAATTAAGAGATGAAGTTCAACGTTCTGGAGGGATCCAGGGATGATTCATGTCAGAATTAGTAAGCAATCTAAAGGTGTTCAATTTTAACATCATGGACAGAATTAAGAACAAAACAGAACAATATTCTTGAATGAATGGACAGGCATACGGTCTGGCGAAGTATTAATAAACTTGGGCTGACTGCTAGATGAAATACCCCAAGGTCTCTTCAGAATTTCCTTCCTTTTTCTCAATAACTGTCCCTCACAAGAGCATTAATTGAAATTGACTTACTTTCAGTATGAATACAGATGAAATACAATTTTAGCAATGTGCCATTTTCTTTATCGATGTGCACACTGATCTTCAATCTGTCAGTATACCCATCTCATATTAAGCTGTAATTGCAAACAACCGGCTACTTTTCTGTCTGTTCAAAAGAGTTAATTATGTCAAACGTAACTTTATAAAGCTTCAGCATTACATCCTTGCTTTCATATTCTAGTCCTCTTGAAATGAATGCTAACATGGCATTCGCCTTCCTTACCTCTGAGTCAACCTAGAAGTTAACCTTTAGGGAATCCTGCACAAGGATTGCCAACACGAGGAAATCTGCAGATGCTGGAAGTTCAAACAACACACACAAAATGCTGGTGGAACACAGCAGGCCAGGCAGCATCTATAAGGAGAAGCACTGTCGACGTTTCGGGACTCTCCTGATGAAGGGTCTCGGCCCGAAACATCACCAGTGCTTCTCCTTATAGATGCTGCCTGGCCTGCTGTGTTCCACCAGCATTTTGTGTGCGTTACAAGGATTGCCAAATCCTTTTGCAGCTCACATTTTAAAAATTTTCTCCCCATTTAGAAAATATTCTATGCCTTTATTTCTTCTAACAAAATACATGGCAAAGCAACACTCACAAAATGCTGGAGGAACGCAGCAGTCCAGGCAGCATCTATGGAAAAAAAGTACAGTTGACGTTTCAGGTCAAGACCCTTCAGTAGGGCCTTGGCCCAAAATGTTGACTGTTTTTTTTCCATAGATGCTGCCTGGTCAGCTGAGTTCCTCCAGCGTTTTGTGTGTGTTGCTTGGATTTCCAGCATCTGCAGATTTTCCTCTTGTTTTTAAATCACATGACCATACACTTCCAATACTATATTCCAGTTGCCACTTCTTTATTCTCCATTCCATTTTCCACTTCATGTGAAATATAACTTTTCGTGTAATACCAAAACTTTTACTTAGCTTCCATTTCAGAATTCACTTGTCCACCTTCTGGAATTTCACGTTACTCTGCATTCTCTGATGTGTTGTATTACCATCTTATTTCATCTTTTTAAATGTCTCTTAGCATCTATTTTCTCTTACATTCCTATATCACAGGTCATCCATTTTGGTCTCTTCCTCTTTCCCTACAATTTCTGCAGTTTCCAATTTAGTTTATCGTTATCATTTTATGTCTCAATAAAATGTCAGTGTTCTGAAATATTAAATCTGTTTCTCTGTCTATAGATGATCTGACCTGCTAAAGAATTGCAATAGTTTCTATTAACTCCTTTTCATTGTTAATTTTACCTCAATCCTGCAACACATTTTTTTTCATTAAATATATCTATATATAATGGTAAATTGGATCAGCAAATTTGCTGATGATACAAAGATTGGAGGTATAGTGGACAATGAGGAAGGTTTTCAAAGCTTGCAGATGGATTTGGACGAGCTGGAAAAATAGGCTGACAGTGAGACCGAATTTGGGGTATTGTGTCACCGAATTACAGGAAGGAGATTAATAAGGTTGAAAGAGTACAGAGAAGGGGGGGCTTCTTCACACAGAGAGTGGTGGGAGTGTGAAATGAGCTGCCAGTTGAATTGGTAAATGCAGGCTCACTTTTAACATTTAAGAAAAACTTGGACAGGTACATTGATGAGAGGGGTTTGGAGGGATATGGTCCAGGTGCAGGTCAGTGGGACGAGGCAGAAAAATGGTTCGGCACAGCCAAGAAGGGTCAAAAGACCTGTTTCTGTGCTATAACAATGGTGAATTTGAGAAATTTGTTGCCACAGATGGCTATGGAGGCCAAGTCATTGGGTATATTTGAGGCAGAGGTCGATAGATTCTTGGTTAATCAGGGCATGAAGGGATACAGGGAGAAAGGAGGTGATTGGGGCTGAGAAAGAATTTGGATCAGCCATAATAAAATGGCAGAACAAGCTTGATGGGCCAAATGGCCTGAGTCACTCTCCTATATCTTATGGTCTAAATTATATTCTTCTTATCCTATCAACAACTTATCCATTTAGATGTCACACTGCAAAACTGCCTTTGATGAAGACTTGTTGGTCATAGCTTGTATGAGGATAATTATGCAAAAAGTGCCAAATTTTGGCTGGATTATCCTTCAGACAATTTTCTTGAATCCTAGATCTATGTATTTATTATACATAGAAGACTATCCATAGTTTCTGAGCTAACCATAAAAATCTACCTAGCATAAGCTCACATCCATATGCAGATCATTTCTTTTGATGTACACATCCAGGCAATGTTTAATTCTCTGAAGAAGGGTTTCGGCCTGAAACATTGACTGTTTATTCATCTCCGTAGATGCTACCTGACCTGCTGAGTTCCTCTGGCATTTTGTGTGTGTAGCAATGTTTAATTATGATGAGTGTTTCTGCTTCTCCCAGACCTTCAGGCAGCAAGTTCCAAACCAAAACCATCCTCTGATAAAAAAAGGATATTCCTACTCTCTCCACCAACCCTTCAACCAATTATGATGTATTGTGTTTTGACTTCTCTGCAAAGGGAGATAGGTCAGATTTTTTTTCTTAGCCCTTCATAGCTTTTCTTCAAAACAAAATGGGAATACATTTAATAATCAACCAATAATATTATTTTTCCACTAATCCAAAATAAACTCCAAAGCAATACACACAAAATGCTGGAAGATCTCAACAGGTCAGACCATATAACCATATAACAATTACAGCACGGAAACAGGCCATCTCGGCCCTTCTAGTCTGTGCCGAACGCTTACTCTCACCTAATCCCACCGACCTGCACTCAGCCCATAACCCTCCATTCCTTTCCTGTCCATATATCTATTCAATTTTTTTTAAATGACAAAATCGAACCTGCCTCTATCACTTCTACTGGAAACTCGTTCCACACTGCTACCACTCTCTGAGTAAAGAAGTTTCCCCTCGTGTTACCCCTAAACTTTTGCCCCTTAACTCTCAAATCATGTCCTCTTGTTTGAATCTCCCCTACTCTCAATGGAAAAAGCCTATCCATGTCAACTCTATCTATCCCCCTCATAATTTTAAATACCTCTATCAAGTCCCCCCTTAACCTTCTACGCTCCAAAGAATAAAGACCTAACTTCAACTTTTCTCTGTAACTTAGGTGCTGAAACCCAGGTAACATTCTAGTAAACCTCTTTTGTACTCTCTGTATTTTGTTGACATCTTTCCTATAATTCAGTGACCAGAACTGTACACAATACTCCAAATCTGGCCTCACCAATGCCTTGTACAATTTTATCATTACATCCCAACTCCTATACACAATGCTCTGATTTATAAAGGCCAGCATACCAAAAGCTTTCTTCACCACCCTATCCACAGCTTGCATGGAAATGAATAAACAGTCATTGCTTCATTCCGAGGCCCTTCAGGACTGAGAAGGAAGGGGGAAGATGCCAGGATAACAGGGAGGTGAAGCCAGGTAGGTGGGTGGGAAAGATAAAAAGCTGGAGAAGAAGGAACTTGATAGGAGAGGAAACGGAAGGAGGAGGGGACCCAGGGAAGGTGATAGGCATGTGAGAAAAGGTAAAAGGTCAAACTGAGGAATAGAGGAAGGGGATGTTGGGAATTTGCCATCAGGTTGGAGACTGCCCAGATGGAACAAAAGGAGCTGCTCCTCCACTGTGAGGGTGGCCTCATCTTGCCACAAAAGAAGGCAACATGACAGAACATAAATGGGAATCAGAAACCAAATGCTTTCACAGTCTTGCTCACCCTCAACTCTATAACCATTTTGTTTAGCCCATGCTTTACTATCATGTGTATTCCCTCTTCCCATCACAGTTAGAGGCTGAAGCTTTAGAGAAGCTGGCCTTGATTCTTTGGAATTCTCTTCTGGAATTTCTTCTCTTAAAAGGCTCTTCAACTTTATCATTCATATTGATATCGTCCATATAGCTGAAATTAGCTGACATGTTTAGCTGAGCGGAATAACATTTTGTCAAGATTAATGGTGTCACCTGAAAAGGTGAAACGTTTAACTTAAAGAAGACTGAAAAATCTGTTCCAACACTTTCAAAAAGAATCTATCATTATCCATGGCGGAATCCTCAATGACATTTCAATTAAGTATGTCTCTCTTAAGAGCCATTAAGTGAGCCTACTTTCTTCTGTTCATGCCTGTTTTACTTGAGGACTATTAATTATCAATATTACATATTCCTGCTCCAATGCTGCAGTATTGTGTGTGCTTTTTTTTTGATGACTAAACTAATATGCGATCTCCACGTTAGAGAAAAATCACCTGAAGAAAATCATACCGATCAAAATATTTTTTGGCCTTTTTCAAGAGTTGTGCTTCTGATGGATAATCAATTGAAGCAAATTAATCCTGACTACATTCATTATTTTCTGAATATATCAAAGGCCTTCAAATCATCAGGCTCAGTAAAGGACACTTCTCAGTAGATTATAGCTATGCTTTAATAATGAAATATTCACTACATCGGCACCTTAGCCACATTACACATAAGACATACAATCAGAATCAGGTGATTCAACCTAATTTTCCCCATAACCTTTGATGACCTGATTAATCAAGAACCAAGAACAAACTTGCTGATGATACAAAGATTGGAGGTGTAGTGGACAGTGAGGAAAGTTTTCAAAGCTTGCAGAGGGATTTGGACCAGCTGGAAAAATGGGCTCACAAATGGCAGATGGAGTTTAATACAGACAAGTGTGAAGTATTGCACTTTGGAAGGACAAACCAAGGTAGAACATACAAGGTAAATCGTAGGGCACTGTGGAGTGCAGTAGAACAGAGGGATCTGGGAATACAGATACATAATTCCCTAAAAGTGGTGTCACAGGTAGATAGGGTAGTGTTATGATCCCAGCCCCCTCCTTCCTGAGAATCGCAAGATCACTATTAATTCGGGTCTTGGACCCAGGAAATGAGAGAGAATCCTCAGAAAGACAATGCAACGGATTTGACCATTGTTTCTTGGAGACACCTTTGTGGATTGCAACCCTATGCTACGTGCCAGCTATCAGGGCTATGTGTACACCCTCGGGCAATGTGGGGTGGGGATTGTATCACCCCACCCTGATTGACAGCTACAACTCTGCAAGTCAAGATAAAAGAGGGGCTGCAGGAGGCAGTCCCCTAGCGACGCACCAGAAGGAGACACCATTGCTCATCACTCCCGTGATAACGGGAAGCTATTCGGAAGCCACGTGTGGTCCGTTTCCCCTGGCCCGGGGAACGAGTGGCTGATAACACTGAAAAGGACTTCAAACTAACAACGGGGAACCCACGTTCCCGATTCAAAGGTTTGCATCCTAAAGATTGGGCAAGTTTCTTTTCTCACCAAAAATCTCTCTCTCTCTCCAACAAGTGAAACCCAGCGGTCCCCAAAAGGCTAACGCCTGCATGAACTTGCGAGACTTTTATATTTCCATCGGACAATATTTTTAACCCCTAGACAAAATGATAGAGCTACTTCTTATTGATGATTACCACTATACCCGCGCGCTTAGATTGAGTATTGACGACGTAGATTATCTGAATGTTTGTATTAACCTTACTTTTGTGCCCCTTTATAAATAAAAACATTTAAAAATAGTACCATCAGACTTCAACGGACCTCTCTATCTTTGCTGGTGAGTGACCCAGTTACGGGGTTCGTAACAGTAGTAAAGAGAGCTTTTAGTACATTGGCCTTTATAAATCAAAGTATTGAGTACAAGAGTTGGATGTTATGGTGAGGTTGTATAAGACATTGGTGAGACCGAATTTGGAGTATTGTGTGCAGTTTTGGTCACCTAATTACAGGAAGGATATTAATAAGGTTGAAAAGTACAAAGAAGGTTTACAAGGATGTTGTTGGGACTTGAGGAACTGAGTTACAGTGAAAGGTTGAATAGGTTAGGACTTTATTCCCTGGAGCATAGAAGAATGAGGGGAGATTTGATAGAGATATAGAAAATTATGATGGGTATAGATAGAGTGAATGCAAGCGGGCCTTTTCTACTGAGGCTAGTGAAATATTCCCCAGGCTGCTCCACGAGGCGAGGAAAGAGATTGCTGAAACTCTGGCTGGGATCTTTATGTCCTCGTTGTCCATGGGAATGGTACTGGAGGATTGGAGGGAGGTGAATGTTGTCCCCTTGTTCAAAAAAGGTAGTAGGGATAGTCCAGGTAATTATAGACCAGTGAGCCTTATGTCTGTGGTGGGAAAGCTGTTGGACAAGGTTCTTAGAGATAGGATCTATGAGCATTTAGAGAATCATGGTCTGATCAGGGACAATCAGCATGGCTTTGTGAAGGGCAGATCGTGCCTAACAAGCCTGATAGAGTTCTTTGAGGAGGTGACCAGGCATATAGATGAGGGTAGTGCAGTGGATGTGATCTACATGGATTTTAGTAAGGCATTTGACAAGGTTCCACATGGTAGGCTTATTCAGAAAGTCAGAAAGCATGGGATCCAGGGAAGTTTGGCCAGGTGGATTCAGAATTGGCTTGCCTGCAGAAAGCAGAGGGTCGTGGTGGAGGGAGTACATTCAGATTGGAGGGTTGTGACTAGTGGTGTCCCACAAGGATCCGTTTTGGGACCTCTACTTTTTGTGATTTTTATTAATGACCTGGATGTGGGGGTAGAAGGGGGGGTTGGCAAGTTTGCAGACGACACAAAGGTTGGTAGTGTTGTGGATAGTGTAGATGATTGTCAAAGATTGCAAAGAGACATTAATAGGATACAGAAGTGGGCTGAGAAGTGGCAGATGGAGTTCAACCCGGAAAAGTGTGAGGTGGTACACTTTGGAAGGACAAATTCCAAGGCAGAGTACAAAGTAAAGGGCAGGATACTTGGTAGTGTGGAGGAGCAGAGGGATCTGAAGTACATGTCCACAGATCCCTGAAAGTTGCCTCACAGACTTATGGGGTGGTCGTTTTCATAAGTCGAGGGATAGAGTTTAAGAGACGCGATGTGATGATGCAGCTCTATAAAACTCTAGTTAGGCCATACTTGGAGTATTGTGTCCAGTTCTGATCATCTCAGTATAGGAAGGATGTGGAAGCATTGGAAAGGGTGCAGAGAAGATTTACCAGGATGCTGCCTGGTTTAGAGTGTATGCATTATGATCAGAGATTAAGGGAGCTAGGGCTTTACTCTTTGGAGAGAAGGAGGATGAGAGGAGACATGTTAGAGGTGTACAAGATATTAAGAGGAATAGATAGAGTGGACAGTCAGCCCCTCTTCCCCAGGGCACCACTGCTCATTACAAGACGACATGGTTTTAAGGTAAGGGGAGGGAAGTTCAAGGGGGATATTAGAGAGTGGTTGGTGCGTGGAATGCACTGCCTGAGTCAGTGGTGAAGGCAGATACACTAGTGAAGTTTAAGAGTCTACTAGACAGGTATATGGAGGAATTTAAGGTGGGGTTTATATGGGAGGTAGGGTTAGAGGGTCGACACAACATTGTGGGCTGAAGGGCCTGTAATGTGCTGTACTATTCTATGTTCTATATTCATCAAGTTCCCTCTCACTGGTGAATACCGAAGAGAAGTATTCATTGAGGACCTCGCTCACTTCCACAGCCTCCAGGCACATCTTCCCACCTTTATCTCTAATTGGTCCTACTTTCACTCCTGTCTATGGTTCTATGGCTCTATCAATTTCTGCTTTATATATACCCAATGACTTGGCATCTATGCCCTTCTGTGGCAATGAGTTTCAGATTTACTAACCTCTGGTTAAAAATTTCCTTCTCATCTCTGTTCCAAAGTGACATCCTTCTATTCTGAGGCTGTGTCCTCTGGTTCTGGACTCCACCACTATAGGAAACATCCTCTCCATATCCACTCTATCTAGGCCTTTCAATATCGATAGGTTTCCATAAGATCCACTCTCATTCTTCTAAACTCTAGTGAACAAAAGGCCCCCGAGTCATTAAACACTCCTCATATGATAAGCCTTTCATTCCTGGAATTATTGTCATGAACTTCTTCTGGATTTTCTCCAATGCCAGAACATCTTTTCTTGGGTAAGGGGCCCAAAACTGCTCCAAAAATTCCAAGTGTAGCCTGACCAGTGCCTTATTAAGATTCAGCATTAAATCCTTGCTTTTATATTCCAGAGCTCTTGAAATGGATGCTAACATCGCATTTGCCTCCATACCACTGACTCAACCTGCAAGTTAACCTTCAGGGAGTCCTGCATGAGGACTCCAAAATCCCTTTGTACCTCTGATTTTCAAATTTCCTTCCCATTCTTTCTAGTGAAAGAATACACTTCCCTGCACTATATTCCATTTGCCACATTCTCCCAATCTGTCTAAGTCCTTCTGCAGACTGCTTGCTTCCTCAACACTACCTGCTGCTCCACCTATCTTGAAACTTGGTCACAAAGTCAGTCATCCAAATCATTGTCATATGGGCTACAACTGCCAATGAGACATCCAGGTTCAGTGTTTTGACTATGTTATATGTGCCGTGTCATATAAATGAGTGACCTTGGTCTTTGATCGTGATTGTTTTAGTCAAAATTTTTTTTCTGTAGAAGTGGTTTGCCATTGCCTTCTTCTGGGCAGTGTCTTTACAGGATGAATGAACCCAGCAATTATTAATACTCTTCAGATTTTGTCTGCCTGGCATCAGCGGTCACATAACCAGGATTTGTGATATGCACCAGCTGTTCATACGACCATCCACCACCTGCTCCCATGGCTTCACATGATCCTGATTGGGGGATAAGCAGGTTCTAAACTTTGCTTATTAGTCTCCTGAAGGCTAGCAGAGGGAAGGAGCACCTTACACCTCCTTTGCTAGAGACATATTCTTACCCTGTCACCCACCATTATTTAAGAGAGACCATGTAAAACACCTGAAGGGTTGTGCCATGCAGAGATCTGGTCATTAAAGCAGTTACCAAATTTCACTGAGATATTGACTAACTGAAAGCTTTAAGTCAAAAGACAGCACAGAATACAATCTACAAACAAAATACCCCTTTCTTCCAATAATTATTTCTATTATACCTATGTGCTGAATAAGCTCCATTTGCTTTCAATATGCCACTAAAGATTTGTGTCAGCTACTATTCACAAAAAAAGTTATTATGCTGTGCATTTCATGAAATAACTCTATTCTAGTTTAAAACCTAAGTGAAGCACAAAGGCAGAAATTATATAACCGTAGCAGCTACACTTTGCCTTTATTAATATTTCATTCAGTTCAAACCATCAGGCAAATAAGCACTTTGTAAAATAATAAGATTTGAAATATCAGAGTGAAAGACCATTATTCCCATACACAATATATCAGCTTTATAATAGCCAGGATAAATTTTAAAGAAAAACCTGGTTTCTGTCCTGTTACAGAAATGACATGTATTAGTGCAGAAAAAAGCTATACTGTGCATTGGAACCATACAGCTTCTTCGAAGCATGCAGGAGAAGTATTTTTATACATACACAACATGCAGATGTGAATGTATCCCCCACAATTCAAAAGCCTTTACTGTGATTATCCAATGTGATGACATAATTTCAGGAGGCAGATGAAGGCACAAACCTACCCTCTGCGCCTGGCATTGTTTCCAATGGGAATCGTGAGACTAGTATGGGAGTGGGCTTCTCCAATGCTCAGCTGATCTTCAAGGCAATGGGGATGGACAGTGGGGCTAGCATTTCTGCAGGACGGCTCCATTCCTAAAAAATAAGTGGATGGCACTGCCTGCAAATTTCTGATGCCTCTGGTCTATTAAGGTACTGCTTCCAATAGCAGACACGCAGCAGTTTAAATAAGGATGCCTTAACCCTCTTGAGTTCCTGGTGAAAGTGTATGCTGTTCCCAGGTGCCCATGCATTCTACAATACTGCAGCAGTGACATTACACTGAATTGTATGCTGAAACACATTTACTGCAGTGCGTCCAGCAGGCTGCCACGTGCACAGAACAGTATGATTCATATACTCTGTTTGCATTGTGTATGCTTGGAAGGGAAGGAATTCACAGCTTCACTAACACACTTAACAAAAAAAGAGATACAAGCTCTATAATTGACTTCCTAGGTCAATATATGGCGGCAGACTTTCCAAATCTCAAGCATCAAAGCTGTACCAGACCTTCTTCCCAGTTTACAGTCACACAACCATTTTCCATGGATATTGAATGGGAATAGAAATTCTAAAATATCTACAGCAGGGAGACAAGTTGAACAACTTAGTCTCCAAAAGCAGTTCTATTATCACAGGAATCTCAGCTTGCAGTGTTACTTGCAAAGTTTGAAGGGATCAGGTTTAGAATTTTTCTAGTTTATAAGGTTTGGGCAGATTGATTTTTATCTGCTGAGCTATCAAAATAGCTTAGTGGTTAGCTTAAGCTTGATTATAAAGTCCTATTGAAAGGTACACGTCAGTATGAACTGAATAAGGCTTTCTGCTTTGATGAGATAGCAGGGTAAAATGGGAAAGAATAGAGCAAGTGACAGGATCAAGCATATTCCCTTCTCAATGTGACAGCTTGCTTTGATGAAGTTAATGCAATGGCCAGCATTCTGTTGAGAATAACTGTTTAAGGTTATGGAGTAGAACAATAATTTTGAAATGAAAAATTTAGGCTTTTTGAGATTGTCCAAGTATCCTAAGGAGAAGCCATTAGGTAGCCTAGTTTAGCTCAATAATGCAACAATTTACATACTATTTAAATGTAATACAGATGTAAAGATGTACATAAAACAAAAGGTAACTATTTTATATTATCTTTGATTTCCAGAGCTTCACTTATTTTGTGTAGAGCAATCAGAGACCAAGACAAATGGGCAGAAATTAATAAAAAGCTGGTCAAAAGGCAAACCCATGCTTGCTAACTTATTTTTTTCCCATTAAATATAAAATTAAATTAAATCATTTGAACCGCTGCCACCAAAGTTCCAGAACCATTTTAATGGAAGTTACTAAATGATGATGACATTACAGTTCCAGATCCCATTAGAAATCCCCTTTACTTTTAACCTGAAGAATGTTATAAACGAAGACACTGAGGACATGGCCTCATTCTGTCCTACAAATTATTTTGCATTTTTATCTTAGTGCTTATAAGGAATTTTTAATGATAGAATAGACAAATGTTCATCACAAGTCATAATTCAACCCATCTTTGTAAACACTGAGGGATTCAGTGATGGTTTTCATAAAGCAATTTCCCTCTAACAACTGAAATTCTAGTGTACTGAGATGTTATGTGTGTATATTTCGGAACAAGTGTTATGTAATACAGTTTGTCACCAGGCAGAACATACTGCCCTAGATTTTCTTTCTCCCGTTTGTCAATGATTGCTCAGCAAGTATTCTTGGGAATAATGCACAAGGTGCAAAATCAGTTCATCCCCCAGAGAAGGAAGGATTCAAAGGGGGGAAAGGGGCCACAGTGGTTGACAAAGGAAGTCAGAGATTGCATAGCATTAAAAAAGAGGAAATATGACAGAGCTAAGGTGAGTGGGAGGACAGATGATTGGGAAGTTTTTAAGGAACAACAGAACTTAACTAAAAAGACAATACGGGGAGAAAAAATGAGGTACGAACGCAAGCTAGCCAGGAATATAAAGGAAGATAGCAAAAGCTTTTTTAGGTATGTGAAGAGAAAGAAGATAATTAAGAACAATGTTGGGCCCTTGAAGAATGAATTGGGTGAAATTGTTATGGGAAACAGAGAAATGGCAGAAGAATTTAATGAGTACTTTAGATCTGTTTTCACTAAGGAAGACACAAGCAATCTCCCAGATGTATGGATGGGCCAAGGACAAAGGGTAACAGAGGAAATAAAACAGATTGACATTCGGAAGGAAACGGTGATGAGAAGACTGATGGGACTGAGGGCTGACAAATCCCCAGGTCCAGATGGTCTGCACCCTAGGGTACTAAAGGAGGTGGCCCTGGAAATTGCGGATGCATTGGTAATCATTTTCCAATGTTCCTTAGATTCGGGATCAGTTCCTGAGGATTGGAGAATGGCTAATGTTATCCCACTTTTTAAGAAAGGAGGGAGGGAGAAAACAGAGAACTATCGACCTGTCAGCCTGACATCAGTGGTGGGAAAGATGCTAGAGTCCATTATTAAGGATGAAATAGTGGCATATCTAGATAGCAGTGATAGGATTGGGCTGAGCCAGCATGGATTTACCAAGGGTAAATCATGCTTGACTAATCTGTTGGAGTTTTTCAAGGATGTAACCAGGAAGTTAGATGGGGGAGATCCAGTGGATGTAGTGCACCTCGATTTCCAGAAGGCATTTGATAAGGTCCCACATAGAAGATTGGTGGGTAAAATGAAAGCTCAGGGCATCGGGGGGAAGGCATTGACATGGATAGAAAACTGGTTGGCAGATAGAAAGCAAAGGGTAGCGGGGAATGGGTGTTTCTCGGAATGGCAGGTGGTGACTAGTAGGGTGCCACAGGGCTCGGTATTGGGACCACAGCTGTTTACCATTTACGTTAACGATTTGGATGAAGGCATAGAAAATAACATCAGCAAATTTGCTGATGATAATAAGCTGGGTGGCAGTGTGACATGTGATGAGGATGTTAGGAGAATTCAGGGTGACTTGGATAGGCTGGGTGAGTGGGCAGATACTTGGCAGATGGCGTTTAATGTGAATAAGTGTGAGGTTATCCACTTTGGGAGTAAGAACAGGAAGGCAGATTATTATCTGAACGGTGTAGAGTTGAGTAAGGGAGAAATACAAAGAGATCTCGGAGTTCTTGTTCATCAGTCACTGAAGATGAATGAGCAAGTGCAGCAGGCTGTGAAGAAGGCTAATGGAATGTTGGCCTTTATTACAAAGGGAATTGAGTACAAGAGCAAGGAAATCCTCTTGCATTTGTACAGAGCCCTGGTGAGACCACACCTGGAGTATTGTGTACAGTTTTGGTCTCCAGGGTTAAGGAAGGACATCCTGGCTGTAGAGGAAGTGCAGCGTAGGTTCACGAGGTTAATTCCTGGGATGTCTGGACTGTCTTACGCAGAGAGGTTAGAGAGACTGGGCTTGTACACGCTGGAATTAAGGAGATTGAGAGGGGATCTGATTGAAACATATAAGATTATTAAGGGATTGGACAAGATAGAGGCAGGGAATATGTTCCAGATGCTGGGAGAGTCCAGTACCAGAGGGCATGGTTTGAGAATAAGGGGTAGGTCATTTAGGACAGAGTTAAGGAAAAACTTCTTCTCCCAGAGAGTTGTGGGGGTCTGGAATGCACTGCCTCGGAAGGTAGTGGAGGCCAATTCTCTGGATGCTTTCAAGAAGGAGCTAGATAGGTATCTTATGGATAGGGGAATCAAGGGATATGGGGACAAGGCAGGAACCGGGTATTGATAGTAATTGATCAGCCATGATCTCAAAATGGCGGTGCAGGCTCAAAGGGCCGAATGGTCTACTTCTGCACCTATCGTCTATTGTCTATTATCTGAGACAGGTAGAGACAAAAACCCATGTAAAAAGATGTTACAAGTGGAAGTGACCCTCTCTCCCTGCTTTGAGGTTGTTTTGAGGTCAAACTTTGTATTTGACAAAATACTTCCATAAATATATATATTTTTAAGTTGAGGCTTCTATTCATCATTACTGCCACATATAAACAAATTTGTATTTTTAAATTGTTTAAGTAACTATAACAGAACAGATTCAACACTGTCCTTTGCAACTGGATCCTTGACATCCTGACCAACACAGCACAATCAGTATGAATCGTCATCAACATCTCCGTCACAATTATGTTCAGTACTGAGGTTGCGTCCTCAGCTCCCTATACTACCTTCTCCGCACTCATGACTATGTGGCCAGATTCTGTATCTACAAGTTTTGAGATGATGTCACCATCGTGGTCCATATCACAAATAATGTTGATTTGTGTACAGGAAGGAGATAGAAAGCCTAGGGACATGGCATCTTGGCTGAAACCTTTCCCTCAATGCTAGCAAGACAGAAGAATTAGTCATTGACAACACCTCTGAGGTTGAGAACATCACCAGTAACTTGTCCTAGTCCAATTAGATTGACGTTTCAGCTAAGAAAGCTCAGTGCCTCTGCTTCCTCAGAACACAAAGAATTTTGACAAGTCCCCTCAGTTTTTGTCAATGCACTATGAAAGCATCCTAACTAGATGCTTTACAACTTGGTATGGCAACTGCAGAGACTTGTGAACACAGCTCAGCACACCACAGAAACCATCCTTCCTCCATGGGCTCTCACTTGCTCGGTAACAGGTCAGCATAACCAAGAATCCCACCCAGCCTGTACATTCTCTGTTCTTCCCCAACCCCCCAAACCATTAGACAGAAGATACCGAAGTCTTAAGGACAACTGCTTTCTCTTTTTTTTCTGCCCATTATGCCACTGGCATTTACGGCAGCCATGAAGGTCCTCCATCTCTGGTGGTGTTCAGGGCTTCCTTCACCATGCCTTTAGCTTCCTCTTGGTCTTCACTTCTACCAGTCACGCAATTCCAAGTGGAGAATCGGCAATACTGTCACACTCAGATGCAGAAGGTCCCCCATCTCTGATGATGTTCAGAGCTTCCTTCATCATGTCAGCATTTCCCCTTCGTTTTCACTTCTGCCAGTCATGCAAGTCCCAGGTGGAGACTCAGGAATACCATCACACTCAGATGTAGAAGGATTCTTCATTGCTGTTTCCCATTGTTACGAGTCAATTGAAAAATGCTAATGAACTCTTGACCTCGCAATCAACCTCACTGAACCTTGCACTTAACAGTTTGGCCCGGTATTTCCTCCGTACTGTAACACATTATTCTGTACTTTGTTTGATCTTGTATTACCTCAGTGCACTCTACTAATTAATCCATCTGTACGGACAGCATACAGAACAAGTTTTTCAAAGTGCTTGCACCTTGTACATTTGACAATGATAAATAGATTACCAATTTACTGATTTATAGCTGTAAAGTAGTAGGCACTATGAATGCATGATCAACATTAATTTCAACAATTTGTTATGACATTATTGCAAACTGCAGAACTGATAATTCTGCATGTCCTCCCTATGTGTACATGTCCCAGCCAAAACCCATCCTTATCATTATTAGCAACAAATTCAGATCCCTCCATGGTGTCATGCTCTCTCTCTGTAATGTGCTTCAGAACACCTTTGTCCCTCCTGGCCCTTGTTTCACACTAGATCTGATTTCTCACCTGTTTTCATGTTGCAACTGGCTAAACAGAACTGACAGCTAATAGTGCTGGTTAACAATAAACGTTATCACAAAACCTAATTTGAAACAGCTAGTAGAACAACGTATTCATGGAAACCAGTAATAATTCCACTCTGATTGCATCCTTCTTTCTTTGAGGGAAGCAGTGGCCTTTAAATTGATACTTTCTTACATTGTCATTTCAGAGGAGTAGAACCCATTTTGTCAGCGTAAACATACCAATATTGTACTGGAAATAATTCTGAAAATGTGTAGCTTGGGTGGTTGATGGTTGGATGGAGTTGCTCCCTGATCTTGGAAATTAGTTTGCAGGCGTTTTATTACCATACGAGGTAACATCATCAGTGTGCTGTGGCTTGTGGTGTGTCGTCCGAATGCTTGACCTTTCTACACTTTTTAATCAGCTGATGTGGGGAGGAACTCTCATCAATGATTGGCCTTGTGTGTTATGATCTGGAACTTTGCCTGCATCAACTCATAGACCTCATTCTTCCCACATCAATTTGGGCTCACAGTGGGTGGAGGAAATTTGTTCATGCAAACTTACAATTTGCTCAGATTATTTTTTTGGTTTTGACTAGTCTTAAAACAAGTTACTCTAGCAATACATTCTGGATTTACTGCTGGAAGCTCTTCAAACTTTATTTCATAGTCAGAGTATCGGTTTCCATGTGTCTTCTTGTGGGTCCCTGCACATAGGGGTGTTGAGGGGAATGAGTGCATTGATCGTCTGGCCAAAAAAAAGCTGTTAAAAGTTCATCTGTGGATATAGACCTTCTACTCAGCAAATCAGAAGCTAAGGGGTTGACAGGGCTAAGAATGAGGGGATTATGGCAAGACCTGTGTGATAATGGGCATAAGGGGAGACACCTTTAGAGAATACATAAAACTGTTGGGTTGATGGGATAAAGGGGGTAAAGCAAGAAGGGAAGGAATTATATTTAGTCAACATAGAATTGGGCATACTATGCTTAATTATTCCTTACTTCTTATTCCAAACATCTCTCTGGGGTGTATAGCCTTTCTCATAATAAACTGTTGAACACTTTCTATTACAATGTGAAGCATATAAGGTTGAAAGTTTGAAAGAAAGCAAATGCAGGCTGATAGTATTCATTTAAAAACTTTAAGTTATGGAAGTGACTTTATTTAACAATATTGTCCTTCATTATTTACAATCTAGAGGGCTTTTTGGGTAATGTAGTTTTCATTTGATGAAGAACCAGCAGGTGTTTTATTTCCCAACTCACTACACCACACTCCAGTCCAGTTGATGGCCATAATGCACCTTTATGGTGGCCTGTCAATCACCATTAATAAGTAAACCTCAATTTTAGTTATGAGCTGATGTGAGAAAAATTCCTGACCATTACGCATGAAGTTCACCACATAGCCAATCAGTAACAGATTTCCTCTCAACATCACAACTGTTTCCGAAATGATGTCCAATCAACTGATGAAAAGTATATAAAGGCCAAGCATTTGGAGGACATGCCACAAGCAACAGAACACTTACGATGTCTCCTCGCATGGTGATGAAACATTTCCAAGTAAATTGCACTACACCACAATTTTAATTTGTACATTCTTTTCATCTCCCAATTCAACAAATTAGATGATGGAAACATGCTTAACACACAAAAATCAGCAATATAAAAAGAATCTTTATTTCATGATGAGGATTTATAACATTGTGGATGGAATTAACAGATTCTAACAAATAACCTTACAAATATTATTGACTTCTATTCTCTTCTTCAGGTAAACAACTTCAGAGCCAAAGTCCAACTTCCATTTCTACATAGAAGTGTAGAAAAGTTACCAAACAGTTAAAATAATTTTTTTGTATGATACCAGTTTGTTTTTGTAACAGTTCTTCGAAAAGATAGGAATGATGAATATTAGATCTCCATTAATAGACCTAATGGAGACTTGACGATACTGTTTCCCAATACCATAGACCAATAGCATTAAGCAAAGGGTCTGTGAACCCCAGGTTGGGAACCCTTGACTTAGACTCTGAAGTGAGAATCACAAGTGGGAATTGAGGTGCAGTGCATGGATGAATTAGGAGCAAAAGGTAACTAAAGGCAGAAAAGAGGAAATAAATGGAAAGTTATCTGGATAGATTAAGATGAAAATGGGTAAAAGGATGCTCATGTCAAACATCAACACTAACAAGAAACAGGTAAATTAAACAGGCTGCTTTTGTTGTGTACGTTTGATGTTATGCTGAGCTCAAGTGTACATGAACATTCATTTAGTGCACTGAAATAGAATTCTCAAATGCACTATGGAAAGTGAAAACTGGTGAGCAAAGTTAAACCTGGCAAGGTAAAGGGTGTACTATATATCCATACTAAAAAATAAGTCAAAGCATCTCGTCTATGCCTTTCTGAAGCTACTAACATAACACCTTATAAAAACTTTTAGTGTAATAGAAGCAGCTGTTTTCTTTGAGAGAAATAGTAAATCATAGAATGTGAGAATGGTGGTATATGAGAATGTATTATTCACTTGTGATTTCACTATCTAATCAAATGTATAGATCAAGAAACAAAATTACAGGGATCAAAGTTAATGCAAAATTCGAGTCGGGAATTGCCGTGACTAAATTTTAAAAGGATTTTCAGTTTTTCTATAATCACTCAATTCACTTAAATCACAGACTGATACCTGAAAAAAACACTAAATTGAGATTATAACAATGGACAAGACCCAATTTATTTCTAATCAGTTCTTTGATTGCAGTACTGGGTTTTGGATTTCTCCCAGCATAGATATACAATGTTGTCCCTGTATCACATACAATTTTTAATAAGCAATTAATATCCTCATAGGAGAATCTCATACTAAAATGCCTGTTACAACAAAGGCTTTTAAAAATATTACTTGTTGAAATATTGATTCACAAGGCAATTTTGTTAAAAGATTTCCCTTTGAAGTGTGTTTCTCACAGAAAATCAGGCAAAGCGAGATCTGTCTTAAACTCACTATGTTCATCAAAGCATAGCAGCTGATTTCATCAAGCCACAAGGCAGCTGATTTTTAAAACAGTTTGTGTGACAATGTTGATTAATCCTTTAATATTTATTTTCATACTGAGTTAGATCAATTGCACTGACAATCATGGTTTGCACTGGTTCTAACCAAAATGTGCAAATGTATATCAACAGTAATTAAACCCATATTGCATCTCACAACTTCTGTAATGTAAATGTTCTTCTGATAAGAAGTAAAGCTCATCAGTATTCAATCCTGGACATTCCATTACTGAAAACTAGCATGGTAAAAAATTCATTAAGTTCCATTTCAACCCTAATTTTCATATGCCTTCTTCTGAATTTGAGTGAATTCACATTCCTAAAAATGATTTTTTTTCAATATTAGGTGTGAAAGGTTGACAGATAACTATAAAATAAACTCTAGGTAAACATACAATTTCATACCAAAATATTCAGTGATTTTTTTTGTCAAGGAACTTCATCATAATTGCATTTACTTTGATATTTATGCAGTAAAAGTGGCAACCTGACCACAACTTCAAGACACTATTGATTTGCAGTAAATATGTGTATATTTTTATGTAAAAATAAATTACTATTATATCACAATCAAAACAAATGCCACTTAATTGTATCAAGATTGAATATCACTAGCTGGAGCTCTTTAAATCAGCAGAAAAGATATCACAGTTCATCATAAAAACAGCTTGCGTTGCAGTGAATGGTTTTCCAATGAACAAGTGTCCCAGTGGGGACAAAGAGAAAAGCATATATTGCTAAGAAAACGTTGCTCTCTGATTCGCTGCAGTGTGCTATGCTGCACTCTTCTAGTTCAATTTGAAGACTGAAGTTTGAAATAAATGCATATCATTATATAAGGTTAATGGGTCGCTTTCAGCACAAATGAGACATTATGAGAAGTTGTCAACATTTCTGACAGAGGTTTGTTTTTGTCAGTATAGTAGTTGGTTATTGTATACAGAGATATTAGTGAAAGGATAAAGGTACAAAAAAGAATAAATTGAACAGTCTGAGGAATTTCCATGTTCAGTACTCAATATATTAATGATAATGCAATGCCTCATGTTATTTCCATAGGCTGAAGGTATTTCATACAAAACATCAGCATGAGTCACCAAAGGAAATCAACTCGCCTGTTTTTATGTCGATCACGAAGATCCACTATTCTTGGCAGCACCCACAAATCCCATAACATAAATTACTTTAAGTTTCCACAAAAGGCAAGAGAAGATCAATAATTTACATTCCATTATTTTCTTCATCCTCGATAAAGGACTGCTGCATCTCCAAACCATTACCCCACATTAATTCTGGAAACTTTTATGATATTTCTTAACAGTCAACCAAGTGCCTTCTGTGAATAGACACACAAAGCAAGCTTTTTAACCCATTTCCAGCCACAATAAATTTACAGTTCATCAGATAATCTGAATTTATATTTACAGGTAAGTTAAAAAGACAGAGGTTCACTTACCTTAATTACCTTGGTGGGTTGACATTTGACTTGGTGGGATACTGAAGCTGTCTGATTCATTCTGCAAGTCTTTGGGTGCAGTGAAATCCTGAACAGTGTAAACCTGCAGATGTTCTCGATCAGTAAATCTGTCCGCTTTAAATTGTAGTTTGACCTAAGGCTGTTATCCTTTCCCCAGGCTCTGATCTACACACTACAAACCTGGCAGTAAGACTGCGTTTATCCAGCATCCTGCTCAACTCCCCCTCAACACAAAATGTGACAGCCTCTAACACAACCAATCAGAGCCCCAGTCTTCCCTCATCTACAGGAGCATAATTTAGAATACTGCTGTAATCAGATTTTATTTTTTTCTCCCCTATAGATGTCTAAGTGTCTAAGTTATGGCTCTGCTGTTGAATATTTTGCAAGGTTATGAGGGAATAAGGAAACTCTGATCAGGCTTTTGACTTAAATGTGAAAAATCAAGTTAAAAAGCTGTCATTCAGACAGTTTCCTAATGTACTTTTTGAAACTATGTAATTTAGCATAGTGTACTCACTCATGCATTTTGATGATTGCTTCAATTTAATGAGTTCAAAGCTCCTGAAGCATAAAGTAAACAGGTCTGTATATAGAAGATAGCGTCTGCCATAAACAAAATGACCAACTAGTTCTGTTAAAATAAATTAAATACTGTTTTCCCCATCGTCTCTACTTCATTATTTTCTTTCCAAATGACAGTAATTTTATAGAATAACTTTCAAAATATAACCATCCAAACTTTTACATGTTGCTTTTTTAAAGAAACCCAGTATTAAGCAAATAGTAGTTTGCTAGAAATTTTGTAATTGACTACTTCGATTATGATCTTAAAAACTGTAACTTAACCAACATTATCTGTGTAAAGACGGATTGGAATAGACAATGTGTTGTATTATGACATGGACCCCTTTCCTCTAAAGCAGGGGTTCCAACCCTGATTGGTTTAAATGTTCTCCCATCCTGGCAATTTACTTGAAAATGTTTCCTCACCGAATGAGAAGACATTGTCAATGCACTGTCTATTGGCACGATCAGAGAACAACTCAACCCAACCATCACATCTTCCAAACTGATCCCAGCCTTCTTTATGCCCTGGACCTCTACCATTATCCAAAAGGTCTATGAACCCCAAGCTGGGACCCCCCACTTTAAGTATATAGCCCACATTCTTACCAGGTCCAGATCCATGCCCCAGTCTATCGTAACATTGTAAAAAGTGATTTTGATATATTATTTGTCCACAGACAGCATTATTGCTAGATTAACCCTTTACATCTTGTCATCACCAGTATGGGTGGAAAGTAACACAGGTAATTGTGGTGCTGCCTCCCAGCGTCAGAAATCCACGTTCAGTCCCAGAGGCAGGAGCTCTCTGTGTAGAATTTGCACAATATCCTTGTCACATACAGTATATGTTTTTCTTGAAAGCTCCCGTTTTAAAGTTCAAAGTAAGTTTCTATTTGAAGTACATATACGTCACCATATACAACACTGAGATTCCTTTTCTGGGGGGTTCCTACCCCCCATTATGAGAATAGAATAGAACTTCATTGCCATTGCTCAAGACAGTGAGATTGCAGTGCTACCCCAGTCCGTATGAAATAGACATTTACCATGCATGTGTCTGTAAAAACAGGTATTTACAACAGCCCTCGGGAACAAGCTGGTTTTAAGACCATAAGATATAGGAGCAGAATTAGGCCATTCAGCCCATCGAGTCTGCTCCACCATTCAATCGTGGGCTGATCCAATTCTTCCAGTCATCCCCACTCCCCTGCCTTCACCCCATACCCTTTGATGCCCTGGCTAATCAAGAAAACCTATCTATCTCTGCCTTAAATGCACCCAATGACTTGGCCTCCACAGCCACTCGTGGCAACAAATTCCACAGATTTACCACCCTCTGACTAAAGTAATTTCTCCACATCCCCGTTCTAAATGGACATCTTTCAATCCTGAAGTCATGCTCTCTTGGCCTCAACTCCCCTACCACAGGACATAAATTTGCCATATCTAATCTGTTCAGACATTTGAAATGTTTCTATGAGATCCTCTCTCATTCTCCTGAACTCCAGGGAATACAGCCCAAGAGCTGTCTGACGTTCCTCACATGGTAAATCTTACATTTCTGGAATCATTCTTGTGAATCTTTTCTGAACCCTCTCCAATGTCAGTATATCCTTTCTAAAATAAGGAGCCCAAAACTGCACACAGTGCTCTAAGTGTGGTCTCACAAGTGCCTTATAGAGCCTCAACATCACATCCCTGCTCTTATATTCCATACCTTTAGAAATGAATGCCAAAATTATATTAGACTTCTTCACAACTGACTCAACCTGGAGGTTAACCTTTAGGGTATCCTGCACAAGGACTCACAAGTCGCTTTGCATCTCTGCATTTTGAATTCTCTTCCCATCTAAATAATCGTCTGCCCATTTATTTCTTCCACCCAAGTGCATGACTGTACACTTTCCAACATTGTATTTCATTTGTCGCTTCTTTGCCCATTCCCCTAAACTACCTAAGTCTCTCTGCAGGCTCTCTGTTTCCTCAACACTCCTCCACTTATCTTTGTATCATCAGCAAATTTAGCCACAAATCCATTAATCCCATCTTGCAAATCATTGGCAAACATCGTAAAAAGCAGTGGTTGCAACATGGACCCCTGTGGAACTCCACTGGGAACCGGCAGCCAGCCAGAGTAGGATCATTTTATTTCCACTCTGTTTTCTGCCGATCAGCCAATGCTCCACCCATGCTAGTAACTCCCCTGTAATTCCATAGGATCTTATCTTGCTAAGCAGCCTCATGTGCGGCACCTCGTCAAAGGTATTCTGAAAATCCAAGTACATCACATCTACTACAGCTACTTTGTCTACCCTGCTTGTAATTTTGTCAAAAAATTGCAGTAGGTTAGTCAGGCATGAATTTCTTTTCAGGAAACCATGCTGGCTTTGGCCTACCTTGTCATGAGCCTCCAGGTACTCCGTAATCTCATCCCTAACAATCGATTCCAACAACTTGCTAACCACTGACAGCAGGTTAACAGGTCTATGATTTCCTTTCTGCTGCCTCCCCCCTTCTTAAATAGCAAGTAACATTTTCAATTTTCCAGTTACCCGGTACAATGCCAGAATCTATTGATTCTTCAAGGATCATTGTTAATGCCTCCACAATCTCCCCACCTATTTCCTTCAGAATCCGAGAGTGCATTCCATCAGGTCCAGGAGATTTATCCACCCTCAGACTATTAAGCTTTCTGAGCACCTTCTCAGTCATAATTTTCACTGCACATACTTCACTTCCCTGACACTCTTGAATGTCCGGTATACTGCAGATGTCTTCCACTGTGAAGACTGATGCAATATACACATTCAGTTCCTCTGCCATCTCTGCGTCTCTCATTACAATATCTCAGCATCATTTTCTATTGGTCCTATATCTGCTCTCAACTGTCTTTTACCCTTTATATACTTAAAAAAGCTTTTAGTATCTTCTTTGATGTTAGTCGCCATCTTCCTTCCATAATTCATCTTTTCCTTCCTATTGACTTTCTTAGTTTCCTTCTGCAAGTTTTTAAAAGCGTCTCAATCCTCTGTCTTCCCACTAGCTTTGGCTTCCTTGTATGCCCTCTCTTTTGCTTTTCCTTCGGCTCTTTTTCAGTCTTACTATCTTGGCTAAGATTTTTTGTATCTCCTAGCAGATGGCAGGAGATTGAACAGACAACGTCTGGGACGGGATGGGTCTTTAATGATGTTTAAAGTGTACTGTAGGCTTCAAAAGAGTATTTCCTCCTCTATCCCAGAACATCTAGGTTGCTGGGCAACTTGACCACCGTTATATGAGTAATAGAATCTGGTGGTGGTTGTAAATGAGAATGAGGGGAGAATTTTTAAATGTGATTAAAAGGGTTAATGTAAATGTGTGTTTGATGGTCAGCACAGATTTGGAGGGGGAGAGGGCTGAAGAACCTCTTTTTGCATAGGTTGATGCCATGACTCCATGGGTTTGATAATGTGAGCAGCAATGCCCTTGTGTCTTTCTAACTGGTTTCATTATTACAGTATAAAAGCTAAATATTTGCAGGTGCTGGAAATCTGAAACAAAACAGAATATGCTGTCAATACTCAGTAGGGCATGGCACATTCACAAAGAGAGAGAACCAGAAATACAGCAGTGGATAAACACTGGCCTTGTTAGAATAAGCTTTCCTTTTCATGTTAATTATTTTAATTCATTAGCTGTACCTTATGCTTAATTTACATTAAAGTGGCCCATTGATATCTGAATTCACTCACTAGTACAAATTAGGAAGTATTCCTTCCTGGGAAAGTTCTATGATAGGAACTTTCATTGCTTTTGTATGGTCAAGATGTTTTCCATACATTCTCCAGTCTATTTTTAAATAGGGCACTATAGTAAGAACTAGAAAAATGCAGATGGCTCTTTGTGAAGTCTGAAATTTAGGTCAGAGCTTGGCAGTAACTTACTATGAAATGCCTCTATACTTTTATCCTGTTATAATTTTCCCTTTAACAAGTATGAAGGAAAGGATTTCTCTTTTTGCTTTGTTATTTTAAGGACTTGATTCAGGCCATTCGCTCCAGCAGAGGAGTGAAGCATACTGATGGATTCTGACTATGAATGGATTATTTTGAGGAAGTCTTAAGCGAATTGGACCTATGACTCCCTATGATTTAGAAGGGTGAACGCTTTGAAACATGTTAGATCCTGAGGGGTCCTGCTAGAGAAGATACAGAAAGAATGTGTTCTCTCACAGAGAAATAAAGAACACGGGCTTATTATCTCAGGATAAAGATTCACCCATTCCACCTTCTACCCTGAGGGAGTTGTGAAGCTAAGTCATTTGCATATTCAGGGCTGCATGATCAATATTTAGTCTCTGGGGATATCACAGGTTATGGGAACCTGATAGAAAATGTAGATGTCCATCTTTAGATCAGTCATGATTTTATTAGAATTGGCCTTTGGTTTCTTTTTTTTAAAATAGAGCTTACCTTGCCCAGGCGTGTGTAAACTGATCTCCTAACTTCATTAACTCTCCGACTTTCCATAAGAATATTAGACCATAGACAGAGAAGCAGAATTAAACCATTTGGCCCATCGAGTCTGATTTATTTTCTCTTTCAAACCAATTCTCTTGCCTCCTCTCCACAACTTTTGATGGCCTTACTAATCAAGAACCTATCAGTGCCTACTTTAAATATGCTAGGACTCCTAGGCACTTTGCACCTTCAATTTCTGAATTTGCTCCCCATTTAGAAAATAGTCTGCATCATTTTCCTTCTACCAAAATGCACGACCATACACTTCCCAACACTGTATTCCAACTGCCACTTCTTTGTCTATTCCTCTAATCTGTCTAAGTCCTTCCACAGCCTCTCTGCTTTCTCAAACACTACCTGCCCCCCCCCCATCTATCTTTATATTTGCTGCAAACATAGCCACAAAGTCCTCAATTCCATCATTCAACTCATTGACATACAACCTAAAAAGTAGCAGTACCAACACAACCCTCCTGGAAAAGGCCCCCTTTATCCTTTTTTCCCGACTGTTGGTCTCCTGCCAGCCAATCTTCTATCCGTGCTAGTATCTTCCCTGTAATAGCAAGGGATCTTATCTTGTTAAGCATCCTCATGTGTGGTACCTTGTTAAAGGCCTTCTGAAAATCCACGTACACAACATTCATCAATTTTCCTTTGTCTATCCTGCCTGTTATTTCCTCAAAGGCTGCAACAGATTTGTCAGGCATGATTTCCCCTTGCATAAATCATGCTAACTTATGCTTATTTTATCATGAGCTTCCAAGTAACCTGAAGCCTCATATTTAATAATGGACCCTATCATCTTGCCAACCACTGAAGTCAGGCTAACTGACTTATACTTCCTGTCTTTTGCTTCCTTCCCTTCTTGGAGGGACATCTGTAAATTTTCCAGTCACTGAGACACAGAGAAGTACAGCACAGAAACATGGCCTTCAGCCTGCAGCTCATCTAGTCCTCTCCTCCAGAAGCATTCCAAAATCTAGTGATTCCTAAAAGATCATTAGGAATACCTCCACAATCTCGTCAGCTACCTTACAGAAAGCTAAGATCCAGTGCAAGTCCAAGTGACTTACCTACCTTCAGACCTTACACCTTATTAATAATAGAAACTACACACGCTGACACTCTCAATTTTTGGCACTGCGGGAGTTTCCCACAATGAAGACAGACACAAAATAGTTATTCAGTTTGTCTGCCATTTCTTTGTCCCCAATTACTACATCTTCAGCATGATTTTCCAACAGCCCAGTATCTTCTCTTGCCTCTCTTTTACATCTGAAAAAAAGAATTGGTACCTTTTTTATATTTTTGGCTAGCTTACATTTCTATTTCATCTTTTCTGTCCTTAGTGCTTTTTTTTTAAGTTGCTTTCCAGTCCTCTGGCTTCCACTAATTTATGCTAAATTGTATGCCTTCTCTTTTTCTTTTACGCCATCTTTGACTTTCCTTGTCAGCCATGATTGTCTCCTCCTCTGTTTCGAATACTACTTCTTTGGGATGAACCAATCCTATGTTTTCGGAATTAATCCCAGAAACTCCAGCCATTGCTGTTCTGCCAACATCGCTAATAGTGTCCCATTCCAATTAACTTTGGGCAGTTCCTTTCTCATGCCTCACGGATATGCGTTTTGTATTTGTTTTATGCAGTAATTCCAATCAATTGAAAGTGGACCTTTCTTAAAGTATTTCTATTAACAGAGCAGGAAAGAAAAGTGAAACTGTATAGTTCTTTGCCACAGTTGCTGGCGAAGCCTAATCATTTGGTATATTTAAGGTGGAGGTTGATAGGTTCTTGATTAGTCAGGACATCAGTGATTACAGGGATAAGGTAGGATAGGGTTGAGAAGGATAATAAGTGATACATGATGCAGTCACAGACTCAAAGGGGCAAATGGCCAAATTCTCTTAGGTCTTGTGGTCTAGTTTCAAAATCCTTACTATTAAATTAATTTTAGCAATGCCATGTCAAAATGGACTCTCACATCTATTAACCACTTGGAATATAATTTCATCCTTGCTTTTATGGACTAAATGAAACAAACAATAAAGTTTGTGCTTTGAAGTCAGAACTTGATATTTGGTTTGGATGACCACATCATGTTAAAGCATTGAACAGAATGAATTTGTATCTATTTATCCCAACTGTCGTAACACACATTAACTAGTTTCCCATCTAAAAGTATTTTAAAAGCTGCAAGTGCATTTTAGTTGTTCAGAGAGTCAGCAAATTTTAATGGATAAGGAATTTGGCCCGGCATGTAACAGATATGATGCACATTTCAACTCCACAAAAATTCAACGTTAACATTTTATTTTGCACTCTTTTTTGCAGAACTCCATTGGTCAAGGTCACTCATGGATCTGTGTCCCAGCTGTCTACATGATATGCAAGCCAGTGCGATACAATATAGGGAGAAGGCTCTTTTCCATGTACCAGACTCCTCCTCTCTGTGCAGCAGGAATGGCAGAGACCGATACAGTTTGGTACAAGCGGTGTCGCAGCCATTGCCATTTGGCAGTAAACTCAATGCAGGTCTGCCTTAGGGACACCAGCTCCTGATTTTTCCTCGGGGTTTATTCCTAAAGCCTTCCCTTCGAGTGGGGATAGTCACCAGATGGTGGAGGCTTCAGGTTAGGGTTTTCCCTCTCCTATTTTGCACTCAGTTACTAAATAATCTTAGTATGAAAAAAAACCAATATAAGTGGGTCACTTTCATCTAAGACATTTGTGGAATTCAGTATCTACAAGAACATTTCATCTGAACGTTTTTCTAATATTTGCAAGATAATTCATTATCTTCTATATGATGATCATGATGTGGCTGATGAAACAGAATAAGAGAGCTGAATAGCCTGTTCTCTTTATGATGCATGGACTCACTTTAAAGGACCCTGCACCTCATCTTCTTTACATTTATTGTTTATCTGTTATTATTGTTTCTTTTTGTATTTGTAATGTGTTGTTTTCTGTAATCTATTTGGTTGGTTTTTCTTTGATTCTGTTATGGTTATTATTCTATAGATTTGCTGAGTATGGCCATAGGAAAATGAATCTCAGGGTTGTATATGGTGATATATATGTACTTGGATAATAAAATTTACATTTTCCCATGTTTTCCCCAAGGGTTGTGATTTTTAATCAAAAGAAGAAACAGAGTATATCATGAAGACAGAGCCTCAATTCTGTTTGATCAAAACAAATCTACACCTTATAACCACTCAGCCATGAC
Organism: Hemitrygon akajei; assembly: GCF_048418815.1. Classification (NCBI taxonomy): domain Eukaryota; kingdom Metazoa; phylum Chordata; class Chondrichthyes; order Myliobatiformes; family Dasyatidae; genus Hemitrygon; species Hemitrygon akajei. The sequence goes on from NC_133128.1 coordinate 193,490,270, forward strand.
TGTCATGTCTCCTTTGATACATCTCTCAAATTTCTCTACATCTCAGTCCTGAGAATTTCATCTGACAAAATACCCTGAGCTTTTTGAAAAAGCAAAATGGAAATAGCAAACATCCCCCAAGACATTGGTCAATTTCCTGTCAACAATTAACATATAAAACTTATTTGAACTCAGAGGTGCTGAATCAGAAATGAAACCATCTAGTTCCCCCTTTGTGTAACATCGGAAGGTATTATTGCCTCTCACTACTCCTACTAAAAAACCAAGAGAATGTTTTCACGAACAGCAGGTAGGATTTAGAACTGGTAATACTGCAGTTGAAGGTGTTATGTTTTGTAACTTCAAAACATTAAACTAACTGAACAGAAAAGACAGGAGTCCAAAATATGAGTGTGACTTTGTGTTTACTTCAGTCGAGGTGCGCACATACAAAGTGTTGGCATAATAATATATGCCATTTAGTCATAGAGTAGTAGGAAAGTACAACCCAGAAACAGGCCCTTCAGCCCATCTAGCCTATGCTGAAACATTACACTACCTACTCCTATTGCCCTGCATTGGGACCTTAGTCCTTCATACCCCTACCATCCAAGTATCTGTCCATATTTCTCTTAAATGTTGAAATCAGTTTTGCTGCCCCACTTGTGCTGGTAGCTCATTCCACACTCTCACAACCCTTTGAGTGAAGAAGCCTCATCATGCTTCCCTTAAACTTTTCACCTTTCACTTAACCCATGACCTCTGGTTATAGTCCCACACAACCTCAGGGTAAGTGCAAGCAGGCTTTTCCCACTATCGATAAGCCTGATAATTTTGCATACCCCTATCAAATCTTTCAATATCCTATGTTCTAAGGAATAAAGTCCTAACCTATTCAATCTTTCCTTATAACTCAGATCCTCTCACACCAGCAACATCATTGTAAATTTTCAATGTACCCTTTCAATCTTATTTACATCTTCCCTTTCTTGTAGGCAGGTGACCAACACTGCACACAACACTCCAAATTAGGCCTTATTAATGTATTTTGCAATTTTAATATAGCATCCCATCTCCTACACTCAATACCTTGATTTAAGAAGGTCAATATGCCAAAAGCTTTCTTTACAGCCCTATCTACCTGTGACACCGCGTTCAACAAATTCCCATAAGTGTAAATCATTATCAGATTTTTCATCAACAGACTGCAGACTAGTGCTCTGTTTGAAACTGCAACTTGACTTTTTATCTTTTTCTTTTCCCTATGCAATCCATTTATTTTTTTCTGTCCGATGTGCTTTTTGTACAGTATGTATTCTACTTTGTTACAAGTTCTGAAAAGCTGACCTTTAACCCTGAATTGACCTGGTGTGTGGTGATCCCGGCCACAATGGCAACATAATTTGTTTGCCAGACTTTTGTTTAGATGTTGGAATTTTCACTTTCATTCCTGACTGCAACTAAATTGCGTCTGTCTGCTGTCTCCATTGATACAGCTATTTCAACTGCTGTTTTAAGTTTAAGTTGTGCTTCAATTAGGAGACATTTTTGAATACTTTCTTGTAAGATCCCACAAATGGAACAATCTCTTAGTGCATGATTAAACCCATCATTGTACTGACAACGCTCAGAGCACTTCTTCAGTTCAGCAATGCACACTGAAATGGACTCTCCATCCTTTTGATTCTGCTTAAGAAACCAAAAGCATTCTGCAATCAACAATAGTTTTGATTCTAAATGTTCCTGCATAGTTTCATGATATCAGCAAAGCTCATTTTGGCTGGGTTTGAATAGAGCAATTACATTTCTAAGCAAACTGTATGCCTTTAAACCCAATGCATGTAGCAAAACTGACACTTGCTTCTCATTGGCTAATTCATTTGCTTTAAAATTCCATTCACTCTGATCCACATATAATATCCAGTTATCCGCTGCACAATCAAATGTGTCAATCTTTCTGTAGCCAGCCATTTCTGCTCTTTTTATGATATTATCACCCGCTGCTCACGGTTTATGAACACAGGTATTTATCCATTTTCTGCTTTTTTATTATGATGATGGTCTCTGTCCGCTCCCAAAGAAGCACGTGCTCTGCTACTTTTTTTAAAACTTGACTATTTCTTGCTGCGCTTTTTTTTGTAAAAGCTCAATGCCTCACTGTGTTCAACTTCCTCATCACCACTCTTACGCTTTGTAAACCCAAAAACTTTAAACTAATTTAAAGGAAAAGACAGGAATCGGAAATGTGAGTCTAACGTTGTTTTATCTTTAAGCGAGATGCACATGCATGATATGGTGGTGGAATGATGTATACTATTTATGTAGTTTTCATATAACCCACAATTCATAATGTAAACAAAGAATACTTAATCGAACAATATATTTACAATATTACTGAAATGTTAAAAACACAACAGAAGGTGTATCACTTGGGCCACTGGTCACCTGCAGCAAGGTGTAATTGGGGGATATGCATAAGTGAGGATGTCAGTGGGAAGCCATGAGTATTCTCAAAGCCTTCGGGTAGAATGAGGAAAAGTTCAACAGATTTAATGGGTTTCAATAGGAACATTTAATGTCAAGAGAAATATATACAATATTCATCCTGAATTTCTTTTTCTTCGTAAACGTCCACGAAAACAGAGCAATGCCCCAAAGAGTGAATGATAATTAAATGTTAGAACCCCAAAGCCCCCCCAGCTACCCCCCCACACACAAGCAGCAGCAAGGCAACGAGCCCACACCCACCAGCAAAAAAAGCATCGGCACCCCCCACCGAGCACACAAGCGTACAGCAATGCATTAATAAAGACACAGATTTGTAGTACCCCCAAAGATTACTTGTTCACCTGGTAATCCAACATACCACAAGTGCTACACCTGCCCTTACACTTCCTCCCTCACCACCATTCAGGGCCCCAGACAGTCCTTCCAGGTGAGGCGACACTTCACCTGTGAGTCAGCTGGTGTAGTATACTGCGTCTGGTGCTCCCAGTGTGGCCGTTTATATATTGGTGAGACCCGACGCAGACTGGGAGACCGTTTCGCTGAACACCTATGCTCGGTCCGCCAGAAAAAAGCAGGATCTCCCAGTGGCCACACATTTTAATTCCACGTCCCATTCCCATTCTGATATGTCTATCCATGACCTCCTCTATTGTCAAAATGAATCCAAACTCAGGTTGGAGGAACAACACCTTATATACCGGCTGGGTAGCCTCCAACCTGATGGCATGAACATTGACTTCTCTAACTTCCATTAATGCCCCTGCTCCCCTTCTTACCCCATCCCTGACATATTTAGTTGTTTGCCTGTTCTCCATCTCCCTCTGGTGCTCCCCCCCTTTCTTTCCCCTGAGGCCTCCCGTCCCATGATCCTTTCCCTTCTCCAGCTCTGTTTCACTTTCGCCAATCACCTTTCCAGCTCTTAGCTTCATCCCACCCCCTTCGGTCTTCTCCTATCATTTCGCATTTCCCCCTCCCCCCACTACTTTCAAGTCTCTTACTATCTTTCCTTTCGGTTAGTCCTGACGAAGGGTCTCGGCCCGAAACGTCAACAGCGCTTCTCCCTATAGATGCTGCCTGGCCTGCTGTGTTCCACCAGCATTTTGTGTGTGTTGTTGTTTGAATTTCCAGCATCTGCAGATTTCCTCATGTTTGCTCTTTAAATACCACAGGCTCTCTCTCTCTCTCCCTGATAAGGACAAAGAAGTGTCCTCTTTTCACAGTGAGAGGGAGACACAACAAACAACTCACTGATTTATGATGCTAACAGTCTGTTGCGTCACTTTTTCTGAGCTCTGCGCCCGGAGAATTGGCCCCAGAAAGGTTCAGGCAACTGGACACACAGACGGCAGCTAACCCACTGCTCCTGATGTTCTGAATTTTCCTGCGACTCTTTAGTCAGGGACATCGGCCTTGAATCAGCCCATCTCCAGAGCCACGAAAATCCAGCACTGTGAAGGTGCACTAGACTTCTAGGCCGTGTCCTTGGGATATCAAAAATCAGCCAGTCGTGAGGCCCTGAGAGTGGGCCCCCTTCCAGCAAAGAACCCAAGTCAGAGTGTAATTCCAGGTCAGGGTCTTCAAAAGAATCTTGAAAAGGAAAAAAAAGAGATATCAAATATAGAAATAGAGCTGTTTCCAAAGATACCAGCAAAGGAATCGCCGTTTAGCACCATCTTGACTGTGCTCCACCTCCGAGTTCAATGCTGAAACAGAAAAGGTCAGCAGTTTGCTTCAGTATTCACCAGAGAAAAAGTCTTTGGCAATTGTGGGAATGACTTACACCGGACTGAAACTGTTGAGCATACAGACGTTAACCAAAGAAGATGTGCTGGAGCTTTTGTAAAGGATTAAGTTAGATAATCACTGGGACCAGAAGCAATATAACCGAGGCTACTATGGGAAGTGAGGGAGGAGATTGCTAAGCCTCTTGCAATGATCTTTGCATCATCAGTAGGGATGGGAGAAGTACCGGAGGGTTGGAGGGTTACAAACGTTGTTCCCTTGTTCAAGAAAGGGAGTAGAGATAACCCAGGAAATTATAGACCAGTGAGTCTGCCTTCAGTCATGGTCAAGTTGTTGGAAAAGATTCTGAGAGGCATGATCTATGAGTATTTTGAAAGACACAATCTGATTATGGATAATCAGCATGGCTTTGTCAAGGGCACGTTGTGCCTTACGAGTCTGATTGAATTCTTTGGGGATGTAACAGAACACATTGATGAAGGTAGAGCAGTGGATGTAGTGTATATGGATTTCAGTAAGGCATTTGATAAGGTTCCCCATGCAAGGCTCCTTCAAAAATTAAGGAGACCTTGCTTTGTGGATCTAGAACTGACTTGCCTACAGAAGGCAAAGGGTAGTTGTAGATGTTCGTATTCTACTTGGAGGTCAGTGACAAGTCGCATTCGGCTGGTATCTGTTCTGGGACCCCTCCTCTTTGTGATTTTTATAAATGACCTGGATGAAGAAATAGAAGAGTGGGTTGGTAAATTTGCTGATGGCACAAAGGTAGGGGATGTTGTGGATAGTCTGGAGGGTTGTCAGGTTTACAGTGGGACGTCAATAGGATTATAAACTAGGCTGAGAAGTGGCAGGTGGACCAGCACAGATAAGTGCAAAGTTGTTCATTTTGGAAGGTCCAATTTGAAGACAGAATATAATATAAATATTAAGACTCTTGGCAGTGAGAATCTGAGAGATCTTGTGTTTCATGTCTATAGGACACTCAAAGCTGCTGCGCAGGTTGACAGTATTGTTAAGAAGGCGTATGGGGTGTTGGTATTCATCAACCGTGGGGCTGAGTTCAAGAGCCATCAGCCTCGCAAAAATTGCTGTTGTATTTGTTTCTACTGCCTCCAAGCACTTACCAATAATGGAAAGAAATATTATAAAATGAAAAACCCACAAAATATCCTTCAAACTTCTGTTTTTTTTTCATAAAGGTATGTCTTATCCTATTTATTATTTCAATTTCAAGTTTATTGTCATCTGACTATACACACCTACAGCCAAAAAATGATCTTGATTGTTCTTGGCAAGTTTTTCTACAGAAGCGGCTTACCCATTGCCTTCTTATGCGCAGTGTCTTTACAAGATGGCAACCCCAGCCATTATCAATTCTTCTTCAGAGATTGTCTGCCTGGCATCAGTGGTTGCATAACCAGGACTTGTGATATGCACCAGCTGCTCCCACCTGCTCCCATGGGCTTCACATGACCCTGATCGGGGGGGCTACGCAGGTGCTACACCTTGCCCAAAGGTGACCTGCACACTAGTGGATGGAATGACAGCCTAGCCTTACATCTCCTGTGGTAGAGATGTACTGTATCTCCACCCCACTGCCCAATTATACTGTAAATAAGTTATTGAAACATAATTCAAAACACATGTAGCAAAGTGCAGGACAAGTAAACAGGGTATTCATTGGTCTCACAGCCTGAGGAAAGAAGCTGTTACCCAGACTGGCAGTCCTAGTCTTGTTGCTTCTGTACCTCATTCCTGATGGTAATTGCTCAAAGAGGTTGTGGGTTGGGTGGTAAGAATCATCAACAATGCTTTGAGCCTTTTGTCTGTAACTCTTCCGGGGAAAACACAAATGGGCGGGGTTGGGGGGGAGATGCTGACGATCCTCTCGGTTTATTTTACTGTCCTCTGTAGGTTCTTGCATTCAAATGCTTTGCAGCTTCTGTACACACAACAATGCAGTCAGGCCAAATATTCTCAATGGTGCTTCTGTGGAAAGTTGTTTGAATGGGGGCGGGCAGCCTTGCATGTCCCAACCCTCTCAGAAAGGTGTCCACACAGCTGTTTCTTCTTGAGTAGTGAGGAGGTGTTGTGGGTCCAGGTTAGGTCATCTGTAATGTGTACATCAAAGAGCTTTGTGCTATTCACGCTCGCTATGGCAGATCCATTGATGTGTAGTGCAGATTGTCAACCTGCCTCTTCCTGGAGTTCAGTCCTCTCTTTGGTCTTGTCCATATTGTGACTCAGGCCGTTGTTCTCACACTGTCTGCCTGGCCTGTCTACCTCCTCGCTGTTGCTGATGAAGCCAACCACTGACTGACACTACATACTGAAATGGCCACATGATATTCATCAGCGAACTTGCTTTGAGCTGAATCTGGCAGAGCAGTTGTGAATCAGCAGTGTGAACAACAGCAAACTGAGCACACAACCCTGGGGGGCATCTCCACTATTCAGCGTGATGTTGCTGCCAACTCAGACTGTCTGGGTTTTTTCCATTAAGGAGTCCAAGATCCAATTACAAGTGTTGAGTCCCAGAGAGGACTGTTTACCCACCAATCTCTGAGGGGTGATCATGTTTAACACCAAGCTTAAGTTGATGAACAACATCTTGTCACACAAGATATCATTTTCTAGGTGGAGCAGGATGGAATGGCATCCATCTGTAGACCGGCTTGAGTGGTAGGCAAACTGGAAAGGGTCCGATGTAGCTGGAGGGTGGGATTTTATGCAATCCACTGCCAGCCGTTTAAAGCACTTAATGATTGTTGGTCAGTGCCAGTGAATGGTAATCAACTTAAGCCATCTACCTTTGCTCTGGAATGATGGTAGCTGCCTCGAAGCCTGCAGAGACACTGGACTGTTTCAGAGAGATAGTAAAGATGTCTGCTAAGACCTCTGTTAGCTGAGCCATTCAGTTCCTCAGCACCTGGCCAGGTGTGTTGTCTGGCCCTGCACTTTTCCCTGGGTTTACCCTGGCTGGGGTTCTCCTCACTTCAGCTGCAGCCTAACAGGGTGCCTGTTCCTCAGGAAAAGAGGGAGCTTCCCTCAATGTCACATCATTCAATTAGGTATAGGTTATTGTTGTTGACGCGTATGGTGGACGTAATTGGTTCTGGTCTGTATAACTCGCTGCACGTCCCTGGTGTCACAAGCACATTTGTTAATTGTCTTTGCATACTCAGTCTTTGCCTTCCTGATCACATGGGAGAGCATGGCTTTTGCTGATCTTAGAGTCATCCTCTACCAAGATCTGAAGGCAGAATCCTAATGTTACTGTCTAATCTATCTAAACCTCTCGTCATTTTGCTTATATCTATCAAGTCATCCCTCAGCTTCTGATGTTCTGGTCAAAACAATTTCTGTTTTACCCTGTCTCTCCTAATAGTGAATCATTTCTAAATTTAGCAAAATCCTCGTGAACCTCTTCTGCACCCTCTCCAAAGCTTCCACATCCTTCTTATAGTGCGGCAACCAGAACAACACACCAAACTCCAAATGGGGGAAGACCAAAGTTCTGCACAACAGGACTTCCACGTGATGAAGGCAAATGTACTGCCTGCTTTTTTTTGCCACCCCAGCAACTTGTGTTGCTGCTGGACAACGGGGAAAAGAAGGTAAATTAAAGAGAATTGGCTAATTGTTGACTGGTAGAGGCTGATGAGGAGGAAGGAAAAAAAGGACAGATAGAACAAGATGGGAAAAGGTGCTCCATCTGTGATTTTCCCACAATCTCATAATCACCCACCAGCCAGCCACACTCCTCCAAATCCACCCTTCCCCCTCCCCAATCCCCCCACTTTGCTTTATCTGCCCATCACCTGTCAAACTCTGCCTCAACCTTAGCTTTTCTCCTGGCTATACTGGCGATCTCCCTCTCTACCCTATGCCTGGTGTAGGACCTCATCCAGAAACGTCGATGATTGCCTGCACAGACGCTGCACATCCCACGAAATATTCCAGCACTTGTCTTTATTTGCTTTATGGCTCCAGGCACATTGATCAGAGAGGATTTTGTTTTTTTTGTTTGGAAATCTTGGTATTCTTTAGTATACCCTTTCAAGTGTGCTACAATACAGACTCTGTGGCAGTTCTCAGGCTATGCCTCCTACTAGTGATGGAGTAGGTATTTAATTTACAAAGTTGAGCAATGCCTTTTTTTCTGGTGAGTCAAAAATAAGCTGTGTGAGTTTTCGTAGTGGTTTAACATTTTACACTGCTGAGCTGAAGCCTCTCTTTTTCCCCTTTGATCACAAACCTATGAAGAATTTTAAAGAGATTCTAGTGCATGTGATCATGTGGATGCTGTATGATTGCAAAGCTTTTGTCTCTAACTGAACTCATCTACGCATCAGTGAGTCTGCATCTCTCCACGTGTCCTGCTGTCATTAGTAATCATGTACATCTGATTTTGTCTATTGTTGTGTGTCAGTACATCTCAGACAGAAAGGTAGAGCGTGCTGTCAGCTGGACTCCCACTGACCCATGCAGCAAGTACAAACCTTGCCTTTTCAGATCAGCGTCTGCACGTGTCCTTGTCTCTCATTGGCAAGGATATCTACAGGGACACCATGGGCAGGTTGGAGAGAAGGAGAGATTCCAAAGCAAGCTGTAGGCAGGAAGTTTATTGTTTGGCCAATATCAGAGGTCATCATAGCTCTTAACAGGGTGTGTCTGAAGAGCACCTTTCCTCTTATGGTATTCCTGTTGAAACACAAGGGACTACTCAATTAAGAAAGTGCAGGTGGAGTTTATTTTTCTCTCAGAAGGGATTTGGAAGTCCTTCCCTCAAACTGGAATTGTTTATTACTGTCACATTTATTTAATGAGATACAGCCTGGAATACCCCCTTCTGGCCCTCAGAGCCGCAGCACCTAACAACCCTCGATTTAACCGGAGCCTAGTCACAGGACAATTTATAATGACCAATTAACTAACTGGTGCATCTTTGGATGGTGGGAGGAAACCGGAGCATCTAGAGGACACTCACACAGTCACAGCGTGAACGTGCATATCCTTACAGGCAGCGACAGGGAACTGAAAGGAAAGCACTGTGCTACCATGCCACACGCGTATCAAGGTACAGTGAAAAACTTAACTTTGCACATCATCTACACTGCTCATTTCATCACATCAGTGCATCGAAGTAGTACAAGGCAAAATTTTAAACTTAGGCTATATTGGTTTATTATTGGTGTTGGTGGAAGCAGAGTGCTCAATATTTAAGGCTGAGGTAGTGCTAGATCTCTGTCTATTTTCTGATCCTTAGGGTTCTTCCAGGAGTCAGGAATAGCGAGCAGTCTTAAATACAAGATTACAGTTCATTTTAGAGTACAAATAAACATACAAATACTAAACAAACTAAATAAACAGCTGAGCAATGACGCTAAGACATGTATAAACAAAGGAGTAGGGAAGGCAAGAAGGCACCTCTGAAATATCCATCACTTTGATAGACAGGACATTTCTTAGATAGAAATAAACTAGCTAATAGGCTACATAATCAAAACAGTTAAAAGGCCGGCTGGTGGCACAGTGACATCAGTGCCGGACTCCAGAGCGAAGGTTCCCGAGTTCCAATCCAGTCGGGCCGCTCCCGGACACGCTTGCCATCCATGACGGGTTGAGTGTCGAGATTGCAGCTCAGCCTCGTAAAGAAAAACACTGCGCTGTGAGGAGGACATGGGGGACGACTTACGGAATCTTTCCTCCAAGGTAACCACTTGAAAAAATAAATGTTCACTGAGGCTCTGGCAGAGTACGGCACACAAAAAAAAATCAAAAGCATTACTTCACGTGGGTAATGTGCTAATACTTAGCCAATGAAAAATAAGAAAGGTGTAAAGCATTAGCTATACCACTTTCTGCCCATGGGTGTGAAAAAGTTGTTAAAAAGTATTATTAAAAGTGTAGTTTCCAGCAGTAGATTGCTTCTTTCTTAGAAAGGGCTAGCAGAATTAGGTAGCAGTTGAGGCTACAATTAGAATAACCATGATGTTAAAGAAAGGCAGACAAGGCCACAAGGTAGCCAGCTCTTCCTCTGAATTCATAAGTATATATACATGTACAAGTGTAACTAATAACCAAGCACATCAAATACTTTGAACCCTCCTGAATATCTCCAATAATCAAACAGGTAAATATACTTTGTCAGCTAATTCACAAATAAATTTCAGAATAATTTTTAACAACATGGCCATTTTTCTGGGAATTATCTTGTTCCTCTATTGACATTCCATTGCATTCAAGTGAATGGAGTCACTTCTCCTGCATCAGGTTGGGGGAAGGGGAGGGGATTTGGGAAGAAAGGGTGCAGTTGGGGTTGGGTGAACAGTTGTGTTGGTCGGCTAAGGGTTGTAAGGCTTGCAGTGTGAAGGGCAGAAATTGCACCAAAAAGGGAGCTATCAGGTAACTATCAGGCTGACATCCATCTGCACTGAAACATTTAAACCTGTGCCCAGTTACAAAGAAGGTGTGACGGGGGCTAGGAGTTTGAGGAGAATTGGTATCTCACCAAAGGCACATGTAAGAAATGAGAAGCATTCTGACTGGTTGCTTCATCGCCTGATATGTACGGGCCACTGCCGATGATTGGAAAAATTTGCAGAAAGTTGTAAACTCAGCGAGGTCCATCATTGTCACTACCTTCCCAACATCTGGGATGCCTTCAAAAAACAATGCCTTAAAAAGGCAGCATCCATCATTAAGGACCCCATCACCCAGGACATGCCCTCTTCTCATGTTACCATCAGGGAGGTGGTACAGGAGCATGAAGACATGTACTCAATAATTCAGGAACAGCTTCTCCCCTCTGCCATCTGATCTCTGAATGCATATTGAACCAATGTACAATAATCCCAGGTACACTATTTCACTATTTTTCATTCTCTTTTTGCCACAGTTATTTAATTTAATTTCCTTTTTTATATATACATCTTATTGTAGTTTACAGTTTTTATATGATGTATTATAATGTACTGCTGGCACAAAAGTAAATTTCACTCACAGTCCAGTGATATTAAACCAGATTCTGATTACAATTGTACATCATTTCAATGTGACTTCATTTTGTCTCAGAAATGCTCAAAACAAACATTGCAATGGGAATAGAGTTGAGTACTTGCTTAGTGCAGAATGTGGTTGATGCATGTAAGCAACAGGAAATGGATGAATTTCCATCGATGTAGAATCCATGTAATTAAGTTCAGTTCTGAATAACATTTTACACAGTACCATTAAATTCTGAATTTACACAAAAAAATCTGTTTAGAATCATGTTTTTCTAACAAATAATCCATGATCTCAGGAATAGGAAGGTGCAATGGTAATAACATTGCATTCTTTACAATCTTCTATCAAGTATATCAAGTAAATCGAAGTATTGAGTACAGAAGATGAGATGTAATGTTAAAGTTGTATAAGACAATGGCAAGGCCCAATTTTGAGTATTGTGTGCAGTTTGGTCGCCAGCCTACAGGAGAGATGTAAACATTGTTGAAAGAGTACAGAGAAAATCTACAAGGATGTTGCCAGAACTGGGGGACCGGAGTTATAAGGAAATACTGAATACAGTCAACAAAGAAGTCTGAATGCATTTAAACAATCTATAGCTGCTTAAAACTGACCAAAACAATTCTGACTGTGGACGGAAGAAGTGTGGCTGCAGATCGGGGTTACAAGTGTGCTTAAGGAAACTGGATTTTAAACTACCAAACCGACTGTCTTGCTGGCAAATGTGCAATCTTTGGTGAATAAAATTGATGATCTCAGAGCCAGGGTGCTGCATCAGAGGGACATAAGGGCCGCATGTGTCCTTTGTTTCACAGAATCCTGGTTAACCCCTTCTCTATCAGATGCAGCGATTCAGATCGATGGATTAACTATACACTGTCAGGATAGATCTATAGTCTCTCAAAAGCAGAGGTGGTGGAGTATGCTTCATGATCAACTCTTCCTGGTGCACAAATATATCAGTGCTGTCTCAATTCTGCTCACCAGACATGGAATATCTAGCAGTTAAATGCCGACCTTTTTAGCTAGCACAGGAGTACTCTGGGGCCATTTTGGTAGCAGTTTACATTCCACCACAAGCCAATGTCAATCAAGCTTTAGATGATCTGAGCAATGGGATCAACATACATGAAACAGCTCAACCTAACACTTTCACCATTGTTTTAACCAGGCCAGTCTGAAAAAAAAATCACTAAATAATTAACATCAACTGATCACCTGGCTGTACTTCTACTCCCTGAGTATAGGCAGAGACTGAGGACTGCAGCACCAGTAGCGAGGGCCAAGAGGGTTTGGACAAGGGAAGCACAGGAGCGCCTACAGGACTGCTTGGAATCAGTGCACTGGACTGTATTCAGGGATTCATCTTCAAACCTGGATGAGTATGCTGCAGTTGTTACCAACTTCATTAAAACCTGTGTGGATGAGTGTATGCCTGCAAAGATTTACTGTACATTCCCAAACCAAAAGCTGTGGATGAACCAGGAGGAACATCGTCTGCTGAAGGCTAGATCTGTGACATTCAAGTCTGGTGACGCAGGCCTGTACCTGATATGATCTGCGGAGGGCTATTTCAAGGGTGATGAGACAATTTCAAATAAGGTTGGAGGCGACACTGGATGCATGACAACGCTGGCAGGGTTTGCAAGATATTACTTCCTACAAAACAAAACCCAATAGCTTGAATGGCAGCGATGCTTCACTACCAGATGAACTCAATGCCTTCTATGCCCGCTTTGGAAGGGAGAACACAACTACAGCTGTGAAGATCCCTGCTGCACCTGATGACCTTGTGATCTCTGTCTCAGAGGCCCATGTTAGACGGTCTTTAAAGAGAGTGAACACTCGTAAGGTGGAAGGTCCCAATGGAGTACCTAGTAAGGCTCTGAAAACCTGTGCCAGCCAACTGGCCAGAGTATTCAAGGACATTTTCAACCTCTCACTGCTATGGGCAGAGGTTCCCACTTGCATCAAAAAGGCAACAATTATACCAGTTCCTAAGAAGTGTAATGTGAGCTGTCTTTATGACTATCACCCGATAGCACTCACACCTACAGTGATGAAATACTTTTGAGAGGTTGATCATAACTACACTGAACTCCTGCCTCAGCAAGGACGTGGACCCATTGCAATTTCCCTATCGCCACAATAGGTCAACGACAGACACAATCTCAAAGGCTCTCCACACAGCTTTAGACCACCTGGACAACATAAACACCTACATCAGGATGCTGTTCATCGACTGTAGCTCAGCATTTAATACCATCATTCCCACAATCCTGATTGAGAAGTTGCAGAACCTGGGCCTCTGTACCTCCCTCTGCAATTGGATGCTCGACTTCCTAACTGGAAGACCAAAACCTGAGCTGATTGATATCTCTTCCTTGCTGATGATCAACACTGGTGGACCTCAGGGGTGTGTGCTTAGCCCACTGCTCTACTTTCTGTATACGCATGACTACGTGGCTAGGTATACCATCTATAAATTTACTGATGATACAAACATTGTTGTTAGAATCTCAGGTGGTGATAAGAGGGCATACAGGAGTGAGATATACCAACTAGTGGAGTGGTACCATAGCAACAACCTGGCACAACGTCAGTAAGACAAAAGAGCTGATTGTGGACTTCAGGAAGGGTAAGACGAAGGAACACATACCAATCCTCATATAGAGGGATCAGAAGTGGAGAGAGTGAGCAGTTTCATGTTCTTGGGTGTCAAGATCTCAGGCTATACTTAATAGGAGTTTGACGAGATTTGGTATGTCAACAAGGAACTATTGGGAAGAAGTCATCTCTCTGACACAGTGGTGTCAAGAAACAACCTCTCCCTCAATGTCGTGGATTACAGGAGGAATGGAGACAGGCTAACCCCTATTGACATCGATGGATCCGGGGGTTGAGAGGTAAACAGCTTTAAGTTCCTCGGCGTCCACATCACCGAGGACCTCACGTGATCTGTACACACCAGCTATGTGGTGAAAAAGGCACAACAGAGCCTTGTTCACCTCAGACGGTTGAGGCAGTTTGGTCTGGGCCCCCAGATCCTAAGAACTTTCTACAGGGGCACAACTGAGAGCATCCTGACTGGCTGCATCACTGCCTGGTATGGGAATTGTACCTCCCTTAGTCGCAGGACTCTGCAGCGAATGGTGTGGACAGCCCAGTGCACTTGTAGTTGTGAACTTCCCGTGATTCAGGACAGTTTCAAGGACAGATGTGTAAAAAGGTCCTGAAGGATCATTGGGGACCCGAGTCACCCCAACCACAAACTGTTCCAGTTGCTACCATCCGGGAAATGGTACCGCAGCATAAAAGCCAGGATCAACAGGCTCCGGGATACCTTCTTCCACCAGGCCGTCAGACTGATTAACTCATGCTGATCTGAGTGTATTTCTATGTTACATTGACTGTTCTATTTATTATAAATTACTATGATTGGACATTGCACATTTAGATAGAGACATAACAAAGATTTTTACTCCTCATGTATATGAAGGATGTAAGAAAGAAATAGTCCATTCAAATACACTCAAAAACTTCTATAGATGTACCATCGAGGGCATTCTGACAGGCTGCATCACTGTCTGGTATGGGGGGGGAGGGGGTTGGCGGGGGAATACCGCACAGGACCGAAAGAAGCTGCGGAAGGTTGTAAATTCAGTTAGCTCCGTTTTGGGTAGTAGCCTACAAAGTACGCAGGACATCTTCAGGGAGTGGTGTCTCAGAATGGCAGTGTCAATTATCAAGGACTTCCAGCACCCAGGGCATGCCCTTTTCTCACTGTTACCATCAGGTAGGAGGTACAGAAGCCTGAAGGCACACACTCAGCAATTCAGGAACAGCTTCTTCCCTTCTGCCATCTGATTCCTAAATGGACATTGAACCCTTGGACCCTACCTCACTTCTTTTTAAATATCGTATTTCTGTTTTTTGCATTTTTAATCTATACTGTATAAAGTATACTGAATAAGATTTATTCATTTATTATTATTAAATTTTTTCTTCTATATTAGGTATTGCATTGAACTGCTGCTACTAATTTAACAAATTTCACGTCACATGCCAATGATAATAAACCTGATTCTGATCTGAGATTAGGACTTTATTCCTTGGAATGTGAAAATTGAGAGGAGATTTGATAGTTGTATACAAAATTGAGGGCTAGAGATATGATAAATACAAGTAGGCTTTTTCCACTGGGTTTGGGAGAGACTTCAAGAGGTCATGGGTTAAGGGTGAATGGTGAGAAGTATAACATGAGGGGAAATTTCTTCACTCAGAGGGTCATGAGAGTGTGGAATGAGCTGCCAGTTCAAGTGGTGCATGTGAGCTCAATTTTTACATTTAAGAGAAGTTTGCATAGGTACATGGATGGTAGGGGTATAGGGGGCTGTGGTTCAAGATCAGGTCGATGGGAGTAGGCAGTTTAAGTGGCTTCGGCATGGACGAGATGAGCCAATGGGCCTGTTTCTTTACAATGTTTCTTTACAGTGCTGTACTTCACAATGACTCTAAATAAAATGTTCAGGCAGCTGTGTAATTTCAAGCAAAATACAATTGTTCAATGATATTTAGCTCTACAGCAGAGAAGTTCTATTATGGTCCACAGTGTGATCTGGCTTTGAGGTCACTCCACTCAGTTGTGATTTCTAATGAACTGAAAATGGAGCATTTCATTTATTTTTCCATATATTCGAAAATCCTAATGAACACGACAATGCCAATGGAGTCATATTCCATCATTCCATATCCTGAGCTATTATGCTACATATTTTTATTTGTTAGATCTTGCCACATTTTTATTTCCAATTGATTGATCAATTCATGTCCATGATCAGAGGTAAGATACTTTTATACTTTTATCACTTCATGCATTTTAATTTTTTTCACAGCTCTTTTTACTTTGCATTAGTGTAAGGTTATAAAATAAACATTAACATTGATAGTGACAAACTGACAGCCAGAGATGAGTTAGAGCATTTTCCGAAATGAGCCAGACATCTCTGTTAAACACTACATATTTTCAACCCAATTTAATATTTGTATAAATAGCAATTACTCAGCAATGGTCCATCTGGTATGAAAATGCAGTAGAACTCTAAATGCCCAGGGCCACAGAACATTCTACCGCGCCCCACCAGCTGTCCTAGTTTACTCAATTTACTACCTTGGGAAAAAGAATCAAGTTCAAAGTCATGTGTGCTGTCTGTTGGCTTTATTTATTGATAACTTATACTGAGAATACATCTCTTTAATTCTGCATTTAAACTCTGTTTTACTGAGAAAATTAAGACCATGCCAATTATCTATTAACAGAAATGAAAGAATAGCATCACCTCAAAACTGTAAAGAGAATTGCCCAATTAAAACTTCTGAAAATTTCAGGCTGGAAGTAACCATAACTTCTATCAAGGGGAACAAGCAAATCGCTCAAAAATATTTTCACCTTAATTTTGTTTCTCACTAGTTGAAATTTTTGGCAAGTTATTTGTTCCAATAATTCTGTACCTGCCAAAGAAATGTTGCATAAATGTAGCGAGGGACCTGTACCATCTTCCAATTCTCTTTTTCTATCTGCAAGCAAGTGGCGAGTGTTCACTTGACAATTCAATTGAAAAACCATAGTTCTGATCCCTTCCACAGGGGATCAGAGCAGCAGAGTTCTGCAATGTACCAAAGTTGCCTTTTCATCTTTTTTAAAATTAAATAAAATATAAAGCTATATTTGTTGGCTTCATTACAAGTTATTGTTTGGTCAGAATTTTTGCTACTACTACTTTGTAAATGATTTCCAGTTGATGTGGAGGTGCAATTTTCTGTTTTCATTCCTTATCCACAAATTTAGATTCAGTTCACATCATTCTCATCATTCCACATTCCATTGAATAGAAGAATAGATCACCATTTTTGGGTAAAGAATGAAATCCTCTCTAGCAATTGCTAAACTGTGGAATTATATTTGATTTTTCTTAATGGATGGGATTATCCTCCTGCTTAGGGAATGAGGGTAGCTTGCTTCCGAACTAGTTTTGAGTGCTCTGAGCTGGCTAATGAGAAATAGAGATTCCTCCACAGGTGAAATGATAGATGGCTGGTCAGATGGACAGCTTGGTGGTTGTGAAGTAGAGACCTGTATGAGAAATAGAGACTCTACCATAGGTGAAATAATAGATGCATGTTGTAACAAACTGAAAGGATGTAGGACCTTATTCCTGGTGACATTGGCCTAGGTCAGCATAGTGACATTGATTTACTTATCCTTCCAGTACATTGGGAGGATTTGCAAAGACAATAATGGTGGTATTGCAAGGTGTCATTGATTTAAGAAAGCATTTCATTCATGGAAAACACTTTGGTTAAGCAAAACTTAGTAAATTGAAAAGGCTGGGTGAACTGACATTTAGTATAAGTTTCCCTACAGGCTTGGGTGGTGGGGTGAAGGTATGTCTGTACCAAAGGAGATGCAAGATGTTCCTTCCCTCTGCTAGCCTGCAGTTCACCCTTGGATAAGGTTTAGCACCTGCTTAGCCCCCCTGATCAGGATCATGTGAAGCCATGGGAACAAGTGATGGATGGTCGTATGAGCAGCTGGTGCATATCACAAGTCCTGGTTATGTGACCACTGATGCCAGGCAGATGATCTCGATAAAATAATGATAATGACTGGGGTCACCCATCATGTAAAGACACTGCACAGAAGAAAGCAAAGATAAACCACTTTCTGTAAATTTGCCAAGAACAATGATGGTCATAGACATGATCATACAACACAGCACATAATGACGTTGATTCCCATAGGCAGTGAGCATTGTGCTCCTCATTATAGTGAAACATAGATTCATCAAGTTGAGGGCACAAACCCCAAAGGGTCAATAAAGTCACAGCAAAAATTTGTAAAGAGAATATTTATACATTGAGAATTATCTGTAATATTTGGCAGAGTTATGGAATTTTATTCTCTTTTGTTACAGTGGAAAAGATTGAAGGAGGCAAATTTCTTTGGACCTTATTTATGATAGCTAAAATCAAATTTGTTCTCCTATGTTCATTGTAATTAACCCTCCCCCCAAAAAATAAATTGGTTGCTCTGATTTTTCAGTATATATTAATTGATTTTGATATCCTCTGCCAGAAAAAAACATTTATAATTTAATTTATAAATTAAATCATAAATTTTGTGAAAGACCACTTTATAGTGTAGGATAAAAATGTTTGTAACAGAATAGTCTGATCAAGTGCCATTGATTTGTGATCACACATTTATCAGAGATTTTGAATTAAAAAAATGGCAATCAAAAGCACAAATTCTGTAATGCCAAGAACAAGGCCATGAGACACAGGAGCATTCGAACTGGTCCAATCACCATCTGGTACGGGGATGGGGAGGGCAGGGTGGGAGCACTGCACAAGACCGAAGTAAGCTTCAGAGAGCTGTAAACTCAGTCAGATCATTCATGTGCACTCGTCCCTGTAGTATCCAGGACATCAAGAAGCAGTGACTCAAAAAGGTGGCATCCATCATTAAGAAGCCCCATTCACCCAGGACATGCCCTCTTCTCATTGCTACCACCAGGGAGGAGGTAAAGGAGCCTGAAGTCACAGACTCAATGTTTCAGGAACAGTTTCTTCCCCTCTGCCATCCAATTTCAAAGTGGATATCGAACCCATGAACATTACCTCACTAGTTTTTATTCTCTTTTTGCACTATTTACTTAATTTAACTGTTTTAAACATACATACTTCTTACTGTAATTTACATATTTTAAATTATTATTTATTGCCATGTACTGCTGCTGCAAAGTTAACAAATTTCATGACATATGCCAGTGATATTAAACCTGATTCTACTTCTGAGCAGGATTAGGCTATTTGGCCCATCAGTTCTGTTCCAAATGTCCTAGTGTCTGAAAATAAATTGTCATGCATAATTTGTTACAATATTTTTAAATGGGTGTGTTAAAATATAGCCAACTGGTAGATGCTTAAAGTAGAGGTGTCACTCACTCAGCTATTTTCACTACCACAATGGTAAGGATCATGTGGATGATATTTCACTGAGGGGAGTCCAGCCCTGTATTCAAACTGGAAATGATCCACATTCTACATAACGTTCTTCATTTTTATCAGTTGGATCAAGAATATCATTCCAGATTCAGAATTTAACTGTTTAGCTGTCATCAGCATGCACTGAGTGGCTGCTTTACACCTGCTCATTAGAACAAGTATCTACTTGGCCTATCATGTGGCAGCAACTCCGTGCATTAAAGCATGCAGACATGATGAAGAGGTTCAGTAGTTGTTCAGACCAAACATCAGAATGGCACAGAATGTGATCCAAGTGACTTTGACCATGGAATGATCGTTAGTGCCGGACAGGGTGGTTTGAGTATCTCAGAAGTAGCTGATCTCTTGGAATTTTCACACACAACAGTTTCTAGAGTTTGCAGAGAATGGTGTGAAAAACAAAAACACATCTTGTGAACAGCAGTTCTGTGGGCAAAAATGCTTTATTAATGGGAGAGGTCAGAGAAAAATGCCCTGATTGGTTCAAGCTGACAGGAAGGTGACAGTAACTCAGATAAAGACATGTTAAAACAGTGCTGTTTGGAAGAGCACACCTCAATGTACAAAACGTCAAACGTTGAAGTAGATGGGCTACAGCAGCGGCAGATCGCAAACATACACTCAGTGGCCACTTTATTAGGTACAGGAGGTACACTATAAAGTGGCTACTGAGTATACATTTGAGAGTTCTATTTTTTTCTTGCAAGAAGTCTGGAAATCCAAAGTAAGTTCATACAAATATCCAAAGGTTATGCTATCCCTGATAATATGACAGTGAAAAAGACTTCAGAATGTTCATTAATATTCATGTTTAAGAAAGTGATTCCATACAGCAGCATAGCTGTTCTACTATTATTGATTTTTTTTTGGATTAACATTTGTGACTTTTGAAACTCTACGGGCTCTGTGCAAACTAGATTCTGCAATGAAATAAATTAATCTAAATTGTTTAATGCCCAAGAGACAACTATTGGTTAGATGTATTATGCTGTGCTTGCATTTATATTGTGCTTTATCACATCAAAATATCTCAACATGTTTTTCAGTGTGGGACAAAAGGGTGGAATGGCCTCTTTACAATATTGTGTAATGAGATACAGTTGAAGAGAGTGCCTGCATCAGCCAAGTCCCAGAAGGAGCGAAGAGATGAATGACCATTGATCCGCAGTTTGTGGTATTGATTAAGGTGAGAATGTTGATGAGGAATCCAAACAGCCCACCATTAGTACTATGGGACCCTTGATGTTGAGTCAACTTACAGAAACTGACACACGGGACTATAGTGCATGGTTTCACTGAAAGGAGAGAACCTTCAATAAAACTCAGCATTTATTCAGTATGGTCCTCAAGTGTCAATCTAATTTAGACAGCTGCATAGGTTTTAACCACACAAATTCTGATTTTAAAAATGCAGTTATCTCAGCAAAACCAGACCTGATTATATATGGGAGAGGGGGGAGAGACTGGAGAGGCTGGAAGAATCTGGAGCAACAAACAATCTGGTGGAGGAACTATTCGTCCAGCAGAATCAGTGAGAGGAAAGAAATCTTTGGTGTTTAGGATCAAAACTTTAATCCAGACTGAGAGTGGCAAGCCTCCAAGAGGACCATAACCTTGTTGTAGGGTTTGCAGGCTTCCGTGCCTCAATGATCTAGTGAGCCAAGCTGGTTGGGGTCAGAGCTTTATGTTTTGGCTCTTGGAGGGGTCACCCATGCAATGCAGGTCAAAGGGTAAAAGCCAGAGTAAGACTCGTGCAGCAGTCCTCCACGTTCGGGGGTTCAGCCCAGGCTAACAACCCTGACGGGTTAAACTAAATCGTTACGGAAAAAGTAATGAAAAGTTCTTCCATATCTGAGAGTGACGGTCTTCCTGAGTCTCCCACCAGGGCTAACATGACTGACAGTGGTGAAAACTGACACAATGATGGAAGCTCTAAATACAGCCAGAGATTCATTGCTGCCCTAAAAGCCAGTGGCGTAACGGGCAGTAGGAGAGTAGAGAGGCGAGGTGGCCAGAATAGAGAGGAAAAAGAGAGTGGCAGAAGAGAATTCCGAGGCAACTAATGAATTCAGGAAGGGTGCAGGGTGACAAACAGAATGTGCCAGGAGAGGAAGCTGAGTGGGAATGGAAGCGGAATACTGTGGTACATCAAAGATCAAAGGAAATGGACAAAGAGTTGAAAAGAAAGTTCAAAAATCAAGGTATATTTATTATCAAAGTATGTGTACATTACTGTGGTGAACTACATATACCTGTCTGGACACGCCCCCCCGCTGACTGCTCCTGTGGCTCCTCCCACTGACTGTGGCTCCTCCCACAGACCCTGGTATAAAGGCGATTGGGGCCTGAGCCCTGCCTCTCAGTCTCCAGGATGTAGCATGGTGGTCAATTGCTGCTTGTTCTTTCTTCCAGTCAATAAAAGCCAATATCTCGCCTCACGTCTCAGAGAGTTATTGATGGTGCATCAATTACACAACCCTGAGATTCATCTTCCAACAGGCAGCCATGAAACAAAGAAACTGAAAAAAAAACACATTAAGAAAAGACCATCAAATATCCAATGTGCAGAGAAAAGAAAAACAAGTAAACAGTAAACACAAGTGAATAGCATTCTGAACTGGAGGCCACAGAGAGCCTTCCACAGATTCCTAGTTCAGCACAGAGTGGAGTAGCTAGCTGAACCAACCAAACCCCCACCCCCAGCATCCTGACCTTTTTAATCTGGCCCAGCACCTAAATCATCAGCCAAACATTGGGTTCAGTCACTTCGGTATGCTCTGGGGCTTGGACCAACCCCCAACAAGCAACTCACAGATAGAGCAATGAACTCCAACATGGTCTCATGATCTTGTGAAAAGTGTTTCTGAAACCCAAAGCAACACATATTTACCTAGTGTTACTGCAGTGTGGAAACTAGAGGTAACTACAGAGATGAGTATCTGACCAAGTTCTTCTCTTGTTTTTGCCTGGTTGGTCACTGCAATCATCATGAAGGCAGAGGGATTAATCTGGGACCATATCAACAAAATTATCATCCATCCCAAATGGAGACTCCCAAAGAATATTTTCTTGCAGTATTGTCATTTTTCTTTTGGTATGAACTGTGTTTTAGCATTTCAGAGTTTATGGAATTCACAATAATCACAATGTTCAGTTGTGCAAAAATTACTATTTTTGGTGAATTAGGCTTAGGAAAATATTGAACACTGTCTGGATTAATGAAAATGAGATTTAAAGTGGCAGGGTTACACTTCAGCAAGCTGACACCAGTGAATATATGTGTAACACTTAACTTGCAAGTCATTAGTATCATTTGTAAGTTGTTCCTGCTACAACTGAGTATGTAACTGAGTAATGAGTTGCTTTTTGTTACAAGTGAGGCCAATTGTTAGGAGCACACACGTTGATGGGAGAACAACCTTAACCACCATAGGGAGATTCTCACTCTCGGGCCCTGTGGTATATTTAATATTCCACTAATATTTGAGTAATATTGGAAGTATGTTTTTAGTGAGGCATTATTTTTGTTTATATCATTCATAATGGCTTATATGCAGGAAGTACATGATTGGCATACACCATTACACCAGCACATCAAATGAGCACACCTCACATAGAGTAGAACAAAGTACACACGTTATCAAAGGCAACATGAGTGAATCTGCAGATGCTGGAAATAAATAAAAAACACAAAACCCTTCGGTTTTGGCCCGAAACATCGTTATTACCTCCTCCCATAGATGCTGTCTGGCCTGCTGAGTTCTGCCAGCATTTTGTGTGTTTTTTTTTACACACATTATCACTTGTATTTCTTGCACTTAGTTTTTGAAGGTACAAAACATAACAAGCAGCAAATGATGAATTGTGCAGCTCTCATTCTCCCCACTCCCCCTCCATAGATAAAGGGCGGGTCCATTTTAGTGGACAGAACTTAGTACCGTGCAGTAACTGGCATGACTTCCCAATTTCATCCCATAAAGCTGTCATTTATACTTTCTGTCTGCCTCCACTTGACTACTGAAATATAACGTCTCCCTGTTAGCATCTGGCATTATCATCACCAATCCCTTTTGCATGGACGCATGACATCCATGTGTAATTTTGATTGTGAGCCAGTTACCCGAGTGCAGTGGCATGGCGTTGGACAGAAAATGGGCTTGTCTGTCCCTCTTCAACCATAAGACACTGCAGTTGTTCTCTCTGAGCCCAGCAATGTGGTCTCATATCTAAGGTGAAATGACTTGTTATTCTGCCACATACTCAAGATATGAATGTAACTAACAGCTAAGAAGCTAAGTTCTGTACATATATTTTGGCATCCTTGCTGCAACTTACTACACACTTTTCTTTCTCAAGATAAAGTTAAAAGTGGCATCCAAGTTATAATGGCCTGTCACTAATGAATGCATCATTCTCTTACAGTTGCATATATTACAAGTATGAAACACTGAGCAAAGGTGAAGGCATTTGTAGTCATTTGTTCATGTGAACCACAACCAGATCTGATTATTAATTTCTGCTTGAAAATTGTATCAAATAGCAACATACAGAAAAGATGGTAGATCTGATAGTCCCTCAAAGCAAGATCAGTGAATAACTTGCTTTCGCTTTGTCATACAGTTATAGTGTCATAGAGAGGTACAGCACGATATCAGGCCATTCAGCCCATTGCATTGGACTAATTAAGCAGATATTTACACTAGTTGTACATTTAATTTCAATTTGTTAATGTTTCTTCTCAATAATCCTCCATAGTGATTGAAAGAAAGGTACCAAAAAAAATGTTGCATCACAAGTAATTATTAGTGAGAATGTATATACTACTCGACTCCGGTTTTCTACAATCAGCTCAGATTTTTACATCTCTTCATTGGGTTCAGTATTCCAAGCTTGCATTGCTGAACTTCTTAGTGGCACAGAGTGGTTTACAGAACATGGAAGGTGATAAGAAAGAAAATTGCAAAGTAAGCAGAAAAATATTGTCATTTACATACCCTTCATAATCATAGATCGAACCCAGTCACTGCAGCAGATGCCAGGACAAAATAACATTACTGATTATTAACCACTAACACACAATTCAGAGAGGTCTGCTCAGGCTCATTGTAAAATACCACATTCAGCTTATTAACCTTCTAGTCTCATTACTTTTAGCTCACTTACAGTTTAAATCTAATGAAACTGATCGCAATTGCCATGAATGAATGGGTATCCATTTATCATCATCAGAATCTGCTTGCATACATACTAAGAGCTTCTGCCAAACATTAAATGGAATCATTAAGAGTATTTTGTTTGATTTATTGCTGTGTTCAATTCTCCAGTTTACAAAGAGCCTTTTTACTTTGTTTGAGTCGCATACACTGTTGAAGATTTGATATTGTGCCTTTGTTCAGAAATCAACCCAACATTAATTCTGTCTTCATCTCTACGAATGAAACTGAAATTTCATTATAATATTCATTAGTTTCATTTAGGCGAGGGGGGGGCAATGTTCTTGTTGCATTTTGGTTTTTGTGTGGGGGAGGGAGTTTGGGGGTCAAAGGTCTTGTGTTTTGTGCGGGGGGTGGTTGGTGATTATGTAGCCATCCTTTTTTTGTGCTGGGAGGTGTGCTTGGTGTTTCTTATTGAACTGACTTCCATGGCTATCTAGAGAGGATGAATCTCAGAGTTGTATACTGCATATGTTCTTTGACAATAAATTAATTTTTGTAACTTTGAAATGTTGCAAGGTTTTTGGATCAGAAAAGGTTAAATATAGGATCTGCTGTGCTTTCTTATGATGGAATATTCATGACAGATATTATTCATATACATGACAAAGGTTTATAAAAGCATTAATATTTTAAGCCATTATCTTATTAAAGATATCACTTGGGATCTGGTGATAGAAGTACAGATTGAACATATTTAACCTTGTTTGCCAAACTAGCATACATGGCTATTTATCTCAGAATTACAGCAGAATACAGTTCTTCATTTAAAAGCCACAGTAAATTCTACCAGTGCAAACAACTTGTCATTGATGAATGAAACATGTTCTTACTTTAAATATGATGTAATTTCCCTTTGCATCAGAATAATTTCTGCTGTACTTCAAACTATCCTCCACTTCAGTTAATGCACAATGACAGCAAAAGCTTTTGTCTCCTTCCTCTTCAAGAAGTAATGTCACCACCATGGGGAATATTAGGGCAGATTCATTATTAAAAACAACTGGGAACAAGTGCCTTTGAGTCAACTTAATTGTAATCTCTGAGGAGAGCCAAGAAGCTGACGATGAAAATTTTACTATTTGTCTTCTCGCTTTTTTTTCAATAGCTCAGTAGATACAGGCATTGTATAATATTGCATTTAATCATTAAAACAGGATTTTCCAAAATACTGACATCACCATTTTTTGCAGATGGGTGTCTGGTGGAGCAAACAATTGATTTTAATTAGTGCCTATTGAAGATTCAGGGAAGAAGTAAACGAGATTGGCATTTGTGTAGCAGCTCATGCCTGCAGGTGCTCTTAATTACTTCACAACCGAAGAATTATTTTTTATGTCTTGTCTTGTTTTCTAATTGTTTAAACTTAGTTTGAAGGTGAATTTGTGCTTTTGAGTTCCTCTCAACTGGTCATTTTTAATACCAGTCAAGGAAAACATATTTCCCTGTTTGAGTTTAATTTCAAGATAATTTTAAAAGTATCTTTAAAAAGGGTATGAGAGTAGATTTACTGTCCGATGCTTAGAGGTACCCTGGGTTTGTGGGTCCTGTCTTAACGAAACTGGTTTATTTGTGGGTCCTGCCTTAACGAAACTGGTTTATTTGTGGGTCCTGTCTTAACGAATCCAGTTTATTTGTGGGTCCTGTCTTAACGAAACTGGTTTATTTGTGGGTCCTGTCTTAACGAATCCAGTTTATTTGTGGGTCCTGTCTTAACAAAACTGGTTTATTTGTGGGTCCTGCCTTAACGAATCCAGTTTATTTGTGGGTCCTGTCTTAACGAAACTGGTTTATTTGCAGGCCCTTTCTGAATGAAACCAATTTATTTGTGGCTTTTGGGGGATGCTTTCAATTCTGGTTTAACTTTATTTTCCCATATTAAGTTAACAGGGTATCCCATTCACAAGAATTTTAACTCATTGTTTGCAGGATTGCCATGCAGTGAACACAGAGTATAGAACAGTACAGCACAGCAGAAACAGGCCCTTCGGCCCACACTGTTGTGCTGAACCAATTAAATAAGTAATCAAATGACTAACTAGATCAGAATCAGAATCACTGGCACATGTCATGAAATTCGTTAACTTTACAGCAGCAGTACAATACATGATGAATATAGAGAAAAAAATCTGAATTACAGTAAGCATATATGTATATTAAATTGTTTGATTAAGTAAATAGTACAAAAAAAAGAAATAAAAAAGTAGTGAGATAGTGTTCATGGTATCAATGTCCATTCAGAAATTGGATGGCAGAGGGGAAGAAGCTGTTCCTGAATTACTGAGTGTGTGTCTTCAGGCTTCTGTACCTCCTACCTGGTGGTAACAGTGAGAAGAGGGCATGTCCTAGTTGGTGGGGATCCTTAATAATAGATGCCACCTTTCTGAGGCGCTGCTCCTTGAAGAAGTATTGGATACTACAAAGGCTATTACCCATGGTGGAGTGACTGATCTTACAACTCTCTGCACTTACTTTGATCCTTTGCAGTAGCCAGGCAGGATACTCTCCATGGTACACTTGCAGAAGTTTTTGAGTGTTTCAGGTGACAAACCAAATCTTTTCTAACTCCTGATGAAATATTGCCTTTTTTATAGCTGCATCGATCCTCAGCAATATTGACACCCAGGATCTTGAAGTCGCTCGCTCTCTCCGCTTCTGATCGCTCTTTGAGAATTGATTTGTGTTTACTCGTCCTATCCTTTCTAAAGCCCACAATCGGTTCTTTGGTCATGCTGACATTGAGTGCAAGGTTATTGCTGCAACACCACTGACCTAGCAGAATTAAACCCTTCTCCCTACACAATGTCCGTATCCTTCCATTTTTCTCACACACATTTGCCCATCTAAATGTCTCTTAAAAGTCTCTAATATTCTGCCTCTACCAGCATTCCAGGCACCGACAACTCTCTGTGGGGGGTTAAAAACTTACCTTTCATATCTCCTTTTAATCTACACCCTCTCACCTTCAATGCATGCCCTCCGCTAGTAGACATTTCAACCCTTCGGGAAAAATTGTATTCTCTTTTTACTCTCTCTCTATGCCTCTCATAATCTTATAAATCTCTATCAGTTCTCCCCTTAGCCTCCAGCACTCCAGTGAAAATGACCCAAGTTTATCCAGCCTTGCACATGCCCTCTTATCCAGGCAGCTGAGCTGAGGTCAGAGTTGACCATGGATATTGCATCTTAGCTGTCTAGACATACAATATGGAGAGCAAGTTGTTGCCCATGTAGAAAGTTTCCCCTCTCTATGCATCTGATGAACCCAAAGGAATGGCAGAGACCGATAGAGTTTGATACCAGCAGCTTCGCAGGAGTTGCGAGTCAGCATTTAACACAATGTAGGAATGGCTTAGGGACTCCAGCTCTGGATTTTTCCCTTGTGGTTTCCTCCCGAAGCCTTCCCCAGAGTGCGTATAACTGCAAGGCAGCGGAGGTTTGAGATCAGAGTTTTCCTTCTCCTATATGAGCTGCCAACTACGGCTGATGAGCCCCATGTGCCCAAAACGTCTGCTATTAAGGCACCAGTAGCCGGCCTTTGCCCTTTCTCCTGTCAGTAGAAATTGCTCAGCCACGCTTAGCTAAGCCACATGTGAAAGCCGGGAGCAGGACTTGATTGTCAGAGACTATTTGAGGTACATGCCATTAGGAGCATTTAATAGGTAGTGGGAGCTTGTTCCCATTACTACCCCCAGCTATAACAGCCTCAAGGAACCAGGTAACATCCTGGTAAAGATCGTCTGCATCCTCTCCAAAGCTTTGATATTCTTCCTATAATGAGGCAACCAGAACTGTATGCAATACTCCAGATGTGGCCCAACCAGAGTTTTATAAAGCTGCAACATAACTTGGTGACCTTTAAGCTCAATGCCTCAACTAATAAAGGCAAATATGCCTTATGCCTTACGAACTATTCTATCAACTCATGTAGCCACTTTCCGGGAGCTATCAACTCACCAGTCTATAGTTTCCAGGATTACCCCCTGTTCCCTTCTCGAATAGTGGAACAACATTAGCTAATCAACAGTCCCCTGAGACCTTGTCTGTGGCTCATGAGATCAGGAAGATATTGGTCAGGACCCCAGCAAGCTCTTCCCTCGCCTCTCTGAGTTACCTGGGGTGTATCCCACTGCTCAAAAGTCTCCTAGTACTCATAGATAAACCTGTTACAGTCCTCTTAGACACAGAGTTCCCCTGTCAGAGCTCCAGCATCACAGAGTATTAGAATTATACAACAGATAGAGGCCGAAAGATGGGTGAGTAAGTTTGCGGATGACACGAAGATTGGAGGAGTTTTGGATGGAGCTGTAGGTTGTCGAAGGTTACAAGAGGATATAGACAGACTGCAGAGTTGGGCAGAAAAATGGGAGATGGAGTTCAATCCAGATAAGTGTGAGGTGATGTATTTTGGAAGGACAAATCAGAAGACTGGGTACAGGATTAATGGTCAGTTACTTAAGAGTATGGATGAACAAAGGGACCTTGGGGTTCAAATCCATACATCCCTCAAGGTCGCTGCACAGGTTGATAGGGTAGTTAAGAAGGCCTATGGGATGCTAGGCTTCATTAACAGGGGGATTGAGTTCAAGAGTAGAGAGGTCATGTTGCAACTCTACAAATCTCTGGTGAGACCGCACTTAGAGTATTGTGTTCAATTCTGGTCACCTCATTATAGGAAGGATGTGGAAGCTATGGAGAGGATGCAGAGAAGATTTACCAGGATGTTGCCTGGTTTGGAGAACAAGTCATATGAAGCAAGGTTAGCAGAGCTGGGACTTTTCTCTTTGGAGCGTAGAAGAATGAGAGGGGACTTAATAGAGGTCTACAAGATTATGAGAGGCATAGATAGGGTGGATATTCAGTACCTGTTCCCCAGGGCACCACTAGAAAACACCAGAGGGCATATGTACAAAATTAAGGGAGGGAAGTTTAGGGGAGACATCAGGGGTAAGTTTTTTACACAGAGGGTTATGAGTGCCTGGAATGACTTGCCAGGGATGGTGGTGGAGGCTAAAACATTAGGGGTATTTAAGAGCCTCTCGGACAGGCACATGGATGAAAGAAAAATGGAGGGTTATTGGGTAGTGTGGGTTTAGTACTTTTTTTTAAGGATTATATGGGTCAGCACAACATGGAGGGCTGAAAGACCTGTACTGTGCTGTAGTGTTCTATGGTTCTATGGTTCTATATGCAAGCAATTTGACCCTGTTCGTCATGCCAACCAAACGCCCATTTGTTTGCAAAGTCCCCTCTAATTTTTTTATACCTGCATGGACCAAACTTTGCTCTGAGCAGGAAATACTTACATAGCTTGAAAGCTGCATGGTACTTCAAATGTTGACATCAAAGAAAAATTCCAGCTGCATGGGAGCATTTCAGTTACTCCATGGCCCATCCACACAGCTATTGAGAAACAGTGCCTGGTCCATATTTCCTACATGTACATCTTCAAACGTCTTTTAAATGTTGTAGTTTTGCCTGTATCTAACATTTTCACTGGCAGCTTGTACCACATACCTACAGGGACAATACTGCCCCTCAGACCCTCTTCAACCTTTCCTCTCTCATCTTAAACCCATGTCCCTAGTTTTAGAATCCCCCACCCTGGTAAAAGTGATCATGACTATTCACTTTATATATGCTCTTGGGGATTTTATAAACTTCTGTAATGTCAGCATTCAGCTTCCTGTGCTTCAAATGATCCAGTCCTACAGTCCTGGGAATGTCCTTGAATCATCTAAATATTTAATCGGGCATTGACCTTAAATTATTTTGTGTGACATCTCGTCAAATGGAAAATCCCCTGCATCATCTATGCACCAACACTAGTACCTGTGTCAGATGCTGTTTATTGACAATAACTCAACATTTAATACCATCATTCCTACAGACCTGATTGAAAAGTTACACAACCTGAGCCTCTGTACCTCCCTCTGCAACTGGGTCCTCAACTTCCTAACCAGAAGACCACAATCTTCGCGGATTGGAAATAACATATCCACCTTGCTGGCAATTAACACTGGTGCTCCACAGAGATGTGTGCTTAGCCCACTGCTCTACTCTCTCTATACCCATGGCTAGGCACAGTTCAAATGCCATCTATAGACATCCCACCTCTTCCGGAAGTTCTGGGAGTCTCCCGCAAATTGATAGCAGCTCCCTGACACCCACAAATGATATACAATATCCTGGAAATCGATTTTTGGGAGAGCGAGAGCAAGGGAGCGGGAGATCCGGGGGAGCAGGAATGGAAGAGGGAGAGGGAGAGGTGAGTTTAACAGGCGTCATTTGTTCATTAGCATAGCTAACATTATTTGAATTAGCTGGCTAGCTGCTAAGGAGCTACTCTATTGCAGACATCCTACCTATCCCGGGAGTCTCCCGCAAATTGATGGTGCTACCTCCCTGAAATTAGTTTTTGCAGGGTGGGATGTCTGCATCTATAAATTTGCTGATGATGCAACTATTGTTGGCAGAATTTCAGATGGTGACAAAAGGGCATAAGGGAGCAAGATATACCAGTTAGTTGAGTGATGTTGCAGCAACGTTTTTGCACTCAAGAAGTGGAGAAAGTGAGCAATTTTAAGTTCCTGGGTGTCAATATCTCTGAGGACCTAACCCACGCAACATATTGATGCTGCAACAAAGAAGGCAAGACAGCGGTTATATTACATTAGGAGTTTGAGGAGATTTGGTTTGTCAAATAAACACCTAAAAACTTCTACAAAAGTTCCATAGAGAGCATTCTGACAGGCTGCATCACTGTCTGGTATGGGGGCAGGGGGTCTATTGTACAAGAACGAAATAAGTTGAAGAAACTTATAAAATTAGTCTGCTCTATCATGGGAACCAGCCTCCATAGTATCCATGACATCATCAAGGAAAAGTGCCTTAGGAACACCATGTCCATCATTACGGATCCTCACCATCCAAGACATGCATTGTTACTGTCGGGAAGGAGGTGCAGAAGCCTGAAGGCACACATTCAGTGATTCAGGAAAAGGTTCTTCTCCTCTGCCATCTGATTTCTAAATGGACATTGAACCCATGAACACTACCTCACTACTTCTTTATTTCAGTTATTTTGCACTAATAATTTTAAATTAACTACTTTTATAGACATATATACATATATATACATAATGTAGCTTAGTTTTTTTCTCTAGATTTATTTATCATGTATTTCACTGTATGCCGGTGATACTAAATCTGATTCTGATCATCTTGACCAAAGTGAAGCCCTGTATGCAGCAAAGCATGAACAAACATGGAGATATAGAATAAAGTCCTTTAGTAGGCAGTAGAGAATGGCGATTCTGTTTGGCAGTTCAGCCTTCCTCTACCCCAACGACAGCATACTGCATATATGCTGTATGGAGGTTATTAAGATGCAAGAATATTTAAACAAGATAGAATGGCACTTTCAATCTGAAGTGCATATCCCTGTACTGAAAGGCCTTGCATACTAATAAAAATAAATGTTCTATGCTTGTGTGTGTTACTGGGCAAATTCAATCAAAGCAGATGCTATATGAAGTATCAAAGTTGCATATCTAAAAGGAATCTGGGTGCTTTTGTGGGTTTCATATTGCTTTCCAAATCAAAACTACATCTAATATAATCTACATCGTCTCAAACCAATTTGCAGTGAGCATAGACCTGCAGCCCAGAAAAGCTCTTAGTTCAGCACTAATTGGTAATTTTGGTCTCTGGGTGACTGGTGAAGGAAATGAAGTGTCACATTGATACATATTATTAAATTGTAGTTACTGTTGGTGACTAATCATTACTTAAGCCTTGCTCTTCTCAAAGCAATTGCAGATGAAGGAACGGAATTGAATGTATAATTACAGGAATTGGTAGTTTTGCATCATTAAATATCTCAAAATTGTATATGTGCATTGAAATATAGTGTCGTCATGGTCTTGACCGCTAATTCCCCATTTTCTCCTAATTCCCTTTGATTGTGCCATGGTTCCGACCGTTAATTCTTCATTTTCCCCAAATTTCCTTTGATAGCGACACACCTGGTTTTCATCGAGATCTGCAGCATAAGAACCCTGGCTTTGCACCCACTAGTTACCAGATTGTTGGTTTTGCCAGTGTGGTAATTAACGTTTCCTGGCCGCTTAGGATTGTGTGTTCTAAGTTTTGCTTCAGTACCGAGATTTATCTGTGCAACTCAGTCTCTCTGAGTCAAGATAAGTTTTCTAAGTTCAATTCCGGTTCCGAGGTTTACCTGTGAAACTCTGTCTCTCTGTGTCAAGATAAGGATTCAAAGTTTACTCCAGTACCGAGGTTTACCTGTGTAACTCTGTCTCTCTGTGCTACGAAAAGATTTGTCTGCCACTTCCCTTTCTACGCTTCGTGTCAAGATAAGCTCTGCCTGCCTCCTGCTTTCCTGCACTCCCTCTTGGTTGCTGTTCAACGCTCATGCCCACGTCTGTATCCTAACTCAATCTCTGTGCCTGTGTCCTGCGTTTGGGTTTGCCTCGTTCATTGCAACAAGCATTTCTAATTACAATGCTACATTTACATATGTCTATTTGCCTAAATACTGACATTTTAAGAAAACATATTCAGAGAACATTATCATCATTGTTAAGTACTGTGTCATATGCCATGTGTAATCATGGTCTTTCCATTGTTCTTGACAAATTTTTCTACTGAATTTGTTGACATTATATTCTTCTGGGCAGTGTCTTTACAAGATGGGTGACCTCAGTCATTATCAATACCCTACAGAGATTGTCTACCTCACATCAGTGGTTACATACCAGGACTTGTGCTATTCACCAACTGCTCATACGACCATCCACCACCTGCTCCCATTGCTTCATGTCACCCTGTTCAGCTGGGACAGAGGGAGGGGTGCTAAGCAGGTGCTACACCTTGTCTAAGGGTAATCTGCAGGCTGTGTAGGATAGGAGCATCTTGCACCTTCTTTGGTAGAGACATATCTCCACCCAGCCACACAAACAGCCTAGAATAGTAGTTCATAATTATACTATAGACATTATTATTGATGTAAGCTTTTTAGGCCATAAGATATAGGAGCAGAATTAATCCATTTGGCCCATTAAGTCCACTCTGCCTTTTCATCATGGCTGATCAACTTTCCCTCTCATCCCCTTTTCCGTATCCCTTCATGCCCTGACTAATCAAGAAGCTATCAACTTCTGCCTTAAATATACCCAATGACTTGGCCTCCACAGCCACCTTTAGAAATGAATACCACTCTCAAGGTAAAGAAATTCCTTCTCATCTCCGTTCTAAATGGATTTCCCTCTTTCCTGAGGCTGTGTCCTCTGGTCTTAGACTCTCCCATCATAGGAAATATCCTCTCCACAGCCACTCTATCAAGGCCTTTCAACAAATGATATGTCTCATTTCCCCAGTCCTGATTTCATGATGGAGCAAACAGTATGGATAGTAATGAACATTAACATCACTCTAATAAGCAGAGCTGTTCCAACTAAACAAAAATATTGATTTACATTTTACTTTTCACAGAATATTCAAAAATACTCTACAACCAAGGAAGTATTTTTGGAATGAGGCAGTTGGTATGATATAGGATGCATGGCAGAATTTTTTTAGCAACTTTTCATGAATAACAAAATGGTCATGGAAGATAATATGTTATGGTGATATTGATTAAGAAATAAATATTAGTCAGGACACCTGATTTTCTTTAAAACAGTGCTATTGAATGAAGAGTCACAGAGCCTTGGATTAAAAACTCAGCAGAATGGTGAAACAAGCAACATCATGGCAGAATCTCAGTACTACTTAGTAATTTCAGGCTGAATTCAAGTTATCAAGTCTTACTGGTGAATCAGAGCTACTAACTATGCCACAACTGACACTGTCATTCCAATTGCTTTCTTTTTCCAATTTTTGGCTTGAGTCTAATATGCCAATTGTTGTGAGATGTTTTCTCTGCCCCTTAGAACGAGCAAATCCATGCAGAACTGATAGCTTATGTTAAAACAGTAACATTCAACAGTAACAGTCTCAAATTCCCATTCTACTACCTCTGATCGATGAGAAAATGTGTTGCGAGCTATTTCAGACACCTGATGTGAAGTTCCTTGGGAAATTTTTCAGACATGCAAATGGTAAGATAAGCTGACGGTATCATCATATTAAAAGCATATATTAAATGCCAATTCCACTTAAAGAAAGGAAAACTTCACAGAAGACATTTTTTAAATGGGTGCACCTTAGCGCAGTGGCTAGCGTGATGCCATTTCAACTCAGGGTTTTCCAGAGTTAGAGTTCAGCTCCAGCACTGTTCCATAAGGAGACTTGCGCCAAGACCCTTCTTCAGTACTAGAAAGGAAGGGGGAAAATGCCATAATAAAAAGGTGGAGGGAGGGGAAGGAGGATGTGGTAAGTAAAGCCAGGTAGGTAAAAAGGTAAAAGGCGGAAGGAGGAATCTGATAGGAGAGGAGAGTGGATTACAGGAGTTAACTCGGGAATGTGATAGGCAGATGAGGAGAGGCAGAAGGTCAGAGTGGGGAACAGACAAAGTGAAGGAGGGAGAGGGAAATTTTTTTACTGGATGATATTTATGCTTTCAGACTGGAGGCTAGCCAGACGGAATATTAGGTGTTGGTCCTCCATCCTGAAGATGGCCTCATCATGGCACAAGAGGAGGTCATGAAATGGCATGTCAGAACAGGAATGGGGATCAGAATTAAAATGATTGACCACCAGGAAGATCTGCTTGTGGAGGATGGTGCAGAGGTGTTCAATGAAGCTGTCCCCAATTTACGGCGGGTCCCGCATCGGGAGCACCGGTCACAATAGACGGACCCCAACAGATTCACAGGTAAAATGTTACCTCACCTGGAAGGACTGTTTGGGGAACTGAATGGAGGTGTTGGAGAAGGTGAATAGACAGGCGTAGCATTTAGCCGTTTGCAGGGATAAGTGCCTGGAGGCAGATTAGTGGGGAGGGTCAAATGGCCAAGGGAATCTCGTAGGATGTGATCCCTGTGGAAAGTGGAGAGGGGGCATGGTTCATGCTTCCGTTTAATATCAGAGAATGGATACAGTATACAACCTGAAATTGTTGCTCTTTGCAGTCGTCATCGAAAACAGAAGAAACCCTAAAGAATATAGACAGTAAAATGTTAGAGCCCTAAAGCCCCCTCTCTACCGCCAATGAAGTAGCAGCAAAGTACTGACCCTTCCCTATCCCCTCCCCCATATTTCAGCAGAAACTACCATCCACCAGGCCAGCAATAGACCATGATCTGCAGTCCAACAAAAACTAATTATTTGACATGCTACAGGCTCTCAATCTCACCAACAAGGGACAGAGAGATGTTTCCCCTTTTCCACAGTGAGAGAAAAGACTAACAAAACAAAACAACTCACTGATAACTGTTACGTTGGTGGGAAGATGGGTTTAGTGCAGATATTCAGGAAATGGAGGAGATGCAGGCGAGAGCAGTGTCAATAGCGGAAAGAGGGAACAACCACAGCCTCTTGTCCATCCACATTGGAGGGAACAGACCCCATGTTTATCTGAGGAGATTCAACAAAGGTAACTCACTAGGCAAGCGTATTGTGGCTGCAGTACTCCAGCAAAGAGGTTGCACCAAAAGTAGGAGGAAAGCATCTCAGAAATGGAAGGAAGAGAAGGATCAAGCAGTGACTGTGTGAAGTGACACATATTCAGAAGATTTTCTGAAAGAGATAACCCTTTCAAGATCAACTCAATAAGTTCAGAATCAGAATCACTGTATTGCCAGTCTGTGAAACAAACCAGAATTGATTATGGTACGGTGCCAATCATAAAACAGAGGACAATACCGTAACAGACAACATAATAACAGCCAACAAATTACAAGACAATCGTACAAACAGCCAAGAGCAATGAACAATTCACAGAATGGTCACGTGTGCAAATAATAATGATCTTACTTAAATAAATGCGAACATATGAACAGACTCAATAATTATCAACAGAACAAGGGGAGCAGGAAAGACCACTGAACAGCGTAGTCTGTTTTGCAGGGGGCCCTCAGATATACTGTGTGTTAAGGTCTTTCTTACATTGAGAATTGTATCTCCCACATCACCTTCATATTGTTCTTGCTTTTAGTCCACATCGACATGCCCCTTCTGCCAGGTCGTATCTGGTCCAATACTGGCTACAGCTTGCAGCTGCCCCATTTTAGGAGTGTTGCAGGTATGATGCACTTTCCCTTTGAAGCAAATGACTCAATCTCATTATTTGAAGTGGAGCCTATGCCCCCAGATCTCAGTGGACAGGAGGTTATGCCCTGTGATTAGTACATGCCTGTTTGACTCAATGCAGCAAGATGCAAACTTGCATTGTCTGTTGAATAAGGTTAAATATTTAGACATCCTGAATCACCTTGCACCAAGCTAAGGATTACATTTTCCAGCACTAGACTAGATCACATGTTTTAGATGTACACTGTTAAAGGCTGTTCATATTGCAGATGAAATGAACACTAGAAATGACAAAACATCTGTGAATTCAACACACATCTTACAAGTACAGTGCATAGAGCTTATGGGATCATCAGTCAACAGCTATTTTTTTTCAACTGACATAGATATGTGTGAAACCAGCTGGTGAACAGACACCTGCTATAAAGATGAAGAGTTGTTCCATTAGCTGTCAGAAAGCTGATGAACGTCAGACAGCAAGGTAAAGGTTCTCAAGTGAACAAGCATTCCTGATTTCTCATTCTGCAGATGATATCACAGCTGGGAGGCTGGGAAAAAATGAAATTAATGTCCTGCTATCAGGGAGGCAAGGTCTCAGGTCATCCTTTGTTTCAGAGCTGCTTTGGAGAAGCTGCCACATGATCATTCCGCCTGGCAGCAGCTCCTTCTGAAACCGAGCAGAGAAAAACTTCAGAAGCAAAGGCAGAGCAGAACGACAACCATGCGAAGCGCCATATCTTGCTTAGTACATCACTGTTCGTCTGTGCAAACTGGTTTGATCAAACAAAATCCGAACCAGCTACTGCTATTATGGTCATCTTTGAGGAAAAAATAGTGCCTAGCCACCAGTGGGTGCTGGGGGGTGTGGGGGAAGGTGGTGGTGTCAAATTCATGCGAGCCTGAGGCTTGTCTTCAGTATTTTATTTATTTATTGAGATACAGTGGGGAACAGTCCCTTTAGGCCCTTTGAGTCACGCTGCCCAGCCACCCTCGATTTAACCCTAGCCTAATCATGAGACAATTTACAATGACTAATTAACCTACAACTCGTACATCTTTGGAATTTGGGCGGAAACTGGACAAATCCCATGCTGATTTTCCTCTTCGATTTTCAGACTATTTTGAATAATCTGAAAATCAAAGAGGCACAAAGTGACTTCAAGAACAGGTGGGGTTTTGTGTAGCAGAAAATAAGGCTTGCTCATTAAGACATGGAATGGCGCAGAAGAAATCAGATTGTATTTTTTTGAAACTCTTCTGTGTAGCATTATGGGAAAATGTGAACCATCCATAGGAGCAGGAATGTGAAAATGAAAGGCCCTCGAGCACAGAACAATAAGAAGAGGTGAGGATACTGCCCCTTCTAAGAAGTTGCATATACTACCAGATAAAATAATCAATACTTAACCATATAACAATTACAGCACGGAAACAGGCCTTCTAGTCCATGCCGAATGCTTACTCTCACCTAGTCCCACTGACCTGCACTCAGCCCATAACCCTCCATTCCTTTCCTGTCCATATACCTATCCAATTTTGTTTTAAATGACAATACCAAACCTGCCTCTACCACTTCTACTGGAAGCTCGTTCCACACAGCTACCACTCTCTAAAGAAATTCCCCCTTATGTTACACTTAAACTTTTGCTCCCTAAATCTCAACTCATGTCCTCTTGTTTGAATCTTCCCTACTTTCAATGGAAAAAGCCTATCCACATCAACTCGATCTATCCCCCTCATAACTTTAAATATCTTTATCAAGTCCCCCCTGAACCTTCTAAGCACCAAAGAATAAAGACCTAACTTGTTCAACCTTTCCCTGTAACTTAGGTGCTGAAACCCAGGTAACATTCTAGTAAATCTTCTCTGTACTCTCTCTATTTTCTTGACATCTTTCCTATAATTCGGTGACCAGAACTGTACACAATACTCCAAATTCGGTCTTACCAATGCCTTGTACAATTTCAACACTACATCCCAACTCCTATACTTAATGCTCTGATTTAGAAAGGCCAAAAGCCTTCTTCACCACCCTATCCACATGAGATTCCACCTTCAGGGAACTATGCACCATTATTCCTAGATCACTCTGTTCTACTGCATTCTTCAATGCCCTACCATTTACCATGTATGTCCTATTTTCATTATTCCTACAAAAATGTAGCACCTCACACTTATCAGCATTAAACTCCATCTGCCATCTTTCAGCCCACTCTTCTAACTGGCCTAAATCTCTCTGCAAGCTTTGAAAACCTACTTCATTATCCACAACGCCACCTACCTTAGTATCATCTGCATACTTACTAATCCAATTTACCACCCCATATCCAGATCATTAATGTATATGACAAACAACATTGGACCCAGTACAGACCCCTGAGGCACACCACTAGTCACCGGCCTCCAACCTGACAAACAGTTATCCACCACTACTCTCTGGCATCTCCCATCCAGCCACTGTTGAATCCATTTTAGCACTTCAATATTAGTACCTAACGATTGAACCTTCTGAACTAACCTTCCATGCAGAACCTTGTCAAAGGCCTTACTGAAGTCCATATAGACAACATCCACTGCTTTACCCTTGTCAACTTTCCTCGTAACCTCTTCAAAAAATTCAATAAGATTTGTCAAACATGACCTTCCAGGCACAAATCCATGTTGACTGTTCCTAATCAGACCCTGTCTATACAGATAATTATATACACCATCTCTA
The DNA here is from genome assembly GCF_048418815.1 of Hemitrygon akajei. Classification (NCBI taxonomy): domain Eukaryota; kingdom Metazoa; phylum Chordata; class Chondrichthyes; order Myliobatiformes; family Dasyatidae; genus Hemitrygon; species Hemitrygon akajei. The sequence continues at coordinate 193,529,720 of NC_133128.1, forward strand.
AGAATACTTTCCATTAATTTAGCCACCACTGACATCAAACTGACAGGCCTATAATTGCTAGGTTTACTCTTAGAACCCTTCTTAAACAATGGAACCACATGAATAATATGCCAATCCTCTGGTACCATCCCAGTTTCTAATGACATTTGAAATATTTCTGTCAGAGCCCCTGCTATTTCCACACTAACTTCCCTCAAGGTCCTAGGGAAAATCCTGTCAGGACCTAGAGATTTATCCATTTTTATATTCCTTAAAAGCACCAGTACTTCCTCCTCTTTAATCGTCATAGTTTCCATAACTTCCCTACTTGTTTCCCTTACCTTACACAATTCAAAATCCTTCTCCTTAGTGAATACCAAAGAAAAGAAATTGATCAAAATCTCTCCCATCTCTTTCGGCTCCACACATAGCTGTCCACTCTGATTCTCTAAGGGACCAATTTTATCCCTCACTATCTTTTTGCTATTAATTGCTCGCTCCCCATTAGGTGGTCTATAATACACCCCTATAAGTGTTACTACACCTTTCCCATTCCTCAATTTTATCCAAATAGCCTCCCTAGATGATCCCTCTAATCTATCCTGCCAGAGCACTGCTGTAATATTTTCTCTGACAAGCAACGCAACACTTGTCCCTCTTGTTCCTTTGATTCTATTACAGCTGAAGGAACAAAATCCAGGAATATTTAGTAAAAAAAAATCTTCAAATAATGTTGTATTGAACATACAAACTCTATTCCAATGCAGTGTGCATTCCAATGCTTTCAAGTTGTTATTCTTTACTGTAAGTGGAGTCTAGCACCTAATTTTAATGGATGACCTGGAGCAGGCAGAAGAGCCATAATTGGACGATCACCCAAAAGAGGCATTTATTGTTACTATTGTTAGATACATGAGCTATGTCCAAAGGAAAAATGGCTGGAATTGTATAGCACTTTAGTGCAAGGGTGTTTATCAGGTATGTCAAGAATAAATCTTACAAAACTTTGCGAACAAAGAGAAAAGAAAACTTCAAATATTTACAAAAAGTTATCTACCAGAAAAGACAATAATAGCTTCATACTTGGTCCAGTATGAAAACACAAAAATACAACTGCAGATGCTGTGGATCAAAGAATACGTACACAACGCTGGAAGAACTCAGCAGGTCAGGCAGCATCCGAGAGAAAAGAATAGAAGGGTCTCGGCCCGAAACGTTGGCTACTCTTTTCTCATGGATGCTGCCTGGTCCAGTATGAACTCTTTCTCCCATGGAGAACATTGAGCCCCATTTATTAGGCACCAAGAGATATCATCTTTAATTACCAACAAATTTAACTTAAGACTACACATGAATTAGAATATGATGCATTCCACTATGTAGTTATAATCATATTACTAAATAAGTAGAAGTGTCCACTTTAAATACAGAATGCAAGCAACATATACAAATTTATACATCCCTTTTCCTAAGGAAATGGAATATTCCGCTGTGTATGGCGGGAAATGCACCATTAAGCCAATATGAGGGCATCAGCTTGATGTAGGACTCATTATGGGACGATATTGAAGTGTGTACACTCACACAGCAAAATGAAAAGGATGTGTGCGTGTGTGCGTGTCTGTGTGTGTGTGCATGTGTGCGTGAGTGCTTGTGGGTGTGTGTGTGACTGTGTGTGTATGTCTGTTTGTTTGTGTGCGTACGTGTGTGGATTTGTGTGTGCTTGTGTGTGTGTGTGCGCGCATCTGTGCGTGTGTATATGTGTGCGTGTGCATGTGTGTCTGTGTGTGTGCGTGTGCGTGTAGAAGTGCATTTACTAAGTGCTCTCCATCATACTCATGTATAATACTGCAAACCCCTCACCTGGCCCATATGCAGACTTTGCTCATTAGCCAGCTCTGCTAACAGCCACGGGACTCAGCACTGAGAAGGCAATATACTTCTAGGGTCGATATTGATCTGGGTTCAACCGAACAGGAACATTGCGACGTTCTGATGAAAGAAACCTCGATATGGGTGAATGCTGGATAAATACTTCCGATACGCAATATTTAGTTGGCAAGAAATATCAGATCATACACTGCATAAAATTATGAAGGAAGTATTTTGACAAATTTCTGTTTTATCAAACAATTAGTAAGAAAAAGAAATAGAAAAAAAGAGCCTACTACAATAACACAGTCCAAATGTGCAGATAAAGTTGAAGCTCATCTTGAAATTGACATTTCACTCATGCACTGGACCCAGGGTCTGCATGAATGCATGCACCATATACTGTTGGTGGCACGATAACGTAGTGGTTAGCACAACATTTCACAATTCCAGCAACCTGGGTTCAATTCCTGTAGCTGCCTATAAGGAATTTGTACATTCTCCACATGATCATGTGGGTTTTCTCCCAAAGTCCAAAGCTGTACTGGTTAATTGGTCATTGTAAATTGTCCTGTGGTTAGCTAGGGTAACTGATCAGCAAGGCTAGAAGGCTGGAAGAGCTTATTCCATACAATATTACAATAAAATGCTGAATGTCACTCAAAATCCATCTTGAACAAACAGGTTCTCTCCCGGCAATACTAGCCCTTCCTCCTTGTGCACCAGGGATAGCCCTTTCCACAACATTCTCTGTCACCTTTCCTCCTGTCCCTCCCTAGTTCCCACCAAAAAGACCCATTGAACCCACTGTCCATCACAAATCTCACTCTGCCCAGCTCTCTCTAGAACTTCACCATCAGAAGAAAATCTGCAGATGCTGGAAATCACACATGAAATGCTGGAGGAACTCAGCAGGCCAGGCAGCATCCATGGAAAAGAGTATACAGCCGATGTTTTGTCTGAAACCCTTCAACAAGACTGGAGAAAAAAAAAACTGAGGAGTAGATTTAAAAGGTTGGGGGGAGGGGAGGGGAGGGGAGGGGAGCGAGAACCACCAGGTAATAGATGAAACCTGGAGGGGGAGGGATGAAGTAAAGCAATAAAGTAAGGCAATGGCATGAGCATCAATCTCTCAAACTTCTGGTAATGTCCCCCACAACACCCACCTTCACCAGTTCCCATCCCCTTTTCCCTCTTTCATCTTATCTCCTCGAGCTTGCCCGCCAGTCGCCTCCCTCTGGTGCTCCTCCCCCTTTTAAGTTTTTCCATGGCCTTCTGTCTCTTTCATCAATTAACTTCCCAGCTCTTTACTTCATCCCTCCCTTCCAGGTTGCACCTATTACCCTGTGTTTCTCTCCCCTCTCCCCCCCTCACCTTTTAAATCTACTCCTCAGCTTTTTTTTCTCCAATCCTGCCGAAGGGTTTCAGCCTGAAACGTCAACTGTACATTTTGCCATAGATGCTGCCTGGCCTGCTGAGTTCCTCCAGCATTCTGTGTGTGGTGCCCCGACTTCACCATCCTGATTGGCTGACACAAAGTTCAACATTATAGCCCTTTATCTTCCAGATGAAACCAAAACATTCTAAAAGCAGAATACCTACAGCATAATAGTAAAAATATTAACCAGGGCATTACAATACCAATATCACTTAAGGAATCATAAACAGCGACAAGCTTAACCATTCATTGAACAAATATCTCTCTCAATCATCTCATTCATTGCTACAGCCTGTCTTTCCACACTTGCTAATGCTATAAACTTCACAGTCACACTCACCAATTATACATGCCAGCTTTCCAATCATAAAAGTCACATCACCTAACACACATGCAGATCTTTTACTGATAAACTTGCCATGTTTTTGTAGGAAAACATCCTTCACAATTGGCAATGACGGGTAATAATCAGTTGGGGCAAGTAATCGGACGGCTCTTAATACTCATGGAGAATGGGTTGGCATGTCTGAAGCAGACAAATAGAATCATAGAGCAATCCAGAACTGCAGTACAGAAAGAGGCCCTTAAGTCCATCTGGTCCATGCCAGCCCAATCTTTAGTCTAGCCCTGTGATTCTCAACCGTTTTTCGGCCATGGCCCCCTTAGGAGCTCTTCTCAAGTTCCAGGGCCCCCGTTCAAACAGGGATACAACACAAACAGATAGACAGAAAATCATTTATTATTGAACACCAAGAAAACTTGAATGTTCTGCCATACTGGACAAAACTTTAAAAAAGACTGTATGAAACTAAACATCTATCAGGCCTAATGCGATCCTTGAGCTTGGTGCTTTTCTGCAAGTTTCATGATGTCGGGCTCCAAATTAGACAATGATGGTTAGAGGTCACCTCTTGTTGCCGTATCAATTCTGTTCCTGGATTTTGTCAAGAAAATACCTTGCAGGATCCGCTCTCAACCAACTATATCAAGGGAAAGGCATTTACCAGGTGTGCCAAATTCAAACAGTATGTTAGAAAGATATTATAAATAGGAGGGAAACTATTTACTCCAATGAAGGTTGCTGCTTGGGTATTTGATCAGTTCAGTTATCAGGGCCCCCATAAACACTTGGGACTCCCCTTCTCACAGTTCTCAGTTGGTGGCCCCCTTCAAATACGCCAGGGCCCTCAAGGAGGCCATATGGCCCTCATTGAGAATGGTTGATCTAGTCCAATCTAAATGCACCCAGGAACTTGGCCCCCCCAAAGACTATAAGATATAGGAACAGAAATAGGCCATTCGACCCACTGAGTCTGCTCTGCCATTAAATCATGGGCTAATCCAATTCTTCCAGTCATCCCCACTCCCCTGCCTTCTCCCCATACCCTTTGATGCCCTGGCTAATCAAGAACTTATCTATCTCTGCCTTAAATTCACCCAATGACTTTGCCTCCACAGCCGCTTGTGGCAACAAATTCCACAGATTTACCACCTTCTGACTAAAGTAACTTCTTTGCAGCTCTGTTCTAAAGGAACATCCTTCAATCCTGAAGTCATGTCCTGTTGGCCTAGACTTGCTTTACTTTACTTTACTTTACTTACTTTATTGTCACCAAACAATTGATACTAGAGCATATAATCATCATAATGATATTTGTTTCTGCGCTTCGCGCTCCCTGAAGTACAAATCGAAGTAAATATAATAAAAATTTAAATTATAAATCATAATTAGAAAATAGAAAAGGGAAAGTAAGGTAGTGCAAGTCAGGTCTGGATATTTAGAAGGTACGGCCCAGATCCGGGTCAGGATCTGTTCAGCAGTCTTATCACAGTTGGAAAGAAGCTGTTTCCAAATCTGGCCGTATGAATCTTCATGCTCCTGAACCTTCTCCCGGAGGGAAGTGGGAAAAAAAGTGTGTTGGCTGGGTGGGTCTTGTCCTTGATTATCCTGGCAGCACTGCTCTGACAGCGTGTGGTGTAAAGTGAGACCAAGGACGGAAGATTGGTTTGTGTGATGTGCTGGGCTATGTTCACGATCTTCTGCAGCTTCTTCTGGTCTTGGACAGGACAACTTCCATACCAGGTTGTGATGCTCCCTAGAAGAATGTTTTCTATGGTGCACCTATAAAAATTAGTGAGGGTTTTAGGGGACAGGCCAAATTTCTTCAGCTTTTTCAGGAAGTAAAGGTGCTGGTGGGCCTTCTTGGCAGTGGACTCTGCTTGGTTAGACCAAGTCAGGTCATTTGTGATATTCACCCCGAGGAACTTAAAGCTTACCATGGGAAATAACTTTGCCATATCTAATATGTTCTATGAATGTTTCTATGAGACCCCCTCACTCTCCTGAACTCCAGGGAATACAGTCCAAGAGCTGCCAGATGTTCCTCATACAGTAACCCTTTCATTCCTGGAATCATTCTCACGAATCTTCCCTAAAACCTCTCCAATATCTGTATATCCTTTCTAAAATAAGGAGTCCAATACTGCACACAATACTCCAAGTGTGGTCACAAATGACTTACAGAGCCTCAACATCACATTCCTGCTCTTATATTCTATAGCTCTTGAAATGAATGTCAACATTGCATTTACCTTCTTCACCATCGACTCAACCTGGAGGTTAACTTCTAGGGTTTCCTGCACAAGGACTCCTAAGTCCCTTTGCATCTCTGCATTTTGAATTCTCTCTCCATCTCAGTGATAGTCTGCCTATTTATTTCTTCCACCCAAATGCATGACCATACACTTTCCAACATTGTATTTCATTTGCCACGTCTTTGCCCATTCCCTTGAACTAGCTAAGCCTCTCTGCAGGCTCTCTGTTTCCTCAACACTAGCTGCTCCTCTACCTATCTTTGTATCATCGGCACAAATCCATTAATCCCATAGTTCACACTATTGACATACAGTGTAAAAAACAGCAGTCCCAACACTGACCCCTGTGGAACTCCACAGGTAACTGGAAGCCAGCTAGATAGGATCCGTTTATTCCCACTTTTTGCCGATCAGCCAAGACTCCACACATCTAGAAATTTCCCTGTAATTTCATGGGCTCTTATCTTGCTAATCAGCATCTTGTCAAAGGCCTCTGAAAATCCAAGTACGCCACATTTAATACATCTCCTTTGTCTACCTTGCTTGTAATTTCCTCAGAAGCTGTAGTAGGTTAGTTAGGAAGGACTAACACTTTCACTGGCAGCTCATTCCACACTCACACCACTCTCTGAGGGAAGAAGTTTCCCATTAGATTCCCCTTTAATATTTCACCTTTCACCCTTGACCTCTAACAGCAAGTTCTAATCTCACCCAGCTAAAGAAAAAATAGCGTGCAAGCATTCACCTTATCTAGAGCCCTCATAATTTTGTCTACCTCCCTCCATAAGATATCCCCTCATTCTTCTAAGCTTCAAGGAATAAAATCCAAACCTATTCAACTTTTCCATTTCTGATATCTTTCAGATGACGAGAATTTCACAGCATAAGAAGACCATTAGGGGCTTCAGCCCATCGAGTTAGCACTCAGAGCATTTCATTACAGTTGATGATGTGGATACAGATGAATAATGTGAGCTGCCTAATGACTATCACCCAGTAGCACTCACATCTACAGTGATGAAATGCTTTGAGAGGTTGTTCATGACTAGACTGAACTCCTGCCTCAGCAAGGACCTGGACCCACTGTAATTTGCCTATCGTCACAATAGGTCAATGGCAGATGCAATCTTAATGGCTCTCCATGTGGTTTTAGACCACCTGGACAACACAAACACCTATGTCAGGATGCTTTTCATTGACTATAGCTTAGCATTTAATACCATCATTCCCACAATCCTGATTGAGAAGTTCAGAACCTGGGCCTCTGTACCTCCCTCTGCAATTGGATCCTCAACTTCCTAACCAGAAAAACACAATCTGTGCGGACTGGTGAAATCCTCCTCGCTGACGATCAACACTGGCGCACCTCAGGGGTGTGTGCTTAACCCACTGCTCTACTCTCTATATACACATGACAGTGTGGCTAGGCAGAGCCCAAACACCACCTATAAATATGCTGATGATACAACTATTGTTGGTGGAATCTCAGGTGGTGATGAGAGGGTTTACAGGAGTGAGATATGCCAACTAGTGGAATGGTGTCGCAGCAACAACCTGGCACTCAATGTCAGTAAGACGAAAGAGCTGATTGTGGACTTGAGGAAGGGTAAGATGAAGGAACACGTACCAATCCTCATAGAGGGATCAGAAGTGGAGAGAGTGAGCAGCTTCACGTTCCTGAGTGTCGAGATCTCTGAGGATCTAACCTGGTCCCAACGTATTGATGCAGTTATAAAGAAGGCAATACAGTGTCTAAACTTCATTAGGAGTTTGAAGAGATGTGGCATGTCAACAAATACACTCAAAAACTTCTATAGATATACCGTGGGGAGCATTCTGACAGGCTGCATTACTGTCTGGTATGAAGGGACTACTGCACAGGACTGAAAGAAGCTGTAGAGGGTTGTAAATCTAGTCAGCTCCATCTTGGGTACTAGCCTACAAAGTACCTAGGACATCTTTAGGGAATGGTGTCTCAGAAAGGCAGTATCCATTATTAAGGACCTCCAGCACGCAGGGCACACCCTTTTCTCACTGTTACCATCAGGTAGGAGGTACAGAAGCCTGAAGGCACACACTCAGCGATTCAGGAACAGCTTCTTCCCCTCTGCCATCTGATTCCTAAATGGACATTAAACCCTTGGACACTACCTCACTTTTTTTAAATATATGATATTTCTGTTTTTTGAATGATTTAAATCTATTCAATATATGTATACTGTATAAAGATTTGTTAGGCAAGATTTCTTTTTACAGAAATCATGCTGACTTTGACTTATTTTACCATTAGTCTCCAAGTAACTCGAAACCTCTTCCTTAATAATGAACTCCAACACTTTCCCAACCACTGAGGTTAGGCTAACAGGCTTATAATTTCCTTTTTATTGCCTTCCTCTCTTATTAAAGAGTGGAGTGACATTTACAATCTGGCAGTCCTCTGGGACCATGTCAGAATCAAATGATTCTTGAAAGATCATGACCAATGCATCTATTATCTCTTCAGAAACGTCTCTCCGAGCTCTGGGATGTAGCCCTTCTGGCTTAGATGACTTATCCACCTTAAAACCTTTGAGTTTCCCTCGCACTGTTTCCTTTGTAATAGCGACGACACTCATTCCTGCTCTGTGACACTCACGGACCCGTGGCACACCGCCATTGACTTCCACAGAGAAGACAGATGCATAGTACCCTTTATCTGCCATTTCTTTGTCCCCCATTACCGCCTCACCTCACCAGCATCATTCTCCAGTGCTCCAATATCAATTCTCAACTCTCAGTGAAGCTGTTGATGATGGCCAAATTCACATCTCCAACTCCTCTTCACAACTTATCTTCCTTTCATTCTAAAAATTTCTCCTGACTTACAAAATACGAATTTTGTAAACAGCCCACATTCTCACATAACACCCTCACAATCGTCACACTGTCCATATATAACTGAAAATATTTTTAGTATCCTGCTTTGTATTATTGGCTGGTCAGCCTTCATTGTTCTTCTTTTCCCTTCTAATAGCTTTTCTAGTTGCCTGTTGTTGAATTTTAAAAGCTTCCCAATGAATCAACTTCCCACTCTCTTTTGCTGCCTTATATGCCCTTTCCTTGGCTTTTATACAGTCCTTAATTTCCCTTGTCAGCCATGGTTGCCTATCCCTGCCATTTGAGAACTTCTTCCTCTGTGGGACGTATCTATTCTGTACCTTGAGAACCATTCCCAGAAAATTCAGCCACCTCTGCTCTGCCGTCATCCCCGCCAGAATCCTTCTCCTATCTACCTGGGCAAGCTCCTCTCTCATGCCTCTGTAATTCCCTTTATTCCATTGCAATACTGACGCATGTGAGTTATGCTTCTCCCTCTCAAACTACAGTATGAATTCAATCATATTCACCAATGTCTTATACAACTTCAGCATGACATCCTGACTCCTGTACTCAGTGCCCTGATTTATGGAGACCAATATTCCAAGAGATCTCTTTACAACTGTTTCTACTAGTGATGCCATTTTAAGGTATAATGGATCATATTCACAAGTCTCTTTGTTCTACCACACTCTGCAGTGCCCTAGCATTCTCTTTGTAAATATTATCTCAGTTTGTCCTCCCAAAGTGCAGCAACTCACACTTGTTTGCATTAAATTTCATCTGCCAATTTACAGTCTATTTTCTCATCTGGTCCAGGTCACCTTGCAAGCCATGATAGTTTTCTTCACTCTCCACTACAGCCCCAACCTTGGAGTTATTTGCAAAGTTTCTACTCCAGTTTATGAATTAAACATCTAAATCACTAACATAGTAGTATCATCCATAGTATCATCCATACTGACACTGATCCCTGCAGCAAATAATTAGTCATAGGCCTCCAGTCAGACAGCCATCTACTATCACTCACACCAAATGCTGGTGGAACACAACAGGCCAGGCAGCATCTATAGGGAGAAGTGCTGCGACTAACGAAATCGGTTAGTCCTGACGAAGGGTCTCGGCCCAAAACGTCGACAGCGCTTCTCCCTATAGATGCTGCCTGGCCTGCTGTGTTCCACCAGCATTTTATGTGTGTTGTTGTTTGAATTTCCAGCATCTGCAGATTTCCTTGTGTTTGATCTATTACCACTCCCTGGCTTCTCCTGCTAAGCCAATATCAAATCCAATAGACACTTCATCCTGAATGAAAAGCAATTTAACACTCTGGACCAGCCTCACATGTGAGACTTTGTCCTGCATGGAATAATACTGCAGCTATATAGGACCCTGGTCAGACCCTACTTGGAGTACTGTGCTCATTTCTGGTCGCCTCACTACAGGAAGGATGTGGAAACCATAGAAAGGGTGCAGAGGAGATTTACAAGAATGTTGCCTGGATTGGGGAGCATGCCTTATGAGAATAGGGTGAGTGAACTTGGCCTTTTCTCCTTGGAGCGATGGAGGATGAGGGATGACCTTATAGAGGTGTATAAGATGATGAGCGGCATTGATCATGTGGATAGTCAGAGGCTTTTTCCCAGAGCTGAAATGGTTAGCATGAGAGGGCACAGTTTTAAGGTGCTTGGAAATAGGTTCAGAGGATATGTCAGGGGTAAGTTTTTTACGTAGAGAGTGGTGAGTGTGTGGAATGGGCTGCTGGCGATGGTGGTGGAGGTGGATATGATAGGGTCTTTTAAAAGACTCCTGGACAGGTACATGGAGCTCAGAAAAATAGAGGACTATGGGTAACCCTAGGTAATTTTAAAGCTAAGGACATGTTCGGCACATTTTTGTGGGGCCAAAATGCCTGTATTGTGCTGTAGGTTTTCTATGTTGCTATGTTTCTAATAGTGGGACTGAAGCTGTTGAAGATGTCAGAATTCACATCTCCAATCCTCTCCATAACTCATCTTTCTTCCATTCTAAAGTTTCTCCTGATTTACAAAGTACGAATTTTGTAAACAGCCCAAATTCTTACATAACACCTTCACAGTCGTTACACTGTCCATCATCTCTTCAGGATATATTTCAGACCATCCATGTACACTGAACCACACCTTGGTCTGATTGGTATTAGAAGCAAAGACATTTGAAGATGACGCAGCATCACATGCTATTAAATGTTTGCCACAGCCAGTTTTTGAACTAGCACTTTAGATGTGTTAGAAGAGAATATAGAAGCATGATTTGATGCCAGCATCGAATGCACAAATGCACTTGAGATGGAAGAAAGAGTGAGGTCACTTTCAAATGTTGCTACAGTGATCTTAGAAAATGATTATTGGTGTAGAAACTTCATGATGGACAAACGCAATGATCATGGAGAAAACCACACAAAAGCTTATTTGCACTTTCAAGAAATTAACTGAAAAATGCAACCACCTTGCAGAAAAATTTCCTCAAGCTTAGAACTATCCTTTTCATTAATAAAATGATGGAGAACACCATTAGCGCACTTTGGGAACCAACTATAATGTACAGATGGCCAATATCTCACTTAAATTGCCAAAGCAAGCAGAAGTGAAGTTTCAGATTGTTGCTTACCAGAGTTCAGAGAGTCCTTGAGTGCTTTGCTGCAACCCAGCAATCTGCACTGCAAAAAAACTTTGAGGGTTGCTTGGGTGCCACTTGGGTGAATGAGCAGAATCAATGTGACCTTCTCGTAGGGTAAAGATAAGACAAACAAAGATACCCTAAAGAAGGGTCTCATCCAGAAAGATTTATTCTTTAACATAGATGCTGCCTGATCTGCTGAGTTCCTCTAGCATTTGTGTGTGTGTTGCTCTGGATTTCCAACATCTGCAGAATCTCTTGTATTTATCAAAGATACCCCTGAACCATTGGGAAGCCCAAAGTGGGGACAAAACTCTGCCACTGAAATAAAAAGTATGTTTCTCTTACATATGCACAAGATGTCTTGAAATTCAGTAATACAATCAGAAAATGCTGGAAAACTTCAGAAAGTCCAGAAGCATAAGTGAAACAGGAAGCAGAATCAACTTTTCAAGCCAAAATTTATTCATCAATGAAGAGAGGTGGATAAAGCCTTTTGCTCATGGTCCTACTTAGACTCTAAACTCTAGCTGGTCTCTTCATTTTCCTTGCGCATCCTATAAAATGCTACTGATTTATTCAAATTTGGAAGCAACAAGTAATTGTGGAAACTTTTAAATCACATTAGTCCCTTATATAAAATTACACAAGTTCCTGCCACAAGAAAGCAGCACCAAGGACCCCCATCATCAAGGCTGTGCTCTCTTCTTGCTATTACCATCGGGCAGGAGGTACAAAGCCCTAAAGACCCACACCATCAGCTTCAGGAACAGTTATTACTCTACAACCAAACAGCTCCTGAAAATGTGTGGATAATTTCACTCACCACAACTCTGAACTGATTGCAGTCCTGCACATTTGCTTTCTATGCAGATGAATGATATAATCCCTTCAATAATACATATAGAATTTCTTCCTGCATCTGAACACTTGATCTTCTGTGTCTATTCAACTCATGACATAAATTGCATTAAAAAAAGTACTTTGTAAATCTTAAAAATCTCAGCAAGTCCAGCAGAATCTGTGGAAAGAGAAACAATTCTGTTTTATTTCAGATTGAGGCATCTGAAGTTTTTTCTTTGATGTCGAACCCGGTAGTACTGTTAAACACCTTTGCAGGATGACTGACATCATTCTCCTTCATCTTTAAACTTTCAATAACATGAACATCAAGGGACAGCACCCTCCTTAATGTGTATTTTGGTGCAACTTACAGAATCCATCTTTAGAACTTGATATATCAAACTATAGACAGGTAAGGATTCACAACACCCAACAAACTGCTTGAGCGGTCAACTTGTGTGTTCTATGTCTTAAAGCAACTCAGGAAAGCAAACTGCTCATGGTAAAATGGAAGTAACTAACCTATTTATTTTGAAGGATTAGAATCAGAATCAGCATCATAATGTCACCAGCATTATGTTGTGAAACTTGTTAGCTTTGCAGAGAAAAAGAACTGAGTTACAGTATCTATATATTAAATAGTTAAATAAGTGGTGCAAAAAAAAAGAAACTAAAATGTAGTGAGGTAGCGTTCATAGGTTCAATGTCCACTCAGAAATTAGATAGCAGTGGGGAAGAAGCTTTTACTGAATCGTTGAGAGTGTGACTTCAGGCTTCAGTATCTCCTTCCTGATGGTAGCAAGGATTGTACTCAAGGCATGTTCTGGGCGATAAGGGTCCTTAATGATTAATGCTGCCTTTCTGAGGCATTGCTTCTTGAAGATGTCCTAGATACTATGGAGGATGTGCAGTTTATTTTAGATCTAAACATAGGATTACAGCAATACTTAATTATAATTCATTCTGATGTCCATTGGAATCCCTTAGTGGTAATTAACTGTTGATGTAAGTGCCTGGCCTCAGCTGTAATTCCGCTTCAAATAAATAATGTAAAGGTTACAGGTCTTATGATATGATATTCCAGAATGATTGTAGAAACGCATACTTTCTTTGCAGGAAAGTAGCATTTTCTATTATTCATCAAAGGTGCAGATTTTTTTCTAGCTGTGTTGCATACAGTGAGTATAAACCGTTCTCCCAGGATACTGTTCATGGGTAATTTGAGATTTGCAGTGAGATCGGAATGCTCAACTGCTAACCTGGCTTGTCGGTTTAAAAAATCTACAAACATTCCATGCCACATTGAAGTGTCAACAAGCCATTCCATACATGGGTTTGACAGTGTGACAGGCAGTGATAACTGGCCAGATTGGAATTGTCCTGTTTTGCATTGACAGTTCATTTCTAAATAATGTTGAATATGTGTGTAACCCCTGGGTCGCCTCAGGCATCGCTCAAACTCGTTCTAGTCTAGGCGGAGCAGCCTTCGGCCCCGCCAAACTGGGTAATCAGCTGGTGTGGATGCTGTGTGATGTCCCCGCCTTGCCCAAAAAACAGACAGTACACCTTATGCGATTAAATGAGTACAATTTATAAAGATTACTATAACTAAGCGATTACTAACGATACAGTATATATGAATAAGAGAAAAAAAGAAAAGGCGCCAAACTTATCAAAGTCCAAACCACTTCGTGCACAACCGTTGGAGCTCAATTACTGAAGTCTTCTGGCCACCATTCGATCCCCTCCGACTTCCTCGACCCGCCTCCTGGGACCCCCACGGTGGTCGACCAGACGCTCCACACTCCTCTGTCTCCGTCTTCTCTCATCACCGAAAACCTTGGGCCGGGGACCGTCGCCCAGCTTCCAGCATCCCGTCCTCTCTCCCTCACTCCATCGCGCCGACTCCCCAAAATCCCCGCCAACAATCAGTTTACAGTCCCAAACAAGTTTCCAGCACTTATCATAACAAAGACGCTAGCATTCCTACTATTAACACAGGCGCCAGCATTCCTACTTTTAACAAAACAAAGACGCCATTTTGATTACATACACAGTAACAAAGAAAAAGAAAAAAACCCCCGTTACATGTGCCACAGTTATATCTAAAGTAGTTTGCATAGAAGTGTGATTAATATTACAATAAAAGCTTTCACCTTGCAGTCCAGATGTTTTTGAAACCTGTAACCTTTGTGAATTCATGTATTTCTTGATATCATGTGGACCAAAATGAAAACTGGTCTGAAATGACAAGGAACCCAAGAAGAAAGGAGGGAGAGAGAAAAAAGGGAATTATAGACCGGTTAGCCTGACGTCAGTGGTGGGAAAGATACTGGAGTCAATTATAAAAGACGAAATTACGACACATTTGGATAGCAGTAGAAGGATCAGTCCGAGTCAGCATGGATTTATGAAGGGAAAATCATGCTTGACTAATCTTCTGGAGTTTTTTGAGGATGTAACTATGAAAATGGACAAGGGAGAGCCAGTGGATGTAGTGTACCTGGACTTCCAGAAAGCTTTTGATAAAGTCCCACATAGGAGATTAGAGGGCAAAATTAGGGCACATGGTATTGGGGACAGAGTACTGACATGGATTGAAAATTGGCTGGCTGACAGGAAACAAGGAGTAGCGATTAACAGGTCCCTTTCGGAATGGCAGGCTGTGACCAGTGGGGTACCGCAAGGTTCGGTGCTGGGACCGCAGCTGTTTACAATATACATTAATGATTTAGATGAAGGGTTTAAAAGTAACATTAGCAAATTTGCTGATGACACAAAACTGGGTGGCAGTGTGAAATGTCAGGAGGATGTTATGAGAATGCAGGGTGACTTGGACAGGTTGGGTGAGTGGGCAAATGTATGGCAGATGCAGTTTAATGTGGATAAATGTGAGGTTATCCACTTTGGTGGCAAGAACAGGAAGGCAGATTACTATCTAAATGGAGTCAAGTTAGGAAAAGGGGAAGTACAACAAGATCTAGGTGTTCTTGTACATCAGTCAATGAAAGCAAGCATGCAGGTACAGCAGGCAGTGAAGAAAGCTAATGGCATGCTGGCTTTTATAACAAGAAGAATTGAGTATAGGAGAAAAGAGGCCCTTCTGCAGCTGTACAGGGCCCTGGTGAGACCCCACCTGGAGTATTGTGTGCAGTTTTGGTCTCCAAATTTGAGGAAGGACATTCTTGCTATTGAGGGAGTGCAGCGTAGGTTCACAAGATTAATTCCCGGAATGGCGGGACTGTCATATATTGAAAGATTGGAGCGACTGGGCTTGTATACACTGGAATTTAGAAGGATGAGAGGGGATCTGATTGAAGCATATAAGATTATTAAGGGATTGGACACACTGGAGGCAGGAAGCATGTTCCTGCTGATGGGTGAGTCCAGAACTAAAGGCCACAGTTTAAGAATAAGGGGTAGGCCATTTAGAACAGAGATGCGAAAAACTTTTTCACCCAGAGAGTGGTGGATATGTGGAATGCTCTGCCCCAGAAGGCAGTGGAGGACAAGTCTCTGGATGCATTCAAGAGAGAGTTAGATAGAGCTCTCATAGATAGCTGGGTCAAGGGATATGGGGAGAGGACAGGAACGGGGTACTGATTGTATATGATCAGCCATGATCACAGTGAATGGTGGTGCTGGCTAGAAGGGCCGAATGGCCTACTCCTGCACCTACTGTCTATTGTCTACAAGAAACAGAACTGGATATTGACAGTGGCTACAAGAAAATCAGCCTCATATTTAGGTTCATCTGTTAGGCTCCATCACAAATGAAGATGGTGCTGTGAAAACTTCTCACTCATTTAGTTCTTTCATTATTTAGCACTATTCCTAACCAAATGTTGCAGATTACCAACTACTGGATCTTTATTTGGATTGTGATATTGCTTAGCATAGTCTATTGTGTTTTCTTTAATTGCAATTTAGTATGCACTTATCTTGTGGCATAGCTTCAGATAGAACTGTTTATGATACTGCTCATGTTATACTCTTCTATATCCATACCATCCACGTGAGCTGTCCTGGCTGGACTGTAATTGCAAAAGCATAATGGAAAAATGAGGTTACAGATTGTGGTGAAAACCATTCTCCTGCTGCTGATAGTTGAAAATCCACCATAAGACCATAAAATATAGGAGCAGAATTAGGCCATTTGGCCCATCAAGTCTGCTCTGTCATTCCCTCATAGCTGATCAATTTCTCTTTCAACCCCATGCTCCTGGCTTCTCCCCATAACCTTTCACGCCCTGGCTTATCAAGAACTTATCAACTTCCACCTTAGATGCACCCAGTGTCTTGGCCTACACAACCACCTGTGACAATGAATTCCACAATTTCACCACTTTCCAGCTAAAGAAACTCCTCCTCATATCTGTTCTAAAGGGATATTCCTCCATTCTGAATTGTGCCGTTGCCCCATTGTCACCCAGTTCTGAGCTGCTAGATCTACCTCAAACTCACTCCACTTCTCATGACTATTTTAATGCTGTTCTCTACCTGAAGATGGAAGTTCATGTAGGATCATAAGGATTCTGGATAACTTATTCTTACTGATAGAGTCTGGGGCAGATACAGCTGTGACAAATGAACTGGTGAAGATGAGATCAAATATATTTATATCGTATTGTAGTTCTATGTTAATTGTATGTTTTAGTTCTCTTGGGTGGGCAGTGGGTAGTGGCTCCATATGTCACTACTACAGTGCAGGTCGACATGAGTCCCGGGCTCAGCTAGCTCCGGCTGACAGTACCCGGTATGGACCCCTATCCAGGGTTATGGATCCCACTGCCTTGTGGATATCTTCAGGAGAAGAGAAGGCTAAAGAGTAAACCCTACACAAATCCGGAGTGGAGCCCCTAAGGCGGTTGGATGACGTATCACGTCAGCTCCCGGCAGCTCCTGCAGCCAAGCTGATGCCAAAAGTACTGTTTCGCATTCCTTTGGACCACATCCGCAAGGCTGAGAGGGGGATCTTGATGTCTGGACAGCCCAGGATCTCCATGTTCATCGCCCAGGCCTGCGCCCCGGAGAGGTCACTCCGGTGCTGCTACAAAGCAGCAAAACCAACACGAGAGGCAACAGTTATGAGTTGTAAGTCCAACCTGATTGGCGTAAGGTACGGGCGCTATGGGTTGCCTCCAACAGTGGGAGAGGTCACTGATCAGCTACCGCCCGCTTTGATCCCGGCAGTCCCCGGACAATTGTGTGCTGCTCCGCCACTGTCTGCCTGCTTCAAAGGGTGCTTGGAGCTTAGACTTGCATCGAAAAGCAGACAGCTATCACTGCACCAGGCAAACCACAGAGAAGAAAGAAGAAACCACCAGTCATACGGCTGGCCACCTGGAACGTTAGGACCGTGGGCCCTGGCCTCTCAGACAATCGGCAGCAGATCAACGACAGCAGGAAAACAGCAATATTTGACTCTGAGCTGAGGAGGTTGGACATCGACATAGCAGTACTGCAAGAGAGCAGGCTTTCTGCAGAGGCTGTGCTGTGGGAGAGGGACTATGCCTTCTTTAGGCAGGGCAGACCATCTGAGGAACGCTGACTGCATGGTGTCGGCCTTGCTGTCAACAACAGCCTGCTGTCCATGATCGTTCCTCCCACCGTCGGGTCAGAACGCATCCTTTCCCTCAGCCTTTCAACGTCATCCGGTACAGTGAACATCCTGAGTGTCTACGCTCCAATGCTGGGCTCACCTCAGGAAACAAAAGATCAGTTTTATCAGGACCTCGACGCTACCATCAGCAAAATACCAGAATCTGAACACATCATTCTGCTTGGTGATTTCAATGCAAGAGTCCGATCTGACCACAGCTCATGGCCAGGCTGTCTCAGACACCTCGGCTTTGGCAAGATGAACGACAACGGCCAGAGACTGCTGGAGCTTTGCTCCTATCACAAGCTGTGCTTCACCAACATGTTCTTCAAGACAAAACCTAGCCATAAAGTCTCCTGGAGACACCCAAGGTGTGGACACTGGCATCAGCTGGACATGATCATCACCAGAAGAGCTGCCCTCGACAGCGTGCTTCTAACACGCAGCGTACACAGCAGGGCAACAGGCAAAGACAGAATCCCTGCAGAAGTGATTCAGTGCGGGAAACCAGTGCTCCTAAGCCATCTTCACGAGCTGCTCTGCCAGTGTTGGGAAGAGGAATCGGTTCCCAGCATCAGCATCGGTGACCACACCCTGCTAGCGGTAGATGAATTCACCTACCCAGGGTCGACAGTGTCCAGCAACCTGTCCCTCGATCCAGGACTCAACAGGTGAACAGGGAAAGATGCGCTTCTATGGCCAAGCTGCCAAAGAGAGTGTGGAAAAACAACAAGCTCACCGCAGCCACCGAGATTGCAGTGTACAGAGCCTGCGTACTCAGCACTCTTCTCCACGGCAGCGAGAGTTGGACAACCTACGTGCGCCAAGAGCACCGCCTCAACAGCTTCCACCTACGGTGTTTGCGTCGGATCCTGGGCATTTCCTGGAAAGACCGCGTGCCAAACAAGAACGTCCTGGACCAGGCCAACATGCCAAGCACGTATGTCCTTCTCACACAGCGATGACTGCACTGGCTTGGCCACATCCACCGCATGCAGGATGGCCGCATCCCCAAGGACATCCCATACGGAGAACTCACCGCAGGATCCCGGCCCATAGGGACCTGCGTTACAGGCACGTTTGTAAATGTGACCTGAAATCTGGTGATATCACTTGGAAATATGAGTGATGTTCATATTCATATTCATAAACGCTGGCAAATCACTGCACCTGGCGACAGGCTGCATGTACAGGCATTACCATTGCAGAGGAAAAACAAACTCGACTGTGGTGGGACAGAAGAGAGAAAAGGAAAGCTGCGGCAGTAACTACCCAGCCGCAGCCATCAGCCTTCGTGTGCAGCAGCTGTGCCAAGGACTGCGGCTCCAGAATCCGCTTATTCAGCCACAGCCGACGCTGTTCCACGCCCAATTGAGTCCTAAACCGGGCGCATCCATTGTCTACTTAGACAGACAGAGCCATTACAGTAATTAGTTAAGTTCTCTTAGCAACTGCAGTTGTCCCAGTCCAGGAGCCTTGCACTTCTAGTCTGAACCAACAATGCCTGTCACAGAAGCGCTGGTAATGGCTGAACCCAGGTGTGGGGGAACGACAGACTCTGTCACGGTAAACGCTGGTAATGACTGAACCCAGGTGTGGAGGAACGACAGACTCTGTCACGGTAAACGCTGGTAATGACTGAACCCGGGTGTGGAGGAACGACAGACTCTGTCACGATAAGCGCTGCCAGCAACTGAACCCAGGTGTGGGGGAACGACAGACTCTGTCACGGTAAACGCTGGTAATGACTGAACCCAGGTGTGGGGGAACGACAGACTCTGTCACGGTAAACGCTGGTAATGACTGAACCCGGGTGTGGGGGAACGACAGACTCTGTCACGGTGAGCACTGGCAATGGCTGAACCCAGGAGCAGATGAATGGTAGACTCCCATGTAGAGATGGAAAGAAGAGGTTATACACAGGAATTCCAGCAGAACATCACAGAATTATGATACTGTGAGACAAATCATTCTCTGCACAAGGACTCCGCGATGAGTGCTAAATGAAAGTCCACTTTAAATAATCACAGAAAGCGGAAAACCCATGCCGATCTCAATTAACTTGACAAGTTCAAACAGAAAGCGCCAGTGCTTAACGACTACAATTAGTAAGTATAGGTGCTCAAGAAACCTAGAGTCCCAACACACTACAACATGCCACAAAGGTCTGCAGGGCTCATGACAATGCCAGTATTAAATCACTCTTGATGATGATCAATTCACCTAATCAGAGTACATCTAGAATACTCATACTGTTGTGTTCAACTTGGTTACTTGAAGGAAAGGAGTTTGTTGGTATGGCAAACTCCTTTCCTTAAGAAAGGAAAAGGCGCAGACCAGCACAATTGCTCTATATTGGCAGTGATCATCGATTGGTCTTCAACGCCCAATGCTGTCTTTCAGAAGTTTGTACATTCTCCCTATGACGATGTGACAATACGGTAGCATATGCTGTAGTGGTTAGGGCACCACAGTAGTGTAGCAGTTAGAATCGCACTAGTACAGCTCAGGGCAATGGAATTAGGAGTTCAATTCCAGCATCCTCTGTAAGGAGTTTGTACGTGTCCCCATGGAAAGTTTGAATTTTCTACAAGTGCTCCAGTTTTCTCCAACAGTGCAATGACGTACTGGTTGGTAGGTTCATTGCTTACTGTACATTGTCCTGTGATTAGGCTGGGGTTTGCTGGGCAGTGAGTCTCAAAGTGCTGGAAGGCCTGATCTATGCTGTATCTCAAAATAAAATAAGCAAGATGTTTGTTCCCCCCAGGTGCTGCAGTTTTCTCCTACATTCCAAGGAGACACAGTTGTGACACAGAGGCAATTGTGGGCTGCCCCCAGCACGATCCTCATTGATCTGATTTCAATAGGTTTCAATAGGTGCATTTAATGCCATCCCGACATCCACAAAAACAGAGGAGTGCCCCAAACAGTGAATGACAGTTAAAATGTTGGAACCCCAAAGCCCCCAAGTCCCCTCCCATGCACAAGCACTGGCATAGCAACAACACCCCACCCCCACCAGCAAAAAAAGCATCAGCACCCTCCACCGAGCACTCAAGAATGCAGCAGAGCATCAGTAAAGACACAGACTTGCAGTACCCCAAAGGCTACTCGTTCACCCAGTAATTCAACATGCCACAGGCTCTCTCTCCCTATTAAGGGAAAAAGAGGTGTCCCTGTTTCACAGTGAGCGGGGAGACACAACGAACAGCTCGTTGATTTACAATGTTATAAGTCTGTTGTGTTACGACGCCCAGAGCGTCGACACCAAAAAGGCGCAGCTCTCTGGAAACACAACCCCCAGCAGCTAACCAGCTGCTCCCAATGTTCTGTGTTCTCCCATGACACTTCAGTCAGAGAAACCATTCTAGAATCAGCATGTCCCCAGTGCCACAAAATCCCAGAACCCTGAAGGCGCACTCGCCTTCCAGGCCGCATCCTTCAGATTTCAAAAAGCAGCCGACATAAGGCCTGGAGACCGAGTCCCATTCCCAAAAAGAACTAAAGTGAGAGTGTAACTCCAGGTTAGGGTCTTTAAAGGAACACCACACACCCTGAAAGGTAAAAATAGAGATATCAAGAATAGAAATAAAGCTGTTTCCAAAAATGTAAGCGAATGAGTCGCCATTTCACTGTATGTTTTGACGTATGTGTGACCAATAAAGCTAATCTTATAATAAGAAGGATATTTTCCTGCTCATTGCTTGATCAGATGTTTATGAGATTATTTAGAGGCTATGATCAGTATTAGACATTCTCAGAGCTATACTCTTAAAATGTAGAGAAGGTGGCCTCCGGTTGGTCCTTTCTAATGGTCGAAAAGAGAGGATTAAGGAATTGTGGAGGATAGAATATTGGCTGAAAGGGATGGCTGTGGATATGGCCATATCAAACTGTGTACAGATGTGAGAGAGAAGGACTTTGTTGGGTTGATGGAGTGGGCTTTACTTTGATGTATCCTGTTGCCAGTTTTATACTAAGTGGTCCACATGGTTTTCTTTGCACTCTATTGATCTGGGACATTTGTTTCCCTTGTTAGCCACTTCCAAGAGAACTGTTGTAGGCAAAACTAGGCCATAGTATTTAAGATAGAATTTTCTTTCCCTAATGGAATTAAGTGAACCAGTTCGATTTTATAAACATTTGCTGCTGATACTAACTTTTTAGTTCCAAATTTATGGAACTGAATTTAGGTTCTTCAGATGCTAGATAAGAATTCAAATTCATGTGTCTGCACCATAATTTCACACTTTGGTATCACTCGTGCAGTGATGTATCCATTTAATCACTGTATCATCTTCAGAACAACACCGTAATATTAAACCTGATTCTGATCTTCATTCAGTTATTTCAAGGACAGAAAGAAAGGGGAATAACTATATTTATCTGCTTGTAGATTGGGAAAATTAGGTTAGTGCTGGATCCCTAGAGACAGAATTTGTAGAGTGCCTATGAGGCATTTTTTTTTTAGAAGCTTGTGGTTGAGCCCACATGAGAAAGGAAATTTTTGATTGGGTGTTCTGTAATGAACCAGATTTGATTAGGGAGCTTAAGGTAAAGGAAAACTTAGGAATAGTGACTATATTATGATAGAATTCACCTGCAGTTTGAGACAGTGAAGATAGAGTCAGATGTTCAGTATTACATTACATAGCTATCGATGGGCTGTCTGAAATCGATTGGATGGGGACATTATCATGGATGACAGCAGAAGAGCAATAGCTAGTGTTTCTGGGAGCAATTTGACAAAGACAAAGAGAGGGCAAACAATAAAGCTAAAATTAGTGGCAGGATAGAGGAAGAGAAACTTTCAAAAATCAACAGAAGGCAACTAAAAGCCAGAAGGAGAGAAAAGATGTAGTAGTGGGTGTCAAGGAAATGGCTGGCAAATATAATAGGTACTTTGCATCAAGTCTTCACTGTGGAAGACACAAGCAGTATGCAAAAGAATGTTACAGGGCAGAAGTGAGTGTAGTTGATATTACTAGAGAGAAGGTGTTTGGGAAGCTGAAAGGGTTGAAGGTAATTAAGTTACCTGGACCAAATGGACTATAACCTAGGGTTCTGAAAGAGGTAGCTGAAGAGTTTGTAGAGGCATTAGTAATTATATTTCAAGAATCACTAGATTCTGGAATTGCAAATGTCACTCCACTCTTTAAGGAGAGAGGGAGGTAGGGATAGCAGTGGTAGGGAAAATGTTGCGGTTCATTATTAAAGATGAAGTTTCAGGTTACTTAGAGACATTTGACAAAATAGGTCAAATTCAGCATGGTTTCATTAATGGGAAACCTTGCCTGACAAATTTGTTGAAATTCTATGAGGAAGTAACAGGATAGACAAAAGAGAGTCTGTGGATGTTGCTTAGTTGGATTTTCATAAGGTCTTCGGCAAGCTGCAACACATGAGGCTGCTTAACAAGGTGAGAGCCCATGGTGTTACAGGAAAGAGGCTAGCATGAATAAAGGATTAGCTGATGGCTGGAGGCAAAGAGTGGAAACAAAGGGAGACTTAACTGGCTGAATGTCAGTGACTAATCTGCTTTGGGACCACCTCTTTTCACAAAATATGTCAATGACATGGATATCAGAAATGATGACTTTGTGGCCAAGTTTGCAGACAATACAAAGGTGCAGCAGGTATAGGGACAAGTAGTTTTGAAGAAATGAGGCTACAGAAGAACTGACACAGATTTGGAGAATGAGCAAAGGAAGAATATTCCTTAGGGAAGCTTATGGTATTGCACTTAGGTAAAAAGTATAAAAAGGTAGAGTACTGTCTAAACAGTGAGAAAATTCAAAAATTATAGGTACAATTGGACTTGGGAGACCTTGTGCAGGATTCCTTAATGTTAGTTTGCAGTTTGAGTTGGTGGCAAGGAAGGCAATGTTTGCATTCATTTGAAGAGTACTAGAATATAAAAGCAAGGGTGTAATTCTAAGGCTTTATAAGGTATTGGTCAGACAACACTTAGAGTATTATGTGTAGTTGTCAAAGTTCACAGTTTAAACTACATATCTGTCACCATACACAACCCTGAGATTCATTTTCACGTGGGTGTTCACAAGAAACACAATAGAAACAATAAAATACCACATCCAAACTGGATGGACAAACAAAAATGTGCAAAAAATAACTATCTGTAAAAATACAGAACAAGAGAAAACAAAACAAAATAATAACAATAATAAATAAATAAACAATTGAGAGAATAAGTTGTTGAGTCTTTGAAAGTGAGTCCACAGGTTGTGGGAGCAGTTCAGTGCTGGGCCAGGTGAAATTATCCCCTCTGGTCAAGAGCTTGCTAGAGAGGGACAATAATTGTTAATAATAATTAGACCTAGTGGTGTGAGTCCTGACTCTTGTACCTTTTTCCTGATGGCAACAGTGAGAAGTGAGCGTGTCCTGCAAGTGAGCATGTGCATGTCCCAAGTGATGGATGTGGCTTTCCAGTGACAGCACTACGTGTAGATGCAGGAAGGCTTTACTCATGATTGACTGTGCCATATCCACTACTTTGTTTAGGATTTTCCATTCCAGGACATTGATGTTTCCATACCAGGCCATGATGCAACCGTCAATATACTCTCCACCAAACATCAATACAAGTTTGTCCAAGTTTTAGATGTCATGTTGAATCTTCACTGTAAGATTCAAAATTAAGATGTGCGTTTCTGACAGGTCTGGGTTAAAGTCAAAGGACAAATGTGATTTAATTATGTTTAGGGACAAATGTGATTTAATTATGTCTGGGTTAAAGTCTGTAAACAAGTGTGATCTAATTATGAATGCAGAAGCCTTGACAAAATTAACTGTTTGTGGAATCATTGAAGTCCTGAGATATGGACTATTGTTTTACAGAAACGTGTAAAAAAACAACTCCAAATATGGAATGGGAAAACACTATGTACCTCCCGAGTCAGGGAGGAGGGGTGGTAAGGAAGAAGGATAAAACCTGCTGCCCTGTAAGGTTCAGGGTTCCCTTCTCTGAAGGGGCCCAGCTCTGCAGAACTGTTAATAAACTTTGTTTCCTTGAATTTGTCTTGAAGCCATTATTCGGGAGCGTGGCTCGTTTCTGACAACTTGGGGCGCTCGTCCGGGATCCACACTCCAGCCGTTGGGGGGGCAAGGAAGGACATCGGAGAAGGTGCACCCTGCCGAGTTCGGCAGTCCCTGATTCCTTGCTCGTCGCCCCGCGCGGCTTGAGCGAGTGATATCCGGCGGACTCAAGGAAACAAAGAGGGGTTGTTGAGGCAGTTGAGACAGTGAGCGATCGAGTAATTTCTGTGCACAGGACCCAGGTAAGAAATTAAATTCCTGTAGAGACGTAGTGCACGAGAATCGTGGAACTGCGGGGTTCCTGCAGGTGATTTCTCCTGTAGAGACGTAGTGCACGAGAATCGTGGAACTGCGGGGTTCCTGCAGGTGATTTCTCCTGTAGAGACGTAGTGCACGAGAATCGTGGAACTGCGGGGTGCCTGCAGGTGAATTCCTGGGCGATCGCGGTAATACAGGTTCCGGAATTGGACAGGAGTGACCGAGCTAGGTGGGTCACATTCAAATTAAATTCCTGCAGAGACGTAGTGCACGAGAATTGTGGAATTACGGGGTGCCTGCGGGTGGATTGGAACCGGGCAAGTCCTCGAGATGGGGAATAAGGGGTCTAAGAGAGACAAGGGTAAAGGAAATCCAGGCGCCAATGATGAAAAATACCCCGGGGTACCCCCTGATAGTCCGTTGGGACGGATGTTAGAAAATTGGGATTATGGGAGGCGAAAAGGGAAGTCAAAGAAAAAATGATACAGTACTGTGAATTCTGGTCCCGCCAGCCGATCCAAGGGTCGGCTGTGTGATGGCCTAAGTTCGTGTCTAGCGAGGATTGGGTACAACAAGCCCTTAATCTGTACGTGAATTCAAAACCTAACGTTAAACCCGAAGAAAGTGATTATGCCCTATGCTGGTTACCAACGACAAATAGTTATAAATTGAAAACGATAAATGAAGGGGGACAGAAAAAGAATACATGGGAGGTGCTCGACCACCTGCCGCCCCATATGTGCCCCCTACCGCTCCGCAAATCGAAGACCCTGAGACGGAGGTTGGCCAACAGCTGATTCGTGTTGAATTTGTATCGAAAGCATGGCCAGAGAAAAAAAACTGGAAAAACTAGAAGATTGGAATACTAAACCCTTAAGTGAACTACTTAGGGAGGCACAGAAAGTGTTTGTAAGAAGGGATGAAGAGAAGCAGAAGACGGTAAGGATAATGGTCCAGACAGTGCGACAAGTAACCGCAGATAGTAGAGAGAGAGACGGGGACCATGGTTGGATCGAGGTAGTAGCCAGGAGCAAGGAGGAGGGCTAAGGAAGGCTTTAAGATATTTTCACTGCAACGAAGAAGGACACTTCAGGTGCGAGTGCCCCAGATACCGACGGGAAGTGCGCTCGTACACTATGATGGAAGATGAAGACTAGGGAGGTCGGGGGTTCCACCCCTTGGGGATGAATTATCGGCAGGAACCCCTGGTAAATTTAAAAGTAGGTCCCCAAGGGTCAGATACAACCTTTATGGTAGATTCGGGTGCCGAAAGATCTAGCGTAATCCAGATACCTCCCGGCGCCCGAACCGGAACAAAGGTAATGGGAGTATCCGGTATTGGAGGCAAAATAATACAAGTACCTGTTATAGAAAACGTGAAAATTGAACATGAGGATAGGGTAACGGGACAGGACCTACTTTTGTTACCCTCTGCGAGATTCAACCTGCTCGGGCGGGATCTGCAAGTCAGGCTAGGCATCGGGACTGTGCCCAGGAACGGGAAGATAATGGTACAGCTGTTTGCCCTCAGGGAAGAAGACGATAGGAAAATAAGCCCGGAGCTATGGTACCAGGAAGGGAACCGGGGGGGTTTGAACGTCCCCCCTTGCAAATCTCACTATTACCTAACAGTTCGCCAGTACGGAGAAAACAGTACCCTATTTCAATGGAAGGAAGAAAAGGGCTGCAGCCGGTGATTGAAGGACTGATCACTGACGGACTGCTGGAGGAATGTATGTCACCGTATAATACCCCAATACTCCCGGTGCGAAAGCCAGATGGGACTTATCTGATGGTACAAGACCTGCGGGGCCTAAATGCAGTAGTCCAAACCCGATACCCGGTAGTGCCCAACCCTTACACACTGATGAGTAAGATCTCCCCTGACCATGAATGGTTCAGTGTAATAGATCTAAAAGATGCCTTCTGGAGTTGCCCGCTAGAAGAGAGCAGTCGTGACATGTTTGTGTTCGAATGGGAAAATCCTACGACGGGGCGGAAAAGACAACTCCGGTGGACGGTCCTGCCACAGGGGTTCACCGAATCACCTAACCTATTTGGGCAGGTCTTGGAGCAAGTACTAGCAGAATTCCAATGTGCTCCAGAGAGCCAACTGCTACAGTATGTGGACAATCTATTACTATCCGGGCCAACACAGGAAGGGGTGCAGGAAGACACCATCAGACTACTGAACTTCCTGGGGAAGCAGGGGCTACCGGTCTCAAAGAAAAAGTTACAATTTGTAGAAAAGGAAGTAAGGTATCTGGGACACCGGGTCAGTAAAGGACAGCAAAGCATTACCCCAGAAAGGATAGCTGGAATAACAGGAATGTCACTACCACGTACCAAGAAGGAGATACGCATCAGTTAATTTGCGATGCACTTGATATCGAATGGAAGTACCATACCCCGTGGCATCCCCAGAGTTCGGGAAGAGTAGAACGAATGAACAGCACCCTGAAGGTACAGCTAACCAAGTTGATGTTGGAAACCAAGCTACCATGGACCAAGTGTTTGCCGATCGTTCTCCTGAGAATACGAACTGCACCCCGCAAGGATATAGGAATATCTCCTTATGAGATGCTCTTTGGACTGCCATATTGGAATAAAATAGAGGGGTATCCCACACTACAGGGGGGTGATTTATTTGTAAAGAACAATTTACTGGCCTTGTCCCGTTCCTTTGCAGAACTGCGGAAAAAGGGTCTCTTGGCCCAGACTCCGCTGCTCGATTTTGCTTTACATCAGATCGTGCCTGGAGATTGGGTTCTGGTAAGGACCTGGAAGCTGGAGACGTTACAGCCACAGCGGGAAGGCCCTTTCCAGGTCCTGCTAACAACAGAGGCGGCTGTACGGACAAAAGAAAAAGGGTGGACACACGCATCCAGGGTAAAAGGACCGGTGAAGCCCGAAAGCCGCACTGAGTGGACCTGTGTTCCCGGTGAAGAACCGATGGTGGTGAGGCTAAAAAGGCAGCAAAAATGAACTCTATGTGGACTGTAACATTATTGACTGTAATATATTTGATTCTATATGTCGGGGAAATTGAAGGGAAATGTGACAAGTGCAGAACCATGGTACGAGTGGGGCAGAGGGTGTTCCCAGGATCATTTGTGTCCCACTCGCATGTGAATGATCGATGCTATGATCTAAGCAAGAGAGAAACATGTTGGGAGAATAGTAAACCTTATTACCAAGTCTATAATAAAGGATACATGGGACAGGGGGGGACCATGAGAAGTCTCAGCTGTCCCAGGAAAGACCGGAGTTCTTCCTCCTGCATCAGGAGGGTGACCGGAAGCTGGGAATTAAGCTGTTTGATTCATTAAGGAGAGAAACACGGGAGATAAAGGTGGGCGAGTGGGGTGATGAGTGGCCACCGGCTCGCATCATTGAATACTATGGGCCAGCGACCTGGGCCCAGGATGGGTCGTGGGGGTATCGCACTCCTGTCTACATGTTAAACCGAATTATTAGACTGCAGGCGGTGGTGGAAGTGATAACCAATCAAACGGCACTGGCATTGGAGCTGTTGGCAAAACAGCAGAGTCAGATGCGAACAGCAATATACCAGAACAGGCTGGCTGTGGATTTCCTATTGGCCTCTGAAGGCGGGGTATGTGGGAAGTTCAATCTTACAAACTGTTGCCTTAAGATAGACGACAGTGGAAAGGCCGTGTTAAAAATATCCGACAAAATTCGGAAACTGGCCCACGTGCCAGTACAAACCTGGAGATCCCTGGGGAACATGAGTTGGCTAGACGGGCTACTGGGAGGTAGTTGGTGGCGCACCGCTCTCCTAGTAGCAGGTGGGTGTCTAATGATTCTCTTACTTTTGCCGTGTTTGATTCCTTGTATACGAACACTGATCAGGCGCAGTATATTCCAGCTCCAGGCAGTAGCGATACCCCATCATGGGACAAACGAGCTAAAACTTATGCTATTAAAGAAGAAAGTGGGCCCCCTGGGAGTGAGAGAAATGCTAGCTGAAATGCACATCTTAAAAAGAAAAAGGGTGGTATTGTAAGATTCAAAATTAAGATGTGCGTTTCTGACAGGTCCGGGTTAAAGTCAAAGGACAAATGTGATTTAATTATGTCTAGGGACAACTGTGATTTAATTATGTTTAGGGACAAATGTGATTTAATTATGTCTGGGTTAAAGTCTGTAAACAAGTGTGATCTAATTATGAATGCAGAAGCCTTGACAAAATTAACTGTTTGTGGAATCATTGAAGTCCTGAGATATGGACTATTGTTTTACAGAAACGTGTAAAAAAACAACTCCAAATATGGAATGGGAAAACACTGTGTACCTCCCGAGTCAGGGAGGAGGGGTGGTAAGGAAGAAGGATAAAACCTGCTGCCCTGTAAGGTTCAGGGTTCCCTTCTCTGAAGGGGCCCAGCTCTGCAGAACTGTTAATAAACTTTGTTTCCTTGAATTTGTCTTGAAGCCATTATTCGGGAGCGTGGCTCGTTTCTGACATTCACATACTTCTAAGAAAGCAGAAGCATTGCCAGGCTTTTTTGTAATGGCACTAACATGCTGGACCCAGGGGAGATCCTCTGAAATGATACCACAGAGGAATTTAAATTTGCTGACCCTCTGCACCTCTGATGCCCTGATGAGGATTGGTACTTGGACCTTCAAAATCCCTCCTCCTGAAGTTAATAATTAGCTCCTTGGTTTTGCTGACATTGAGTGAGAGGTTGTTATGACACCATTCAGCCATTTTCAATCTCCCTCCTACATGCTGATTCATCACCGTCTTTGATTCAGCCAACAGTGGTGTTGTCAGCAAACTTAAATATGGCATTGGAGCTGCCCTTAGCATCACCTGGTATAAAGTGAATAGAACAGGGGGCTAAGAACACAGCCCTGATGAAGATTGTGAAGGAGATTTTGTTGCCAATCTGAACTGACAGGGAGGAAATCAAGGATCGAGTTACAGAAGGAGGTACTGAGGCCTAGGTCTTGAAGCTTATTACAGTAATTACTTTTGATTAGCCCCTTATCTAAGAAAAGAGGTGTTAGGACTGGAAAAGATCTAGAGAAAGTTCACAAGAACATCCCCTGGATCCTCAACAAGATTAATTTGCAGGTTGAGTTGGTGGTGAGGAAGGCAAATGCAATGATAGCATTCATTTCAAGAGGCCTAGAAGATAAAAGCAAATGCAATGCTGAGGCTTTATAAGGCATTAGTCAAACTAGGAGTACTGTGAGCAGTTTTGGGTAACTTATCTAAGGGCATTGGAGAGTGTTCAAAGGAGTTTTACGAGAATGATTCTGGGAACGAAAGGGTTAATGCATAAGGAGCATTTGACGGCTCTAGTCCTGTACTCACTGTTGTTGAGAAGAATGAGGAGGGATCTGCTTGAACTGTATTGAATATTGAAAGGCCCTGGTAGAGTGGATGTAGAGAGGATGTTTCCTATAATGGGGGAGTCTGGAACCAATGCCAAAGTCAGAAGACGTTTGTGATCAAAGTATGTATAAATTATACAACCTTGAGATTTGCTTGCTTACAGGCAGCCGCAAGACCAGAACTCAGAAATCAGAGCCCACTTAAAAAAAAGAAAGAACAACACTCAATGTGCAGAAAAGAGTAAATAAACACAAATCACTGAAACAATAGAAGCAAGCAACAACATTCCGAACCAAACTGAGTCCATAGACCCAACCCCCCAGAGCAGCCGAAGTAGGCACAAAGCCTTGGTCTCAATTCATCATGTTAGTGTGGCAAATTGCCACAAAGCACTGTAGTCTTGCAGTCTCAACGCCATGGAGAGAGGAATAAACATTGCGGGACAGCGAGTGTAATTGTCATGACTCTTGCCTCCGGTTTGGCTTTCCAACCAATGTGGGCCTGCGTTTAAATTGTCCAAACACTAGATCGTGCCTCACGTTAGGACGGGCTTTGGCACAGCAATATGCTCTGGACCTAGACCTCGCTGCCCAACCTCTCCAAATCAGCTCGCTGCTTAGATCACACCCTGGTTAGGTCAAAACTCCTCCTCCTCAACAAATCAACCACTCTGACTCTATCTCTGACAGGACCCTGTCTGGAACACACTAGATTCCAACTTTGCAAAGGGCCAGTATGGCTTATCCCTCGAATCAGCTTCACCTACACTTGCCTCTTTATTCTTTGTGGTGATAGTTTACCACAATTTACTTCAGAAGAGGTGTGATTAATAATGCTCTTAATTGAATTACTTGAATTGAATTGAATCGAATTTTGGTTTATTGTCATTTAGAAACCACAACTGCAATGCAATTAAAAATGAAACAACGTTCCTCCAGAATTATATCACAAAAGCACATGACAAAACAGACTACACCAGAAAATCCACATGACGTTTGGCAATCCCCAAATCCAGAGTCCAGAGAGGCTGCTGCGTATTAATATCGTGCTACTGTCTTAGCACGTTTCCCGGAAAGGAGCTCCAAATCCACCAGACAAAACAAGACTACCCAGACACTCCAAGTCAGGAGACCAACACTACCACCCAACAAAACAAAAACTAAATCTACAAGACCTACACAAAACCACATAGTTACAACATATAGTTACAACAGTGCAAACAATAGAATAATTGATAAAAAAAACAGAACATGGGCACAGTAAAAATAGTCCAAAGATGTTAAAAGACTATAAGTTCGAAAGAAACCACCACACAGTTTCCACAAGTCCTCAGGGTCCCGATAGACTCATCATCCCATGCAGGCGGCTGAAGGGAATACCCCTGCTACGGACTTCCAAGGCGCCACCGGACTCAGC
Organism: Hemitrygon akajei; assembly: GCF_048418815.1. NCBI lineage: Eukaryota > Metazoa > Chordata > Chondrichthyes > Myliobatiformes > Dasyatidae > Hemitrygon > Hemitrygon akajei. The sequence continues at coordinate 193,561,655 of NC_133128.1, forward strand.
CTCGCAGACGCAGCACACAGTGAAAGTGCCCCGACTGCAGCGGACTCCGAGTCTGTCGAACCTCTGAGCCTCCAACCATCCCCTCCATCCAAAAGCAAGACCATCTTGCTTTTGATCTGTCAGTAGGCTATCACATACTTTCAACAGTGCCATCTTAAACCTGTAATTTACATAAAACATAGAAACATGGAGATTTACAACACATTACGGGCCCTTCAGCCCACAATGTTGTAATGACCATGTAACCTACTCTAGAAGCTGCCTAGAATTTCCCTACCACATAGCCCTCTATTTTTCTGAGCTCCATCTACCTAAGAGTCTCTTAAAAGACCCTTTTGTATCCGCCTCCACCACCATCACCAACAGTGCATTGCATGCACCCACCACTCTTTGTGTGAAAAACTTACCCCTGACATCTCCTCTGTACCTACTTCCAAGCATGTTAGTCATTTCAGCCTTGGGGGAAAAGCCTCTGGCTACCCACATGTTCAATGCCTCTCATCATCTTACACACCTCTATCTGATCACATCTCATCCTCTGTCACTCCAAGGAGAGTTCACTCAACCTATTATCGTAAGGCATGCTCTTTAACCTGAACCAGAGGGCAAAACCTTAGCTTAGAGGGAGATCCATTATGAACAGAGATGAGGAGGGATTTCTTTAGCCAGTGGTGGTGAGTATATGGAACTCGCTGCCATCGACACTGTGGAGGCCATGTTGTTGTGTGTATTTAAGGCAATGTTGAAGGTTTTTTGATTAGTCAGGGTATCAAAGGTTACAGTGAGAAGACAGGAGAATGAGGTTGAGAGGGGAGCATAATAAATCAGCTAATATGAAAAGGGCTGAATGGCCTAATTCTGCTCCTAAGTCTTCTGGTCTTATATTTTCTTAGTTTTTTAAGATAGGATTAAACAAACGTACAAGTGAATGACATGTGATGTTTAAACAATGACAGATTCTATTAAAAGATTCATTTTTTAAAAAGGGCCAATGCTGTATGAATACTAACCAATCAAAGTCTCTGCATACAATGCAGTTAATCAAGCTTGTGTGAGAACAAATCCAGCTAATTTCTCTTCCCTCTTTTTTCACTTTGGCATTGTATCTTCAGAATAGTTGTTTCTCAGTCCTGTCAGGATGACATACATTAATAATGAGGAAAGAACTGAGAAATTTGTACTACATCTACTACAACAGGAAAACATTGTGAATGCCTTTGATGGAGAGAATAAGGAAAATTTATTTTCCCCATTGTGAGTTGATGATTGATGAATATTAGATTTGTTATCAATTGTTGTTAAGAGTCTAAAGAGAGAATAGATTCATTTCTTTATGAAAGGTTTATTGGAACATGGAAACATTTTCTATGACACTAGTTTGCAGTGAAAAAAAGTCACAGTGGGATACAAAATGATAAAATCTAGCTCTTTATTTTAGTACTAAATAATTCAAAATAGACCTTTCCTGGAGTGAAAATGCACCAACAACCTCCTGTGGGTAATTTTGACACAATATGAAATTACTTCTTAGTATCTGATGTGCTTTAAATAATCAGTATGCTTGCTTTCACCGTCAAAACATGGTGGAACCTTTACAAACTCCCACAGACCCTGGTTACCGTGTAATTTCAGTCTCTGAGGCTGACATGAGAGCATCCTTCAGGAGGGTGAACCTATGGAAAGCATCCAGCCCAGCCATTACCTAGTTGAGTATTGAAGACCTGTGCAGATCAGCTGGGTGGAGTGTTCACTGATATTTTTAACCTCCAGCTTCGGCAGTCTGACATACCCATCTGCTTCAAGTAGGTGTCAATTGTAACAGTGCCACTGCCTAAGAAGAATGACTATCGTCCAGTAGCTCTTACGTCCACTGCGATGATGTGCTTTGAGTGGTTGGTGATGAAAAATATCAACTCCTGCCTGAGAAGCGACTTTGATCCACTCTTATTTGCCTATTGTCACAGCAGGTCAACAGTAGATGCCATCCCAGCACCGATCCCAGTGGCACATCACTAGTCACTTGCCTGATGACTTGCAGTTAAGTCTACACTTGTGGAGTAGGAAGCATTCAAAGGACAAACAGCAAGTGTGTTGCCTTTATGGCATTTGTTTAATTTATAATATTTTCGCTTTAGTAATTCGTTTGTTAGCATTTTTTAGTTAAAGTTAGGATTGTTTAAAGCAAATTCGTTGTCTGTGATATATCACGGCATGCGATGACGTCACATCCGGTTTCGCCGCGTCTTGTGGGAAAATACCGGTTTGGAGAAACAGGAAGGAGGGGGCTCACATGTGCGAGATCAGCGCAAGAAAAGTTGTCTTCTACGCACTAGAAACATAGTGAAGCAACGCCGTAAGTTCATGAGATAATCGATATGTTGAATTAAAATGTTAATGCTGATTCCGTTAAAAGTAATGATGGTTGATAAGGTTTATGTTTTCGTTAGTTAAAGAGTTGGGATAGTTTGTGTTGAAGTGCATTTAAAGCAGTCAATGGCGTAGGTAGATTCTGACTGTATGCTGCATTTTAATGTAATGTAGTTGTAGTTTATTTTTGCAAGTATTTACGATGTAAATGTGATATCAAGAAGGAAACAAATACTGTACAAATCTTGTATTGTTTTATCAACAGTTTTCACCATACGTTAATGTGGAAGAGTGAACAGTAAACAGTTAATCTTACTGTGGTCCTGTTTTCATTGATGACGGTTTACCTCGATGTTTAGTTCAGCATTCTCTTACACCTGAGCAAGAACACGACAGCAAGAGTTCAGGGCTAACAGATTCCTGAAAGGTAAAAGTCAAGGGTGACTAGCACAGAGAATTTTGGATCCGAAGAATAAAGAGGAAAAAGGAAGCTCATGACAAGGGAGGCTTGTTGAAAGTCTAAAAAAGTATTATGGTGATGCTGTGGTGAACTACATATACCAGAGTGGTTTGCTCCCAACAGACCCCTGCTGACTGCTCCTGTGGCTCCTCCCACAAACCCCTGTATAAAAGCGAATGAGGCCTGAGGCCGGCCCTCATTCTCCAGGATGTTGGGTTGTTCATTCTTCCAGTCAATAAAAGCCGATAACTCTCTTCTTACGTCTCAGAGTGAGTTATTGATGGTGCATCAGATGCATAAAAAAGAAATTCAGAAGGCTGTGCGGTCTTGCAAAAGCACTGGCAGAGAGGATTATGTAAATCCAAAGATTTTTTCTAAGTATATTAAAGACAAGAGTCACTATGGGTTACCTTTGGAGACAGAAGATAGAGGTGAGATCTGAAATGAAAACTTTTCATTTGTATTCACAGAACAATCAGACTTTATCATTGGAGTATTCAGTGAAGGGATAGATGAAAGTCTAGTGTAGACCTTCAGAAATAAAGAGGAGGTATTCAATGTCTTGTTTGTCTTAAAGGTGGAAACATTTACAGATCTACAGAATCTTGGGCTGATATGAGAGGCAATGAGAGAGTTTGCTGGGACTCTGGCTGAGATTGTCCCAGATTCAATCCAGTGCTCCTCTTTTTCTTCCACCAGTCCATCAGATTCCCACTCCCTTTTTTTCACCTAATACACTTCCTCCCAAATGTGGTCCCCAAATATCTAGCTCAAATGTGGTTTCCTTTTCAAGAAAGGTACAAAGTGAAAATCTTGGTAGCTGAAGACCTGTAAACCTAAGAGATATCAAAGATACTGAAAGAAATCAGAGGGAGAGGATTAACAATCACTTGGAAAGCTGTCCAGAACTCATTCAGGTGTAACAGCCTAACTATCGTTGCATACCATCCGTTAAATGGTCTTTCCTGCTCTCCTTGTTCTGCTGATAATTATTGAATCTCTTCATGCAGTATGTTCACTTTATTTAAGTTTAATTGTTGACATTTGTGCATGTGACTGATCTGCTAATTGTTGATTGCTTGTGGCTGTTTGCACTATTGTCTTGTAAACTGGTGATTGCTATTGTTTTGTCTGTAATGGTATTGTCCTGTGTTTTATGCTTGACAACGAACCGCAATCAATTCTGCAATGTTTCACTTACTGGCAAGAATGTGAAAGTGATTCTGACAAGCACTAATCAGACACAACTAACATGGCAGATCCTGTCTGACCAATTGGATGGAATTCTCTGAAGAAATCACAGGGTGTATTGATGAGGACAAACTAACAGATGAGATTAAGGAGATGGAGCCAGCTGGAGGAGGGTTAACAAACAAACCTAGGTAATTGCTTATGGTGGGAGGAAATGCAGTAGGCAAGGGAGAGGAAATCTGAACGGACTGGTGGGAGCAGAAGTGGAACTTTGGATTGAAGCTGGAAGATAAACATTCAGTGTTTGCAACATTGACTTGTGTCCTACCTTGAGGAATATGAAGTGTTTTAATGGTATTTAGTCTGTAGTGAGATGCTGAAGATGTTCTATAGGTCAGTTGTGGAGAGCGCCCTCTTCTTTGTGGTGGCGTGTTGGGGAGGAAGCATTAAGAAGAGGGACGCCTCACGTCTTAATAAGCTGGTAAGGAAGGCGGGCTCTGTCGTGGGCAAAGTGCTGGAGAGTTTAACATCGGTAGCTGAGCGAAGGGCGCTGAGTAGGCTACGGTCAATTATGGAAAACTCTGAACATCCTCTACATAGCACCATCCAGAGACAGAGAAGCAGTTTCAGCGACAGGTTACTATCGATGCAATGCTCCTCAGACAGGATGAAGAGGTCAATACTCCCCAATGCCATTAGGCTTTACAATTCAACCGCCAGGACTTAAGAACTTTTTAAAAGCTATTATTAATGCTTTTTGAGATAGTGATTTAGATGCATATCATATTTTTTACTGAGTTAAGTATTGTATGTAATTAGTTTTGCTACAACAAGAGTGTGGGACATTAGAAAAAAAAGTTGAATTTCCCCATGGGGATGAATAAAGTATCTATCTATCTATCTATCTATCTATCATTGTGACAATGGAAAGGCCAAGGGCAGTGTGGAAATGGGGAGGAGAGTTGAAATGCCAAGCAATCAGAAGCTCAGGATAGTCCTTGCAGACAGACAGGTAGTACTAATATTATAATTATAATTACTACTACCACTGCAAACTACTACCACTACTACTGCTACTAGATCTGATGAAACTTTCGAGAAGAGGTAGTCTGAACAAAATTCCTTTGCATCGGAGGAGTGTTCATTACTTTGAATTAATTAAAGCTGGGACATTAACAGTGTTCTGTCTTTGGATTGTGCAAATACAAAGAAAACACTGCACTCCTTCCTTCGGAGTTTGCGAAGATTTGGCAAAACATTGAAAACTTTAACAAATTAGGTTTATGTGTATGGAGAGTATATTGACTGGCTGCATCAATGCAGAGAATGGTTGTAGATGGGTCATACGCTGCATGGAGGTTGGTGATCAGTGGTGTGCCTCAGGGATCTGTTCTGGGACCCTTACTCTTCGTGATTTTTATAAATGACCTGGATGAGGAAGTGGAGAGATGGGTTAGTAAGTTTGCTGATGACACAAAGGTTCCAGGTGTTGTGGATAGTGTGGAGGGCTGTCAGAGATTACAATGGGACACTGATAGGATGCAAAACTGGTCTGAGAAGTGGCAGATGGAGTTCAACCAGTGGCAGATAAGTGTGAAGTGGTTCATTTTGGTAGGTCAAGTATGATGGCAGAATATAGTGTTAGTGGTAAGATTCTTGGCAGTGCGGAGGATCAGAGGAATCTTGGGGTCCGAGTCCATAGGACACTCAAAGCTGCTGCGCAGGTTGACTCTGTGGTTAAGAAGGCATACGGTGCATTGGCCTTCATCAATTGTGGAATTGAAGTTAGGAGTTGAGAGGTAATATTGCAGCTATATAGGAGCCTGGTCAGAGCCCACTTGGAGTACTGTGCTCAGTTCTGGTTGCCTCACTATAGGAAGGATGTGGAAACCGTAGAAAGGGTGCAGAGGAAATTTACAAGTATGTTGCCTGGATTGGGGAGCATGCCTTATGAGAATAGGTTGAGTGAACTCGGCCTTTTCTCCTTGGAGCGACGGAAGATGAGAGGTGACCTGATAGTGGTGTATAAGATGATGAGAGGTATTGATCGTGTGGATAGTCAGAGGCTTTTTCCCAGGGCTGAAATGGCTAACACGAGAGGGTACAGTTTTAAGGTGCTCGGAAGTAGGTACAGAGGGAACGTCAGAGGCAGGTTTTTACGCAGAGAGTGGTGAGTGCGTGGAATGGGCTACCAGTGACAGTGGTGGAGGTGGATATGATAGGACCTTTTAAGAGACTCCTGGATAGGTACATGGAGCTTAGAAAAATAGAGGGCTATGGGTAACCCTAGGTAATTTCTAAGATAAGGACGAGTTTGACACAGCATTGTGGGCCAAAGGGCCTGTATTATGCTGTAGGTTTTCTATGATTCTATGTTTCTATGCCTGGTATAGAAACACCAATGCCCTTGAACAGAAAGTCCTACAAAAAGTAATGGATATGACCCAGTCCATCACATGTAAAGCCCTCCCCAGCGATGAGCTCATCTACATGAAGCATTGTCTCAGGAAAGCATCATCCATTATCAGGAACCCCCATCACATGGCTTGTGTTCTTCTCACTGGTGCCACCTAGAAGGAGGTGCAGAACCCTATTGGAAATGATAGGCTTTATAAAGCACGGGTAAGGCCTCACTTCAAAAGTTGTGAGCAGTTTTAGGCTCCTTATCTAAAAAAGGATGTCAGGACATTGGAGAGGATTTAGAGGAAGTTCACGAATGTGATTCTGGGAATGACAGGTTTACCAAATATGGAGCGATTAATGGCTCTGGGCCCTTACTCACTGGAATTTAGAAGAATGAAAGGAGACCTGATTGAAACCTATTGATTGTTGAAAGGCTTCAATGGAGTGGATGTGGAGAGGATGTTTCCTATGATGGGAGGGTCAAAGACCTAATGACTCAGTCTCAGAATAGAAGGATGTCCATTTGGAAAGGAGATGAGGAAGAATTTCTTTAGCCTGAGAGTGGTGAATTGTGGAATTTGTTGCACAGGTGGCTGTGGAGACCATGTCATTGAGTATATTTAAGGCAGACGTTGATAAGTTCTTGCATCAAGTGTTACAGGGAGAAGGCAGGAGAATAGGACTGAGAGGGAAATGGAATAGCCATCATGAAATGGAACAAACCCAATGGGCCTAATGGCCTAATTCTGCTCCTATATCTTACGGTCTTAATAATCCATTAATGCATGTCTGCATTTATTCCTGATTTCTACTGACAATTGTGCAAAGGAAGTAATTATTCTACTGACAGAAGTTCTTATAATGGAGGAAAGTGAACTAATATTATAATTAATCTGATATAGCAAGAAAACCATGGCTTTGCACAATGTTACGAGCTCGGTTGCCATAGAGGACAGACAAGCAAGTAGCTTATGATAACACTTGAGATTCTGCAGTTGCTGGAAGTCCAGAATACAAACTGAAGAACTCAGCAGGTCAGGCAGCATCTATGGAGAGGAATAACCAGTCAAAGGACTGGCCACATTGAGCTTATATTAAATATCTTACCAAAATTTAGTAGATAACTTAGGAAACATGTACTATTGTAGGCAGGCTGTGAAAAATCAAAGGAAAATCTTTACATTGAAAGTATTACTGCAGGTATAAGTCAATAAGACATGTTGTGAACATTCAAACCAGCTACATGTATGAAGGTGGAACACAGTAACATTTAGAAATACTTTTAAAAGATTCAAAGTCTTTAACTGATATTCCTCCAATTTGCATGCTGATGAGAGCTCCAAAAAATCTTAACATGAAAAAATGAGATTACTGTTCTCACACTTTTCTCAGACTTGCCATTTTTAACACATAAAAAACTGTTTGTTCTCAAAACTTGAAGCAATGAAAATCACTTGGGCAAAACAGTTTTGCTGTTATGGAAAGCACACACACAGAAACATTCTATAAGCAGAACTCCATGATGTCATCACATGGGAGCTGTTGAGTGCAGATTGGTTCTGAAAAAATTGCAGATAAAATGGTCTTGAACCACTACCGAAACCCAGGATTTTAGCCAATGAGTACAGATAAAATAGTCTTGAAACACTACTGAAACCCAGGATTTTAGCCAATGAGTACAGATAAAATAGTCTTGAAACACTACCAAAACCGAGGATTTTAGCCAATGAGTACAGATAAGAACTTAGAAACAATTTTCTTAAAGCTCTATATAAAAATAAAAGTTCTATTCTCATAAATAGTGCGGGTATGTTATCAAGTTATTGATTTAGTGGGTAGAAAATACAAACAATTTAAAAATCGATCAATGTCTTCAGCTTCACGCTCTTCGTCATTATCCTGTTGGAGTTTACAAACACTATTGTATTTTTCTAGTGTCGAGGCATTTTTTAACTGCTAGGTATTTAGATCTAGTGGTCGAGCACCTCTGCTCCATCTGCAAAAGCAAAACTTCCCAATGCCCAAACATTTTAATTTTGATTTCCATTTCCATTAAGACATGTTGGATTATGGCCTCCTCCTGTGTCAAGATGAGGCCACCCTCAAGGTAGAGGAGCAAAACCTTCTATTCCATCTGATTAAAAAAAAGCTTCCCTCCTTCTCCCCTCTTCTACTCCCCACTCTGGCCTCTTGCACCTTCTCACCTGCCTAACACCGAGCCTTGGGTCCTCTCTTCTTCGATAAGACCATCAAATATAGGAGCGGAAGTAGGCCATTTGGCCCATCGAGGCCACTCCACCATTCCATCAGGGGCTGAACCAATTCTTCCAGTCATCCCCATTACTCTGCCTTCTCCCCATACCCTTTGATGCCCTGGGTAATCAAGAACTTATCTATCTCAGCCTTAAATGCACCCAATGACTTGGCCTCCATAGCTGCTCGTGGCAACAAATTCCACAGATATACCACCCTCTGGCTAAAGTAATTTTTCCATATCTCTGTTCTAAATGACGTTCTTCAATCCTGAAGTCATGTATTCTTGTCCTAGACTCCCCTAACATGGGAAATCACTTTGTTATATGTAAGGTTACTGCAGGACCCTGAAGGAGAAGAAGCAGGGCCCTGGACACGGGACAGGGGGCTCCGAGTTGCAGTGAGGGTAGAGAGGAGTGGGCAAGCAGACCCGAGGTATCCCCAGTAGTGTCCGAGCCTGAAGGGTTTAGGTGAGGGGGTATGGAGGTCTCGGAGGGTTAGGAAACTCCCAGATAAGTTGACCTATGTAGCGCCTGAGGAACAGGGCATGAGGGCTACTGTTTGGGGAGAAGTGTCACTGTTTGTACCTGGATTGGGTTCTTGTTTCTGCAGGAAGGGTCGGTGAGTTATTTAGCAGTCATGAGGACATGACTTTTGTTGATGGGGGGAGAGTGTAAGGGGTTTCTTCTTTATGTTACTGCGTATGTTAATCAAAATGGCTTCTTTGTTAAAAGTAAAAATGCTTCTTTATTGTGCTTACTGGTGAGAGAGTGCTTCTTCTTGCAGTACAGTCTCGAAGCTTGTTTGGGTTGTAGTTACTGATAATGGGAATTGTATTAACTTATTAACTAATTGGGATAGATGTTATTCTCTCTTCTGGGTCTGTAAGCTATTATTGGCAGGCTTTTGTGGAGTTGGCACAAGGGGGAGAGAGAGAGAGGACGCGATGCTGTAAGCTGGGTGACAGAACAGACCCCGTGTGGGGGTCCGAGGCCAGGGTTTTCAGCGAGGAGAGGAGATGAAGATAGACGTGCCGGGGGTGCTTGGTTGATCACTTTGGGTGGTCCTGAGCTACGAGTCGAGGAGGTCTGAGGGGATTGAATGGTGGCCAGAAGACGTTGTTAATTGAGCTCCAACGGTTTTCTTTTCCTTCATATATACTGTATCATTATTAATCACTTAGTTCTAGTAATCTCTATAAAGTGTAATCATTTAATCGCATATGGTGTACTGTCTGTTATTTGGTGGGGTGGGGACATCACACAGCATCCACACAAGTTGATTACCCAGTTTGGCGGGGCCGAAGGCTGCTCCCCCCAGACGGAAGCGAGCTGAGCGAGCCTGAGGCTTACCGGGGGTTACACATATCTAATCTGTTCAGGCCTTGTAACATTTGGAATGTTTCTATGAGATCCCCCTCATTCTCATGAACTCCAGGGAAAACAGCCCAAGAGCTGCCAGACATTCCACATACGGTAACCCTCTCATTCCTGGAATCATTCTCGTGAATCTTCTCTGAACCCTCTCCAATGTCAGTATATCCTTACTAAAATAAGGAGCCCAAATCTGCACACAATACTCCAAGTGTGGTCTCACGAGTGCCTTATAGAACCTCAACATCAAATCCCTGCTCTTATACTCAATACCTCTAGACGTGAATGCCAACATTGTATTTGCCTTCTTCACAACTGACTCAACCTGGAGGTTAACCTTTAGGAGATCCTGCACAAGGACTCCAAAATCCCTTTGCATCTCTGTATTTTGAATTCTCTCCCCATCTAAATATTTGCCTGCCCAGTTTTTTCTTCCACCACAGTACATGACCATGCACTATCCAACTTCGTATTTCATTTGCCACTTCTTTGCCCATTCCCCTAAACTATCTAAGTCTCTCTGCAGGCTCTCTGTTTCTTCAACACTACCCGCTACTCCACCTATCTTTGTATCATTGGTAAATTTAGCCACAAATCCATTAATCCTATAGTCCAAGTCATTGACATACATCATAAAAAGCAGCGGTCCCAACACCAACCCCTGTGGAACTCCACTGGTAATGGACAGCCAGAATAGGATCCCTTTATTCTCACTCTCTGTTTTCTGCCAATCAGCCAATGCTCCACCCATGTTAGTAATTTCCCTGCAATTGCATGGGCTCTTATCTTGCTAAGCAGCCTCATGTGTAACACTTTGTCAAAGGCCTTCTGAAAATCCAAGTACAGCACATCTACTGCATCCCCTTTGACTACCCAGTTTGTAATTTCCTCAAAAAATTGCAGGCAGGACTTTCCTTTCAGGAAACCATGCTGGCTTTGGCCTATCTTGCAATGTGCCTCCAGGTACACTGTAATCTCATCCCTAAAAATTGATTCCAACTACTTACCAACCACTGAAGTCAGGCTAACAGGTCTATAGTTACCTTTCTGCTGTCTCCCACCCTTCTTAAATAGCGGAGTAACATTTGCAATTTTCCAGTCATCCGGTACAATGACAGAATCTATTGATTCTTGAAAGATCATCGTTAATGCCTCCACAATCTCTCCAGCCACTTCCTTCAGAACCCAAGGGTGCATTCCATCAGCTTCAGGAGATTTATCCACCCTCAGGCCACCTTCCCAGTCATAATTTTCACTGCACATACTTCACTTCCCTGACACTCTTGAATGTCCGATATACTGCAGGTGTCTTCCACGGTGAAGACTGATGCAAAGTACGCTTTCAGTTCCTCTCCCATATATTACAATATCTCCAGTGTCATTTTCTATTGGTTATTTCTTCAATGGTTTGATCAGGGCACGACTGTGCAAGCACGTAGACATCAGACAGTGAGAACAGCAAGAGGAGTTTAAAAGGAGACAGCCTTATAGAGCAGACGGTAGAGGAGCAGGCGTCGGAGAAAAGGGAGACAGAGTAGGAAGGCTTTGGCACAATGGGGCATCAATGATAACAGGTTGAGGCAAGGTAGATAGACAGGAAGTATGTGTGTGAGGCTGGTTTTCTGTGCTCGGTGTCAGATGTGGGAGGTCCAGGAGACTCCCAGCCTCCCGGACGGCCATATTTCCGCCAGATGTGTTGAGCTGCAGCTTCTAGGGACTGGATCAGGGAACTGGAGATGCAGCTCGATGACCTTTGTCTGGTCAGGGAGAATGAGGATGTGTTAGAGAGGAGCTATAGGCAGGTAGACACTCCTGGGCCTGGGGAGACATGTAAGTGGGTAAGAGGCAGGAGAAGGAAGGACAGGAGTCAGAGGCTAGAGAGTACCCCTGTGGCTGTACCACTTGATAATAAGTACTCCTGTTTGAGTACTGTTGGGGGGACAACCTACCTGGGGGAAGCAACAGTGGTCGTGCCTCTGGCACAGAATCTGGCCCTGTGGCTCAGAAGGGAAGAGGATGGCAGCAGTGATAGGGGACTCTATAGTTAGGGAGTCAGACAGGCGATTCTGTGGACACAGGAAAGAAACTCGGATGGTAGTTTGCCTCCCAGCTGCCAGGGTCTGGGATGTTTCTGATTGCGTCCAAGATATCCTGAAGTGGGAGGGAGAACAGCCAGAGGCAGTGGTACATATTGGTACCAACGACATAGGTAGGAAAAGGGAGGAGGTCCTGAAAGCAGACTACAGGGAGTTAGGAAGGAAGTTGAGAAGCAGGACCACAAAGGTAGTAACCTCGGGATTACTGCCTGTGCCACGTGACAGTGAGAATAGGAATAGAATGAGGTGGAGGATAAATGCATGGCTGAGGGATTAGAGCAGGGGGCAGGGATTCAGATTTCTGGATTATTGGGATCTCTTTTGGGGCAGTAGTAACCTGTACAAAAAGGACGGGTTGCACGTGAATCCCAGGGGGACCAATATCCTGGCAGGGTGGTTTGCTAAGCCTATTGTGGAGAGCTTAAACTAGGATTGCTGGGGATTGGAAACCAAACTGAAGAGATAGAGGAAGAGGTGGTTGGCTCACAAATAGAAAAAGCTTGGAGACGATGTGAGAGGGAGGATAGGCAGGTGATAGAGAAGGGACGCACTCAACCGATGGCTTGAGATGTGTCTATTTTAACGCAAGGTGTATTATGAACAAAGCGGATGAGCTTAGAGCGTGGATCAATACTTGGAGATATGATGTTGTGGCCCTTACAGAGACACGGATGGCTCAGGGGCAGAAGTGGTTACTTTGAGTGCCAGGTTTTAGATATTTCAGAAAGGACAGGGAGGGAGGCAAAAGGGGTGCGGGTGTGGCACTGTTGATCAGAGATAGTGCCATGGCCATAGAAAAGTAGGAAGGCATAGAGAGATTGTCTATGGAGTCTCTGTGGGTGTAAGTTAGGAACAGGAAGGAGTCAATAACTCTACTGGGTGTTTTTTATAGAGCATCAAATAGTAACAGGGTCATTGAGGAGCAGATAGGGAGACAGATTCAGGAAAGGTGTCATAATAACAGGGTTGTCGTAGTGAGTGATTTTAATTTCCCAAATATCGATTGGCATCTCCCTAGAGCAAGGGGTTTAGATGGAGAGGAGTTTGTTAGGCATGTTCAGGAAGGTCTCTTGACACAGTATGTAGATAAGTCTACAAGAGGACAGGCTGTACTTGATTTGGTATTGGGAAATGAACCTGGTCAGGTGTCAGATCTCTCAGTGGGAGAGCATTTTGGAGATTGTGATCACAATTCAGATATGTTAGGAAAGCATTTTACTTGGAAGCATAAATTGGAAACATATGTTCTCAGGGAAATGTACGGAAGAAATGTGGCAAATATTCAGGGGTTATTTGTGTGGAGTTCTGCATAAGTATGCTCCAATGAGACAGGGAAAGGATGGTAGGGTACAGGAACCGTGATGTACAAAGGCTGTAAATCTAGTCAAGAAGAAAAGAATTGCTTACGAAAGGATCAGAAAATTAGGTATTGAAAGAGAGCTGGAAGATAATAAGGCTAGCAGGAAGGAGCTCAAAAAGGAAATTAGGAGAGCCAGAAGGAGCCATTAGAAGGCCTTGGTGGACAAGATTAATTAAAACCCCAAGACATTCTACATGTATGATAAGAGCAAGAGGATAAGACGTGAGAGAATAGGACCAATCAAGTGTGACGGTGGAAATGTGTGTATGGAACCGGAGGAGATAGAAGAGGTACTGAATGAGTACTTTGCTTCAGTATTCATTACGGAAAAGGATCTTGCTGATTGTAGTGATGACTTGCAGCAGACTGAAAAGCTTGAGCATGTAGATATTAAGAAAAAGGATGTGGTGGAGCTTTTGGAAAGCATCAAGTTGGATAAGTTGCTGGGACCAGACAAAATGTACCCCAGGCTACTGTGGGAGGTGGGGGAGGATATTGCTGAGCCTCTGGCGATGATCTTTGCATCACAAATGGGGATGAGAGGGGTTCTGGAGGATTGGAGGGTTGCAGATGTTGTTCCATTATTCAAGAAAGGGAGTAGAGATAACCCAGGAAATTATACAACAGTGAGTCTTATTCAGTGGTTGGTAAGTTGATGGAGAAGATGCTGAGAGGCAGGATTTATGAACAATTGGAGAGGCATAATATGATTAAGAACAGTCAGCATGGTTTGTCAAAGGCAGGCTTTGCTTTACGACTTTTGGCTGTGTGGAGGATCAGAGGGATCTTGGGGTCCGAGTCCACAGGACACTCAAAGTTGCTGCGCAGGTTGACTCTGTGGTTAAGAAAACATAGGGTGCATTGGCCTTCATCAATCTTGGGATTGAGTTTAGGAGAAGAGAGGTAATGTTGCAGCTATATAGGAAGGTGGACAGACTCCACTTGGAGTACTGTGCTCAGTTCTGATCACCTCACTACAGGAAGGATGTGGAAACCATAGAAAGGGTGCAGAGGAGATTTACAAGGATGTTGCCTGGATTGGGGAGCATGCCTTATGAGAATAGGTTGAGTGAACTCGGCCTTTTTTCCTTGGAGCGCTGGAGGTACTCCTGATAGAGGTGTATAAGATGATGAGAGGCATTGATCGTGTGGATAGTCAGAGGCTTTTTGCCAGGGCTGAAATGGCTATTATGAGAGGGCACAGTTTTCAGGTGCTTGGAAGTAAGTACAGAGGAGATATCAGAGGTAAGTTTTTTTACACAGAGAGTGGTAAGTGTGTGGTATGGGCTTCTGATGACAGTGGTGGAGGCATGTATGATAGGGTCTTTTAAGAGACCTCTGGACAGGTATATGGAACTCAGAAAATTAGAGGGCTATGGGTAACCCTAGGTAATTTCTCAGGTAAGGACATGTTCGGCACAGCTTTGTGGTCCGAAGGGCCTGTATTGTGCTGTAGGTTTTCTATCTCAATTCTCTTTTACCCTTTATATACTTAAACAAAGCTTTTAGTATCTTCTTTGATGCTAGTTGCCAGCTTCCTTTCATAATTCATCTTTTCCTTCCTATTGACTTTCTTAGTTTCCTTCTACAAGTTTTGAAAAGCTTCTCAATCCTCTATCTTCCCATGAGCTTTGGCTTCCTTGTATCCCCTCACTTTTGCTTTTACTTTGGCTCTTACTTCACTTGTCAGCCAAAAAGTCTCCAAAAAGTCCTCACCCGCCTTCTCCTTGCAGGCCCCTGGGAGTCTCCGCACAATAGGGGTGTTGGTCCCTACCAGAATTGACACACCTCCAGTTGCAATTGGGTCTGGGCAAACCAGTACCAAGGCCTCATGAGCTTCGGACACTCCCACCTCGGCCTCGAAGAACTCCAGCCTCACAGACAAATAACCATCGTATGGGTAATCACAGGCACTGATACCCCAAATTTCCAGGGCACTGAAGGACGTTAAGTGTAAAGATGACAAATACTGATCATAGAACGAATGGCACAATAGCGTGACCTGCGACCCCGTGTCGAGTATGGCTTTTGTATCTATTCCCTCTATCTGGATGGACACACTGGATCGGGATCCCACCAATCCTTCTGGGATAGGGTCTTCTCCTCTCGGTGGTCCCGTGGCACATTGCTGGGAACATGCTTTTCCAGAGACTCCAGGCAGTTCCCTCACTGGGTCTCCTCTAAGTTTCCCAACCCCTCCTTCCTGCTGGGACACCCGCGGAGTCTCCCCCTGAGGGGCTCCTGGCCGGTCACATTCCCTCCTGAAGTGGTCCTCTTCCCCACAGTTATAACACTCACCTCGTCTCGTGGGTCCTTGGCCTCCCCTGGGCCTCTGTGATGTCCGTCCCTTCAGGGAGGGGCCCTCTCTGCCAGTCCCCTCACGTGGAAGGACCCCACCTGCCTCGACTCCCCCCCCCTCACTATCTCCTGATTGGAGTTGGCCACAGTCACTTCACTACAAGGGGCTACCATGGAGGACTGCACCGTACTGACAGAGCTCTCTTCCGACCCCAATGCATCCTCCTCGTTCCTCACCTCTCTGAGCAACTGCACAAAAGATGGGGGGACCGTGATCTATGGGACTGCTGGAGACTCATAGCAATCTCATCATGCCTCTGGGTGCCCCGGGCTTCCTGGTCTATCCTGATCTGATTCACCTCCATCTCCAAAATGACCCCCCGTTGTCTCAAACAATTTATCCTTCGCTCTACCCAGAAAAGATACTCAGAAAGCGTTTCCCCTTCTTCCTGACGTAGGCTCCGAAACCCCCTTAAAAGCTCCACCGTGCCCCCTGTCAGACCAAAAGCCTCCTCCAATGCCTCTGGATACACCCTCCAGGTAGCCAAGGGGTTGCTGCCTTTCACGCCTTTTACCACCTCCGCTGCCACCCCTCTCAAGCTGTCAACCAATCTCTGCTGCTTCTCTTCCTCAGAACACTGCCACTCACCCAGCAGCCGAGAGACGTGCTCTACCCTGGGCTCATCATCTTCCTCCCCTTCCGGGGTAGGAGACCTTCCTGAGAAAATTCTTAACTTCTGACGAGGACCCGCCGTCTTGTTCACCAAGGAGTTAATAGCTGACGCCAACTCCGAACCCTTCCCCTTCCATGGGAGAGGGGGACCAATGAGATTTTCCAAATCTGACCACTCCCTTCCTTCATCCTACAAAAATGATGGGACTCGCTCTCAAAAATCTCCACCCCCAGCTGTTGGCAACTCCTCTGGTGTCCCAACAGACACGTCAAACTTTCCTCTGTGACAATGTGCACACCCCATGGCCCCGCGTCACTAAGGTCAACGATAGACGGTGGCAGTCCCACCACCGAGACGTCAGCACCAATCCGCGCTACCGCAAAGCTTAAATCCCCCATTTTACCCATCCTTCTGCCTACGATTTCGACCTTACCGATAGCTCTGACCGTACTCAAACATCGAATTAACACTTCGTCCGAGGTACGCATGTCCACCCCACTTAATACACAGGCAGGACTAACCAATACTCCCTCGATCTCACACCAGAGTTCAGTCCTATCCGAATCCATCTCCCCTCGTTTAAACTGGGGCAAATTACCCCATATGTGACAAATTCAAATCCCAGATGAGAAACCCCACAAATGTAGCCTCCATGACCTAAGCTGACCATCTTTTGCCTAGGGTGAACCACCGTCGGCCCGCCAATAGTGCAATACTTCAGTGTAAATATGGTGTAATGCCCCCCAGTACACGCTCGCATCACAAATATCAGACAATACACCCAAAAACGAGTAAATAATTGCAACTTTATAGTTTTCACTTAGTGATGGGTTAGTAGAAACAGATAATCTAAAGGTGCCAAAGTAAATAAGTTCATCAGTTTGTGCACATAATAGTTTAATACGTTGGAGCTCACGCTTCCGGTTCCATCCACAACGACCTTCCGAGCCTTCGGCCACCGTCTGAACCGTCGACATCCAGTATCCATCGCTCTGGAACCGCTGGTCCCCTCCTTACACGTCTGTCCTCCTCGCTCACCTCCCGAAAAAGACCACAAACTCCCGCTCAGCTTACACATACAAGATAGCATAACAATCCTCCATTGGTTATTTCCCCCCTTAGCAGTAGCCATAACCTAAACATACCAGACACAGAAACCCATTACAGCATTACAGAGCAGCCATTTTGTTAGCCTGAACAGTTAACACCACTGTTACTGGTACTGAGAGTCCTATATATCTGTCTTGCACTTCCCTCATTTTTCACAGAAACTCCAGCCATTGCTGGTCTACTGTCCTTCCTGCTAATGTTCCTTTCCAGTCAACCTTGGCCAGTTCCCCTCTCATGCCATTGTAATTTCCTTTGTTCCAGTGAAATACCAACACATTTCCCTTTCTCTAATAGCCCATTCCTCTCCTATCAGATTCCTTCCTTTCCAGCACTTTATCTTTCCTAACCACCTTACATCACCTACCACTTTCTAATGATTTCCCTTCCTCTCCTCTTTCCTTTTTATTCTGGTGTCTTTCCTTTCCAGTCCTGATGAAGGGTCTCGGCCTGAAACATCAACGGTTTGCTCTTTTCTATCGATGCTGCCTGACCTGCTGAGTTCCTCTAGCATTTCACAACTGTGCCCACGTGACATAGGATAAACAAAACAAGAAAAGCCAGTGAAACAATACTGTCAAATATCAAGATTTTAATGAAGGGGTTTTTGGAGTTCTGAGGACTAGTAAACTTCATGAGCTTACAACAGGAGAAGCAGTTGCCAAGACAGTCACCATTTGCCAGTTGTATTAAGCAAGACTGTCAGAAAACCAGATGAGAAATACTGTACCACTACACATCCCCAGCTCGGAGCAAACAACCCTGACCGGTAAGATGAAATAGTTATGGAAACAGCAGTGAAAATCCTTCTACACCTGAGTGCCACTGGCTTTTGGAGTCTCCAGCCAATGATAGTAGTGAAGACCAAGAGAGAGCTACTGACAAGATGAAGGAAGTTCTGAACACTGCTGAAGATGGAGGACTTTCATTGCTAACCTAAATACTAGCAGCATAACAGGCAGTAAGAATATGCCCAAACCACAGAACTCTTAAATTCCATTCTTTTTCCAGAGTAAAATAGGATTATGATCCTTTGTGAATCATTATCTATGTTTTAGTCTGGAGTGGATCGCTTCTGCATTGGATGATTTCATTCTTTGTGAATGTTTCTTTTGGAAAACTTAGAAAAAGCTGTCATGGAAATTATTATTCTTGCCCAGTCTGGGATAGCTTATGCTTCAAATCAATGAGGCTGAGTTGATTCTTTTTAAGGCAAATTCTGTGCTTTTCATCCTTCTGCTAACCCGAGTGCTCCACAAAAACCAGAACCCATACTGCGGATTAGAGTCTGGGCCCCACGATCATGATTGACGTTGAAGTCACGGGGGAAAACAAGGAATAGTAAAGTTGAAAGCTAGAAATTCAGAGAGTGTATGCAAGTTAAAACTGTGGAGACCAATCGGGTCAGGTTTCTAACAGCAGAGCAGGACTTTTCCTTTTAACCAGTAATGCACATTTGTAACTTCTTCCAGGAGTGATTCCTGATTGCTCCTTGGAACAAGATGATCCTCTGGATAAACTTTGTCACTGAAGTTCTAGGCTGAAAAACTTGTAATACATTGGAGATTGTATAAATTTGGAAGTAACTGTAATGGAAGAATAAAGCTACCAGAAGAATTCTGGGATGAGCAGAATCTGTGGGAGGAAACAAATTATTGATATTTTGGGTTGAAACTAAGATCGGGACAGCATCATGACAGTTGTGTGTCTCTTTGGTGCTATTTTAAGAAGCTCCAGAAATATTGTGAAGTTATAATCTGCAGAATAAAGCAATGGTGGGTTGCCTTGTGCTAACACGTGCTTTCAATTAACATATTTTATTTTATAAAGTGATACAGCACAGCGGCAGGATGTAGATATGTCTCTACCAAAGGACATGTAAACAGCCCCTTCCCTCCACTAGCCTGCAGGTCATCTTTGGGCAAGGTGTAACCTAATTAGCCAAACCCCCTGCCCCCGATCAAAGTCATGTGAAGCCATGGGGTCAGGTGTTGTTATGAAGGTGTATGGTATGTTGGCATTCATCAACTGTGGGATTGAGTTTAAAAACCAAGAGGTAAAGTTACTGCTATATAGGACCCTGGTCAGACCCCACTTGGAGTACTGTGCTCAGATCTGGTCGCCTCACTACAGGAAGGATGTAGAAACTATAGAGAGAGAGCAGAGGAGATTTACAAGGATGTTGCCTGGATTGGAGGGCGTACCTTATGAGAATAGGTTGAGTGTACTTGTCCTTTTCTCCTTGGAGTGATGGAGGGTGAGAGGTGACTTGATAAAGGTGGAAGTGGATACAATAGGGTCTTTTAAGAGCCTCTTAGATAGGTACACGGAGCTTATAAAAATACAGAGCTATGTGCTAGGGAAATTCTAGTCAGTCCTCACAGTAGTTTCCATGATTAGCACAACATTGTGGGCTGAAGGGCCTGTAATGTGCTGTAAATTTCTATGTTCCAGTCTCTTCCAACTTGAGGGGAATAATCCTACATGTATTCACCTTATCTATACCCCTCATAATTTTGTATATCTCTAAAGAATCTCCCATGTGATCGATCCTTCAAGACTACCCTACAATACAGGTCCATGTCGAAAGTTTTGCAGAAGTTTATGTAGGCAATGTCTACCACCAATCTGTTTACCATTCATCCATCTAATCTCAATTATGTATAAAGTAGTAGGATGTATTGTCAGCAGTACTATGAAGCAGCAATTATTCAACATTTGGTATGGGAGGGGGAGCCCCGCACAAGCTCAAAGTAACCTGCAGAAAGGTATGAATTCAGTTAGCTCCATCACGGGCATTAGCCTCCTAAGCATACAGGACATCTGCATGGAGCAATGTCTCACAAAGGTGGTGTTCTTCATTAAGGACCCCCATCACCCAGGACATGCCCTCTTCTCATTGACACCATCAGGAAAGAAACATAGAAACATAGAAAGCATAGAAAACCTACAGCACAATATAGGCCCTTCGGCCCACAAAGTTGTGCCGAACATGTCCTTACCTTAGAAATTACTAGGCTTACCCATAGCCCTCTACTTTTCTAAGCTCCATGTACCTATCTAAAAGTCTCTTAAAAGACCCTATCGTATCCGCCTCCACCACCGTTACCGACGGCCCATTCCACGCACTCACCACTCTTTGTATAAAATACTTACCCCTGACATCTCCTCTGTACCTACTCCCAAGCACCTTAAACCTGTGTCCTCTTGTGGCAGCCATTTCAGCCCTGGGAAAAAGCCTCTGACTATCCACATGATCAATGCCTCTCATCATCTTATACACCTCTATGAGGTCACCTCTCATCCTCCTTCGCTCCAAGGAGAAAAGGCCAAGTTCACTCGAGCTGTTTTCATAACGTATGCTCCCCAATCCAGGCAACATCCTTGTAAATCTCCTCTGCACCCTTTCTATGGCTTCCACATCCTTTCTGCAGTGAGGCGATCGGAACTGAGCACAGTACTCCAAGTGGGGTTTGACCAGGGTCCTATATAGCTGCAACATTACCTCTTGGCTCCCAAATTCAATTCCATGATTGATGAAGGCCAATACAACATATGCCTTCTTAATCACAGAGTCAACCTGTGCAGCTGCTTTGAGTGTCCTATGGACTCGGACCCCCAAAAAAACTGTTTTCATTATTGTATATTGCTTTGTATTGCTGCCACATAACAACAAGTTTCACAATCTATGCCGGTGATACTTGACCTGAATCTGACTGTCAATAACTCAGTTATTAATGATGAGAACAAAACAAGTACTGTAAATGCTGGAAATCTGAAAGAAAAACGGGAGATACTGGAAACATGCAGGTTAGGTAGCATCTGTGGAAAAAGAGAAACAGAGGTAATATTTCAAGTCTGTAACCTTTCATCCAAACCAATGCCAAATTCAGGTTTCACCAGAACTACTTGGCTTCAGACCTCATCACACACTTGGTCAAAACATAAATCAAATCGTGGGATGTTGATTCCTATTCCTACATATTGTTCCCTGAATTTAATCCTGGGCATTATCCATGTGGTGCTTAAATGTTTCCGATGGGATTTCTTGAGTCTGCTTCACCATTCCATCATTAATTTATTTTCCAGTTCAACCCTGTTCTGGGTGGCAGGGTGGAGATACATCTCTACTCAAGGTCACAGGTCATCTTTAGGCAAGGTGTAACACTTGCTGAACCCCCCCAATCAGGGTCATGTGAAGCCATGTGGATATCACAAGTCTTGGTTATGTAACTACTGATGCCAGGAAATCTCGGAAAAGTGTTGATAATGCCTGGGGTCACATGTCTTGTAAAGACACTGCCCAGAAGAAGGCAAGCCACTTCTGTGGAAAAATTTGCCAAAAACAATTATGGTCATGGAAAGACTATGATCACTGGCATTATACAACATTGTACATAATGAACAAACTACCCTATTCTCCTCCCTTCGCCCCGTAACCATTGATATGCTTTCTAATCAAGAACCTGCCAACCTTTGCTTTAAATATAGCCAATATTGACTAAATGAACTGTAAAATGCCCCAACTGCAGGAGTTAGAAGTGGGGAGTCCTGATAAAGATGTGGAAGATTAAATAGGAGTAATGATTGATGATTAGCACAGACTTTGTGGGCCAAAGGGCCTGATTCCATGCTGTCAACAGTACATTGCAAAAGCCTTAAGCACATATGTAGTGTGCCTAAGACTTTTGCACAGTACCGTATTTGTCAACATGGAGCTGACAGCGAGGTTGTAAGTCTGAGGGGAACAAAGGATGTTGAAACAGCAAGGATGGAGCGCCGTGGGTGGGGTGTGCAACAGGAATGGCAGGGGAAGGGTGGTGGTGTGGGTGCAGATACATCCAGACCTGAGACACCAGTCAAGATAATTTGATTCAAAACAATTGATGTATTGATCATTACAGAATGTCTCTCTGGTGCTTCCCACATCCTCCTCTTTCCCTTCCCCTTTTCCCAACCATGATTCCCCTCTCCCTGACCCCTTCCCACTTTCAGTCCACAACAGAGACTCATATCAGAATCAGATTTATCATCACTCACATATGTCATGAAATTTGTTTCATTTTTGTGGCAGCAATACAGTTCAATATATAAAATTTCTACAGTACTGACCAAGAGCTTTAGGAAAGCTAACTATATATATGTCTAAGACTTTTGCACAGTACTGTCACTCTGGACCGAAGAGCAGAAGTCCACGGGTGATGGTGAGTGCCTTCACATGAAGGCATTATGTGACTGAGGTGTCAGGAAAGTGTGTGGTGAATCTGAACTCAACAGTTATGAACAATAAAACACTCCAATGCTTGGAGTGATCAAAGGAAGATGGCTGCTTTGGTCAGAGATCGATCATCTCAGGGCAACAGCCTACACACAAACGCCTGCAGCTTCTTCGTCATATATATCTTTAAAATAAGTTCAAATAAAGGGAATTAAAGGAATGAGAGTGAGGAAGTGGGTGGTTATGCTGATTAAATTAAATGGCCTCTGTTATATGAAATGAAATTGAGTTTGTAATAGCATACAAAGACAATTCAGTGCTTAGCAACCTCACTGTACTTAAAAAGCAATTTTATTTGGCTTCTGAGTCCCTAGGGTAAATATTGCAAAATATATTTCTTTAGTTCGTTTATGATATTTTAAATTCTATCTCAAACTTCCAAACTTTTATATTTGTGTACAACATTATATTAAAGTGATTTTTTTTAACTTTCTAGTTTTGTGACTGAGAGAATGTATCAACAAAGTTGACTATTTACTATCCTGTACTTCAAGGCTTGGAATTTTCTAAGGAAAAATAGTCATTAGATTAAGGAAAAGGGAAGCCAATGTTATGTAGATGGGATTATGGGCAGCTTTCTTTGAGAGGAGTGATGTGAAGACTGTGATTTCAACCTCTTATCCAGAGACATAGGAGTGTCTGCTAAGCTATTACCTTGATGCAGTACCAAGGAAGTAGTTCCTTTCCTTTCTCCTATGTACCTCCCAAGGACTGCTCCTCCTTCCCTTTCTCCTATGGTCCACTCTCCTCTCCTATCAGATTCTTTCTTCTCGAGATATTAACCTCTTCCACCCATTTGGTTTCACCTATCACCCTCCAGCAAGCCTCTTTCCCAGCCTCTCACCTTTTTATTCTAGTGTTTCCCCCTTCCTCTTCAGTCCTGAAGAAGAGCCTTGGCCCAAAATATCAACTGTTTATTCATTTCCATAAGCGCTACATGACATGCTGAGTTCCTCTATCACTTTGTGTGTATTGCTTTGGGTTTTCAGCATCTGCAGATCTTCTCGAGATTGAAATTTGCCAATGGTGTCTTTTTTTAGATTAGATATTAAACCTTGAATTGGCTCTCTCAAGTGTATGTAAACGATCCTGAGATAGAGTTTGAAACTCATTTCTATCCATCGGACTGCATTGTATTTAGTTCCTTGCAGTGCCTGCCCTAAAGCTTTCCTTGTTGTTGTCTTAACCCAGTATTTCCAAAACCTTTTTTACCCTCATGCCCCCTAAAACACCTGATACTTGCCAATATCCCCCTAAAGCACTTACATACTTGCCATTGCCAATCTAAAGCACTATTACACTTGCCAAAGGCCCCCAAAGCACCTTCATATTTGCCAAGCCCCCTAAAGCACCTTGATACTTGCTAATGTCAGTTGTGCTGTGAGGATTACATTCCTTGACTTCTCTAGTGCCTTTAACACCATCCAGCCCAAGATCTTAAGGCACAAACTAACGGAGATGGGAGTAGACTCTCACATGGTGGATTGGATAGTGGACTACTTGACAGATAGACCTCAGTATGTGCGGTTGGGAGACTGTAGGTCTGACACGGTGGTCAGCAGCACAGGAGCGCCGCAGGGAACCGTACTCTCTCCGGTCCTGTTCACCCTGTACACATCAGACTTCCAATATAACTCGGAGTCCTGCCATGTGCAGAAGTTCGCTGATGACACGGCCATAGTGGGGTGTGTCAGGAATGGACAGGAGGAGGAGTATAGGAAACTGATACAGGACTTTGTGATATGGTGCAACTCAAACTACCTGCGTCTCAATATCACCAAGACCAAGGAGATGGTAGTGGACTTTAGGAGATCTAGGCCTCATATGGAGCCAGTGATCATTAATGGAGAATGTGTGGAGCAGGTTAAGACCTACAAGTATCTGGGAGTACAGTTAGACGAGAAGCTAGACTGGACTGCCAACACAGATGCCTTGTGCAGGAAGGCACAGAGTCGACTACTTCCTTAGAAGGTTGGCGTCATTCAAAGTCTGTAGTGAGATGCTGAAGATGTTCTATAGGTCAGTTGTGGAGAGCGCCCTCTTCTTTGTGGTGGCATGTTGGGGAGGAAGCATTAAGAAGAGGGACGCCTCATGTCTTAATAAGCTGGTAAGGAAGGCGGGCTCTGTCGTGGGCAAAGTACTGGAGAGTTTAACATCGGTAGCTGAGTGAAGGGCGCTGAGTAGGCTACGGTCAATTATGGAAAACTCTGAACATCCTCTACATAGCACCATCCAGAGACAGAGAAGCAGTTTCAGCGACAGGTTACTATCGATGCAATGCTCCTCAGACAGGATGAAGAGGTCAATACTCCCCAATGCCATTAGGCTTTACAATTCAACCGCCAGGACTTAAGAACTTTTTAAAAGCTATTATTAATGCTTTTTGAGATAGTGATTTAGATGCATATCATATTATTACTGAGTTAAGTATTGTATGTAACTAGTTTTGCTACAAGTGTATGGGACATTGGAAAAAAAAAGTTGAATTTCCCCATGGGGATGAATAAAGTATCTATCTATCTATCTATCTATCTACAGTACCTTCATACTTGCCATCATCACCTAAAGCAGCTTCATATTTGCAAATATTCCCGTAAAGCACTTTTATACTTGCCAATACACTCTTAGGCACACTTTCCGGCACCCCCTTAGTGTGAAAACATGTCTATCATTTGCAACATGAGAAAAATGATTCTGCTTTCAATTTTTATTTGTCTTTAAACCTAGCTTAAACAGTATCTGTGTGCTGTACAGCAGCTTCAATGTCAATGTGATCCTTGAGCTTGATGGTTTTTAGCAAGTGTTGAAATATCTGGCTCAAGCTGTGACAGCAAAAGCCTTAAGTCCCCACGTGAGACAATGTCCAAGTGATTTCAGTTTTGTTTGAGTATGTGGTTCACTGCATTAAAGCCTCTTTCGACCAGGTAGGATGGAAATGCATTGAAGACCAGGAAACTTTGGAAGACAGTGTAGCCACATACCACAAAAGCCGAAGTTCTTGAAAAACATTTTTGCTTCTTTGTCTTTCTGAATTTCGATAATATCTTTAGTGTGTCCTGTAACAATGGTGTAATCAGCAAATTTGAATATGACATTGGAGCTGTGTTTAGCCACACAGTAAGGTGAGTCCAACAGGGGACTAAGCACACAGCCTTGAGTTGCACTTGTGTTGATGGAGATTGTGGAGGAGATCTGAACAGACTGGGGTCTCCAAATGATGAAATCATGGATCCAATTGCAGAAGGAGGCATTGAGGCCAAGGTCTCGAATTTTAATGATTAGACTTGAGGGGGTTATAGTATTGAATGCTGAGCTGTAGACAATAAAGAGCACCCTCATGTTCCAGTGTTGAGTGAAGAGCCAATAAACTGGCATCTGCCGTGGACCTGATACAATGGGAGCCAAATTGGAGCTGATCCAATCATTTTTCAGGCAGGAGCTGATATGCTTCATCGCCATCCTCTCAAAACTCCTCATCACTGTGGATGTAAGTGTTACTGGATGATAGTCATTGAGGAAGGTTACCACAGTTTTCTTAGGCACCAGTGTAAGTGAAGACTGCTTAAAGCAGATGGGTAACTCAGACTGCTGAAGCAAAAGGTTAAAGATCTCAGCAAATACTCCAGCCGAATGATTAGCACTGGTCTTTAGTACTTGACCAGGTACTCCACCTGGGCCAGATGCTTTCCGTGTGTTCACCCTCCTGAAGGATGCCCTCACATTGGCCTCGGAGACTGAAATCAAAGAATCATCATGGGCTGTGGGAGTTTGTGATGGTTCCTCCATGTTTTCCTTGTCAAAGTGAGCATAGAAGGCATTGTGTTCATCTGGGAGCAAAGCCTTATTGCCGCCTATGTTGTTTGATTTCACTTTGTAAGAGGTGATAGCTTTCAAGCCCTGCCACAACTGTTAAGTATCCTTCAGTGATTCACGTTTAGTGTGGAATTGCCACTCTGCCTGTGAGGGAAATTTCCGGAGATCATACCTGTACCTCTTGTACCTTACTTGATTGCCAGAAATGATCTGGCCCTCAGCAGATTGTGGATCTCATCGTTCATCCAGACCTTGTAGTTGGAGAAGACTCTGAATGAGTTTGTACGGACATGCTCGTCTATGACTGTTTTCATAAAGTCTGTGACAATCATGGTGTGTTCATTTCAATCCACATGAATCCTTGAGCACTGGCTCAAAGCAATCCTGGAGCTGCTCCTCACCTCCCACGACCACCTCTTTGTTGCCCTTGTCTCTGGAGCTTTGCTCTTTAGCCTTTGCATGTTCGCAGGTCAGAGGAGTACAGCCGGGTGATCAGTGCAGTCTGGGCGGGGGTGGACCTAATGCGTGTATACTCATTCGGGGCAACTGTATTGTGGCATTGAGAAATTCTGCAGATGCTGGAATTCCAAGTCATAGAAACAAAATGCTGGAGGAACTTAGTAAGCCAGGCAGCATCCGTGGAAAAGGGTAAGCAGTCAACATTTCAGGCCATGTCCCGATGAAAAGTCTTACCCCAAAATGTCAACTATTTACTGTTTTCCACTGTGTGTGTGTGGTAGTGCCATACTTGCTTGTGACTGCATTTTAAGAATAAGTTTGAAATTCTTGGATAACAGACCTACATATGCAAGAGATTTCAAAAGACATCATAAGTTCACTGGGACAAGGGGAAGATTGCTGAGTACCTACTCTGCGGTATTACATTGGTACTCTTTATTTTTTATCTATGCCCTATATTTTTGTTTAATATGGGAATTAGTTTGGAAATATTTGAGGGAGGGTAATGCACACTATCTGTTGGGATGCCACCTGTTGAGGTCAGACTGCTTTTATAAAGTCATGGTGTGTTCATTTAAATTCACAGATGAGTCCCCGAGTCCTGACTCGAAGTGATCCTGTAGCTGCTCCTCTCCCTTCCATGACCACCAAGGTGATCCCGGAGTCAGGATCTGATTCACGCAAAAACCAGCCTTTCAAAGCACATCACTACAGTTGATGTAAGTGCCACCAACCAGATGGTGGTCATTAGGCAGGTTGGGCACCCATGCAAATAGATGTCTTTTTGAAGCAGGTGAGAACCTTGGACCGTAGAGATGAGAGTTGAATATGTCTGTAAATATTCTAGCCAGTTGGTTATGGATTTGCCTTTTTAAAGGATGTCCAGATCTGGCCTCAGAGACCAAAATTTTGGGTTATCTGAGATGTGCGGGCTGGCCCTATCAAAGTGTTCATAAGAGGTATTGAGTTTATTCAAAGTGATAGCTTTTGCCATTTATGCTACCCATTATTCAGAATATAACATTTTATTGAAAGGTGTATCAAGTACAAAGGTAGTGGGGTTATGTGTTGATTATACATGTGGCTTTGGCCACTATATCTGGAGTGCAATATTTGCTGAGAATGCTGATAAAAAAGGAGTCTCAAGGTTGTTTATGGCAATTATATGTACTTTGATCATAAACTTACTTTGAACTTATTTAAAGAAGAATGTAAATATTAGAGAGGACGGGAATCTATCTGCTGGATACTAGAGGAGCCAGAGATGACCTGATTGAAACAGAAAATTCAGAGGGGTACAGGAAAGAAATGAAGAAAAAATAAGTCATTATGTCTGAATTGGATTAATCATAGGTTGATGAGGGAAACCTGAATTAAAATTGCATTGGTTCTGGGGTCATAATATTTCAACCCTTCTTTGATATTGGCTTGATCCAAAGGACAAGAAAAAAAAAGTTATTATTTTGCCTTTGTTCAAAATAGGTTGTAAGCATATATTTTAGTCAGAAAGAGGTGAATCCACAGAATTCAGTGCCACAGTTGTCTATGGAGGCCAAGTTGTTGGGTATATTTAAAACAGAAGTTGCTAGGTTCTTCATTGATCAGGGCATGACAGAATATGGGGAGGAGATTGGGGCTGAGAGGGAAATGGATCAGCCATACACATAATTTAGGGATCAGGCAAATGATAAGTATAATTATGGACTTTAAGAGGACATTGACTGGATTGGCTGGTGGAATGCCATCCATGTAGATGACGAAAGTTATTGCAGGGAAGGGTGTAGCAGTATATGTTAGTAGGAATTGTGAAAAAGGCAATAATTTTTTTAAATATACAATTCTAAAGGGAGTGTTGGACCATAATTTAGGTTGGTATTAATCACCAACCTCTTCAAACACTCCATTACTGTGGAGGTAAGTGCTACAGGGTGATAGTCACTGAGGCAGGTCACAACACTCCTCTTGGGCACTGGTATAATTGAAGCCAACTTGAAGCAAAAGGGTACCACACCATACTAAAGCAAGAGGTGAAGGATCTCTGTGAACACTCCAGCTAGTTGATCAGGACAGGCCTTTAGTACTTGGCCAGGTACCCCATCTTTTCCATAAGACCATAAGACAAAGAAGCAGAATCAGGCCATTTGGGTCTGCTCTGCCATTTCATCATGGCTGAAACATTTTCCCTCTCCGACCCACTCGCCTACCTTTCCCCTGTATCCCTTAATTTTCAAGGGTTCACCTTCCTGAAGGTTGCTTGCATGCTTGTCTCTGAGACTGAAATCATACAGTCATCAGGGCACGTGGGTTCTTCCATGTTTTGATGGTCAAAGCGAGCATAGAAGGCATTGACCTCATCTGGTCTTTCATTGATTCTGTTATGGTTATTTTTCTATAGATTTATTGAATATTCCCACAAGAAAATAAATCTCAGGGTTGTATGTGGTGACATAGATGAACTTTGTTAATAAAATTTACTTTGAACTTTAAATCTTTGAAGGTGGCAGATATTTTGAGAAAATGATTAAGAAAAGAATATGGGGTTGTTGTGTTTACAGTGAAGATACAACACATAAACTAAAGGATTATCTTGAACCTTCATAAACTGTTAGCTGGCTTTAGATGTAGTAATACGTCTGTCCCTATGACTGGGATATAAAACAGCAGCGGCAGGAGAATTGTTTCTTCTCATAGTTAATCGTTACAATCTAGGCAGGAAAGTAAATCTAATCAGCAGGTTCAAAAGGGAATTGGATGAATAATTGGGAGAGAAAAAAATGTTACAGCTCCAAAGAAAAGAGAGTTGACTAATGCAAGTGGTGTAAGTAAAATCAGTTCTTGATCTAATTTCTCAAATTTGTTCACTATTCCGGCAATATCGAAGAATGCTAAAACAGATTTCTAGTTTCAATAAAAGGTATTTATCCAAAAAAAAAGGGTGGTGAAGCGAGATGCATCTCTAACAAATGAAGGGTAAAGTACTCTTTCCCTTCACTATCCTGCAGGTCACCCTTGGGTAAAGTGTAGTTCCCCACCCCCCCCCCCCCCCCACATCAATCAAAGTCACGTGAAGCCATGGGAGCAGATGGTGGATGGTTGTATGAGCAGCTCGTGCATAACACAAGTCCTAGTTATGCAACCACTGGCATAGGGAGACAATCTCTGAAGAGTATTGACTATGGCAGGGGTCACCCATTTTGTAAAGTCACTGCCCAGAAGAAGGCAATGGCAAACCACTTCCATAGAAAAATTTGCCCAGAACAGTGATGCTCACACAACACGGCACATAATGATGATAATGATGACGATATCAAAAAAGGGACATGCACTCTCCCCGTGTTGCCATCATCAGGGAGGAGATGGAAAACCCTGAAGACCCACACGCAATATTTTTTAAAAAGCTTTTTTCCCCACTGCCATCAGATTTTAGAATGGTGTATAAACTCATGGACACTACTTCATTATTCATCTTCTGTACTATTAATTTATATCTGTAACTTATATTAATTTTATACTTGTACTATACTGTTGCTGCAAAACAACAATCTTTACAACATAAGTAAATTGTAAAGATGACTTCCTGATTGGGAGACCTCAGTCAGTCCAGATCGGGAGCAGCATCTCCAACACCATCACACTGAGCACGGGGGTCCCCCAGGGCTGCGTGCTCAGTCCACTGCTGTTCACTCTGCTGACCCACGACTGTGCTGCAACACACAGCTCGAACCATATCATCAAGTTCACCGATGACACGACCGTGGTGGGTCTCATCAGCAAGAACGACAAGCCAGCTTACAGAGAGGAGGTGCAGCGGTTAACGGACTGGTGCAGAGCCAACAACCTGTCTCTTAATGTGAACAAAACGAAAGAGATGGCTGTTGACTGCAGGAGGGAACAGAGCGACCACTCGCCGCTGAACATCGACGGCTCCTCAGTAGAGATAGTAAAGAGCACCAAATTTCTTGGTGTTCACCTGATGGAGAATCTCACCTGGTCCCTCAACACCAGCTCCATAGCATAGAAAGCCCAGCAGCGTCTCTACTTTTTGCAAAGGCTGAGGAAAGTCCATCTCCCACCCCCCATCCTCATCACATTCTACAGGGGTTGTATTGAGAGCATCCTGAGCAGCTGCATCACCGCCTGGTTCGGAAATTGCACTATCTCGGATCGCAAGACCCTACAGTGGATAGTGAGGTCAGCTGAGAAGATCATCGGGGTCTCTCTTCCTGCCATCATGGACATTTACACTACACGCTGCATCCACAAAGCAGACAGCATTATGAAGGACCCCATGCACCCCTCATGCAAACTCTTCTCCCTCCTGCCATCTGGGAAAAGTCTCTGAAGCATTCGGGCTCTCACGACCAGACTATGTAACAGTTTCTTCTCCCAAGCTATCAGACTCAATACCCGAAGCCTGGACTGACACCTTGCCCTACTGTCATGTTTATTATTTATTGTAATGCCTGCACTTTTTTTGTGCACTTTACACAGTCCTGTGTAGGTCTGTAGTCTAGTGTAGCTTTCTCTGAGTTGTTTTTTTTACGTAGTTCAGTCTAGTTTTTGTGCTGTGTCATGTAACACCACGGTCCTAAAAAACGTTGTCTCATTTTTACTGTGTACTGTACCAGCAGTTATGGTTGAAATGACAATAAAAATGACTTGACTTGATATGTTAATTGTAATAAACGTGTTCAGATTTTGATCAGAGTGCAGCGGCAACAACCGGACTGGGACCTCCTTAGTGCAAGAGGTTTAGAATTTATCCAGCAGGATTTCTTAAATAAATATGTAGATAGTCATATTGGACCTTGTGTTATGATCCTGACCACTTGCCTATCAGTGGGAGGACAGTTATGGAGCAGTGACCACAGCTCCTTAAGTGTTAAGATAACCATAGATAAGCCTCAATTGCTCTGAACTGAGAATTTGGCCAATGCAACTGATGGCTTCCTGAATCGGCTGCAGTGATGACTGACTTCATGGCTGTGACTTCATTTTTGTGAACTTCATGCTATTTGCTTACTTTTATTGTTTGCACGATTTTTTCCCTCCACACTGGGTGTTTGACAGTCTTCTTTTAGTAATGTGTTCCAGTGGGTTTCTTTGTTTTGTGGCTGTAAGGAGATAATTCTCAAGAGTGTACCGGTATATAGTATGTATACTTTGATAATTGGTTCCATAAGGCTGTTCTCGCCAAGGATGGTAATGGAGACCAGCTCCCATTATATATTAAGTGCTCCCAATGGCCTGAGCCTCAAATAGCCTCTGATAGCCAAGTCTAGCTCTTGGCCTTTACAAGTGGCTTAGCTACTAAACCCAAGAGAACTGTTTCTACTGACAGAAGAAGAGGCAAAGGTGGGTTACTGGTGGCTGAAATCAAGTTGCTTCAGGCAAATGGGACTCGTCAGTCATGGTTAACAGCTCATCTAGGAGAAGGCAAAACTTTGCTGCCTTGTAGCTATACCCATTCATGGGGAAGTCTTCAGGAGTAAACACTGAGGGAAAAATCCAGAACTGGAGTCCCTAAGGCAATCCTACATTGAATTTAGTGTTGACTGGCAACTCCTGCGATGCTGCTGGTACCCAACTGCATCGGTCCTTTGGGTTCATCAGCTGTGTGGAGAGGGGGAGCTTGCTTCATGAGCAACAGCTTGCGCTCCGTATCGCACAGCCCAGGCTTGTGTATCTAGACAGCAAGCATGCAATATCCATGATCAACTCTGACCGATGGAGGCCCTCACCTCACCTCACCTCACTTTTTTATTCAATGTACTTTGGTAAGGATAAGTATGGACTTTGCTTAAGTAAGAGTATTAGGCAGGAACTAGGGCAAGAAAGTTAGTAAATGCAGTGGGCAAGTCCACATCTGACATGTGCTGTCTGTTTGAAAACCAACTACACAGAGTACAGAAGAGTATTCTGTTCCAGTAAGAAGAAAGGACAAGGATGGCAAGATAAGGGAATGTTGCATGTTAAAAGAAGTGATGAATTTAGTTAAGAAGGGAAAGAAAACATGTAAGTTTACAAACAGAGCCCTTCAGGAAGGAAAGAAGGCCAAACAATGAAGAGAGAAAAGAACTCAGAAAGAGCATCAGTAAAGATAGGAGGGACTACAGTTCTTGGCAAGTAGGATTAAAGAGAATTCCAAGACATTCTATACATATATCAACTAGTGAGCTAGTAGGACCACTCAAGGATAAAGGAGAGAACATGTGCTTGGAGGTGGACTATATAGGTGAAGCCCTAAAAGAGTACATTCCCTCTGTATTTACCAAGGAGTAGGACATTAAAGATAGGGAATTCATGGTGGACATTTTGAGTTAAAGAAGGACATACCTTTGTATCTCTTAAAGAACATTAAATTTGATAGGTCACAGGGCCTGATAGCATCTACCCTCAGTTATTGAGAGAGGCATGGGATGAGATTATTGGAGCCTTCACCAGTATTTTCATGCCCTCTCTAGCCATAGACAAGATCCCAGAGTTTTGGTGAGTAGCTAATTGTTCAAGAAAGGAAACAGGGATAATCCTGGGAACTATAGACCAGTGAGTTTCATGTCAATGGTGGGAAAGAAAGAAGAGAGAATTTTGAGAGATAGGAAAACCAGGGACTAATTAGGGAAAGTCAGCATGGCTTTCTGTGGAGCATGTCAAGTTTTAGAGGAGGTGATCAAGGGGACTGAAGAAGGTAGAGCTGTGGACGTTGCCTGCATTGATTTTAGTCAGGTATTTGACAAGGCCCCTCCTCAGAGCTCGTCCAAAAGATTAAGAGGCATTGGTTCCATGGTGAATTTGCCATTTGAATTCCGAATTGCCTTGCCCATAGGAGACACAGGGTAATGGTTGATAGGATCTATTCTGATTAGAGGTCTGTTACTGGTGGTGTTCCATAGATTCAGATTCAGATTCAGTTTATTGTCATTTAGAAACCACAAATGCAATGCAGTTAAAAAATGAGACAACGTTCCTCCAGAATGATATCACAAAAGCACATGACAAAACAGACTACACCAGAAAATCCACATAACATTTGGCAATCCCCAATCCAGAGTCCGGAGATGCTGCTGCGTATTAATATCACTCTACCGTCTAGCACGTTCCCCGGAAAGGAGCTTCAAATCCATCAGACAAAAACAAGACCAAAAACTAAAGCTACAAGACCTGCACAAAACCACATAGTTTCAACATATAGTTACAACAGTGCAAACAATAGCATAATTGATTAAAAAAAAACAGACTATGGGCACAGTAAAAATAGTACAAGATGTTAAAGTACTGTAAGTTCAAAAGAAATCACCATAGTTTCCACAAGTCCCCAGGGTCCCGACAGACTCGTCATCCCATGCCGGCGGCAGAAGGAAATACCCCTGCTATGGACTTCAAGGCGCCGCCTGACTCAGCCTCGCAGACACAGCACACAATGGAAGCTCCGTCGAAACCAGCCTCGCAGACGCAGCACACACCGAAAGCGACCTGAGTCCGTCGAACCTCCGAGCCGACGACCATCTCCTCCGGCACAGCTTATCCAAGCACCATCCTCTGCCGAGCGTATTAAAACAGCCCCGCCAACGGCCATTGGCAATGCAACCCTGAGGACTGGCGGCCTGTTCTTCCCAGCAGAGTCCCGGATCTCGCAGCAGCAACGAAGAAGGTCTTCCTGGAATTTCCTGATGTTTCTCCATGCTTCCATGTCCATTTTCAATCGATTATGATTGCGCACGGCACCCCACTTCACAAATAACAGATAATCAGTTCCAGAGTGGCCGCTGCAAGCTGCGTCGTGCCGCCATCTTGGATCACAATAATAGAGACCTGTACTATGAGCTACCTATGATATATATGAATTACCTGGTTGAAAATGTAGGTGGATGAGTTAGCAGATTTACAGATCATATGAAAATTTGAGGTTTTGTAGACAGAAGCCCACCACCCCCTCTCCTTCACCATTTCCCACCCCTACCCTCTCTCACCTTATCTCCTCGCCAGCCCATCGCACCCCTCTAGTGCTCCTCGCCCTTTTTCTTTCTTCTATGGCCTCTGTCTCTTTCACCAATTTCCTTCCCAGCTCTTAACTTCATCTCTCTCCCTTCAGGTTTCACCTATAACCTTGTGTTTCTCTCTCCCCTCCCCCCCCACTTTTAAATCTACTCCTCAGCTTTTTTTTCTCAAGTCCTACTGAAGGGTCTCGGCCTGAAACATCAGCTGTACTCTTTTCCATAGATGCTCCTTGGCTTGCTAAGTTTCTCCAGCACTTTGTGTGCGTTGTTTAGTTTAGTTGGGCATTTGATGACTAATTTATTCAGTTTGGCACAACATTGTGAGCTGAAGGGCCTGCTCTTGAGCCGTACTATTCTGTGTTCATGCTCTTTCTATACATACTGTACAATATAGAAGACAGCTCTACTTTCATCAATCACCCTTGACACCTTCTCAAAAATCTCTATCGAGTTAGTAAGTCAAGACTTGCCCCGCACAAAGCTGTGTTAGCTCTCCCTAATTAGGCCATAGTTTTCCAAATCCTCATAAATCCTATCCCTAAGAATTCTCTCCAGTAACCTCTCTACTATTGATTTGTGATTCATCTGTCTATAGTTTCCAATATAATCGCTGGTTCCCTACTTGAATAATAAACAACATTAGATACTCACCAGTCCTCTGGGATCTCACCTGTGGCTGTGAGGACACAAGATATTGACCAAGGCACCAATAATCTCTTCACTTGCCTCTCTCAATAACCTGAGATATATTCAGTCAGGTCCTGGGGATTTACCCACCTTAATGTACTTTAAGAGACCAGACACTACCTCTTCCTTTACTTCAAAATGCCTGAGTATGTTAATACTTTCAGCACTGATTTCCCTATCTTCCATGTCCTTTTTGGTAAATACTATTGGAAAGTATTTTTTAAGTACCTGTTATATCCCCCCCACTTTATCTTTGAGTGGTCCTACCCTCTGCCTAGTTATCCTTATGTTCCCTGTGTATATATAGAATGCTCTAGGATTCTCTTTAATCCTATTTGCCAAAAACGTTTCATGGCTCATCCTGTCTTTACTAATTCCATTCTTGAGTACTTTTCTGGCTTGTTTATAACCCTCAAGTGCTCTGTTTGATTCTAGTTTCCAAAGATTTACATACTTTTCCTTTTTCTTCTTGACTAAATTCATCACCTCCTTTAACATCTAAGGTTCTCTTATCTTGCCATCCTTGTCCAATTTTAAAAAATCATACCTGTTCTTACCTGTGCCTTCCCTCCAAAGCCTTAGAGTTTTGCACTCACTGCTTGCCAAGCTTGGTATACTTCAGCTCCAACTTCCCAAGTACAAGTTCCACAATGAAAAACAAATGACTCAGCAGCACCTTTACAATCTGCCTGCTCTCACACTGGCCCTCTCACACAATGGTTGTTCTACTGATAGCTCACTTTTGTTTATCTATTCAATTAAACTAATTCCTGATGAGACTTGCTGATTTAAATAGCTCCAACACTGCAATGATGACACTCTCTCACTTGCTACTTCAAAAGAACATACGTCTTCAGTCCATGTTCCGAATTCAGTTCCCTAGTCATCTTTCCCTGACATTTCCTTGAAACAATCAGATTGCCAGAAATACTCAACAGAAAATGCAGGAAAAGAGAGTCAACTTTGGTCCAAAATTTGTCCAAAACTTCTAAGAACAGAAAATAGCAAAAACCATTTAATTCCACCCTCATAGGATTACAGGATGAGAATTTCAAGAGTTCATCTGCCACTGATAATGTCATCAAATTTCTCTGTGTCCTCTAAGCATGATATTTTGAACATATCCCCACTTATTCCACAGAAGTTTGGTTCTCAATCTTCACTCCTGATGTCCTATCTCAAACTGAATCTCACATTGATATAACCCATTCTCAAACTGAATCTCACATTGATATAACCCATTCTCAAACGGAATCTCACATTGATATAACCCATTCTCAAACTGAATCTCACATTGATATAACCCATTCTCAAACGGAATCTCACATTGATATAACCCATTCTCAAACTGAATCTCACATTGATATAATCCGTCTCAAACGGAATCTCACATTGATATAACCCATTCTCAAACTGAATCTCACATTGATATAACCCATTCTCAAACGGAATCTCACATTGATATAACCCATTTTCAAACTGAATCTCACATTGATATAACCCATTCTCAAACTGAATCTCACATTGATATAACCCGTTCTCAAACTGAATCTCACATTGATATAACCCATTCTCAAACTGAATCTCACATTGATATAACCCATTCTCAAACGGAATCTCACATTGATATAACCCATTCTCAAACTGAATCTCACATTGATATAATCCGTCTCAAACTGAATCTCACATTGATATAACCCATCTCAAACTGAATCTCACATTGATAGAACCCATTCTCAAACTGAATCTCACATTGATATAACCCATTCTCAAACTGAATCTCACATTGATATAACCCCTTTACTTTTACTAGCTTGTAAATTTAATTGTGTTACCACCCTCTGCCTGCAGCTATTTACTGCCTCTTCCCTGGGAAAAAAGAACCAATGCATTTTATATGAAATACAATGTTCAAAATGCCCAAGGCTTCCAGCTGCCTTTGGCAGCCGGGGAATTAATCATCTGGAAAAGCATGGAATCCTGCCTGGAGTCCACTGAATTTTTAACTTTAACAAGACTACAGAAGAGTATTCATGAAAGGCAAGAAACATTTTCAACATTTTATTCTCTGCGGAGTCAAGAAACAATAGACTTCTCCTCTGCAATTCTGCAGATGAGTTTTAGACAACACCCTCCCAGGCTCACCCCTCCTCCCCACCCTTAGTTTTCACTGATCTCCACAACAATCGCCATCACTAGAACACTCTATGGGAATCGGCTTCTACAGCTGACACCCGCATCTTGTCAGATTAAAGCCATAGAAAAGTACAGCACAGAAAAAGGCCCTTTGGCCCATCCAGTCCATGCTGTTTAAACTGCCTAATCCCATTAACTGCACCGGGACCATATCACTACATCCATGTACCCATCCAGATTTCTCTGAAATATTGAAAGTGAGTTTGCATGCACCACTTCTGCTGACAAGTTGTTCCACACTCTCACGGCCATCTGCATGAAGAAGTTTCCCCTTGTGTTCCCCTTAAACTTTTCACCTTTCGCTCTTACACCCTGATCCCTCCTTCCCAACCTGAGTGGAAAAAGCCTGCTTGCCTTCACACTAACTACAACCCTCATAATTTTATCAGATCTCCTCTTAATCTTCAGCATTCCATGGAACAAAGTCCTAACCTATTCAATCTTTCCCTATAACTCAGGTCCTCCAGACCCGGCAACATCCTTATATTTTTTCTGTACTCTTTCAACCTTATTTACATCTCTTCTGCAGGTGGGTGACCACAACTGCTCACAAAATTAGATGAATAAAATAAACTGAGGTGTAACGTCCATTGGATTTCAACCTGAAATATTTACTGCTTCTCTGAATACACAATCCATTTCACATCGGAAAGTGACATGAGTTGAATATGTCTTCCATTCACCCTTGGCATCCAGCAACTGTAAATTCCATACCAATCCTGATGAGTTTAGCCACATCGTCAGTGGTTATTTTTCAGCTGCAGGAAAGTTCAAAAATAATGACTGGCTCTCTAGAGTAAATAGCAAGGATTAATGTAAGATATCCAAGTTAATAAGCATTAACTGCCTTTGAATTTCACAGAGAATGCTGATCAAAGTACTTATTTGCATTTTTTAAAACAAAACATATGCCTGTGAGACCCAGTAATTCATACAAAGTTTTCATAGAAACATTAATCAACTATTTATTCCAGTGGGAAGCATTTTAATAGTACTGCATATTTAGTTGGTTG
The DNA here is from genome assembly GCF_048418815.1 of Hemitrygon akajei. NCBI lineage: Eukaryota > Metazoa > Chordata > Chondrichthyes > Myliobatiformes > Dasyatidae > Hemitrygon > Hemitrygon akajei. The sequence continues at coordinate 193,600,680 of NC_133128.1, forward strand.
TTTCAATGATGAACTCTTGATATAATATATAATCTTTCAACTAAATGGAACTAAAGAAAATGATGCAAATTTGTAAGTTAGAAGCTTTCGGAAATTTTCATGTGCCACTTAGATTTTCATTTATAGCTTTACACCATTGAAATTTTCAATGAAACACACTCTTCACATTAATATCTATATTCATCCATAATAGAATCAAAAGATGCAGAGGATACTCACAAATCAGACAGTGTCTGGAGAAAGAGAGAAGGTAAGTTAATATTTCTGGTCGATGCCTCTTCTTCAGAACAGCTGTTCAATGATCTGCTAGACTGCATCAGTGTGATGGTTTTCTGAAAAACAAAAGAATAAGAGAAAGGGATCTGACCTCCTTTGTTTGATGCAAAATTTGATATAATAAACATAAAGACATCATAACTGACAAAAATACAATGCTAATGAGATGAAATGCCTAGTCAGCTTGTAGATATGCTCAATGGTGTGAGGAGGGAGTGTTTCCTGTCATATCCATTACTTTATGTCAGCCTTTCCATTCAAGAACAAACATTACTGTTTCCATGCCAGATCATAACACAACCAGTCAGGATACTCTCCACTGCCACTGTGCATCTATAAAAGATTTTAGGATTTAGGATGATATGTCAAATCTGTGCAAACTGGTCACAGGACAGATCCTCCATAATGATAACATCATGGAATTTAAAGCTACTGAGGCTTTCCACCTCTGATTTCCTAATGAGAACTGGCTCAAGGACATCTGCTCTCTTCTTCCTGTAGTCATAATCAGCTCTTTGGTTTTGCTGACATTGAGGGAGAGGTTGTTGTTGTGGCAAGATCCAACCAGATTTTCAATCCTCCTCCTATATGCTAATTCACCTAACAACAGCAGATTTGATTTGCCCAACAATAAATATAGTAGCCATCACAACTCAGATTCAGAATCAAAATCAGAATCAGGTTTATTACCCCCACGTGTGTCATGAAATTTGTTAACTTAGCAGCAGCAGTTCGATGCAATACGTAACATAGAAGAAGAAGAAAAAACAGAATAATAATAATAAATAAACAAACAAATAAATAAATCTATCAATTACAGTATACGTATGTTGAACAGAATAAAGATCGTGCAAAAACAGAAATAATATATATTAAGAAAGTGAGGTAGTGTTCACGGGTTCAATGACCATTTAGGAATCAGATGGCAGAGGGGAAGAAGCTGCTCCTGAATCGCTGAGTGTGTGCCTTCTGATTTCTGTACCTCCTACCGGATGGTAACAGTGAGAAAAGGGCATGCCCTGGGTGCTGGAGGTCCTTAATAATGGATACTGCCTTTCTGAGATAACGCTCCTTGAAGATGTCCTGGGTACATTGTACCCAAGATGGAGCTGACTAAATTAACAACCCTCCGCAGCTTCTTTCGCTCCTGTGCTATAGCCCCTCCATACCAGACAGTGATGCAGCCTGTCAGAATGCTCTCCACGGTACATCTATAGAAGTTTTTGAGTGTATTTGTTGACATACCAAATCCCTTTAAACTCCTAATGAAGTATGGATGCTGTCTTACCTTCTTTTTAACTGTACCAATGTTTGGACCAGGTTAGGTCCTCAGAGATCTTGACACCCAGGAACTTGAAACTGCTCACTCTCTCCACTTCTGATCCTTCTATGAGAATTGATATGTATTCCTTCACCTAATCCTTCCTGAAGTCCACAGTCAGCTCTTTTGTCTTACTGACAGTGAGTGCCAGGTTGTTGCTGTGATACCACTGCACTTGTTGGCATATCTCATTCCTGTACATCCTCTCGTTACCACCTGAGATTCTACCAACAATGGTTGCTTTTCAGCATGGTATTTGAGCTGTGCCTAACCACACAGTCACAGAGAGAGTAGAGCAGTGGGTTAAGCACACACCCTTAAGACGCACTAGTGTTGATCATCAGTGAAAAGAAGATGTTATCACCAATCTGCACAGATTGTGATCTTCCAGTTAGGCAGTCGAGGATCCAATTGCAGAGGGAGGTACAGAGGCCCAGCTTCTGTAACTTCTCAATCATGATTGTGGGAATGATAGCATTAAATGCTGAGCTATAGTCGATGAACAACATCCTGACATATGAGCCTATGTTGTCCAGGTGGTCTAAGGCCATGTGAAGAACTCTTAAAGGGCATTAATGCTTCTTACCACATACTTGGACTGAAAAATCACTGAGTTATCTGGATCTATTCTAGGATCCATGCCCTTTATGATTTTTAAAAACGATTTGGATGAGGAAACCGAGGTTGGTTTAGTAAGTTTGCAGATGACCCTGAAGGTTGGTGGTGTTGTATATAGAGTATTGTAGGATACAATGGATAAAATGCAGAATCATTCAAAAGAGAAATGGCAGAGGAAGGGTACAGGATTAATGGCTAGCCTGGAAGTCACCCTTGGGCAAGGTGTAGCACCTGCTTAGCTCCCTGATCAGGGTCACATAAAGTCATGGAAGCAGGTGATGGATGGTCGTATGAGTAGCTGGTGGATATCACAAGTCCTGGTTATGTGACCACTGACACCAGGCAGATAATCTCTGAAGAGTATTGATAATGGCTGCGGTCACCTACCTTTTAAAGACACTGCTCAGAAGAAGGCAAAAGTTTGCCAAGAACAACCATGGTAATGGAAAGACCATGATCGCTCATGTCATATGACATGGCACATAACAAACATATGAACAAATCATTTATATTTGACAATATCATAAGGACTGGAAAGTATTTCCGTCACATTGTGTTGCAAGCAGCTCTGAGGTAGCTTTTTCATATCAGAGTACTCAGAATGTTCAAAAGCAGGAGATAAATTTTCAGGGCAACTCTGGTCACAAAATCCCATCAATAATGTGTGTAACCAAAATTACTTCAAAAATTGCCTCCACTTGGATTCTTTGTCTGAAAAAAAGTCTTAGTATTCACTAACATCTTTCCTCTTTGCTAGATAACCTGTAAGAATCTATTTCATATTTTAACTGCACACCCAATAAGAAATAAAGTGATGGTACTAGCAAAGGTTAAACACTAGGGAACAAGGAAGAGGACAGAAAATAGTTAGAAGAGGTTTACACTCAAAAGTCTAATGCCATCTTTCAGAAGCATAATGAAATATCGTGTCTGGTAGTTTGTGACACACATAAAATGCTGCAGGAACTCAGCAGGACAGGCAGCATCTATAGAAATGAATAAACAGTTGATGTTACAGGCTGAGATCATTCTTCAGGACTCAGGACTCATAAACTCAGGACGTTTATGACACTGTTATAATGCTTTGCTATTATCCCCAACCATTTAAGATAATGCATATGCTGTACTGTCTCTTCAACTATCATATTTTCCTAAATCACAAACGACACTATGAAACTTTTCTATTAATATTCTAGCTTTGATTTTTTTTCAGATTCATTCCCTAATACAAAACAAATCAAACAGTATAGTAAATATAGTGACATAACTTTGAACAGATGATATTTAATTAGGAATACAGGAAAATGATTTGGAACTCCTGATAACCTGCAAGAATCTCTTCTTTTGTATATTTGTCTTTCTTAATTTTTGAATTTTTTGATAAAATATTCATCTTTTTAAACATAAAACTTTTAGAATAGCTTGTTTGTTTCCTGCCGATCTTCACAAAAAGGCTATAATTCTGATGAATATGCAATTTTATGGCAAACTGGCCTAATCCACAAAATTTATTTGTTCATTTATCTAAAAAAGGAACTATTTTCCTTGATTCTGTTATGACAAATACATGTTTAATAATATAATATGCAATTGTCATGATTAAAGTTTTGTTTCAATATAAAGCTACTGCTCTTTGTTATGTTCTTTTCCTGAAGGCCAAAAACAATGTAGAACATAAAAGATATTAGAGAGTTTCATGTATAACAATAAATAAGTTAAAATTACACTGGTTGAATTATCTGTTACAGAACATGGAATGCTAAATACACAATATATTTTATGCTTTGTTCCACTTCCATAACTTAGTTCTGATTGAACCAATTGTCACAGAGACTGTTGTATTCCATGAATGGCATAACTGATCTAAGGATGAATTCTCACTCCAGCCCACAGTGAACCCAAACCAAACAAGACCAAAGTGTACCAGAAGAACCAAGATGCAAAGAAAATGGAGTGCATCATCTATGTAACCAGCTGACCATTGAATATCATTTTTTTTTATTGTTAAAGTGTACTTATGTATTTACCTTGGTGATTTTAAAATAGCTGCCTGTGTCTTTAAGATAAAATGGTGATGTCATTTTGCATGGGTGGAGTAGAACAAGGAGTTGCCATGTTCCAGAAAGGATGATGTGTGAATGCTTTTCCCAGGTTTGGTGAGGAAAGATTGTCGCAAGTAAACTGATCAACGTTAGATAGCATGATTGCAAAGTTCCTTAATCAGCCTACTAGCGTGAGCAAAGAAAACTCATTTCAAGGTCTAGCCAATATGTGTTTGGAAGTTAAGCACGTGTGTGCCAAATGTGAGTATATCTCCTAGTTAAGATGAGATGTATTTATTCATTTTTATCGGTGATGTATATAAGGTACAGGGTTGATAGGATTCTAACATTGTTTGTATTGTTTTTTTAGAATTGCCACCCTAATTGGTTTTGTATATTTTGTTTTAGTTATTTTCTTACCTCATACGCAACAAGGGTGTGGTCTGAAGTTAAACTGAGATTGTAATAGCAGGAACTTTTAAAAATTTATTCTGTCATTTTGATACCATCTTTCTGAAATAAAACATCTAAAACAGAAAAAGGAATTCAAGACCCAAAAAAAAATTAGTTGTCCTGCGTGTGTCTTTTTACGCAGGCTACATCTACATAATGTATTATTCCCTTGGTCCCATACAAAGAAATTTATGACATTTTAAGGAGCTTAAACTTGTGAATACAAAATAGATAAAATGTCATCTTTCTCACTAGATTCAAATAAAATGCAAACTAAATGGAATCTCTTATTATTAAAGATATTCCAAATAAACTACACACTATTCAATAAATTAAAGCCCAAGTAAAATGGACATTTCATTTGATATGTCCTGAACAAATGTCTGAGCCCAGAACATCAACTGTTTATTCATTACCATAGATGCTGTCTGACATGCTGAGTTCCTCCAGCATTTTGTGTGTGTTGCTCTGGATTTCCAGCATCTGCAGAATCTCTTGTGTTTATTTCATTTGATATATATTTGCTGATCCAGAAACTCAGCGTAAAGCCTTGGCCATCACAAGGAATATAGAAGATCTGATTGAAATTGTGTTATGAAGCAGGGTTTGATATTATTTAACTTTAATAAACATAGAACAGTACAGCACATTACAGGCCCTTAGGCCCACAATGTTGTGCCGACCCTCAAACCCTGCCTCCCATATAACCCCCCCACCTTAAATTCCTCCATATACCTGTCTAGTAGTCTCTTAAACTTCACTAGTGTATCTGCCTCCACCACTGACTCAGGCAGTGCATTCCACACACCATCCACTCTGAGTGAAAAACCTTCCTCTAATATCCCCCTTGAACTTCCCTCCCCTTACCTTAAAGCCATGTCCTCTTGTACTGAGCAGTGGTGCCCTGGGGAAGAGGTGCTGGCTGTCCACTCTGTCTATTCCTCTTCATATCTTGTATACCTCTAACATGTCTAAACATGTGTTGATACAGTGGATGTTTTGTAAGAAATTTAATCAGGTGTGTTAGTCAGCCTATTAATGAAAACTTTGTAAATCTTAAAGTCAATTTTATTATCTCATCTTTGTTTCACTTGAAAGAAGTTATTAGAGGGCAGCATGGTAGTGTAATGATTAGCGTGACACTGATACAGCTTGGGTCATTCCAGAGTTCGGAGTTCAATTCTGGCCACATCTGTAAGGAGCTTGTATGTTCTCCGTGTGAACGGAGTTGGTTTCCTCCAGGTGCCCCGGTTTTCTCCCACAGCCCAAAGGCATGTTGGTTCATAGATGAACTGCCCGTTGTAAATTATCCTGTGACTAGGTTAGTGTTAAATCGCTGGGTTGCTGGGTGATGTGGCAAACTGGACTGGAAGGACTGTTCCACATTTTATCTCTAAATTAAGTTATAAAAAGTTAGCTCTGTTAATTACAATCAGTTAACAATTAATTACTTACTATTACAAGATTAGTTGATTATTAGGGTAACTACCTCCAAGTGGCTCCAAGGGTAGTCATAGCCGAAGGGTGGTGGTGGGGACGAGCTCCCACTGCTAAACAAATGCTCTTCATGGCGTGCGTCTCAAACAGCCTCTGACAACCAAGTCCAACTCCTGGCCTTCACGTGTGGCATAGTTCTTATGCCCGGCGGAGCTGTTCTCACTGACAGGAGAAGGGGCAAAGGCGGGCCACTGGCTCCTTAAAACCAGTTGCTTTGGGCAGATGGGGCTCACTAACCACGAATGGTAGCTCATCTAGGAGAGGGAATACTCCGATTTCAAACCTCCGCTGCATTGCGGCTATACCCGCTCACGGGAAAGGCTTTGGGAGGAAACCCCGTGGAAAAATCCGGAATTGGAGACCCGAAGGCGGCTGACTGCTGTACCCAGCACCAGCACGGCAACTCCTGCGATGCTGCTGGCACCAAACTGTATCGACTTTCGTCGTTCCTTTGGACCTGTCATCAGCATGGAGAGGGGGCTCACACTGCATGGGCAACTGATGGATCTCCATATCAACTCTACCCTCGCTTGTGCCCTGGAGGGGCCACTCCCAGAGGCCCAGTACCCATGGTTGACCACGACCAACAGAGGCCACACACACACACACACACACACACACACACACACACACACACACACACACACACACACACACACACACACACACACACACACACACACACACACACACACACACACACACACACCTCCCCCCCCACTCCCCCCCCAGTTTAGGATTGTGTTTAGAAATTGGTCCCATGACTGTCCAATATTTATGTTTAAATCACTGAAAAGAAAAATGAACAAGTTAGACTCTCTCAATGATTCTTTCTTCAGAGTGGAGTTGTGTCTTTAAGGAAAATAACCCTGGCATTTCCATTCAGTTTAATCAGTGCATCTGGCAAAATTATGAAGGAACTCAACATTATCAACATCAAGGACTAACTATTTCAGATACAAATTATTACAGGTACATGAAGGAATAATTTGCTGATCTAAGCTGAACTGAATAAGCCTGGATTAGTTTGATGATTTGTGGTTTAATGGATTATGTTGGTATATATCCTAGATTGGTTTGATGATTTGTGGTTTAGTGTAATATATTCTGTGTTTTTCATTCTTTTTTTTCTGTTTGCTCGATTTGGTTATTTTTGTGTGTTGGGGGAAGGGGTGATGTTTTTCTTTGAACAGTTCCCATAGTTATCTTTCTTTGTTCCGTGGCTGTCTGTGGAAAGACAAATCTTAGGGTTGTATACGGTATACAGGCTTAGATAATGAATATACTTTGGATCTTTGAATCTTGAATCTGACATCAGGAGACCTGACTGAACTTCAGAACCAAAACAAGTTCCTCAAATGCCTTCCGGTGTAAAAACGATGTGCTACAGCTAGCAGAAAGTGTTTTCTACAGTTCTAACAGAGCTAGAGAAATAATTAAATGTGTGCCTCAGTACTGACACTACTGGCAGATCATTATTATTGGCAGCTTTGGTAATGTGTTGCCTGGTAGGGTGAGTTGGGATCCTAGAATAGGAGGCAAACACATGCCTATCAGCCAAGACAATATAGTTACACTGACCGTAGAGAAACACTTGTTTAAGAAATGAATTACTGCTATTTGATCCTCAGTACCTCATAACTGATGACAATAATCAAGTTATCACCTCATCTCTTGCCGACTCACCACTCTCTTAGACTTTGATCAAAGCATTTTATATTACTGAAAAGCAATATGGCACTTCTGCATTTGATATGTCATGGGAAATCTGAAGAATTCTTGTTACTTCCCGGCCCAGCCTGCACATTATTGCTGTTCTCTACTGTAGTAGAGTGTTAGCTAATACAATTCCCATACTCTAATCACGAGATGTCACACTTCCTGTAGAGTAGGATATGGTGATCATTGGAGTAAAGTTCAGAATTTGCACCTTTGAGTGGTCTTGGTTGTATTTCTCTAGTCCACAGCCCAACCAACTTTATGTACTTCTGGCAGAGAGTCAGATTTTGCTTCTGTAACACCCTGGGAAAGTTTTCACTGCTAATGTCATGGTCTTTCTGTAGCAGCAGTGTTTGGGTTTGGTTAGAGATAATGGGTGCTTTGGAATCTGAACCGTCTAATGAGGGGAGTGTGTTTTCGTGCTGTGTGCCTTTTGTTTGGCAAGAGACGGAGAGAGAAGACACCAGAAAGGAAAGTTCATGGACACCAAAAAGGATTGAACTTGCAGTTGGGCCGGGAGTCGATGAAGCCCGAGGAAATCGATGGAGGACCAGTGGAAGGGAAACTGTGAGCTCCAACTTGTGCACGTTAGACTGTTTCATTAAAATGGGCCCTTTTCTTTTTGTTTTTCTTTACTAGCCCTTTAGTCAAATCAAGAATTATATTACTAAATGGATTAATTGCATTATGGTGCACTGTCTGTTATTTCATGGTACTGATTAGTAACAGGGGAAACATCACACAGCATCCACACAAACAGGAGGTTTGCACCTCAGATTAATTTGTTTTGTGGGGCTTCCTAGACTTACACCACCAATCGAACCCAAGGTTTACAACTGGGGGTATCATTCGGGATTGATTTCATTGGATGCTGTGTGATTGCCCTGAGCACTGAGCCAGTGGGTTGTGTGTTTAAGTCTGTGCTAAACTATTGTCCGATAAAGTGATTACGATATGTGGGTATGGATGCTGTCGGGTTGAGCGGTGGTGTACACCCATGGGGTTACTGGTAACGAATATGTACATGTTGAGTGGGGTAGATATTTGTACTCCTAATGAATTTATAATTCGACTTTTAAGTTCTGTTAAAGCTGTAGAAAAAGTTACGATTGTGGGGCAATGGTTTGATAAAATGGTGGGCACTGCCCTTGCTTTAGCTCAGACTAGCGCTGACATAACTGCCTGGTATTATTGAAGCCCCAGGAAAGGTGGCTGTGGGCTGTCCATTCTTTCTGGGAGGAGGAAGAGAGTGTAGCAAGTCGAGTCTCCTGTAGCTGGGAGCGGAGACTTCACAGACAGTGTTCTCTTGTTTCTGAGGAGTGAGGGGAAGGACTGGTTGGATTTGGAATGTCTAATGAGTCCCCATCCCCCAGTGAAGAGTGAGAGTTCTGAGCTAGTGTCAGCCCTTACCTCTCTGGCGAATAAATGGCCCAGTGCACAGGCAGAGGGCCCTGGTTATCGGAAGCTAAGAATGTTCTCTGGAATGAAGCCAGAGGAGTATAAGACTTTGGCAAGGCAGAACTGCAGTTGTTAGGTGAGTGGCATTGCTCTGATAATGTAAAGACACAGAGGTTGGTTGAGAGTTTGAGGGGGCAGGCTGCTGACGTTGTGAGAGCCATGAAGTCCCAGCACCCCCTTGTCCCTGTTGCCGCTTACGTGTGAGTACTGGAAACTGTGTTCGGCATGACAGGAAGTCTAATGGAGCTCATGACGGGTATCAGAACACATGTCGGGAGAGTGGGGAGAGGCTTTCTGCCTACAGCTTTCAGCTAGAGAGACAGCTAAATTGCTTGTGGCGTAGAGGGGCAATTCAGATGGCTGAGGTGGATCAATTAAGAATGGACCAAATAGCAAATGGCACCCAGTCCCAGACCTGATCGCTTGGGGTCTCTAACTGTCTCGTAAGATGCACCCCCTGTCTCATTTGTTGAACTGATCAGAGAAGTACGAGAGGAGGAGAATGCGTTGGAGGAATGGGGGCGGGCTCCGTCAGCAGGGTACCGTCCACGGTAGTAGCCCCTTGTGTTGAAGTGACCACAGATAGCCCAACCCGGGGAGTGGTAAAGGAGATTGTGGCAGAGTTGAGAACTGAGATGTCCTGGTTGTTATCAGAGAATGTGCCACCCCCATACCATATGATGGAACTGGTAGAGAGGCAGACCCCCTAAGGGGACAGACTACACAGAGGGCCGCTGGTGGCCAGGGTTCCACGAGAAGGGGAGCGGCTGGTATTGTCTATTATAACTGTGGTGAAGAGAAACTTTTCAGGTGGGAGTGTGAGTGACGGGAAACCCCTCGGAGAGTCAGCTCCTGGGTACTTAAGCAGAGAGAGATATCGGGGAACTTGGAGATCCAGTGAGGGAACGGCCTGGTGTCTCGGGGGGGGGGACACACATTCCCAGCAATATACCAAGGAACCCTCAAAAGTGAGAAACCATATTCCTGAAGGCTTGGTGGGGCCAAGCTCCAGTGTATTGTTACGGATAGAAGGTATTTATACTAAAGCCATGCTTGACACAGGGTCACAGGTCACTTTGCTGTACCTCTCGTTTTACAACCAGTATCTGACACATTACCATTGACGCCACTCAGTGCACAAGAGATCTAGGGTCTTAGTGCTAGTGATTATCCATACCACGGTTATTTGTCAATGAAGCTGGAGCTTTCGGAGGCTGACGTGGGAGTGTCTGAGTTCCTTGATACATTAGCACTGGTTTGTCCGGACCCCGTTGAGAAAGGCGGCATTTTAATTCTTGTGGGGACCAACACCCCTCTTGTGAGGAGGATCATGGGAGCCTGCAAGGAGAAAGCTGGAGAGAACTTCCAGAGAACATTATCTGCTCACCTGGTGTTTTGAGCTGTTTCTGAGGAAATTTGTGGCTGCATTGGGCCAGATAATGAGTTTGGATGAAGGACTGTGTAGTTCACCCAGTCAAAGCCAACCGTGTTACAGCCGGGAGAAGTAGTGAGAGGATGTGAATGGGCCTGTCAAGATTCTCCATCGGAACCACCTTCTGCCTCTGGGACAATAGGTGCAGGTTGACCCAGAGCCCAACCTGGAGCCTACACCCAGTAAGAGGACTCTGAGGTGAAGCAGGGCAACTGAAAGACCAACAGCAGGAGAGATTAGACCAGCTCCCACCCCTGAGTGGGATACTGACTCAGAGGATGAGGAAATGGGGGTGTGGGATATGCTGCCTTTTGCTAACTCCCCACTGATTGAGGAAGAGATTCCTGCCCCTTCTCATGCTGTCAGGTAAAATCTGGGGGGGGGGGGGGGGGATGTCTATCTGTGGTCAGCCTGAGTTTCAGCGGGACCCTGCAAGGGATGAAGCACAGCTCAGCCAAGGGACAGAAGGGTCTGAGTTGCAGGAGGGCACGAGTGATAGAATGGGGGAGGCCTTGCCAGGTAGACCAGAAGTATCCCCAGTTGTGCTGGAACATGAAGAAGTAGATGAGGGAGTACGAAGGCCTCAAAGAATCTGAAGACCACTGGATAGGCTGGCCTATGTAGCACTGGGTGAACAGAATATAGTACCTATCGCCTTGGGGAGCTTTGTCACTGCCTTTTACACCCAGGTTGGACTTTGTGCTTTGCATGAAGGGTTGGTAAATTATCTCAATGTCATGAGGACATGACTAAATTTGATGGGGGGAGAGTGTAACACGCTGAGAAAGGTTTCACTACTAATGTCATGGTTTTACTGTAGCAGCAATGTTTGGGTTATGGTTAGAGATAATGGGTGCTTTGGAATGCAAGTCGTCCAATGAGAGGAGTGTGTTTTTATGCTGTGTGCCTGACACCGGAGTGATCTGGGTCTTTGGTTCAGCAGAAGATGGAGAGAGAAGACGCCAGAGGGAAGAGGTCGTAGACAGCAGAAAGGAGTGGACTTGGAGTGGGGCTGGCATCAACGAAGTCCAGGGAAATCGATGGAGGACCAGTGGAAGGGAAACCGAGAGCTCCAACATGCACATTAGACTTTCATTAAAATGGGCCCTTTTTTTTCACTAACCCTTAAGTCAAATTAAGAATTATAAAGTTAAATTGTTTAATTGCATTTTGTGTACAGTCTGTTATTTTGTGGTACTGATTTGTAACGGGGGAAAACATCACACAGCATCCACACAAACAGAAGGTTTTGCACCTCAGATTTTGCATGTTTGGTGGGGCCAGAGATTGTTTTCCCTAGACTTACACCTCCAGCCAAGCCTGAGGGTTACACATAAATGATTCCAACTTCATAACATTCCCCTTTATTGATCGCAGTGCTTGAAGTTCAGCTAAACAAACTGTGATTGTTAATCTACAATGAAATGCCAGAAGCAGACCAAATGACAAAGAAATGCAGACAGTATAATATGGAGTATCTGAAATATGGAGTTATGCCAGCACCACACAACCAACTGCAGCCAATGTGTCTGTTGTGTGAACATTTGAAAAGAAAACACTCTGATAAACCAAACAAGAATTTGACTTATTTCCAGTCACTTGGTGAAAACTTTCAGAAACGGAAAACTCTTCAAAACATTTTTCCAGCACTTCACAACAAAACAGTGATAGTTTGTGAGCTTCATACAACATTTCATTACTCATTGCTAAATCTGGAATGCTCCATACAAGTCAGAAGAACTGATTCTGTCAGAAGTAAGGGAGGTTCTAAGTACGGTTTTGCATGAAACAAGAGATCAAAAAATAAAAGCGATTCCACACAGCAACAACTCTATTCAAGATGAATAGATGATATACCTGAGAATGTGGAAGATAATATTGTGCAACATACTTAGGACAACAGAATTTGCTCTGCTGTTGGATGAGTCAACTCTGCCGGGCAATGAATCTTTGCTTCCTGGTCATGTTTTCTTCATAAAAGATGAAAGCATGGTTCAACAGTTATTATTTGCAAGGGGATTAGAAGCAGATACAAAGAGGGAGTCAATATTTCAGGTTGTTTTTTTTTGAAAGAGAAAAACATTCCACTCACCCATATTCTTGCTTGTAGAGCAAATGAGGCAACAAGACACCACCGTGAAGTTATTACTTTCTTGAAAAAAGCTGTACCTAACATACTTACCATTCACATTCAACAACTTGTTGCAAAAAAACTGAGTATTCGGCTGCACAAATCCTTAATTGCTGTTACCACAGCAGTAAATAAAATCAGTTCCCATGTTTCCAATTCTCAACTACTTTGAGAGCTTTATATTGAGAATGATGAACAGTTTGAATGATGAATCTCAGTAGGAAATTGCCTGAGACAGTTTTATAGACTTTTTGAAACCATGATAAAATTCTTTGAAGACTAGAATGCTTCATTCAGTAATCAGCTCAAGAATATCAAGCATGAAATTGTTTATTGGTCAGAATTATTCACAAAGATTACTGAAATAAAATTTTTGTATCATCGGCTTTCTTCCAGAGAAGGTGGGGCCTGTACTGAAGAGTCAGTTTACACCTGAACTAGAGGGAGACTATTACCCTAGTGGGAAGGCTTGTTAATGCTACATGGTGGGGCTTAAACTCAAGTTGCAGAAGGATGGGAAGCAGAGGGTCAGAACAGTTACAGGAGAGATTGTGGAGGCAGATGTTGGTAAGACCTCAGACAAAGTTAGGAATCAAAAAGTTGAGCATGGTGTGACTAGTGTTCTGAGCTGCCTGTATTTCAATGCAAGAAGTATCACAGAAAAGGCAGATGATAGTGCTGAAGATGAGGTAGCTGGTTTACAAACAAAGGCAATGTACAGAGAGGATAGGCTGTTGATAAGAAAAATTGCAGTCAACAGGATGAGTTGCAACGTAAAAGGCTGACAAAACCGAAAAGGACAAATACAGGACTGAAAGTGTTATATTTGAATGTGTACAATATACAGAATAAGGTAGATATTAGCCAAAGGGTGGTGAATTTGTGGAATTTGTTGCCACATGCAGCTGTGGAGGCCAGGTCATTGGGCGTATTTAAGGCAGAGATTGATAGGTTCTTGAGTGGACATGGCAGCCAAGGTTACAGGGAGAAGGCTGGGAACTGGGGTTGAGGAGGAGGAGATAGAGATAAAGGCTCAGCCATGATGGGCCAGGTGGCCTAATTCTGCTCCTATGTCTTATGGTCATATGGTCTAGTAGATGAAGTTGTAGCAGAGTTGCAGATTGGCATGTTTGATGTTGTAGGCATCACTAAATTACTGTTGAAAGATTGCAGTTGGAGCTTAATGTCCAAGGATACACAGATAGACAGAAAGGCAGGCAGCATTGCTCTATGTGTAAAAAATGAAATTGAATCATTAGAAAGAGGTGACATAGGGTTGGATGCTGTTGAATCATTGTGGATTGAGCTAAGGAACAGCAAGGGTAAAAAGACTCTGATGGAAGTTATATACAGACCCCCAAACAGTCATAAGAATGTGGCCTACAAATTATAGTGGGAGATTAAAAAATGCATGCCAAACGAGCAATGTTACAATGGTCATGGGGGATTTCAATATGCAGATAGATTGGGAAAATTAGGTTAATGCTGGATTCCAAGAAAGGAAATTTCTAAAATGCCTATGAGTTGGCTTTTTAGAGCAACCTGAAATATTGACTCCTTCTTTGTATCTGCTTCTAATCCCCTTGCAAATAATAACTGTTGAACCATGCTTTCATCTTTTATGAAGAAAACATGACCAGGAAGCAAAGATTCATTACCTGGCAAAGTTGACTCATCCAACAACAGAGCAAATTCTGTTGTCCTAAGTATGTTGCACAATATTATCTTCCACATTCTCAGGAATATCATCTATTCTTCTTGAGTACAATTAAGTCAATCACCAAGAAATAGAAAGAATATGGCACAGCTGCAAATCTGCCTAGAGCAGGCTGTTCTCAAAAGCTGAGTGACCGTGCAAGAAGGCGACAAGTGAGGGAGGCCACCAAGAGACCTAGAAAATCACTGGAGGAGCTGCAAGTTTCAGTGGCTGAGATGGGAGAGACTAAGCATACCATTGTTGCCCGGGGGCTTCATCGGTTGCATCTTTATGGGAGAGAGGCAAAGAGAAAGCCACTATTGAAAAACACTCACATGAAATCTCAGCTAGAATTTGCTAGAAGGCAGGTGGGAAATTCTGAAGTCAGTTAGAAGAAGGTTCTAAGGTCTGATGAAACCAAAATTAAGCTTTTTGGCCGTCAGACTAAATGCTGTATTTGGCATAAGTCAAACACCACACATCATCAAAAATGCATCATACCTACTGTGAAGCATGGTGGTGGCTGTATCATGCTTGGGGATGCTTCACTGCAGCAGGCCCTGGAAAGCTTGTGAAGGTAGGTAGAGGGTAAAATGGATGCAGCAAACTATAGGAAAATTCTGGAGGAAAAACTAATGCAGTCTGCCAGAGAACTGTGACTTGGGAGAAGATTTGTTTTCCTGCAAGATGATGACCCCAAGCATAAAGCCAAAACTACACAGGAATGGTTTAAAAAAGGACAAAGTTCATGTTCTGGAGTGGCCAAGTCAGAGACCAGACCTCAATCCAATTGAAATTTTGTGGCTGGACTTGAAAAGGGCTGTCAGCTCATGATCAGCATGCAATCTGACAGGTCTTGAGCAGTTTTGAAAAGAAAAATGGGGAAAAATTACAGTCTCCAGATGTGCAAAGCTGATAGAGACCCAACCACATTGACGCAAGGCTGTAATTATTGCCAACGCGCTGTTTTTTGTGGTTTGTATTTGTAATCAATTTAAATCACTTTGTAGAGATCTGTCACAAATAAGAGAAAAATCTGCAGATGCTGGACATCCAGAGCAACACACACAGAATGCTGGAGGAACTCTACAGGCCAGGCAGCATCGATAGAAAAGAGTGCAGTTGACATTTCAGACCAAGATCCTTCAGCAGGGCTGTTGAAGCGTCTCGGCCCAAAATGTCGTCTGTACTATTTTCTATGGATGCTGCCTGGCCTGATGGGTTCCTCCAGCATTTTATGTCTGTTACTTGTACAGATCTGTTTTCACTTGGACGCAAAAAATTCTGTCGATCAGTTTAAAAAAACCTAATTAAATCCACTATGATTCAATATTGTAAAACATTAAAACTTGAAAACTTCTAAGGGGCTGGGAACCGAACCAAAGTGACGGAGGAAAGGGAGGTTGGCTCACAAATAGAGAAAGCTTAAAGACAGTGCGAAAGGGAGGATAGGCAGGTGATAGAGAAGGAACACGCTCAGACCGATGGCTTGAGATGTGTCTATTTTAATGCAAGGAGTATTATGAATCAAGCGGATGAGCTTAGAGCGTGGATCAGCACTTGGAGCTATGATATTGTGGCCATTACAGAGATTTAGATGGTGCAGGGACAGGAATGGTTACTTCAAGTGCCAGACTTTAGATGTTTCAGAAAGGACAGGGAGGGAGGCAGAAGAGGTGGGGGAGTAGCACTGTTGATCAGAGATAGTGTCACGGCTGCAGAAAAGGAGGAAGTCATGGAGGGGTTCTCTACAGAGTCTTTGTGGGTGGAAGTTAGGAATAGGAAAGGGTCAATAATTTGACTGGGTGTTTTTTACAGACCACCCAATAGTAACAGGGACAGAGGGACAGATTCTGGAAAGGAGTAATAATAACAAGGTTGTTGTGGTGGGAGATTTAATTTCCTAAATATTGATTGTCCACAGTCTGTGCAGATTGGTGATAACATATCCTCTTCGCTGATGATCAACACTGGTGCACCCCAGGGGTATGTGCTTAGTCCACTGCTCTACTCTCTGTATACACATAAATGTGTGGCGAGGCATAGCTCAAGTACAATCTACAAAATTGCTGAAGACACAACCATTGTTGGTAGAATCTCAGGTGGCGACGAGAGGACTTACAGGAGTGAGATAAGCCAACTATTGGAGTGGTGTCACAGCAACAACTTGGCACTCTACGTCAGTAAGCCGAAAGAGCTGATTGTGGACTTCAGGAAGGGTAAGACGAAGGAACACATACCAATCCTCATAGAGGGATCAGAAGAGGAGAGAGTGAGCAGCTTCAAGTTCCTGAGTGTCAAGATCTCTGAGGATCTAACCTGATCCCGATACATTGATGTAGTCATAAAGAAGGCAAGACGGCAGCTTTTTTTTTTAGGAGTTTGAAGCGATTTGGCATGTCAACAAATACACTCAAAAACTTCTATATTTGTACCATGGAGAGCATTCTGACAGGCTGCATCGCTGTCTGGTATGGAGGAGTTACAGCACAGGACTGAAAGAAGCTGCAGAAGGTTGTAAATCTAGTCAGCTCCATCTTGGGTGACTAGCCTACGAAGTACCCAGGACACCTTCAGAGAGCAGTGCCTCAGAAAGGCAGTGTCCATTATTAGAAAGCTCAATCACCCAGGGCATGTCCTTTTCTCACTGTTACCATAAAGTAGGAGATGCAGAAGCCTGAAGACACACACTCACCCATTCAGGAACAGCTTCTTCCCCTCTGCCATCCGATTCCTAAATGGACATTGAAGCCTTGGACACTACCTCACTTTTCTTAAAAACATATAGTACTTCTGTTTTTGCACATTTTTTAATAATCTATTCAATAAAGAAAATTGATTTAATTATTTATTTTATTCTCTCTGCTAGGTTATGTATTGCATTGAACTGCTGCTACTAAGTTAACAAATTTCACATCACATGCCGGTGATAATAAACCTGATTCTGATTCTGATTGGCATCTCCCTAGAGTGAGGGGTTTAGAAGGGATGGAGTTTGTTAGGTGTGTTGAGGAAGGATACCTGACACAATATGTAGATAAGCCTACAAGACGAGAGGCTGTACTTGATCTGGTATTGGGAAATGAACCTGGTCAGGTGTCAGATCTCTCAGTGGGAGAGCATTTTGAAGATAGTGATCAGAACTCTATCTCCTTTACCATAGCATTGGAGAGGGATAAGAACAGGCAAGTTAGGAAAGTGTTTAATTGGAGTAAGGGGAAATATGAGGCTATTATGCAGGAACTTGGAAGCATAAATTGGAAACAGATGTTCTCAGGGGAACGTACGGAAGAAATGTGGCAAATGTTCAGGTGATATTTAAATAGGATTCAGCATAGATACATTCCAATGAGACAAGGAAAGGATAGTAGGGTACAGGAACTGTGGTGTACAAAGGCTGTTGTAAATCTAGTCAAGATGAAAAGAAGAGCTTACATAAGGTTCAAAAAACTAGGAAATGATAGAGATCTAGAAGATTATAAGGCTAGCAGGAAGGAGCTTAAAAATGAAATTAGGAAAGCCAGAAGAGGCCATGAAAAGGCTTTGGCAGACAGGATTAAGGAAAACCCCAAGGCATTCTACAAGTATATGAAGAGCAAGAGGATAAGATGTGAGAGAATAGAACCGATCAAGTGTTACAATGTAAAATTGTGTATGGAACCAGAGGAGATAGCAGAGATACTTAATGAATACTTTGCTTCAGTATCCACTACAGGAAAGGATCTTGGCGATTATAGGGATGACTTGCAGCGGACTGAAAAGCTTGAGCATGTAGGGTATTAAGAAAGAGGTTAAGTTGGAGCTTTTGGAAAGCATCAAGTTGAATAAATCACCAGGACTGGACGGGATGTACCCCAGGCTACTATAGGAAGTGAGGGAGGAGATTGCTGAGCCTCAGGTGATGATCTTTGCATCATCAATGAGGACAGGAGAGGTTCCGGAGGATTGGAGGGTTGTGGATGTTGTTCCCTTATTCAAAAAAGGGAGTAGGGATAGCCCACAAAATTATAGACCAGTGAGTCTTAATTCAGTGGTCGGCAAGTTGATGGAGAAGATCCTGACAGACAGGATTTATGAATATTCGGAGAGGCATAATATAATTAAGAATAGTGAGCATGGCTTTGTCAAAGGCAGGTCGTGCCTTACGAGCCTGATTGAAATTTTTGAGGATGTGACTCAACACATTGATGAAGGTAAAGCCGTAGATATAATATATATGGATTTTAGCAAGGCATTTGATAAGGTACCCCATGCAAGGCTTATTGAGAAAGTAAGGAGGCATGGGATCCAAGGGGACCTTGCTTTCTGGATATGGAATTGGCTTGTCCACAGAAGGCAAAGAGTGGTTGTAGACAGGACATATTCTGCACGGTGGCAGGTGACCAGTGATGTGCCTCAGGGATCTTTTCTGGGACCCCGACTCTTTGTGATTTTTATAAATGACCTGGATGAGGAAGTGGACGGATGGGTTAGTAAATTTGCTGATGACACAAAGGTTGGGGTGTTGTGGACAGTGCGGAGGGCTGTCAGAGGTTACAGTGGGACATTTATAGGATGCAAATCTGGACTGACAAGTGGCAGATGGAGTTCAACCCAGATAAATGTGAGTTGGTTCATTTCCGTAGGTGAAATATGATGGCAGAATATAGCATTAATGGTAAGACTCTTGGAGGTGTAGAGGATCAGAAGTTCTCTTTTTTTGGGTCCAAGTCTGTAGGACACTCAAAGCTGCTACGCAGGTTAACTCTGTGGTTAAGAAGGCATATGCTGCATTGGCCGTCATCAGTCATGGGATTGAGATTACAAGCTGAGAGGTAGTATTGCAGTTATATAGGACCATGGTCAGACCCCACTTGAAGTACTGTGCTCAATTTTGGTCGCCTCACTACAGGAAGGATGTGGAAACCATAGAACTGGTGCCGAGGAGATTTACAAGGATGTTGCCTGGATTGGGGAGCATGCCTTATGACAATAGGTTGAGTGAACTCAGCCTTTTCTCCTTGGAGCCGTGGAGGATGAGAGGTGACCTGATAGTGGTGTATAAGATGACGAGAGGCATTGATCATGTGGATAGTCAGAGGCTTTTTCCCAGGACTGAGATGGCTAGCACGAGAGGGCACAGCTTTACGCTGCTTGGAAGTTAGTATAGAAGAGATGTCAGAGGTAAGATTTTTACGCAGAGAGTGGTGAGTGTGTGGAATGGGCTGCCGATGGCATTGGTGGAGGCGGATATGATAAGATCTTTTAAGAGACTCCTAAACAGGTATATGGAGCACAGAAAAATAGAGGGCTATGGGTAAGCCTAGGTAGTTCTAAGGTAAGGACATGTTGTACACAGCTTTGTCGGCTGAAGTGCCTGCATTGTGCTGTAGGTTTTCTATGTTTCTATGATTATTGTTTATAGGCACTGTATGTCCTAGTCCTCTTGAAATGCATGGTAACATTGCATTTGCCTCCCTTGCTCTGAATCAAGTTGTAATGCAGAAAAAGTAACCGCCTTCTGAACTATGGTCCTTGTTAATGCCACTGCAGTGTGTCAGTAATCAGTTGAGTGTTCAAATTACATATAGTAATCCCTCATATCAGCCTTTACAGTACCGCCTGCATTGATCACGACGTATCTTTGAATGAATTCCTGATCCAGTTAATGTAATGAAGTATGCTCGGTGTGGTTAGCTCTCCCTGACATACACTATGAAGAGATTAAATTTGTTTCTGAATGCCTGATGTCATCTGGAGAAGGAAGCTCGTGCCCTCTCCTGCCAGTCTTTTCCTCAGGTGGCTCTAGCTGATTGCTTACCCACCCCAACACACCCAACATTCACCAACCCAACCCTTTTCACAAATACTGACACACGATTTTCCCCCTGCATTTACTTGTATGCCTTTAGCCGAAGATATCTTGAAGTTAGTAAAGAAATAGAAAAGTAATTGTTGAGTGTGTTTCATGTTACCCCATTACTTTTATCTCACTTGTCTCAGGTAACGGGATGCTATGCCTCAAACTGGTATGGAGATACCAAGGAACCTGAACAGAAAATCCTACGAAAAGTAGTGGAGATGGCCCATTCCATCCCAGGCACAGCCTTCTCCATCACTGAGGACATCCACATGGAGAGTTGTCACATGAAAGCAGCATCCATCATCAGCAACTCCCACCAGGTCTTGCTTTCTTCTCTGGCATCAGGAAGAAGGTACAGGAGCCTCAGGACTCACATCACCAGGTTCAGGGACAGTTATTATCACTCAAACATCAGGCTCTTGAACCAAAGTGGATAACCTAACTCAACTCCACTTGCCCCATCACTGAAATGTTCCTACAAACTGTGGACTCACTTTCTAGTACTCTTCATCTCATGTTGTCAGTATTTATTGCTTAATACAGGCCCAGAGCCATCAAACACTCTTCATGTGACAAGCCATTCAATTATGGAATCATTCTTGATCTCCCAATATACCTCGTGGTGGTTCTTGCACTTTATTTGTTTACCAGCATGCACTTTATCTCTAACTGCAACCCTGTTTTGTATTCAGTTTTCTTTTTATTATCTCAGTGTAATTCTGCATGGCATGGTCTGTTTTAATGACACACAGAACAAATGCTTTTTTTTGTATGTTAGTACAATGGACAACAATAAAACAATAATACAGTAAAAATCATTTTGATGTACTCCATTTGTTTGTCCGGTATGTGCTGTGTCGTATGATGTGGCCAGTCATGGTCTTTCCATGACCAAAATTGTCCCTTGCAAATTTTACAACAGAAGTGGTTTGCCATTGCTTTCTTCTGGGCAGTGCCTTTATAAGATGGGTGACCCCAGCCATCATCAAAACACTTCAGGAATTGTCTGTCTGGCATCAGTATTTGCATAACCAAGACAAGTCAAGTCAAATCAAGTCACTTTTTATTGTCATTTCCACCATAACTGCTGGTACAGTACACAGCAAAAACGAGACAACATTTTTCAGGACCATGGTGCTACATGAAACAGTACAAAAACTACACTGAACTACGTAAAAACAACACAGAAAAAAATCTAAACTAGACTACAGACCTACACAGGACTGCATAAAGTGCACAAAACAGTGCAGGCATTACAATAAATACTAGACAAGTCAATAGGCGCAGTAGAACCGCAGTAAGATGGTGTCAGTCCAGGCTCCGGGTATTGAGGAGTCTGATGCTTGGGGGAAGAAACTGTTACATACTCTGGTGGTGAGAGCCCGAATGCTTCGGTGCCTTTTCCCATATGGCAGTGGGGAGAAGAGTTTGTATGAGGGGTGTGTGAGGTCCTTCATAATGCTGTTTGCTTTGCAGATGCAGTGTGTAAGTGTAAATGTCTGTAATGGCAGGAAGAGAGACCCCGATGATCTTCTCAGCTGACCTCACTATCCACTGCAGGGTCTTGCGGTCTGAGATGATGCAATTTCTGAATCAGGCAATGATGCAGCTGCTCAAGATGCTCTCAATACAACCCCTGTAGAATGTGATGAGGATGGGGGATAGGAAATGGACTTTCCTCATTCTTCGCAGAAATTAGAGACGCTGCTGGACTTTCTTTGCTATGGTGCTGGTGTTAAGGGACCAGGTGAGATTCTCTGCAAGGTGAACACCAAGAAATTTGGTGCTCTTAACAATCCCTACCGAGGAGCCGTCGATGTTCAGCGGGGAGTGGTCACTCCGTGCCCTCCTGAAGTCAACAACCATCTGTTTTGTTTTGTTCGCATTCAGAGACAGGTTGTTGGCTCTGCACCAGTCTGTTAGCCGCTGCACCTCCTCTCTGTAAACTGACTCATCGTGCTTGCTGATGAGACCCACCACGGTCGTGTCATCAGCGAACTTGATGATATGGTTCGAGCTGTTTGTTGAAGGACAGTCGTGGGTCAGCAGAGTGAACAGCAGTGGACTGAGCACGCAACCCTGGGGAGCCCCTGTGCTCAGTGTGATGGTGTTGGAGATGCTGCTCCCGATCCAGACTGACTGAGGTCTCCCAGTCAGGAAGTCTAGGATCCAGTTGCAGAGGGAGGTGTTCAGGCCCAGTAGGCTCAGCTTTCCAATCAGTTTCTGAGGGATGATTGTGTTGAATGCTGAACTGAAATCTATGAACAACATTCAAACGTATATGTCTTTTTTGTCCAGGTGGGTTATGGGCAGCTGGAGGATGATTGCAATGGCGTGATCTGTTGAACGGTTGGGACGGTACATGAACTGCAGGGGGTCCAGTGAGGGGGCAGCAGGGTCTTGATATGCCTCATGATGAGCCTCTCGAAATGCATCATGATGATGGATGTGAGTGCAACGGGATGGTAGTCATTTAGGCAGGACACTGAAGACTTCTTCGGCATGAGGACGATGGTGGCGGCCTTGAAGCACGTTGGAACGGTGGCACTGCTCAGGGAGATGTTGAAGATGTCAGTGAGAACATCTGCTAGCTGGTCTGCACATCCTCTAAGCATTCTACCAGGAATGTTGTCTGGTCCAACAACCTTCCATGGCTTGACCCTGCACAGGGTTCTCCTCACATCGGACACGGTGAGACACAGCACCTGGTCATTTGCAGCAGGGGTGGACTTCCTCACCGTCACGTCATTTTCCACCTCAAAATGAATGTAGAAGTTATTCAGCGCATCTGGGAGGGAGGCATCACCTGCACAGTCAGGTGATGTTGTCCTGTAGTTGGTGATGTCTGGATGCCTTTCCACATGCGCTGCGTGTCGCTGCTGTCCTGGAAGTGGCTGTGGATTCACTGAGCATGTGCACGCTTTGCCTTACTGATGGCCTGGGACAGTTTGGCCCTTGCTGTTATTAGGGCTGCCCTGTCGCCTGCTCTGAAGTTGGAGTCGCGGGTCCTCAGCATCACACGCACCTCCGCGGTCGACCATGGCTTCTGGTTAGCGTGTAGTGATGGTCTTGGGCAAAGTGGCATCTACCACTTGATATTCACCAGCTCATACAACCATCCACTACCTGCTTCACATGACACTGATTGGTGGGGGGAGGGAGCTAACCTAGTGCTACACCTTGCCCAAGGGTGACCTGCAAGGGTGACCTGCAGGTGTAGAGAGAAGGATCCTTCAGAACCTCTCCCATCTCCATTGATGATGCAAGGATCATTACCAGAGACTCAGCAATCTCTTCCCTCACCTCCCACAGTAGCCTGGGGTACATCTCGTCCAGTCCCAGGGACTTATCCAACTTGATGCTTTCCAAAAGCTCCTGTACGTCCTCTTTCTTAATATCTACATGCTCAAGCTTTTCAGTCTGCTGTAATTCATCCCTACAATCGCCAGGATCCTTTTCCATAGTGAATACTGAAGCAAAGTACTCATTAAGTACCTTTGCTATCTCCTCCGGTTCCATACACAATTTTCCACTGTCACACTTGATTGGTCCTATTCTCTCACATCTTATCTTCTTGCTCTTCACATACTTGTAGAATGCCTTGGGATTTTCCTTAATCCTGTCCGCCAAGGCCTTCTCAGGTCCCCTTCTGGCTCTCCTAATTTCATTCTTAAGCTCCTTCCTGGTAGCGTTATGTAAGAAGGAGTGTCTTACACCTCCTTTGGTAGAGACGTATCTCCAACCCCCCCCCCCCCACCCACACCTGTTGACTGTGTTTATTTACTGTTCCAATGGTGCTACCCCTCTTAACAAGATGGCAGAAGAATGCTAATGTTGATTGTTGGCAAATTCAAATGGCATTTTGACGTTGAATAATGTTTGATATTTCACTTTTCCACTGATTTTATACACAACCACACACACACACACACACATATATATATAAAACTAAAATGCCAATGTAGTTCATCTATATGAATGAACAAATGAACATGCGGTCTTCTCACAATGGAGGCAGATACACTAGTGAAATTTAATAGACTACTAGACAGGTATATGGAGAAAATGAATCTCAGGGTTTATATGGTGAGAGATAAGTACTTTCATAATAAACTTACTTTGAACCTGGAGTTTTAAACCACTAGTCCTAGTCAAATATCATTGACCTGAAATGACAACTCTGTCCACACATACTGTCGAGGTACCTCAATCATTTTTTTTTTTGTTTTTATTTTACATGTCCAGCATCTGCACAATTTTGCTTTTTGGCAACAAATAATTCTCCTGTCTGACAAGATCAGAGTAGGTCAAAACATGCAGATGCAGAGAACATAGAACAATACTGCACAGTACAGGCCCTTCAGCCCACAATGTTATGCTGACCCTTAAACCCTGGCTCCCATATAACCCCCCCACCTTAAATTCCTCCATATACCTGTCTAGTAGTCTCTTAAACTTCACTAGTGTATCTGCCTCCATCCTGAGAATGTGCCGCTATGAGAAATATTTAAATACAATACAGAAAATGAGTGTTACCTGCATGTATTGTTGCGATGTAGAAGTTGCTGGAGAATTTGCAAGTGAGAAGAAGTGGAGTGACATTTGGAAGCTTGACTTTTTAAAGTCAAATATTTACTTCCACTTAAAAATTCAAAACACACATGTTATCACTGGGCAAAAAAATTGCACAGCTCAAGATTTCTGCGCACACCGGTCATTACGAATTCGAGGGAACATTGCCCTCAGCTGCAGTCTCAGTTCATCACACAGCGGGGCAAATCCCCGCGAAGCTTTGCCTATATGAATCCTGAAGCAGCCACAGCACTGTGGATAGAGGACCAAAGTTTGTGGAAGCCCTTCGTTTGATTATTCCTGCTTCTATTCTCCAAACAAATCTTTAGCATTGATTTCTTTTTTTTTGTAATTTATGTTTTTATTGAAGTTCATCATCAAACAAATATTTCCATAAGATGGATTTCAGACATTGTACATATAGATCATATAATCATATATATCACAAATCTCCACAAAGTATTTATCTGAGGTATACACTTATAGAAAAGAGTGGAAAGAAAAACACAAGCAAAAGTAAAAAACTATGTACAAGCAGGGAGTGATCTTTTTTTTACAACAGGCTCATTGATCTGTGAGAATAAAATCAGGCCTATGAGGAATTATGTAGTTAAACCTTTTTTCCCAGTATGAATCAAATTGTTCCAATTTATGATTAACAGATGCTGTTATCTTCTCCATTTTGTAAATGGCCATTGTAATTTCCATCTATGTATTTAAAGTTGGGCTGTCTTGTGATAACCATTTCCTAGTAAGAGTCTTTTTACCAGCCACCAACAGTATATTCATTAAATATTTATCTCTTTTCAACCATTCTTGAGGTGTATATCCAAAATATATGGTCTTACTCTCTAAGGGTATTTCACATTTAAAGATGTCTTGTAGGGCATTGTGTATCCCCCTCCAATAGTTTTTGATAACAGGGCAGTCCTAAAAAATATGATAATGATTTGCATTTTGTTTTCCACAATTTCTCCAGCAAACAGGGAGGTTACTATCATAATGGGATTTCTGAGAGGGTGTAATAAAATATCTTATCAAGTTTTTCCATCCAAACTCCCTCCATTTCTGTGAACTGGTACACTTCCATTGATACCTCCATATTGTTATCCATTCTTCCTCAGATATAATTATCCCTCCTTCCTTCTCCCATTTTGTTTTAATGTATGAAGTCGAATGTGTTTTAAGATTTGACAACTCCTTATACATGCTTGAAATGATTCTACTACCATTATCTGAATTATATGCTTTTCTAAAGAGCTCCATCAAGCACGTATTTGCCTTGGTTATATTTTTAAGCGTCTTATTAACATATTGTCGCATCTATAAATACCGATAAAAATTGTTTTTCTAATAAGTGTTTCTCTTCAAGCATTTCAAAACTGAACAGTGTTCCTTCTTTCATTATGTTGCAAAGAACTGTTATTCCTTTAGCTGTCCAGTCCTTAAATTTAGCATCCAATTTATTTGGTGTAAAATCCGAGTCATATGCACACCATTTGAGAATTGCAATATCTCTCTCTAGGTTATATTCTTTTATAGTAGTTTTCCATATTTTAAGAGTGAATTTCACCCATGGGTTATCAATAGTGTTTATGTACCTTTTCAGGTTGTTATCAGCCAAAATTGCTTGTGTGGTGATGGGAAGTACCCGCTCCTCAATGTTTTTCCATTGAGCGTCGTATGATGGGTTACTCTTGAGTTCTGCGTTTACTCTGCACCTAGGTCTGCTCCTTTGAAGATCTTTACAACTTCAACATGAATGAATCAAGTAAAAAACTCTGCGCTCCTGCCATATGTTGTTGTGAAAGTTGGTGGACAATTGGAAAGAATGAGGAGGATGTTCATCAAACACCTGCATCTTTATTGATGATGTGACTTAGCATCTTGGCCTTTAATACACCCAGTAATTTCAGCTCCCTGAGTTGATGAGAGACCTGGGGTTGTAGGAAGGATGAGCAACATCATTATGGTACTGTAGTTCAGCATGTCATTTGATGGGGTGACAGAGAAAGAAAATAAATGTACTTATAATTGGGCATAGTAAAATCAGATGAATAGATGCTAGGTTTCATTGAGTAGTTAAAGCAGAGATTGATAGGAACCTAGATGTTGGTATTAAGGGAGGTGGAAGTTGCTTCTTCCTTACACTAGCCTGCAGGTCACCCTTGGGCAAGGTGTAGCACCTGCTTAGCCCTCCGATCAGGGTCAAGTGAAGCCATGGGAGCAGGTAGCGAATGGTTGTTTGAGACCATAAGACTAAGGAGCTGAAGTCAGCCATTTGGCCCATCGAGTCTGCTCTGCCATTTTATCATGAGCTGATCCATTTCCCATTTAGTTCCACTCCCCTGCCATCTCACCATTGCCCTGGCTACTCAGATACCTATCAATCACTGCCTTAAATACACCCAATGACTTGACCTCCACTGCCGCTTGTGGCAACAAGTTCCACAGATTCACCACCCACCGGCTAAAAAAATTTCTTTGCATCTCTGTTCTGAATGGGCACACTTCAATCCTTAAGTCATGCCATCTCGTACTGGACTCCGACACCATGGGAAACAACTTTGCCACATCCACTCTGTCCATGCCTTTCAACATTCAAAATGTTTCTATGAAGTCCCCCCTCATTCTTCTAAACTCCAAGGAGTACAGTCCAAGAGTGGTCAAACGTTCCTCATATGTTAACCCTCTCATTCGCGGAATAATTCTAGTGAATCTTCACTGAACCCTCTCCAATGTCAGCACATCCTTTCTTAAATAAGGAGCCCAAAACAGTACACAGTACTCCAAGTGAGGTCTTACCAGTGCCTTATAGAGCGTCAGCATCACATCCCTGCTCCTATACTCTATTCCTCTAGAAGTGAATGCCAACATTGCATTTGCCTTCTTCACCACCGACTCAACCTGAAGGTTAACCTTAAGGATATCCTGCACAAGGACTCCCAAGTCCCGTTGCATCTCAGAACTTTGAATTCTCTCCCCATTTAAATAATAGTCTGCCCTTTTATTTCTTCTACCAAAGTGCATGACCATACATTTTCCAACATTGTATTTCATTTGCCACTTCTTTGCCCATTCTCCCAATCTATCCAAGTCTCTCTGCAGACTCTCTGTTTCCTCAGCATTACTGGCCCCTCCACCTATCTTTGTATCATCAGCAAACTTAGCCACAAAGCCATCTATTCCATAATAAAAATCATTGATATACAACGTAAAAAGAAGCAGCCCCAACACGGATCCCTGTGGAACACCACTGGTAACCAGCAGCCAACCAGAATGGGATCCCTTTATTCCCACTCTCTGTTTCCTGCCAATCAGCCAATGCTCTATCCACGTATGTAACTTTTCCATAATTCCATGAGCAGCTGGTGCATATCACAAGTCCTGGTTATATGACTACTGAAACCAGGCAGACAATTTCAGCAGAGTATTGATAATGGCTAGGGAAACCCGTCTTGTAAAGACACTGACAAGAAGATGAAAATAGCAAACCACTTCTGCAGAAAGATTTGCAAAAAATCATCAAGAATCATATGACATGGCACATAACAAACAAACAAACAGCAGTTTCTTGATCGGTAAGCGGTTAAGGGTTATGGGAAGAAGGTGGGAGAAAGTGATTGAAAGAATTGGCTGATCATTCTGTAATAGAGCTCAAATAGACAAAAATTGATATTAGAGCAAAAATGTGTGAGAAGTTAGAGGATTGGGAAGCTTTCAAAAATCAAGAGAAAGGAACTAAAAAAGTCATTAAGAAGGGAAAGATGGCATATGAAGGTAAGCTAGCAACAATATTAATGAGAATACCAAAGACTTCTTTAGATACATCAAGTGTTAATGGGAGGCAAGAGTGGATATTGGACCACTAGAAATCATGCTGAAGAGATAGTAAAGGGGGACAAGGAAATGGTGGACAAACTGAACATGTATTTTGCATCATTCTTCAATGAGGAAGACATAATTAGCAGGCCGGAAGTTTGACACTCTCAGGGGCAGAATGTGTGAGGTTGCCATTACGAAGAAGAAGAATCTTGGGAAACTGGAAGGTCTGAAGGTAGATGAGTCACCTGGACCAGATGGAGTAAACGCCAAGGTTCTGAAAGAGGAGGCTGAAAAGACTGTGGAAGGATTAGTACTGATCCTTCAAGAATCAATTGATTCTGGCATGGTTCTGGAGGAATAGAAAATTGCAAATGCCACTCTACTCTTCAAGAAGGGAGAGAGGCAGAAAAAAGGAAACTATAGTTAGCCTGACCTCAGTGGTCGGAAAGATGTTGCAGTCAATTGATAAGGATGTGGTTTCAGGGCACTTGGAGGTGCATGATAAAATAAGCTGTAGTCAACATGGGAACATAAGTCAACATAAGGGAATATCTTGATTAACAAATCTGTTGGAATTCTTTGAAGAGATAACAAGCAGGAGAGACAAAGATGGATCGGAGGATGTTGTGTCCTTGGATTTTCAGAAGGCTTTTGACAAGGTGCCGCACATGAGGCTGCTTAACAAGTTAAGAGCACATGGTATTATGATAAAGATACAGGCATGGATAATAGACAATAGACAATTGACAGTAGGTGCAGGAGTAGGCCATTCGGCCCTTCTAGCCAGCACCACCATTCACTGTGATCATGGCTGATCATACACAATCAGTACCCCGTTCCTGCCCTCTCCCCATATCCCCTGACCCCGCTATCTATAAGAGCTCTATCTAACTCCCTCTTGAATGCATCCAGAGACTTGGCCTCCACTGCCTTCTGGGGCAGAGCATTCCACATATCCACCACTCTCTGGCGAAAAAGTTTTTCTGCATCTCTGTTCTAAATGGCCTACCCCTTATTCTTAAACTGTGGCCTCTAGTTCTGGACTCACCCATCAGTGGGAACATGCTTCCTGCCTCCAGCGTGTCCAATCCCTTAATAATCTTATATGTTTCAATCAGATCCCCTCTCATCCTTCTAAATTCCAGTGTATACAAGCCCAGTCGCTCCAATCTTTCAACATATGACAGTCCCACCATTCCGGGAATTAACCTTGTGAACCTACCCTGCACTCCCTCAATAGCAAGAATGTCCTTCCTCAAATTTGGAGACCAAAGCTGCACACAATGCTCCAGGTGGGGTCTCACCAGGGCCCTGTGCAGCTGCAGAAGGACCTCTTTACTCCTATACTCAATTCCTCTTGTTATAAAAGCCAGCATGCCATTAGCTTTCTTCACTGCCTGCTGTACCTGCATGCTTGCTTTCATTGACTGATGTACAAGAACACCTAGATCTCGTTGTACTTCCCCTTTTCCTAACTTGACTCCATTTAGCTAGTAATCTGCCTTCCTGTTCTTGCCACCAAAGTGAATAACCTCACATTTATCCACATTAAACCGCATCTGCCATGCATCTGCCCACTCACCCAACCTGTTCAAGTCACCCTGCATTCTCATAACATCCTCCTGACATTTCACACTGTCACCCAGCTTTGTGTGATCGGCAAATTTGCTAATGTTACTTTTAATCCCTTCATCTAAATCATTAATGTATATTGTAAACAGCTGCGGTACCCCACTGGTCACAGCCTGCCATTCCGAAAGGGACCCGTTAATCACTACTCTTTGTTTCCTGTCAGCCAGCCAATTTTCAATCCATGTCAGTACTCTGCCCCCAATACCATGTGCCCTAATTTTGCCCACTAATCTCCAATGTGGGACTTTATCAAAAGCTTTCTGGAAGTCCAGGTACACTACATCCACTGGCTCTCCCTTGTCCATTTTCATAGTTACATCCTCAAAAAACTCCAGAAGATTAGTCAAGCACGATTTTCCCTTCATACGACCATGCTGACTCGGACTGATCCTTCTACTGCTATCCAAATGTGTCATAATTTCCTCTTTTATAATTGACTCTAGCATCTTTCCCACCACTGACGTCAGGCTAACTGGTCTATAATTCCCTGTTTTCTCTCTCCCTCCTTTCTTGAAAAGTGGCACAACATTAGCCACCCTCCATAAAGCATTTGATGATTGGCAGGAGGCAAGGAGTAGTAATAAACAGAATAATTCTCCTTAGTTTCTCCCATCCCCATTGGGATCCCACCACCAAGCACATCTTTCCCTCCCCCCTACGTTCTGCTTTCTCCAGGGATTGCTTCCTATGTGACTCCCTTGTCTTTACATCCCTCCCCACTTATCCTGGCACTCAGAACAAGTGCTGAAGGATGGTTGTAGTTGGGAGCTGAATGTCCAAGGTTACACGTTATATCGGAGGGATAGGAAGGTCGGCAGAGGAGGTGGTGTGGCTCTACTGGTAAAGAATGGCATCAAATCTGTAGAAAGATGTGACATAGGATCGGAAGATGTTGAATCCTTGTAGTTGAGTTAAGAAACTGGAAGGGTAAAAGGACCTTGATGGCAGTTATTCACAGGCCTCCCAACAGTAGCTGGGAGGTGGACCACAGATTACAACAGGAAATAGAAAATGCAAGTCAAAAGGGCAACGTTATGGTAGTCATGGGAGATTTCAACATGCAGGTCAATTGGGAAAATCCGGTTGGCAATAGACCTCAACAGAGTGAGTTTGTTGAATGCCTAAGAGATAGCTTTTTAGATCAGTTTGTCGTTGAGCGTACTGGAGGGTCAGCTATACAGGATTGGGTGTTATGTAATGAAACAGAGGCGATTAAGGAGCCTTAAGGTAAAAGAACCCTGAGGAAGCAGTGATCACAATATGACTGAGTTCAACTTCAAATCTGACAGGGAGAAAGTAAAGTCTGATGTAGCAGTATTTCAGTGGAGTAAAGGAAATTACAGTGGTATGAGAGAGACGTTGGCCAAAGTAAATTTGAAGGAGCTGCTGGCAGGGTTGTCAGCAGAGCAGCAATGGCAAGCATTTCAGGGGGAAATGAGGAAGGTGCAGGACATGTCTATTCAAAAAATGAAGAAAAATTCAAATGGTAAAATAGTACAACTATGGCTGACAAGGGAAGTCACAGCTATCGTAAAAGCAAAAGAAAGAGCGTACAACAAAGCAAAAATTAGTGGGAAGATAGTAGATTGGGACGGATTTTAAAAACCTACAGAGAGCAACTAAAAAAATCATTAGATGAGAAAAGATGAAAAATGAAAGCAAGCTAGCAAATAATATCAAAGTGGATAGCAAAAGCTTTTTCACATATGATAAAACTAAAAGAGAATTGAGAGTGGACTTAGGACCACTAGAAAATGAGGCAGGAAAAATACTAAAGGGGACAAGGAGATGGCTGATGAACTAAATGAGTATTTTGCGTCAGTCTTCAGTGTGGAAGACACTAGCAGTGTGCCAGATTTTGTAGTGTGTGAAGGAAGAGAAGTGAGTGTGCTTCCTATTATAAGACAGAAAGTGTTCAAAATGCTGAAAGACCTAAAGGTACATAAGTCATCTGGACCAGATGAACTGCACCCTAGGGTTGTGTGGAGCCTATCAGCGATGGCAACTAAGCTTGACAAACTAAATAAAAGTACTGAAGGGATAAGCTGAGCGGCCATTGTTAGGGCGGCCATTTGTTGGGAATAGGCCAGTGGTGAGAGTAGAAGTGATAGGCTTTGACTCATTCAGGCTTCAGTGATGTAAGTGGGTAAGTAAACTTTGTTTTTTGTTTTTTTCTTTGCATTTTTTTCTGAGGGATAGAGAGCATGTCTGTAGGGTTAGTATTTTGCTCTGGGTGTTGGATGTGGAAGTCCTGGGAATATTCAAGTCTCCCAGATGGCCACATCTGCGCCAGGTATACTGAGATGCAGCTCCTGAGAGACCATGTTAGGGATCTGGAGCTGTGGCTTGATGGCCTACAGCTTATTAGGGAAAGTGAGCAGGAGATAGAGAGGAGCTACAGGGAGTTAGTCACCTCGAGGCTGCAGGAGTTAGATAAGTGGGTGACCGTCAGGGAAGGGAAGAGAAGAGTTCAGATGGTAGAGAGCACCCCTGTGGCCAACCTCCTCAGTAATTGTTATCTTGCTTTAGACACAATTGAAGGGGATGACCTGACAGAGGATGACCATGACAATTGGGTCTCTGGCACTGAGCCTGGTTCTCTGGTGCAGAAGGGAAAGAGGAAGATGAGGAATGCTGTAGTCATAGGGGATTCCATAGTGAGGGGAACAAACAGGAGGTTCTGTCAGCCTGATAGAGATGCCCACATGGTGTGTTGCCTCCCAGGTGCCAGGGTATGGGATGTTTTGGATCGGGAGCAGACTATTCTGAAGGGAGAGGGTGAACAGCCAGAAGTCTTGATACACATTGGTAGAAAAAGGGAGGAGGTCCTGAAGAGAGAATTCAAAGAGTTGGGCAGGAAGCTTAAAAGCAGGACCTCTGGGTAGTAATCTCAGGTTTGCTGCCTGTGTCACATGCTAGCGAATGCAAGAATAGTATGATCAGACGTATTAATGTGTGGCTGAGAGACTGATGTAGGGAGCAGGGCTTCAGATTCCTGGATCATTGGGGCCTCTTCTGGGGGAGGTATGATCTGTACAAAAAAAATGGGTTACACCTGAACCCAAAGTGGTCCAATATCCTTGCGGGCACATTTAATAGAGCCATTAGGAACGGTTTAAACTGATTTGGCAGGGGAATGGGAACCGGAGTGATAGGGCTGAAGAAAAGGAAAACAGAAATAAATCAAAGATAGCTTGCAACAGATATGATAGAAAGAACAGGCAGGAGATGAGGCTTAATCAAAGCCAGTGGGATGAATTACAGGGCAATAGAGATGTGGTGCAGGTAAAACAGAAGGCACCAAATACTGGCCTGGAAGTGTTATATTTGAATGCACATAGTATAAGAAATAAAGGGGACAATCTTGAAATTCAGCTACAGATTGGCAAGTATGACGTTGGCTAAATGATGGCTGTCATTGGGAGCTGAACATACAAGGATATCCGGTGTATCAGAAAGATTGGTTAGTTGGCAGAGGGGGTGGTGTAGCTCTCTGTATAATAATAATATTAAATCATTGGAAAGAGATGACATAGGTTTAGAAAATGTAAAGCCTCTATGGGTTAACTTAAGAAATGGCAAGGGTAAAAAAACCCTAATGGCAGTTGAATACAGACCTCCAAACAACAGCCAGGATGTGGATTACAAATTACAGCAGGAGATAGAAAAGGCATGTCAGAGAGGCATTGTCATGATAACCGTTGGGAATTCTAACATAAAAGTAGATTGGGAAAACCAAGTCAGTACTGGACCTCAAGTGAGAGAATTTGTAGAATGTCTAAGGGATGGCTTTTTAGAACAGCTTGTTGTTGAACTCACTAGGGAATTGGCTGTGCTGGATTGGGTGTTGTGCAATGATCCAGAGGTGATAAGAGAGCTTAAAGTTAAGGAACCCTTAGGAAACAGTGAACACAATATGATCGCGTTCACTTTGAAAGTTGAGAAGGAAAAAAAATCTAACATGTCAGTATTCAGTGGAATAAAGGAAATTACAATGGCATGAGAGGGGAACTGGCCAAAGTTGACTGGAAAGAGACACTAGCAGGAAGGACAGCAGAGCAGCAATGGCTGGAGTTTCTGTGAAAAATGAGGGAAGTGC
The DNA here is from genome assembly GCF_048418815.1 of Hemitrygon akajei. Classification (NCBI taxonomy): domain Eukaryota; kingdom Metazoa; phylum Chordata; class Chondrichthyes; order Myliobatiformes; family Dasyatidae; genus Hemitrygon; species Hemitrygon akajei. The sequence continues at coordinate 193,635,293 of NC_133128.1, forward strand.
AAGACAGATATATTCCAAATAAGAAGAAATTTTCAAAGGGAAGAAGGACACTACGGTGGCTGACAAGTGAAGTCAGAGCCAAAGTAAAAGCAAAAGATTGGGCATACAAGGAAGCCAGAGGCAGTGGGAAGATAGAGGATTGGGGAGCTTTTAAAAACTTGCAGAAGGAAACTGAGAAGATCATTTGGAAGGAAAGAATGAATTATGAGAGGAAGCTCATAATATCAAAGAGGATAATAAAAGCTTTTTTTAAGTATATAAAGGGGAAAAGAGCATTTGAGTGTAGATATAGGACCAATACTAAATGATTCTGAAGATATTATAATGAAAGATGCAGAGATAGCAAAGGAACTGAATGTGTATTTTGCATCAGTCTTCACAGTCTTCACAGTGGGAGATGTCTGCAGTATACATTCAAGAGTGTCAGGGAAATGAGGTTTGCGCAGTGAAAATTACATCCTTACCTGTTGCAGTTCTGCAGTAGAAATGATGAATGGAGTAAATGAGCTGGTGATTAACTAGCTCCCACCCTGAGGATCTGACAACCCCTCAGGACCATTCTGACTGAAAAAAAGAAAATTATGACTGAGAAGGTGCTCAGGAAGCTTAATGGACTGAGGTTGGATAAATCTCCTGGAGCTGATGGAATGCACCCTCAGGTTCTGAAGGAAGTAGCTGGAAAGATTGTGGAGGTATTAACGATGATCTTTCAAGAATCGATAGATTCTGGCATTGTACTGGATGACTGGGAAATTACAAATGTTACTCCACTACTTAAGAAGGGTGGGAGGCAGCAGAAAGGAAACTATAGAACTGTTAGGCTGACATCAGTGGTTGGGAAGTTGTTGGAATTGATTGTTAGGGATGAGATTACAGTGTACCTGGAGGCACATGACAAGATAGACCAAAGCCAGCATGGTTTCCTGAAAGGAAAATCTGGCCTGAAAAACCTACTGCAATTCCTTGAGGAAATTACATGCAGGGTAAACAAAAGAGATGCAGTAGACATGGTGTACTTGGATTTTCAGAAGGCCTTTGACAAGGTGCCGCACATGAGGCTGCTTAACGAGATAAGATCCCGAGGAATTACAGGCAAGTTACTAGCATGGGTGAAGCATTGGCTGATCGGCAGGAAACCAAAGGTGGGAATAAAAGGATCCTATTTTGGCTGGCAGCTGGTTACCAGTGGAGTTCCACAGGGGTCGGTGTTGGGACCATTACTTTCTACAATGTATGTCAATGATTTGGACTATGGGATTAAGGGATTTGTGGCTAAATTTGCCAATGACACAAAGCTAGGTGGAGGAGCAGGTAGTGTTGAAGAAACAGAGAGCCTGCAGAAAGACATAGATAGTTTAGGGGAATGGGCAAAGAAGTGGCAAATGAAATACAATGTTGGAAAGTCTATGGTCATGCACTTTGGTGGAAGAAATAAACGGGCAGACTATTATTTAGATGGGGAGAGAATTCAAAATGCAGAGATGCAAAGGGATTCTGGAGTCCATGTGCAAGATATCCTAAAAGTTATCCTGCAGGTTGAGTTGGTTGTGAAGAAGGCAAATGCAATGTTGGCATTTGTTTCTAGAGGTATAGAATATAAGAGCTGGGATGTGATGCTGAGGCTCTATAAGGCACTCGTGAGACCACACTTGGAGTATTGTGTGCAGTTTTGGGCTTCTTATTTTAGAAAGGATATACCGACATTGGAGGAGGTTCAGAGAAGATTCAAGAGAATGATTCCAGGAATGAGAGGGTTACTGTATGAGGAACGTCTGGCAGCTCTTGGTCTGTATTCCCTGGAGTTCAGGAGAATGAGGGGGGATCTCATAGAAACATTCCAAATGTTAAAAGACCTGAACAGGTTAGATATGGCAAAGTTATTTCCCATGGTGGAGGATTCTAGGACAAAGCGGCATGACTTCAGTATTGAAGGATGTCCTTTTAGAACTGAGATGCGGAGAAATTACTTTAGTCAGAAAGTGGTAAACCTGTGGAATTTGTTGCCACGAGCGGCTGTGGAGGCCAAATCACTGGGTGTATTTAAGGCAGAGATAGATAGTATCTTGATTAGCCAGGGCATCAAAGGGTATGGGGTGAAAGCAGGGGAGTGGGCATGACTGGATAAAGTGGATCTGCCCATGATTGAATGGTGGAGCAGACTCGATGGGCTGAATGGCCTACTTCTGCTCCTAAATCTTTGGTCTTATGGGTTCTTAAAGAGGTAGCATTAGGGATTGTGATGGCATTAGAAGTGATCTTTCAAAACTGATTAGACTCTGGCATGGTGCCAGAGGATTGGAAAATTGCCATTACCACTCCACTCTTTCAGAAAGGAGGAAGGCAGCAGAAAGGAAATTATAGACCAGTTAGCCTGACCTCAGTGATTGAGAATGACCTCAGATGGTAGAATTGATTGCCTGGTGGTGGAATACTTGGTGACACAGGACAAGATAAGACAAGTCAGATGGTTTCCTTCAGGGAAAATCCTGCCTGATTAACCTATTGGAACTTTTTGAGGAGATTACAAGTAGGATAGATAAAGGGGATGCAGTGTATGTTGTATATTTGCACTTTCAGAAAGCTTTTGACAAGGTGCCACATATGAATCTGCTTACCAAGTTAACAGCCCATGGTATTACAGGAAAGTTACTAACATGGTTGGAACATAAGAGGCAGTGAATGAGAATAAAAGGATCTTTTTCTGGTTGGCTGCCAGTGACTAGTGGTGTTCCACAGGGGATCAGTTTTAGGACCACTTCTTTTTATGCTGTTTATAAATGGTTTAGATGACAGAATAGATGGCTTTGTCATGGTCCAGATTGGGTTCCCTTTAAATTTACCTTGTTTGTGTCACGATCCGGACCGTTGACTTCTTGTTTCCCTTTAATTCCCGGTTTTCCCGTGTCCCTCGGGCTTGGTGATTAAAGGCAATTTACTCTCGACCAAACCAGCAGGTTATAAGTCTCCGGCTTCAGCCGTTCGGGGTGAGAGCATTATGGAGCGTTAACCAAGTCACCGAAGCTAGTGCGAGCCAAAGTCATCTAGCCGGAGCCAACTAAGTTTCTTGCCAGAGCAAGCCAAGTCTCCTCCAGAAGCAAGTGCCAGCAAGCCACCTTCCTTCGCCAGAGCGGGTCTGGCAAGGTTAGCCCGCCAGGGTGAGTCAGGAGCTCACCGCTGCTTGGAGCAAACTTGTGCCCACGTATGGTACCGTATATCGTTGTGTGGTCTCCGTATCCGTGTCCTGTGTTTAAAAGGTGTCCCAGCCCTGTACCCTAGAAGGTCCTGACCCTGTGTCAAGAAGAGTCCCGGCTCCATGTCCTGCGTCTAAGGAGGATTCCCGGCTCAGTGTTCCATGTCCTGTGTTCAAGCATCAAGTCCTGGCTCCGAGGTTCAAGTATCAAATCCCGGCTCCGAGGTCCGTGTTCCGAGTCCTGGCTCTGATCCCTGAGCTCCAAGTCCTAGCCCAGACTCTGAGTCTCGGCCTAGTCCAGGACCTGAGTCCTTGTTCATTACGCCTATTCCCGCTTCCACCTTGCTCTCCTTGATTTCTCTCTGTTCTATCCTTGCGTCATGTAACTAGTAATAAACTCTAGTTAACCCCCCAAAACATGTTTGTGTCCTGCATTTGGGTCCTCCCCCAGCACCCTTGCCCCCACATGCTGACAGGCTTTGTTGCCAAGTTTGCAGATGATATGAAGATTGGTGGAGGGGCAGGTAGTGTTGTGGAAACAGGTAGGATGCAGAAAGACCTAGAGAAATTAGGAGAATGAACAAGAAAGTGGCAAGTAAAATACAACGTTGGAAAATGCATGGTCGTGGAAAATCCAAAAATCTGAGATGCAAAGGGACTTAGGAGTTCTTGTGCAGAACACCCTAAAGGTTATATTGCAGGTTGAGTCGGTGGTGAGGAAGTCAAATGCCATGTTAGCATTCATTTCAAGAGGTCTAGAATAAAATAGCAAGGATGTGATGCTGAGGATTTACAAGGCACTGGTGAGGCCTCTCACTGAGTATTGTGAACAGCTTTGGGCCCCTCAGAGCCTAGACAGTTCTGGTCCTAGACAGAGTAGATGTGGAAGGGATGTTTCCCATAGTGGGAGAGTCTAGGACAAGACACTGCCTCAGGATAGAGGGGTGCCCTTTCAAAACAGAGGTGCAGAGAAATTTCTTTAGGAAAAGTGTGTTGAATTTGTGGAATTTGTTGCCACGTGCAGCTGTGGAGGCCAGGTCATTGAGTGTATTTAAGGCAGAGACTTATAGGTTCTTGATTGGACATGGCAATCCTCTACTTCTGCAATGAGGACACAATTAGGTTTGAAGGGCAACACCTCATATTCCATCTGATTAGCCTTCAAACTGATAGCATGAGCATTGATTTCTTGAACTTCTGGTAATGTCCCCCCTCTGACCATTGCTCGATCCATTTCCCTCTCTCACCTTATCTCCTTACATTACCTCCAATGGTGCTCCTCCCTCTTCCCTTTCTTCCATGGTCTTATATCCTGTCCTATTAGAGTACCCTTTCTTCAGCCCTTTATCTCTCTCACCGATCAACTTCCCAGCTCTTTACTTCACCTCTCCCGGTTTCACCTTTTACCTACCACTTTGTATTTCTTCCTCCCCTTCCCCTCCTTCTTACTCTGACCTCATCTTTTTTCTCCAGTCCTGATGAAGGGTCTCAGCCCAAAATGTTGACTGTTTACTCTTCTACATAGATGCTGCCTGGTCTGCTGAGTTCTTCCAGCATTGTCTATGTTTCTTAGATTTCCAGCATCTGCAGATTTTCACTTGTTTGTGAAAAGAGAGCTTTTCCTGGCTGGCTGCCAGTGACTAGTGGAGCTCTACAGGGGTCTGTGTTGGAACTGCTTCTTCTTATGTTACATGTCAATAACTTAGGTGAAGGAATTGATGGCTTTGTGGAAAAGTTTACAGATGATATGAAAATAAGCAGAGAGGAATGTAGTTTTTAAAGTACAGGGGCTGATGAGGACAATGGACAAGAAGTGGCAGATGGAATACAGTGCTGGGAAGTGTATGATCAGCACTTTGGTGAAAGAAATAAAAGTATAGCCTATTTTCTGAATGGAGAAAAAGTGCAAAAATCTGAGGTGCAAAGGAATTTTGGAGTCCTTGTGCAGGATTCCCTGAAGGTTAATTTGCAGGTTGAATGTGGTGGTGAAGAAGGCAAATGTGATTTTAGCAAGCATTTTGAGAGGACTGGAATATAAAAGCAAGGGTGTATTATTGAGAATTTATAAAGCACTGGTGTGGCATTTGGAGTATTGTGAGCAGTTATGGGCCCCTTATCTTAGAAAGGATGTGCTGAAACAGGAGAGGATTCAAAGGTGGTTTATGAAAATAATTCCAGGATTGAAAGGCTTGTCATATGAGGAGTGTTTAGAAACATAGAAACATAGAAAATAGGTGCAGGAGTAGGCCATTCGGCCCTTTGAGCCTGCACCGCCATTCAGTATGATCATGGCTGATCATCCAACTCAGAACCTTGTACCTGCTTTCTCTCCATACCCCCTGATCCCTTTAGCCACAAGGACCATATCTAACTTCCTCTTAACTATGAACCGGCCTCAACTGTTTCCTGTGGCAGAGAATTCCACAGATTCACCACTCTCTGTGTGAAGAAGTTTTTCCTCATCTCGGTCCTAAAAGGCTTCCCCTTTATCCTTAAACTGTGACCCCTCGTTCTGGACTTCCCCAACATCGGAAACAATCTTCCTGCATCTAGCTTGTCCAATCCCTTTAGAATTTTATACGTTTCAATAAGATCCCCCCTCAATCTTCTAAATTCTAGTGAGTATAAGCCTAGTCGATCCTCAGCCTAGTTTGATGGCTCTGGACCTCTACTCACTGTAAGTTAGAAGAATGAGAGGTGACCTTATAGAAACTGATTGAATGTTGAAAGGCCTCGATAGAGTGGATGTGGAGAGGGTGTTTCCTATGGTGAGGGAGTCCAAGACCAGAAGACACAGCATTAGGATAGAAAGTTATCCTTTTAGAATGGAGACGAGGAGGAATTTCTTTAGCTGGGGAGTGACGAATTTGTGGAATTCATTGTCACAGGCAGCAGTGGAGGCTACGCCTCTATATATATATTTAAGGCAGAGGCTGATAGACCCTTGATTATCAGGGCATGAAGGGATACAGAGAGAAAGCGGAAGATTGGGACTGAGAGGGAAAATGGATCAGCCATGATGAAGTGGCAGAGCAGTCTTGAGGGGTTAAGTGGCCTAACTCTGCTCCTTTATCCTATGGTCTTATTGTTTGCTAACTAACAATAGTAAGGGAACTATTATAATACTTAGAGGATGTGCAGACCAGCTAGCAGATGTTCTCACTGACATCTTCAACATCTCCCTGAGCATCCTGAGCAGCTGCATCACTGCCTAGTTCAGAAATTGCACCATCTCGGATTGCAAGACCCTGCAGCGGATAGTGAGGTCAGTTGAGAAGATTATCGGGGTCTCTCTTCCCGCCATTGCCGACATTTACACTATACACTGCATCTGCAAAGCAAACAGCATTATGAAGGACCCCATGCACCCCTACTACACTCTTCTCCTTCCTGCCATCTGGGAAAAGGCACCAAAGCAATCAGGCTCTCACAACCAGACTGTGTAACAGTTTCTTCCCCCACGCTATCAGACTCCTCAATACCCAAAGTCTGGACTGACACCAACTTACTGCCCTCTACTGTGCCTATTGTCTTGTTTATTATTTATTGTAATGCCTGCACTACTTTGTGCACTTTATGCAGTCCTGGGTAGGTCTGTAGTCCAGTGTAGTTTTTTTCTATGTTGTTTTTTACATAGTTCAGTGTAGTTTTTGTATTGTTTCATGTAGCACCATGGTCCTGAAAAATGTTGTCTCGTTTTTACTTTGTACTGTACCAGCAATTATGGTCGAAATGACAATAAAAAGTGAGTTGCCTTGACTTGACTTGGAACCATCCCAGGATGCACTCATAGGACCTTAAGGCCTATGAGCAGAATTAGACCATTTGGCACTGTCATTCCGTCATGGCTGACTTATTATCCCTCTCATTCCCAGTCTCCTGCATTCCTCCTGTAATCTTTAACACCCTAATAATCAAGAACCTATCAATCTCCACTTTAAATATGCCAGATGATTTGGCCTGCACAACTGTTTGTGGCAAATAATTCCACAGATTTACCACCCAATGGCTAAAGAAAATTTTCCTCATCTCTGTTCTAAACAGTCGCCCCTCAAGTCCGAGGCTGTGCTGTCTAGTGCTAGACTCTCACAGCTAGAGAAAACTTCCTCTCCACTTCCACTTTCTCCTTTCAACATTCGATAGGTTTCAATGAGATCCACCTCATTCTGAACTCCAACAAGTACAGGCCCAGAGCCATCCAACACTCCCCATGTATTAATCCGTTCATTACTGGTATCATTCTCGTGAGCCTCCTCTGGATTGTCTCCAATGCCAGCACAAACTTTCTTATGTAAGGGGCCCAAAATTGCTTACCATTCTCCAACAACACACACAAAATGCTGGTGGAACACAGCAGGCTAGGCAGCATCTATAGGGAGAAGCGATGTCGACGTTTCGGGCCGAGACGCTTCGTCCTGACGAAGGCTAAATGTCCCGAAATGTCGACATCGCTTCTCCCTATAGATGCTGCCTAGCCTGCTGTGTTCCACCAGCATTTTGTGTGTGTAGTTGTTTGAATTTCCAGCATCTGCAGATTTCCTTGTGTTTACCATTCTCCAAGTGCATTCGGACCAATGCCTTATAAAGTCTTAGAATTATGTCCTTGTTTTTGTATTCTAATCCATTTGAAATTAATGTTACATTGCATTTGCCTTCCTCACCACTGACTTAACCTCCATGTTAACCTTTAGGGAATCCTGCAGGCAGATCTCCACGTCCCTCTGCATCTCTGGTTTCTGAATTTTCCCCATTTGCAAAATAGTTGCCACTGTTATTCCTTCTGCCACAGTGCATCATCAGCACTTCACTACATTATACTCTCTCTGCCACTTTATTGCCCGCTCCCCCAATCTGTCTAACACCCTGCTTCCTGAACACTACCTGCCTTCACCTATTTTCATATTGTCCGCAAACTTGGCTACAAAGTAATCAATTCCTTCGTCCAAATCGTTGACATCCAACATGAAAAGAAGCAGTCCCAACGCTGACCTTTGTGGAACTCCACTAGTCACCAGCAGCCAATCAGAAAAGGTCACTTTGTTCTGAATCTTTGCCTCCTGCCATTCTTTCTTACTTTGAAATTCCACCTGTGCCTGTTCTTGCCTAAGACTGCTGACCCAAAGTCATACCACTCTAACAATGTCCCACTCCAATAATGGCTGCACCACTTACACTGCCTTACCTTTTATTGGCCCTTATGCTAATTCCCCCTGCTGAAAAAAGCCTGAGCACCTGAGCCCTTTATAAACCTGACATCACGCAACCTGTCACACTGATTGCTGTCTGCTGAGAAAACGTCCCTGGAATGTTGGAGGAATTATAATAAAATCATGAATATGATTTTAGTAACTCACAGACATAGGTCAATAAAACATATGGAGTTTATGATATTAAACTTTTGGAAGCAAAGTCATGCAAGTGGCTACATCAGATGGGTCATGCGTAGAGCAAATGCTCACTTTTGCAAAACTCATTAATGAACCGATTTTTGCTGGAGTGAGCATCTTATGGCACGCGCCATTAGTCAGATTTCTCTTTGCTTTACAGCTCAAGCACATTTTGTGCTGTAACTCATTGAAAGTAGAGGAGAATGGTTAAATTACTGGACTTGTTGCAAGTTCACAGCTCACTGCAATCCCATCACAACAGCTAATTCAATAAACGGCAAGTAGGAAGTCAATGATCATATTATCATAAATATTTTCCTAGTTCCTTAGTGTCCCCCAATAAAAAAGATTTCTTTCACGCATATCCTTTCTGGCCTGTGTGTGATTCCAAATCCAGGGCAACATAATTGATTCTAAGCTACCCTGTGAAATGACAGTTACTAGCACTCCCTATCGTTGGATAAAACGGCTCTGTAAAAGCACATTCAGAACTTAGACAGAAGCGCCACATAACTCGACAATTTAAACACCAGTTTCAAAAGCTCAGTAAATCTTTTGTCTGAACATATATGCACTGGAGTCAATGAAGTAGTTAACATCTGCCAGACGATGCTGAGGATGTTCTACGAGTCTGTGGTGGCCAGTGCTATCATGTTTGCTGTTGTGTGCTGGGGCAGCAGGCTGAGGGTAGCAGACACCAACAGAATCAACAAACTCATTTGTAAGGCCAGTGATGTTGTGGGGGTGGAACTGGACCTTCTGACAGTGGTGTCTGAAAAGAGGATGCTGTCCAAGTTGCATGCCATCTTGGACAATGTCTCCTATCCACTCCATAATGTACTGGTTAGGCACAGGAGTACATTCAGCCAGAGACTCATTCCACCGAGATGCAACATTGAGCATCATAGGAAGTTATTCCTGCCTGTGGCCATCAAACTTCACAACTCCTCCCTTGGAGTGTTGGACACCCTGAGCCAATTGGCTGGTCCTGGACTTATTTCCACTTGGAATAATTTACTTATTATTATTTAATTATTTATGGTTTTATATTGCTATATTTCTACACTATTCTTGGTCGGTGCGACTGTAACAAAACCCAATTTCCCTCGGCATCAATAAAGTATGTCTGTCTGTCTGTCTGTCTGTCTGCCAAAAAGAGGCAAGTCTGACATTGACACACTCACAAAATTATTCCATTCAGTTAGAGAAATATACTTCTCCATCCTAATATCAGTATGTCTGTTATCATTGGCCAACCAGACTCAGCAAAAGTAGCTATACAATAGTGCACAATCAGGAAGAGGTTGTTCTGGTAATCCTCAACTTTGACTATGGACCTCACATATCCTATCTGTGCTTGCTACCTTATATTGCTACATGTGCTGTGTGTGACTGTTGGTTCTGTATTTTGCACCTTGGCCCCAGGAGTAACACTGTTTTGTTTCACTGTATTCATAGGTATCCATGTAAGATTGAATGGCAATTAAACTTGAACTTCAACTTAAACTTGATGAGGTCTCACTGAGGAATGGTGAAGAGCAGGCCAGGAGTAGCACGAGGCAAACCTGAGTGAAGAAAATGCTGAAAACTGAAGATTGTGTCCTCCTCACAGCTAGCGTCTGTTCTTTCATAACTATCTCTCCACATGAATGTCAAATAATTGAATAAAACAGTAGGATCTAAGTGTTGTAATTGTTACATTCTAATCATGAAAAATAATAGACAATAAAACAGCTAACCAGAGAGTGTGATTGTATGAATTTTCCTATCCACCAAAATAACAGCTCGAAATGTGCTTGCAAAACACCGTCAGCCATATTCAACTAGAAATACAATACTATGCAAAGGACATAGGCACATAAATATAGCTAGGGTTACTAAGCCCTTTGCATCATACTGGATTTGTCAAACTGCAGTGGAGAGTGAGTTAGTAAATTTGGTGGGAGCAAAGAATGCCTGCAAGACAAAATGAAACCCAATAGCATGAATGGCAATGATGCTTCACTACAAGATGAACTCAACGCCTTCTATGCCCACTTTGAAAGGGAGATCACAACTACAGCTGTGAAGATCCCTGCTGCACCTGAAGACCCTGTGATCTCTGTCTCAGAGACCGATGTTAGGCTGTCCGTAAAGACACTGAACCCTCGCCAAGGCGGAAGGTCCCGATGGAGTACCTGGTAAGGCTCTGAAAACCTGTGCCAGCCAAGAAGCGGCAGTATTCAAGGACATTTTCAACCTCTTACTGCTATGGGTGGAAGTTCCCACTTGCTTCAAAAAGGCAACAATTATATCTAAGAAGAAACAAGTGGGCTGCCTTAATGACTATCACCCGGTAGCACTCACATCAACAATGATGAAATGCTTTGAGAGATAGGTCATGACCAGATTGAACTCCTGCCTCAGCAAAGACCTGAACCCATTGCAATTTGCCTATCATCACAATAGGTCAACGGCAGATCCAATCTCAAAGGCCCTCCACATGGCAATAGACCATCTGGACAACACAAACACTTACGTCAGGATGCTGTTCATCAACTGTAGTTCAGCATTTAATACCATCATTCCCACAATCCTGATTGAGAAGTTGCAGAAGCTGGGCCTCTGTACCTACCTCTGCAATTGGATCCTCAACTTCTTAACTGGAAGACCACAACCTGTGTGGATTAGTGATAACATCTCCTCCTCAGTGACGATCAACACTGGTGCACCTCAGGGGCTTGTGCTTAGTCCACTGCTCTACTCTCTATATACCCATGACTGTGTGGCTAGGCATAGCTCAAATACCTTCTATAAATTTGCTGATGATACAACTATTGTTGGTGGAATCTCAGGTGGTGACAAGAGGGCGTACAGGAGTGAGATATGCCAACTAGTGGAGTGGTGCCGCAGCAACAACCTGGCACTCAACATCAGTAAGACGAAAGAGCTGATTGTGGACTTCAGGAAGGGTAAGACAAAGGAACGCATATCAATCCTCATAGAGGGATCAGAAGTGGAGAGAGTGAGCAGCTTCTCTGTGTTAAGAAGTCCGAGGAACTAACCTGGTCCTAACATATCGATGCAGTTAGAAAGAAGGCAAGACAGTGGCTATACTTTATTAGGAGATTGAAGACATTTGGCATGTCAACAAATACACTCAAAAACTTCTATAGTTGTACCGTGGAGAGCATTCTGACAGACTGCATCACTGTCTGGTATGAAGGGGCTACTGCACAGGACCGAAAGAAGCTGCAGAGGGTTGTAAATCTAGTCAGCTCCATTTTGGGCACTAGCCTACAAAGTACCCAGGACATCTTTAGGGAGCGGTGTCTCAGAAAGGCAGTATCCATTATTAAGGGCCTCCAGCACGCAGGGCATACCCTTTTCTCACTGTTACCATCAGGCAGGAGATACAGAAGCCTGAAGGCACACACTCAGCGATTCAGGAACAGCTTCTTCACCTCTGCCATCCGATTCCTAAATAGACATTGAATCCTTAGATACTACCACAATTTTTTAAATATAGGTTGTTTCTGTTTTTTGCACGTTTTTTAATCTATTCAGTATATGCATAGTGCAATTGATTTATTTGTTTATTTATTATTTTTATTTTATTTATTATTTTTTTCTCTTTTAGATTATGTATTGCATTGAACTGCTGTTGCTAAGTTAACAAACAAGAGAATGAAATCATATTATCTTGACATGTGTATATTACCATCACCAATTTCCCCACTTTCAACATTTTGAGCATCACCATTGATAAGGAAAACGGTTGCGGATCGAAGAGTAGATCAAAGCCAAGGAATCCTACTGTGAGTGATTCACATCTAGACTTCCCAAAGCAGTTCCACTTGCTGCAATTTACAAATCAAAAACCCATGCACGCTCGTATTAATACAGCTCCAGTAAAATTTGGGGAATTCAGCATCCATTGCTTAAAACAACTATCTTGTTTAGCCTGTCATCACCCCAGATGTTGATTACTTCTATCAGAGATACATTGTGCAGCAGTCAGTGTACCCATTTACAAAATGTGCTTAAGTTACTATCCAAGGTTTCTCCAATAACACATTTCAAAGCCTGCTACCTCTCCCACCGAAAAGGCGAAGGCTAACAAATGTATGAGAATACCACTTCCTTTACTTTCTCCACCAGTTACATAATACACAGACATACACCACTGTTGCTCTGTTGTTGATGGGTTTGAATACTCTAAATATTGTGATGCCTTCACTAAGAGTTTCAGCAGTTCAAGAAAAATGAAGGGGGAAGAACTCGGACCCTCTCTTTCCAGTCCTGATGAAGGGTCCTGGCCTGAACCATCAACTGATTGTTCACTGATTATGTGGTCCGACTTGCTGAGTTCCTCCAGCATTTTGTGCGATGCTCTAGACTTCCATCATCTGCAGAATCTCTTGTGTTAGTGAATTACATTTGTAATAATTGGCTTGGTATGGTTAAACTTTAAATTTCAGAGGATCTGTTCTGGGCCGCACGGTAAGTACCATTATAAAGAAAGCACGGAAACGCTTCTACTTTCTTAGAAGTTTGTGAAGATTCACACGGCTTATAAAATTTTGACAAACTTCTACAGATGTTTGGTGGAGAGTATATTGATTAGTTGCAACACAGCCTGGTATGGAAACACCAATGCCCTTGAGCTGAAAATCCTACAAAAAGTAGTGGATCGGGTCCAGTCCATCACAAGTAAAGCCCTCCTCACCACTGAGCACATCTACATGGAGTACTATCACAGGAAAGGAGCATTTCAACCCCACCATACAAACCATCTTCTCTTCTCACTGCTACCAGCTGGAAGAAGGTGCAGGATTTTCAGAACTCACACCATCAGGTTCAGGAACATTTATTACCCCTCAGCCATCAGGCTCTTGAAACAGAGAGTATAATTTCATTTGCCCCTAAACCAATGGACTCACTTTCAAGGACCTTTTATCTCACGTCTTCCAGATTTATTGCTTATTTATTATGAATATTATTTCTCTTTTTCTTTCCTTTTATATTTGCACAATTTGTAGTCTTTTGTACATCTGTTGTTTGTCCATCCTGCTAGGTGTAGTCTTTCATTGATTCTGTTGTGTTTCATGTGTAAACTTTGAAACCCTGTAAGAAAATGGATCTCAGGGTTGTAAATGGTGACATAAAAGCACTTCAATAATAAATTGACTTTGAACTTTGAACGAACACAAGAGCTCTTAAAATTTGCTGCAATTTTCTTCAGTGTGTCTGAAGCACATGCATAGGAAGCACATACATTAACAGGACAGCTGAGGGAAGATGCATCTCCTACACAGCAATCAACAGCAGAATGTCAATCTACCAACGCTGATTTGCATCTGACAGTTTTTTTATTAACTTGTTGGCCAAATTGTATTTTAACCAAAATTATATTTCTTTGCAGTAGGAATGAGCTCGATGTTTTAGTAAAATCTGCTTTAATGGTCTCATTACTTTTCAGAGATACAATGCCTGTGCTGAGATAGCATTTGTTCTTCTGCAGCAAATTGTTCAGCCTTGTTGCAGACAGATCCTGTTAGATTAATAAGATTGCTGAATAACAGGATTACATTTAGCCAGAGCATAACAAATGTGATAAATCAGTTTGTCTGAGAGTCAGTATTACTTGATTTACAGCAAGTTATTGTCTTTGTATATTGTTCTAAAAGGGGAATTGGATATGACAGTGTACTAAAAATTATGAGATTACCTCCATGACTGAGGTCCATGTTAAAGAAAGCTGAGCAAAAAAAAAAGAGATGATCCAACTTTTCTTCCAGTCACCAGCTGAAGTACTGATTCCTATTAGCTTTAGGGTAAACGTAATATCTTGATAAAATTCATTTTAACAAGCAACCGGTATGGAAATCCTCACATTAACCTTCCATATAACATAATGTTTGCACTTGACATTACCATTTCATATTCCACAATATTTTTACTCTGCATTAACCTGCAGCGTGAGGCAATCTCTCATCCTTACTTAAAGCTGCAATGTAATTAAATGCAACCTACTTACATTACCTTTCCCTGCGATCATTTCTAGACCAGCTGACGCAACCTTTAGCAAACCTTAGTGACATTAACCCATCAGAAACAAGAGAAAATCTGCAGATGCTGAAAATCCGAGCAACACACACAAAATGCTGGAGGAACTCAGCAGGCCAGGCAGCGTCTATGGAAAAGAGTACGGTCAACGTTTTGGGCCAAGGTTATCAGGACCTTCATCAGGTCTTGGCCCAAAACATCGACTGTATTCTTTTCCATAGATTCTGCCTGGCCTGCTGAGTTCCTCCAGCATTTTGTGTGTGTTGACATTAGCCTATCAGCTATTGAAATGATATTGTATCCATAACAAAGAGTTTCAGCAATACTACATCATTATTTTGATTACCTCTTCATGCCAGCTGATTCAGCCTATATGAGAATAAATTTGGTGAGATTAGCAGACCAGTAGCAAAACCCAGGTTCCCCTCTGTGTATCCCAAATAGGCATAGCCTCCACTGTGAATAGGTCAAATTCTAGAATTCAATACTTCACACTAATATAGGAGAGTCATCAGCATAGAAAACATAGAACACAGAACTGTACAGCACAGTACTGGCCCTTCACCCCACAAGGCCGTGCCAACTTCTAACCTACTCCAAAATCAATGGAACCTTCCCCTCCCCAAAAAGGCTTCTATATTTCTTTCATCTATGTGCCTATCTAAGTCTCTCTCTACTACCACCCCAGCTGTGTGTTCCTTCTACCTGCTAATCTCTGAGTGAAAAGCCTTCCTCTGACATTCCTCCAATCATCTTAAAATTATGCACCCTCATATTATCCATTTCTCCATTTCTGTCCTGGAAAATGTCCTGGATGCCCACTCAGCCTTTGCCTCTTATCATCTTAAGCACCTAAATCAAGTCTCCTCTCATCCACCTTCACTCCAAAGAGAAAAGACCTAGTTCACTGAATCTTTCCTCATAGGACATCCTCTCTAACCCAGGCAGTACAATATTCTAAGCAGAGTTTTGTTTCATAGAGCTGCAAGATTACTGTATCTCACGGCTTTGGAACTCAGTTCTCCAACTAATGACGGATGTCTTCTTAACCACTCAGTTAACTGGCGTGGTAACATTAAAAAATCTATAGACATGGACCCCAAGATCCCTCTGTTCCTCCATACTGTTAAGAATCTTACCCTTAACTTTGTACTCTGCCTTCAAATTCAACCTCCAAAGTGCTTCATCTTAGACATTTTTGAATTGAATTCCGTCTGCCACTTCTCAGCCCAGCTCTGCATCCTATCAATGTCCCATTGTAATGGAAGCAACCTTCTACACCATCCACAGCATTGCCGAACTTTGTGCCATTTACCAACCCACCTTCTACTTCCTCAACCAAGTAATTTATAATATCACAAAGAGCAGGGATCCCAGAACAGAGCTCTGTGGCATCCCACTTGTCACCAACCTCCAGACAGTACTTTCTCCATCATTTACTACTGCCTACCACAGAGAATTCATGCCAATTTCAAATTCATGCAGCCAAGTTTCCTTGGATGCATGCCTTCTGACTGTCTGAATGAGCCTACAATGGGGTAGTTTGTCAAACACCTTACTATAATCAATACACACCACATCCACTGCTCTACCTTCATTAATTTGTTATGTCACTTCCTCCAATAATTCATCTAGATCTTTGAGGCAGGACCTGCCCATCACAAACCAATGTGTGTGCATTCATCTATGGACTGCTGAGAACTGCTTGTTCTTGCCAATAATTCCCATGCTCCATCACTCAGGGACCTGGGCTATAATATATATCTTTACTGTGACTGTATGTTTTACTGGTATCTCATATGTGCTATATGTGCCTGTGCTGTGTGTAACTGCTGGTACTGTGTTTTGCACCTTGGCCCTGGAGTAACACTGTCTCGTTTGTTTGTGTTCATGAGTATTCATGTATGGTTGAATGATAATTAAACTTGAACTACTCACTGAATGGAATCAAGCTTATTTGGAAGCTTGATTTTTAATGAGGCCTGTGAAATTAGGCAATAACAGTACAAGAAAGATTTGCTCTGTACCTAGTTAGACAGCTGATCTGAATCTTGGTGCTTCATTAGAGTTGAGATATCTGAAAGTTCATAAACTTGCAGTGCTGTGCACGCTATTTTGTTCAATCAGTGGTTAATAGCACTAATCCATCACAAAATATAAATTTATACGTTGGAGGTCAACATTACAAGTAAATTAAGAATGTTGAAAGTTGTGTACCTTATTCATTCTGGGAAGTTAGTAAGACCTTTGACTGATATATTGCAAAAATATATGTGTGACTCCATCATGATGCTGGGATAGATCAATATCAATCTGCTTTCTAATTACTGTAGAGCAATTTTCACTTGCAGCATATTGACTACATGTAGGAACCTGATGTCACGGCTAAAGAGCTGCTTCCTCCCAGTTCCAGTCACAGGATACTGACCTATGCTGACCTTGGGGGCCGCCTGCGTGGAGTTTCACATTCTGCCTTGTAATCCTGGGGGTTTTCTCTGAGTGCTGTCTGCTGTTCCCATCTCCCAAAAATATTGCACCTGGTACCTCATTGGCCAAGTTGCTCACTGTGTGAAGCTGGTTGATAGAAGGTGATGAAAGCTGTCGGGAATATGACGAGAGAAGAAAATACAAAATAATATAAAATGGGTGATGCTCAGCCCCAAGTCTGTGGGCTTTTTCTCTGCTCTGTAAGAACTCTGTAAGAAGGGTATTATCTGTGGCAGTATTCCTGAATATTAGTCAACCAACTACATCGGTAACAGTACACTGTTATACAACAACTTCAATGGAGCAAAAGCATTTTATTGTTCTTCAGAGGAATGTTGTAGCCTGGGGAAAAGTACACACTTAGGACAACAAACACTTTTTCGGGTTTTAATTCCTTTATCTGTTTTAGATGTTTAAGTGCCAGAAGAAGGTCTTAAAACAAAATGAATGACTTTACTATCAGGTCCTGCCGTTACAATCTCCTTTTAACCTTCGATCCACACACTTGTGTCTCGACCAATTGTGTATGCAGTATAAAAATACAAAGAAAATCGCACAAAGCTAATACAGTACTAATATGGTACTGGCAATTCTACTTGGCTGGTGAGGAACTTTGCAAGCCACGCTATCCAGCATCAAGTTCTTTACTCGTGAAAATCTTTCCTCACCAAGCTCAGTACCTCTGGGGGAACTTGATTCCAACGCCCCAACAGCTCCGGCAGCAGAAAACGAAATGGTCCCCCCACTATCCCGCGTGTGCGTAATGACATCACCATCTCCACTTTAAGTCACAGACACCTATTCTAGCATTACCTGGATGAATACCTAAGTACACTTCTAACAATACTGAACAGCGTTCGATAGTCACCCGGTTACAGGAACAAAATAATTATTGTGAAAAATTATTGTGACTGTTGGTACAGTGTTTTGCACCTTGGTCCTGGAGTATCACTGTCTTAGTGGGCTGTGTTCATGGCTGTATTCAAAGGCATATTACAAGTAATGGCCAAAGTCAAAGAGGAAAATAATAAGGAAAATCTGAAAAGAAAAAGAGTGGAAAGGTTCAGTAAAGACTTCCAAAGCCTCGGACTTAGCTGCTGACAGAATAGCCGGCACTGCTGGGATGAGACCTAAGCAAGAGTTGGAGTAATGATAAGAGTTGGAGGCCAGAAAAGATTACAGAATTACAGACACAATGGAAAAGCATGAGATGTTAAGATGAAGACATTGCTCAGCAGGAAGCAAATTGGTCAGCCAGCATGTGGGAAAAGAATTCATTCAAAGCTAAGGTACAACCAACTGATAAACTAGTTTAATCAGGATTAAAACTAGGGATGACACCCAGTAAGGTGTTGGCGTGGTTGAACCAATACAAAGAAAGGCTCGCATGATGGTTTCAGCAGTGGAGAATCTTAATTAAATTAGAATAGCAAACAGAAAATAATTGCTAGAATTTAGCTTTTATCCATACATGAACATTTGTGAACGGTTCCTTCTTTTGACTTCATTGTGCCTTAATTAAAAATTCAATAAGTACTATATAGTAACAAATGAGCTAATGAATGAAAGGAGATCTAATTGAATGGCATGCATTGTGTGGGGATAGATCAACTGAAGGTAATGAAAAATTAAATGAAACAAAATGTAAACAATGTGTACTTAGTACAAGCCTAATATTTCTGACAGCCTGAAGGCTTTGTGTGTCAATGCAAGGAGCATTCGTAACAAGGTGGATGAATTGAATGTGCAGATAGTTATTAATGAATATGATATAGTTGGGATCACAGAGACATGGCTCCAGGGTGACCAAGGATGGGAGCTCAACATCCAGGGATATTCAATATTCAGGAAGGATAGACAGGAAAGAAAAGGAGGTGGCGTAGCATTGCTGGTTAGAGAGGAGATTAACGCAATAGAAAGGAAGGACATTAGCCTGGAGGATGTGGAATCGATATGGGTAGAGCTGCATAACACTAAGAGGCAGAAAACACTGGTGGGAGTTGTGTACAGGCCACCTAACAGTAGTAGTGAGGTTGGGGATGGCATTAAACAGGAAATTAGAAATGTGTGCAATAAAGGAACAGTAGTTATAATGGGTGACTTCAATCTACATATAGATTGGGTGAACCAAATTGGTAAGGGTGCTGAGGAAGAGGATTTCTTGGAATGTATGCCGGATGATTTTCTGAACCAACATGTCGAGGAACCAACTAGAAAGCAGGCCATACTAGATTGGGTATTGAGCAATGAGGAAGGGTTAGTTAGCAATCTTGTCGTGCGAGGCCCCTTGGGTAAGAGTGACCATAATATGGTGGAATTCTTCATTAAGATGGAGAGTGACATAGTTAATTCAGAAACAAAGGTTCTGAACTTAAAGAAGGGTAACTTTGAAGGTATGAGACGTGAATTAGCTAAGATAGACTGGCAAATGATACTTAAAGGGTTGACGGTGGCTATGCAATGGCAAGCATTTAAAGATCGCATGGATGAACTACAACAATTGTTCATCCCAGTTTGGCAAAAGAATAAACCAGGGAAGGTAGTGCACCTGTGGCTGACAAGGGAAATCAGGGATAGTATCAAGTCCAAAGAAGAAACATATAAATTAGCAAAAAAAAGCGGCACACCTGAGGACTGGGAGAAATTCAGAGACCAGCAGAGGAGGACAAAGGGCTTAATTAGGAAAGGGAAAAAAGATTATGAGAGAAAGCTGGCATGGAACATAAAAACTGACTGTAAAAGCTTTTATAGATACGTGAAAAGAAAAAGATTGGTTAAGACAAATGTAGGTCCTTTACAGTCAGAAACAGGTGAATTGATCATAGGGAACAAAGACATGGCAGACCAATTGAATAACTACTTTGGTTCTGTCTTCACTAAGGAGGACATAAATAATCTTCCGGAAATAGTAAGGGACTGATGGTCTAGTGAGATGGAGGAACTGAGGGAAATACATGTTAGTAGGGAAGTGGTGTTAGGTAAATTGAAGGGATTAAAGGCAGATAAATCCCCAGGGCCAGATGGTCTGCATCCCAGAGTGCTTAAGGAAGTAGCCCAAGAAATAGTGGATGCATTAGTGATAATTTTTCAAAACTCCTTAGATTCTGGATTAGTTCCTGAGGATTGGAGGGTGGCTAATGTAACCCCACTTTAATAAAAAAGGAGGGAGAGAGAAACTGGGGAATTATAGACCAGTCAGTCTGACATCGGTGGTGGGGAAAATACTAGAGTCGGTTATCAAAGATGTGATAACAGTACATTTGGAAAGAGGTGAAATCATCGGACAAAGTCAGCATGGATTTGTGAAAGGAAAATCATGTCTGACGAATCTTATAGAATTTTTTGAAGATGTAACTAGTAGAGTGGATAAGGGAGAGCCAGTGGATGTGGTATATTTAGATTTTCAAAAGGCTTTTGACAAGGTCCCACACAGGAGATTAGTGTGCAAACTTAAAGCACATGGTATTGGGGGTATGGTATTGATGTGGATAGAGAATTGGTTGGCAGACAGGAAGTAAACGAGTGGGAGTAAACGGGATCTTTTCAGAATGGCAGGCAGTGACTAGTGGGGTACCGCAAGGCTCAGTGCTGGGACCCCAGTTGTTTACAATATATATTAATGATTTAGACAAGGGAATTAAATGCAGCATCTCCAAGTTTGCGGAAGACACGAAGCTGGGCGGCGGTGTTAGCTGTGAGGAGGATGCTAAGAGGATGTAGGGTGACTTGAATAGGTTAGGTGAGTGGGCAAATTCATGGCAGATGCAATTTAATGTGGATAAATGTGAGCTTATCCACTTTGGTTGCAAGAACAGGAAAACAGATTATTATCTGAACGGTGGCCGAATAGGAAAAGGGGAGATGCAACGAGACCTGGGTGTCATTGTACACCAGTCATTGAAGGTGGGCATGCAGGTACAGCAGGCGGTGAAAAAGGCAAAAGGTATGTTGGCATTCATAGCAAAAGGATTTGAGTACAGGAGCAGGGAGGTCCTACTGCAGTTGTACAAAGCCTTGCTGAGACCGCACCTAGAATATTGTGTGGGCAGTTTTGGTCCCCTAATCTGAGGAAAGACATTCTTGCCATAGAGGGAGTACAGAGAAGGTTCACCAGATTGATTCCTGGGATGGCAGGACTTTCATATGAAGAAAGACTGGATCGACTAGGCTTATACTCACTGGAATTTAGAAGATTGAGGGGGGATCTTATTGAAACGTATAAAATTCTAAAGGGATTGGACAGGCTAGATGCAGGAAGATTGTTTCCAATGTTGGGGAAGTCGAGAACGAGAGGTCACAGTTTAAGGATAAAGGGGAAGCCTTTTAGGACCGAGATGAAGAAAAACTTCTTCACACAGAGAGTGGTGAATCTGTGGAATTTTCTGCCACAAGAAACAGTTGAGACCAGTTCATTGGCTATATTTAAGAGGAAGTTAGATATGGCCCTTGTGGCTAAAGGGATCAGGGGGTATGGAGAGAAAGCAGGTACAGGGTTCTGAGTTGGATGATCAGCCATGATCATACTGAATGGCGGTGCAGGCTCAAAGGGCCGAATGGCCTACTCCTGCACCTATTTTCTATGTTTCTATGTATCACTGTCTGGTATGGGGACTACTGCACAGGACTGAAAGAAGCTACAGAATGGTGTAAAATTATTCAGCTTCATCTTAGGTTCTAGACTCCACAGTATGCAAAACACCTTCGAGGAGTGGTGCCTCAGAAAGGAGACATCCATTATTAAGGACCCCTATCACCCAGGCCATGCTGTCTTCTTATTGTTACCATCAGGAAGGAGGTACAGAAGCCTGAAGGTACACACTCAGCGATTCAGGAACAGTTTCTTCCCGTATGCTACCCAATTCCTAAATGGTCATTGAACCCATGAACACAACTGCACTATATATATAATGTCTGTTTTTGCACTATTTAAAATCTATATATATATATATATACACACACTTACTGTAATTGATGTTTTAATATATATTTTCATGCATTGCCTTGAACTGCTGCTGCTAAGTTAACTAATTTCTTGACACGTCGGTGATAACAAACCTTGTTCTGATTTCCTAAAATAGATTGAAAACTTCACATGAAAATAAAGAAGGGTAAATTAATTAAACAAAATGGTAAAAGAGAGATTAAATTTTGGTTAGACAGTAAAGTCATGAAATTATAATGAAGTAAATATTGCATAATGTATTAAAGGATCATATATTTATGTAATTCTTGCACAACCTGTCATGAGCCCTGCCAGCCTTGTGCCTATATTTGTTCATCGCTGTCTTATCAAGAGTCATTGAGCTCATGTGCCTTCTGTTCAATCTTGTCAAGTTTATTTTGACTGCCGTGGGTTTTCACCCTATTGTGATTATTTAAGATGGACTCCCAATTAGCACAGGTCATGGGGTTCTTTTGTGTGTTTTCAGAATGATTTGTCTTGTGGTGTCGCTTGCTCAAGCCATCATTTCAGTTGGAGTTCTGATGAATAAACTCCTATTTTGGTCTTAACATGGGAGTTTGTCATTCCTCCACACCTGGGTTCAATCATCAGTCAGGGCACCCTGTGACAGAAGGACCCCATGCCATAAATTAACCAGCAGAGATTCAACAGTGGCTGGGGCATCGAATGTCTGGAGGAGAAGGAGCTTTCTATTCTCAGCACTTGTCCCAAAGCTACATTCCAAGGTTCACCAGTCCATGTTCATAGTCATCAACATTTCCTGAGTGTCCCATGGGCCTCCATGTTTCTGAAGACTATTCCATGTTTTGAGTTTGATTCCACATTCCCAGGTTATATGCAATATTCCTAAATTTCCCAGCTTTGTTGCAAGAGCATCAGATCTGTTTCAGATTTATAGCGTTGTCTCGAATTCCACAGCACTCGCTGGGTTGTCAGATGCTGGCCTTAGGGAGTGAGGTAGTGT
This sequence comes from Hemitrygon akajei, assembly GCF_048418815.1. Lineage (NCBI taxonomy): Eukaryota > Metazoa > Chordata > Chondrichthyes > Myliobatiformes > Dasyatidae > Hemitrygon > Hemitrygon akajei. Next base: position 193,658,332 of record NC_133128.1, read on the forward strand.
CAAGACCCTGCTGGCCCTGTGCACCTGTGTTTGCTAATTGTTGTATTATCAAGAGTCATTAAGCCCTTGTGCATTTCTGTTTAATCTTGTCAAGTTTCTTTTGACTGGCATGGGCTATTGGCCCACTGTGATTATTTAAAGCAGAGTCTGAATTAGTGCTTACTGCGGTGTGTGTGTGTGCACGTAACGCATTGTACAGTTTCATGCTAATGTAATGGCTTCTCTGTAGCAGCAGTGTTTGGGTTATGAGTTGAGATAACAGGGACTTTGGAATGTGCACTGACCAATGAGGGGAGATATTTTTCTTTTTGTGTGCCCGAGCAAAGGTTTCACAGGCTTTTTTTTCGTGTAACATGGAGAGAGAAGATGCCAGAATGGGGAAGTCATAGTCTGCAGGATGGAGTGGACTTGGAATGGGGTCGGGAGTTGACACCAAGGGGAAAATCAATGGAGAACGAACAGACGGGAAAACAGTGGGCTCCAACCTTGCACATTAGACTGATTCACGACTTTTCCTTTACTAACTCTATAGTCAAATTAAGAATTATAAAGCTCAATCATTTAATTGCATATTGTGTACTGCTTGTTATTTCTTGCTACTGCTCTGTAACAGGTGACACGTCACACCGCATCCACCCAAACAAGATATCTCAAGTTTGGCTGGGCTGGAGGCTGTCTCCCCTAGATTAACGCAACTGGCCAAACCTGAGGGTTACATGTGTATGTGTGCGTGTGTATATGTGTGTGTCTGTGTTTCAGGAGGATTCATCTTGTGGTGTCACTCAGTCAAACCAACAAATTTCAGTTGGAGCTCTGATTAATGAACTCTTGTTTCTGTCTCAACATGGGAGTTTGTCATTCCACCACAGCTGGGTTCAATCCAATATGCTCTGCAAAATGGTGACTCATCTTTATTTGTGAGGGAGACCGCATTGAATGCAGTAGTTTAAAAGTGTGAGAGTGAGTGAGTTGCCACTTCATCTGGATGGTCTTGCAATCAAAGTTCAAAGTAAATTTATTATCAAAGTACATATATGTCACCATATACAACCCTGAGATTCATTTTCTTGTGGGCATTCACAGCAAATGCTGTAGAAGCAAAACAATGGAATCAATAAAATACCACCCCCAACAGGATGGAGAAACAAGCGATGTACAAGAGACAACATACTGTGCAAATACAGAAGGAAAAAGGAAGAAATAATAACAACTCCAGGTGTGCATGTTCAATTCTGATCATTCCGATAAGAAGTATACACCACCAAACTGAAATGAGAGCACAGCACAGACAAATAAAAATGTTATCACTATTGAAGAAAAGGTTAACCAATGGCAGAGCTTGACCCTCCTCCATTGAAGATATCCCCACGATCGGAAAGACTAGATGTTGACAAGGAAGCTTGGCTCAGAATTGGATACATTTTCCAAGAAACAGATGGGTTCCTCGTGGCAATACAGGACCAGGTGGTTAACACAAAAAATATCAAAAATACAGAATAAAACATGGTAAAGTCAACAAATTCAAGATGATAATTGTAGAAAATCCCAAGGAAAACCAGAAACAATCCAGCACATTACAGGATCCTGTACCAGTTTAACACAATCTGGTTACTTACACAAGCACAATCAAATGGCAAACATCATTCACCAACATATTGCTTTCAAAATCAAACTCATAAAATAAATCATGCCCTACTATAAATACGAGCCTGATCCTGTTCTAGGGACAGAATATCACAAATTATATTATAACTGATCTGTTGTTACATTAGGACAATCCATAATAACTGTCCTGATATAATAATACAGAATAAACAAGCAAGAACAATTTACTTAATAGAACTAGCCATTCCAAACACACATAACTCACAGAAATCAGAAAGTGAAAAACATCAGAAATGTGGTGAATTACAAGAGGAAATTGAAAGACTATGGAACATGAACAGGGTATATATTGTCCCAATAGTAATATCTACAAATGGTATCATTCCTAAGTCACTGCAAAAGAGTATTGTATTGAACAATTAGGCCGACACAGCAGTATCTGTGTAAACCACAATATTAACCATCACTAGAATAGTCTGAAAGTTCATAGCTCATAGAATAGAAATTTACAGGATATTACAGGCTCTTCAGTTCACAATGTTGTGCTGACCATGTAACCTACCATGAGACTGCCTAGAATTTCCCTAGCGCTTAGCCTTCCATTTTTATAAGCCCCATGTACCTATCTAAGAGGCTCTTAAAGACCCTATTGTATCCGCTTCCACCACCGCTGCCGGCAGTGTATTCCGCACACCCACCACTCTCTGTGTGAAAAACTTACCTCTGACATTCCTGTCGGTACCTAGTTCCAAGCACCTTAAAAGAATGCCCCCCTCATGCTAGCCATTTCTGCCCTGGGAAAAAGCCTCTGACTATCCACACAATCAATGCCCCTCATCATCTTATACACCTCTAACAGGTCACCTCTCATCTTCCATCTCTCCAAGGGGAAAAGGCTGAGTTCACGCAACCTATTCTCATAAGGTACGCCCTCCAATCCTGGCAACGTCCTTGTAAATCTCCTCTGTTCTCTCAATAGTATCCACAAGTTCCTAGCAACTGAGAAAGGAGTGTGCTTGGCTATGCCTGTCCTTCAGGTTTCACCAGTCTGAGCTGAGAAAAAATAAATTGCAATAACATTAATTACAAACAAGCAATCAATTTGTGGGCATGAGATGAAGAGTGAGCCCATAGGTTATATGAACAGTTCAGTGATGGGGCTATTCTCACTGTTCTGGAGCCTAATGGCTGAGGTGTGCCAATATCCTGGCAAGGAGGTTTGCTAATGCTATGGGGAGGGTCTTAACTCGATTTGCAGGAGGGTGGGAACCAAAGTGAAGAGGCAGAGGATGAGGAGATTGGAGCACAAGTAGAGACAGCTTGTAGGGAGTTTAGATGGGGTGAAGTTTGTTAGGTGTGTTCAGGAAAGTATCCTGATGCAATATGTAGATAAGCCTACAAGAGGAGATGCTGTGCTTGATCTGGTATTGGGAAATAAACCAGGTCGGGTGTCAGATCTCTTGATGGGAGAGCATTTTGGAGGATGTGATCACAACTCTATCTCCTTTACCATAGTGCTGAAGAGGGATAGGAGCAGACAATTTGGGAGAACATTTAATTAGTGTAGATGGAAATATAATGCTATTAGGCAGGAACTTGGGAACATAAATTGGGTGCAGATAATCTCAGGGAAATGCATGGCAGAAATGTGGCCAATGTTCAGGGAACATTTGGATGGTGTTCTGCAAAGGTATGTTCCATTGAGGCAGGAAAAGGATGATAGGGTTAAAGAACCATGGTGTACAAAGAAAATCTAGTTGAAAAGAAAAGATTACAAAAGTTTCAAGAAATTAGGTACTGTCAGAGCTCTAGTAAGTTATAAGGTTGCTAGGAAGGAGTTTAAGAATGGAATTAGGAGAGCAAGAAGGGGCAATGAGAAGGCCTTGGTGAGCAGGATTAAGGAAGACCCCCAGGGCATTCTACAAGTATGTGAAGAGCAAGAGGATAAGCCGTGTTAGAATAGGACAAAATAGGCATGATAGCGGATGGAGTCAGAGGAGGTAGCGGAGGTACTTAATGAATACTTTGCTTCAGTATTCACCAGGGAAAAAGACATTGGCAATTGTGGGGATGACTTACAGTGGACTGAAATGCTTGAGCATATGGACATTAAGAAAGAGGATGTGCTGGAGCTTTTGAAATCATTAAGTTAGATTAGTCATCAAAACCAGATATGATATACCCTAGGCTACTGTCAGGAGGAGATTGCTGAGCCTGTTGCGATAATCTTTGCATCATTAATAGGGACGAGAGAAGTACCGGAGGATTGGAGGGTTGCAAATGTTGTTCCCTTGTTCAAAAAAGGGTTAACCCAGGAAATTATAGACCAGTGAGTCTGACTTCAGTTATAGGAAAGTTGTTGGAGTAGATCCTGAGAGGCAAGGTTAATGAGCATTTGGAGAGATATAATCTGATTAGGGATCGTCAGCATGACTTTGCCAAGGGCAGGTTGTGCCCTATGTGCCTGATTGATTTCTTCGAGGATGTAACAAAACACATTGATGAAAGTAGAGCAGTGGATGTAGTGTATATGGATTTCAGTAAGGCATTTGATAAAGTTCTCTATGCAAGGCTCCTTAAAAAAGTAAGGGGGCATGGGATCCAAGGAGATCTTATATTATGGATCCAGAACTGACTTGCCCACAGAAGGCAAAGGGTTGTTGTAGATGGTTCATATTCTGCATGGAGGACGGTCTGTTTGAGATCCCTCCTCCTTGTGATTTTTATATGCAACCTGGATGAAGAAGTAGAAGGGTGGGTAGTAAGCTTGCTGATGACACAAAGTTTGGGGGTGCTGTGGATAGTCTGGATGGTTGTCAGAGGATACAGCGGGACATGGGTAGAATGCAGAACTGGGCTGAGAAGTGGCAGATGGATTTCAACCCAGATAAATGTGAAGTGGTAGAATTTTGGTAGGTCAAATTTGAAGACAGTATAATATTAATGGTAAGACTCCTTGCAGTGTGGAGGATCAGAGAGATCTTGGTGTCCATTTCCATAGGACACTCAAAGCTGCTGCACAGGTTGACAGTGTTGTTACGAAGGTGTATGGTGTGTTGGCATTCATCAACGGTGGGATTGAGTCCAAGAGCCATGAGGTAATGTTACAGCTATCTAAGTCCTTGGTCAGACCCCACTTGGAGTACTGTATTGAGATTCTGGTCACATCACTACAGGAAGGATATGGATACTATAGAGAGAGTGCAGAGGAGATTTACAAGGATGTTGCCTGGATTGGAGGGTGTACCTTATGAGAATAGGTTGAGTGAACTCGGCCTATTCTCATTAGAATGATGGAGGATGAGAGGTGACGTGAGAGAGGTGTATAAAATGATGAGCGGCATTGATTGTGGGGATCGCTAGAGACTTTTTCCCAGGGCTGAAATGGCTAACATGATTGGGCATAGATTTAAGGTGTTTGGAAATATGTACCAAGGGAATGTCAGGGGTAAGTTTCTCATGCAGAGAGTGGTAGGTGCATGATATGCACTGCTGGCAACAGTGGTGGAAACGGATACAATAGGATCTTTTAAGAGCCTCTTAGATAGGTACATGGAGCTTAGAAAAATAGAGGACTATGCCCTAGGGAAATTCTAGGCAGACTCTAGAATAGATTACATGGCTGACACATTGTTGTCAGCCAAAGGGCCTGTAATGTGCTGTAGATTTCTGTGTTCTATGCAATAACTGTTCTTGAACATGGTGGAATGAGTCCTGAAGCTCTTGTACCTACATCCTGATGGTAGCAGTGAGAAGAGAGCATGGCCCAAATGGTGGGGGTTCCTTGATGATGGATGCTACTTTCTTGCAACAATACTCCATTTAGATGCACTTAATGGTGGCTTTGGCTTTAATGGTGATGAACTGGGTCATATTCATTACCTTTTTTGGCTTTTTCAATCAAGGGCATTGGTGTTTCTCTACCTGGCCATGTTGCAATCAGTCAGTATAGTCTCCTCCAAACATCTGTAGAAGTTTTTCAAAGCTTTAGATGACATGCCAAATCATTACAAACTTCTAAGGAAATAGATACACTGCTGTGCTTTCTTCAAAATGGCACTTTTGTGTTGGACATAGAACAGATTGTCAGAAATGATAACACTGAGGAATTTAAAGTTGTTGACCCTCTCCACCTCTAATCCTCTGTTGTGGACTGGCCCATAGACTTCAGGCTTCCTCCTCCTGACATCAATAATCAGCTCCTTGGTCTTGTTGATGTTGAGTGAGAGATTGTTATTGTGGCACCACTCAGCCAGGTTTTCAATCAACTTTTTATATGCTGATTCATCACCATCTTTGATGCAGCCAATGACAGTGGTTTTGCTTAGCCTCACAGTCATTAGTGTAAAGTGTATAGAACGGGGGCTAATTATACTGCCTTGTGCTGCACCTGTGCTGATGGAGATTAAGGAGATGATGTTGTTGCCAATCCAACTGACTGGGGTCTGCAAGTGAGGAAATCAAAGATCCATTTGAACAAGGTGGCACTGAAGGTTATTAATTAGGAATGATAGTTGATAAATAGAATCCTGATTTATGCTTCTTCACTTCCAGACATTCCGGGTGTGAATGAAGAACCAATAAAATGAATCTGCTGTTGACCAATTGTGATGGAAGGCAAACTGGAGTGGATCCATGTTGCTCCCAGGCAGGAGTTGACATGTTTCATCATCAAATGGCAGACAATGTTGGTGGTAAAGCAGGATATCACAGTGGGAACTCTTTCATTTCCTCCTACACCGCCTATAACCTTTAGTTTCCTTACATCTATGCCTCTATGTAAGAATCCTATTGTATCACACATAGAATGCAAAAGCATCTAGAATTGGAAGAATGTGAAGGTTTGCTAAAATAACAGGATGTAAGAGATTGAGGGTGTAGGGAAGGACATGTCCAGTGAAGAAACTGTTCAACGTCGGTCGGTAACTATAAAGTGATGGGTGAACCAAACCAAACCTATAGACATCTGAGCATCCGGGTGAGGTGATGCTTACTGCTTTTAGTCCCAATTCAAAAGCGTTAACTGAGCTTGTCTTATTAGCTGTGGTTATAAAAGACAAATGTTAGAAGAAAGCTGAAATATTGCCTTGTATTGGTCATAATATCAAGGAGCTATTAAATAACTGTCTCATCGTTTAGGATTTATCTTTGACTAAGCCTGGCTATTACTGATTTTTACAGACCTGTGCAGCATTCAATAGGATGAGCTGAATGTGTGTTATTTGGCAAAGCAACAGCTCCGATGCCCATCTATCTGATACATTTCTATCTACAATTTAATGAAAACCTTATCATTGATCATGCCCTCCCATTTATTTGTGTAACACTGATCATATTTCAAAACAAATTAATTCTGGCTTAGTCTTTCTCAGAAACAGTTGGAAGCATTTCAGTGCAGATTTTGTGGAATCACTGATAGCACAATACAGAACAAAGCCATTCAGCCCATCAATGCATATATTTTGCTTCAAATATTTACCATATTTCTTTTTGAAAATCAAAGTTGAATATTCTTCTGCAACTCTGAAGCTGATTCCTGATCACAAGTCATCATAGTATCACATCATAACTCTGGTTTGAGGTCCCTTTATCAAGGGGAACCAAATCTTTTTAAAGTTTAAAAGTTCAAATTTCAAAGTAAATTTATTATCAATGTACACACATATTACAATACACAACTCTGAGATTCATTCTGGATAGTTACTCTGCCCGGGTCTTTCATCACGTCAAACACTTCTATAGAGTCACATTTTACCGTCTCTCTTTTAAGGAAATTCACTCAAAGCTCTGCAGACCAGACCTGTGGACAGCCGCACCCCTTGCATTCCACTGGCATGTTCTTTCTGCATCCTACCTGCGGCCAACACACCTCTATGGAACTGCCAGCTGAAGGTAAACACAATCTGGCTCATTATACGAGTGGTGGCCAAACTGATGTTTTATACAGGTTCTAAATATCTTCCACAGCTATGATATTAATAATGTAAATTTTAATTAATTTATCATTAATATTCGTTGAGCTACAGAATCAGATTTAATATCGCTGGCATATGTCATGACATTTGTTGCTATGAGGCAGCAGTACATTGTAATACATAATAACAAAAGCTAGAGATTACATTGAAAAATATATATAAAAGGAAATTAAACAATTAGTGGAAGAGAGTGAAAAATATTGATGTAGTATTCATGGGTTTATTGTCCATTCAGAAATCGAATTGCAGAGGGGAAGAAGCTGTTCTTGAAATATTGATGTGTGTCACTTCTGTACCACCTCCTTGATGGTAGCAATGAGAACGGGGCATTCCTGCTGCTGCCTGTGAGGAGTTTGTACATTCTTCCCATGACCATGTGGATTTCCTCCAGGTACTCCGGTTTTCTTCCCACAGTCCAAAGACAAAGGTAAGTTAATAGGTGAAATGATTTAAACATACTGTATCAATCATGTTCAAACCAAGTTACCAAACAGCTAACATGTACTCTATCTCAATGCATGAAGTAAAATGATGCTTTATATAATGGGAATGAATAAATAAAAGCTGTTGAAAAGAAAATTGGGGAGAAATAGGGGAAAAGAGGACAAAGAAGTGAAATTTCCCAGGGATCCTCCTGATTTTACAATCATTACCCTAAACAGCAAAGATGAACTGTTAGTCATAGAAACATACAGCATAGAAACAGGCTCTTCAGCCCATCTAGTCCATGCTGAACCATTTAAACAGCCTACTCCCATCTACCTACACCCAGACCATAGGCATCCACACCCCTACAATTCAAGTACCTATCCAAATTTCTCTTAATCATTGAAATCAAGCTTACATACACCAGTTGTGCCGGCAGCTCATTCCACACTCTTACGACCCTGTGAGTGAAGAGGTTTCCCCTCATCTTCCCCTTATACTTTTCACCCTTAACCCATGACAGGGTAATGTATCATGTAGTCCCACCCAATCCCAATGGAAAAAGACTGCTTGCATTTACCCTATCTATACCCTTCATAATTTTGTATACCTCTATCAAATCTCCTCTCAATCTTCCACGAACTGAGGAATAAAGTCGGAACTGATTGAATCTTTCCTCATAACTCGGGTCCTCCAGTACTGGTAATATCATTGAAAATGTATTCTTTCAACCTTATTTAGATCATTCCTGTAGTTAGGTGACCAAAGCTGTTGCTTCCTTAACAACACTAAACATAATATATATAATAACAGTCACTAATCATACTCTGCTTCTAAAATACAATGCACTGTCACAGCATTTTTAAGCACTTTCTGGGTGTAAATTCTAGAAAGCCAAATTGACATGATATATTTTTAATTTCTAATGATAACTCATCAGAAGGATGAATGAGAATCTGGCGAATTCCCACACAAAATTCTCATTAATTATTGCATTACTTATTATTCAGTGTCTTACGTTAGATGGAAAAATCGAGTCATATATTATTTTTCTGATTAGTGATTTTCTTCAATACATTGATTCAAAATACTCAGTTTCCTGTAGGATTAAACATCATTAAAGATTCTCACCATCTGGAATAAGCTCTCTTTTCATTACTGCCACCAGGGACCAGGGAGGAGGTACAGGAGCCTGAAGGCCTACTTTTAAAGTAAGATTTATTATTAATGTACATATGCTATATGCAATCGTATACAACCCTGAGATTCATTTGCCTGTGGGCATACTCAACAACTCTATAAAATTTTGACTATAACAGCAGACATCCCACCTTGCAAAAACTCACTTCAGGGACGTCAGAACACGCTCCACGGTACATCTATAGAAGTTTTTGAGGGTATTTGTTGACATGCCAAATCTCTTCAAACTCCCAATGAAGTACAGTCGCTGCCTTGCCTTTTTTTATAACTGCGTCAATATGTTGGGACCAGGTTAGATCCTCAGAGATCTTGACACCCAGGAACTTGAAACTGCTCATCTCTCTACTTCTGATCCCTCTATGAGGATTGGTATGTGTTCCTTCGTCTTACCCTTCCCAAAGTCCACAATCAGCTCTTTTGTCTTACTGACGTTGAGTGCCAGGTTGTTGCTGTGACACCACTCCACAAGTTGGCATAGATCGCTCCTGTACGCCCTCTCCTCGCCACCTGAGATTCTAACAACAATGGTTGTATCGTCAGCAAGCCTAGCCACACAGTCGTGTGTATACAGAGAGTAGAACAGTGGGCTAAGCACACACCCCTGAGATGCACCAGTGTTGATTGTCAGTGAGGAAGAGATGTTATCACTAATCCACACAGATTGTGATCTTCTGGTTAGGAAGTTGAGGGTCCAATTGCAGAGGGAAGTACAGAGGCCCAGCTTCTGTAACTTCTCAGTCAGGATTGTGGGAATGATGGTATTAAATGCTGAGCTATAGGCGATGAACAGCATCCTCATATAGGTGTTTGTGTTGTGTAGGTGGTCTAAAGCCGTGTGGAGAGCCATGGAGATTGTATCTGTTGGCAAATTGCAATGGGTCCACGTCCTTACTGAGGCAGGAGTTCAGTCTAGTCATGACCAACCTCTCAAAGCATTTCATCACTGTCCATGTGAATGCTACTGGGCGATAGTCATTAAGGCAGCTCACATTATTCTTCTTAGGCACTGGTATAATTGTTGCCTTTTTAAAGCAAGTGGGAACTTATGCCCATAGCAGTGAGAGGTTGAAAATGTCCTTGAATACTCCCGCTAGTTGGTAGGCACAGGTTTTCAGAGTCTTTCCAGGTACTCCATTGGGACCTACCGCCTTGCAAGGGTTCACCCTCTTTAAAGACAGCTTAACATCCGCCTCTGAGACAGAGATCACAGGGTCATCAGGTGCAGCAGGGATCTTCACAGCTGTAGTTGTGTTCTTCCTTTCAAAGCGGGCATAGAAGGCGTTGAGTTCATCTGGCAGTGAAGCAATAGTCATTCATGCTATTGGTTTTTGCTTTGTAGGAAGTAATGTCTTGCAAACTCTGCCAGAGTTGTCGTACATCCAATGTCACCTCCAGCCTCATTCAGAACAGTCTCTTTGGCTTTGAAATAGCCCTCCAGCAAAACATACCCGTTTTTCTGATACAGTCCTGGGTTGCCAGACTTGAATGCCACAGATCTAGCCTTCAGCAGATAACATACCTCCTGGTTCATCCACGACTTTAGCTGGTTCTATAACTTTTATTGGTAATGTGCACAGAGCTGGGCTGAAACCCTTGGACGTGTATATTTCTGATATTTCATCTGTGGCAGTTGTGCTCTGTATAAGGTTGAATTATGACAGCAATATTTTGAATTAAATAGCCTATTAACCAAAATTCCTTTTCATTTGCACTGGAGATTGTCTGTATTTAAGTTTATTCTTTTATGAACTCCCTCATCATCATTATCTACCATGTCACATGATGTAAGCAACCATGGTCTTGACCCTAATGGAAGCATACTGTTTAGCACGACACCTTACAGTACCAGCAACCCAGGTTAATTTCCTCTCATTGCCTGTATGGGGTTTCTACATTTCCCCCATGACCATGTACATTTCCTCTAGATGCTCCAGCTTCTTCCCACAGGTCAAAGGCATACCAGCTGGTAGGTCAATATGTCATTTTAACTTGTCAAGACTATTTGACATAATTTCCAGTACTCAAGTGTAAAGGAAAACAACATAATTATTACTCTGAATCTGAGGCAGTACAAAAAAAACTTAATAAGATAAAAAACAATAATAAAAAAGAATAAATATAAATACATAAACTAGCTTATCCATTGATTGTCTATGAGGTGATGATTTACGGCATACGAGTGTCAATACGTAAAATGATAAAGTGGTGGGGGTTGTGGATGGGTGGGTTAGTGGGTACAGACTTGCAGTACCCCAAAGACTACTTGTTCACCGAAAGATGCCCTTTACTTATTTAAATGAACGCACTCTCAACCACACATTCAGGATCTAACAGTCAGTTTGTTGTAACATCCATCAGCACCACCATAAATCGGTGAGATGTTTTATGTCTCCCCTCTCGCTGTGAAAGGGGGACACCTCTTTTTCCCTTATTAGGGAGAGAGGTATGTCGAATTACTGGGTGAACGAGTAGCCTTTGGAGTACTGCAAGTCTGTGTCTTTATTGATGCTTTGCTGCATGCTTGAGTGCTCGGTGGAAGGTGCAGATGCTTTTTTCTGGTGGGAGGGGGTGGACATCACTTTGCTGCTGCTTATGCGTGGGAGGGGGAGCTGGGGGTCTTCAGGATTCTAACGTTTAATTGTCATTCATTCTTTGGAGCACTCCACTGTTTTCATGGATGTTTGCAAAGAAAAAGAATTTCAGGATGTATTTTGTATATATTTCTCTGACATTAAATGTACCTATTGAAACTTATTGATTAGGAACACATTGATGAAAGCAGAGCAGTGGATGGAGTGTATATGGATTTTATTAAAGCACTTGATAAGGTTCATTCTTATTCAGAATAATGCTTATTTATGCGAGGCTCAATCAGAAAGTAAGGAGGGATGGGATCTAAGGGGACATTGCTTTGTGGATCCAAAACTGGCTTGCCCACAGTAGGCAAAGAGTGGTTATAAACAGGTCATATTCTGCATGGAGGTCGATGACCAGTGTTGTTCCATAGGAATCTGTTCTGGGACACCTTCTCTTCATGAGTTTTATACATGACTTGGATGAGGAAGTGGAGGAATGGGTTAGTAAATTTGCTGATGACACAAAGGTTGGGGGTGTTGTGGAAAGTGTGGAGGTCTGTCACAGGTTACAGTGGGACATTGATAGAATGCAAAACTGTGCTGAGAAGTGGCAGGTGGAGTTTGATCCAGATAAGTGTGAAGTGGTTCATTTTGGTAAGTCAAATTTGAAGACGGATATAGTATTAATGGTAAGACTCTTGGAGGTATGGAGAATCAGAGAGATCTTGGGGTCCATGTCCATAGGACACTCAAAGCTGCTGTGCAGATTAACAGTGCTGTTAAGAAAGTGCATGGCATATTGGCCTTCATCAACTGTGGGATTGAGTTCAAGAGCCGTGAGGTAATGTTACAGCTCTATAAGACATTAGTTAGACCCCATGTGGGGTACTGTGTTCAGTTCTGGTCACCTCACTACAGGAAGGATGTGGATACTACAGAGGAGATTTACAAGGATGTTGCCTGGATTGGAGAGCGTAGCTTATGAGAATAGGTTGAGTGAACTTGACTTTTTCTCTTTGGAGTGATGGAGGATGAGAGGTGACCTGATAGAGGTGTGTAAGATGATGAGAGGCATTGATCGTGTGGATAGCCAGAAGCTTTCTCCCATGGCTGAAATATGTAACATTAGGGGGCATAGTTTTAAGGTGCTTGGAAGTAGGTAGAGAGGGAATGTCAAAGGCAAGTTTTTCACACAGAAAGTGATGGGTGCGTGGAATTCACTGCCAGCGAAGGTGGTAGAGGTGGATACAATAGGGTCTTTTAAGTGTCTCTTAGATAGGTATATGGAACTTACAAAAATAGAGGGCTATGCAGTCGGGTAATTCTAGGCAGTTTCTAGAGTAGGTTACAACATTGTGGGCTGAAAGGCCTGTAATGTGCCACAGATTTTTATGTTCTAACATCTATCCACCACTGGCAATATGCATGCACCATTAGAAATGGGTGTCAGCAAACTGCCAAAGTTTCCTTAATGACAGCCAATGAACTTGGACCATAATTTATTTAACTTTATTTATATACGGCGTGGATCAGGCCCTTTGTGCCAGCTGATTTAATGCCTATCTAATCAAAGGACAATTTACAATGACCAGTTAACTTACCATCTAGTACGTCTTTGGACTTTGTGAGGAAATCAGACCACCCAGAGGAAACATGCAACCATGGGGAAAATGTAGAAACTCCTTACAGGCAGCTGTGGGAAATGAACTCAGGTTGCTGGGACTGTAAAGTTTTGTGCTAACTGCTATGCTATCATACTACACTTCCACCACCTACAAGAAAAAGGGAGTCATTACATGGATGCTCCAGCAGGTAATGCAGGATCACCTGTGAATCGTGCGCCACATATAGAAATATACCAAACACAAGCAAGTCTGCCGATGCTGGACACAAAATGTTGGAGGAACTCAGCATCTATGCAAATGAATAAACAGTCGACATTTTGGGCTGAGAACCTTTTTCTTGACTGGGAAGGAAGTGACAAGATGGCAAAATAAATGTGGGGGGAAGGGATGGGGTAGGAGAATAGCCAGAAGGTGATAGGTAAAACCAGGTGGGTGGGAAGGGTAAAGGGCTGGGGAGGAAGGAATCTGATAGGAGAGGAGATGGATCATAGGACAGAGGGAAGGAGGAGGAGACCCAGCGGGTTGTGATAGGCAGGTGAGAAGAAGCATGGGGCCAGATTTGGGAATATAAAAAGAGGGAGGGGGGGAGAAACTATTTTTTACTGGATGGAGAAATTCATGACATCAGGTTGGAGGATACCGAGGAAAAATTTAAGGTGTTGCTCCTTCACCCTGAGAGTGGCCTCATCTTGGCACAAGAGCATGCCATGGACCAACATGTTGGAACAGGAATGAGAATTGGAATTATATTTGGCCACTGGAAAGCTTTGGAAATACATTGCTGTTTGTCTGATGTTGCTCAGTTGCCTTTCTAGAAATAGCCACTTCAAAGTGTTGTGGGAGATTTTCGTCTTTAAACACTGCAGCAGGAAAAGAAGCAGGCTTCTCATCACCTCGTGAAAGAGAATTAGGAATAGTCCTTAAATAGCAACCAGTCAGCTGTCCACACGTCCAAGACAAAAAAAAATACAAAGGAATGAAACCCGCATAGTTTCAGCCTTTCTTTTGCTGAGTTTCTTTTGATAACAATTCCTGAACACAACTTCCAATTAAATCAATTCCTGAACACATCCAATCAAATTAATTCATGAACACAACATCCAACCAAATCAATTTATCAACACAACATCCAATCAAATCAAAGGAGCATATTTATTCATTCCATTAAATGGAAAAGCCTTTAATAACCAAATGTTTACCCATCAGAATAAATTTATGTATATTTGCCTGTCACATTGAATTCTCTGGGCATCTGTAGTGGATCTAATGAAAAGTTGGCTCTTTGCAGTGAAGGGGGCTATAAACTGCAGAAACAATGCAACTGCAAGCAGTTTCAGATATGGAGAGCTCAGTTTTTGGTCTGCACTGTCCTGCCATGAACCGTAACAGTCTGACAAGCAAATGGAAGGTACAGGGAAAAAGTGAGTGATGGATCATAGAAGATGCTACGTGACTGACTCATGCTTTTTTCCAAACTGCTGCCACTAAACACTAGCTATTGCCTTTGGCAATCTCGTAAACCTCTCATAAACCTTGCAGGCATTCTGTAGTTCCTAGGAAATCCCAGCAGACACTAAAAACCAGAGCTATCGTGCTGGCATTTCTGATTTTGAAGAATGAAATTCCACTCAGATTTGGGTTTTTTTGCCTTTCTTTAAGAGAAACAAAGACTTTGGCCATTGTGGCTATGCCACAAGTTCCATGCCAATGTTAGCCATAAAGACTGTGGACAGCACTGTAACCCACAAAGCCTATGGCAGTGCCCATCACTAGTCTCCTGCTGTGTTAGCAGTCAGCGCACAGAATAATGAGCTGGCTGCAGCCTGCAAGTGTTGACGCACATTCTAGCACCAACATACCATGCCTGGAATGCTCAGCAGAACAACACAGAGCACAACTACAGCAAACCAAGTCCCATTCCTCCTACACACTGACCCCCACACACACACAAACCGACGGTCCTCCAAATATAGTCTCCAGCCTTTAGTCTTTCATACTGACCCCAGAGCAGTTGATGATGAGACCCTGAACTCCAGTCTCACTGATTCTCCAGTCCTCATGCTTTCTGCTCAAATAGACCAGCTATCCCAGTGCCTACCGATCTGGGACAGCACAATATCTACAGCCATCTTTGTGCCCTTCATCACCATCCATGTCACTGGCCTTTGAGTGCTCTGGCTGTCCTTCGTCACCTGTCCAGATCAGTGGCCTTTGAAATCAGATGGACATCTGGAATCTGGGAGTCCTTCAACATCTGTCCATGTTGCTGGCCTTTGAACACGGACGGAGACCTAGACTCTCACCCAACCATTTCACTGGCCTTTGGGTGCAAACACAGGCTAGACTCTGGATGTCATTTGTCACCCATCTGTCATGCTGGTCTTTGAACATGGACAAAGGCCTAGACTCTGGATGTCCTTCATTATCCATCCATATTGCTAACTTTCAATCACAGAGGCCTTAGCCCAACTTCAAACTGCTTACTCACCTGCCCCTGGACCCCAACCTGACCTGTAACTCCACACTTTCTCCCAAAAACCATTGCTACAAACAGTATCAGAATAGATTAGGAAGAAAGTCTTATTCATGGCATTGACCTTTTTCACCATTTCCCCCGGTACTTCTCATTGGCTGTCAAGGATTTTCCTGGTCCTGGATGTCAAGGATTTCACACCTCTCTGCAGTCTGTTCACAGTCACAAAGCCACATCACAAATCTGCAAATCCCTACCACGGTTTCAGGCCTGAAGCAAATTTTTGAATATCTCCCTGAGAGAAGCTGTGACTTCCACCAGTGCCAGTTAGATCCGTTGTGCTAATGACTCTTGGAGTTGTATTTCATGAATGATGTTAACATAATAAACAGTAATGGTGCAGTCTGAGCACCGAATCATGTTAATGAGGCGTGCAATTGAATTTCAGGTGTGACTCACCCGCAAGAGTTCAAACTGGTGTGGGTTACCCTTGAATTGTTAATATGGTCTACGCTTCAGCAAATTTGAATTTTCAGGCCACTAATTTTGAATTCTAGCAACTTTACAGGAAACAATCTTCATCTTAATTGGAATAAACAGGACTTCAGCCTCGCTTTGCACACAGTCTAAGCCTGCAGCAGACCGCTGAGCCAGCAGATTCCCTCGCTAGCAAGTATACCTATCTTCTCGAAGCAGTTGGAAAAAGCTATTATCAGGTAACAACTTTAAAATTAGTTTTTTTTACAGTGTTGATGAAATGTCTCAAATTAATTAATGCTGCTGGCAGCTCAAATTGTGGGAACTGTTTTATATATGAAGTGTTTTCTACATCCTCTGGTAACTTCATATAAATGACACCAAAAGATAAAATAATCAAATCTAAAACCGGATGGCTGTAGTGAAATGGACTATTGGCAGGTGAAAATTGATTACTACCCGGGATAGTGTCACTTCAATCTGTCATTGTCAGGAAAATCGAAGCCAATGAATTAGAACACTATCTGCTCACTTCGCAGATCTAGGTGAGAACCCAGCTCCAGCCAATTGCATAGGCTGAAGGCTGTTTTAAATGAAATGGATTCTGCACCTTTGACCCAGATGCCACCACTGTTTAAGCCAAAATATTCTACTACTGTACATTGATTAATTTTACTGGAAGATGCCTTTAAAGTTATAACCATAGGAAATAGAGATTACATTCCATGATGCTATCGGGCATAATGCTGAAACAGAAATGGTGCACATTAGAAATCGCATTCATTAGTGTATGTAATATTAGTCGTGAACAATGGCTGTTACTTCAAAGCTTGTCTCATGTGATTAATTCAAAGTAAATTTATAATCAAAGTACATACATGTCACCATATACAACCCTGAGATTCATTTTCTCATGGGTATTCACAGTAAATACAAAGAAGCATAATAGAAGCAATGAAAACACACACACACACCGGACCAACAACAAATGTGCAAAAGATTGCAAATTGTAGAAATACAAAAAGAGAAAAAAAAAGTAAACAATGAATTTCAAGAACCTGAGATGAAGAGTTCTTGAAAGTGAGTCCATAGGTTATGGGAACAGTTCAGTATTGAGGTGAGTGAATTTATCTGCTTTAGTTCAGGAACCTGATGTTTGAGGGGCGATAACTGTTCCTGAACCTGCTTACGTCATTCCTGAGGCTCCTGTATCGTCTTCCTGATGGCAACAGTAAGAAGAGAACATGTTCTGGATGGCAGGAACCTTTGATGATGGATGCTGCTTTCCTGTGATAGCACTCATTGTAATTGTGCTCAGTGGTAGGGAGGGCTTTACCTGTGGACTGTGATGGACTATTTTTGTAGCTTTCAATTCTTGAACAATGGTGTTTCCTTATCAGGTCATGATTCAGTCAGTCATTATACTCTCCACTGTATGGAAGTTTGCTAAAAATTTAGGTAACAAACTGGATCTTCGCAAACTTCTAAGGATGTAGAGTTACTGTCATACTTACTTTGTAATTGCACTTATGTGTGGGACCCAGGATAGGACTTCTGAAATGATAACTCTGAGGAATTTAAAGTTGCTGACCCTCCTCACCTCTGATCCCTCATGGTCCTCTGGTTTCCTCCTCCTGTCGTCAGTAATCTGTGTTTTGGTTTGCTGACGTTGAATGGAAGATTGCTCTTGTGATACCAGTCAACCAGATTTTGAATCACCCTCCTAAATGCTGATTCGTCACCACCTGTGATTCAGCCTATGATAGTGATGTTGTGAGCAAACTTAGATATGGCACATTTGAGCTGTGCTCAGTCTCAATGTCATAAGTATAAAGCGAGCAGAGCAGGTGATAAGCAGGCAACCTTGTGGTGTACCTGTGCTGATGGATCAGAACTGACTGGGGGCTGCAAGTGAGGGAATCAAGGGTACAGTTGTACAACAAGTTATTGAGGCCTGGTCTTGGAGATTATTGATTAGTTTTGAGGGGATGATAGTGCTGATTGTCAGCTGTAGTCGATAAAGATCGTCCTGATGCATGCACCTTCAGATAATCCAGTGCTTTGTGAAGAGCCAATGAAATGGCATCTGCTGTTGACCTTTGTAATGGTAGGCAAATTGGAGTGAATTCAAGTCACTTCTCAGGCAGGAGTTTATAGGTTACATCACCAACCTCTCAAAGCATTCATCACAATGGATGTCATTGTCTTCTGCATTGCAACAATATTTTGTGGAATGATCCAAAGATATTCTGTGAAGAGTCTGAATAAACCCACACATTTTCTTTCAGTTACTCATTTCTCAGATGTATAAGAACACATACTCTGCAATGAACTTTGTGGGAAAAATTCACTGAGAGTAGGAAAAACTTTGTGGCTCTGAGATTCTTATTGAACAATAGAGTGAATGTTAGGGGTTAAGTGCTTTCTCCTACTTTTGGTTCTCATATTCTAGGACAAAAAACAGCTCAGTGATCAGAAACAGAGAGAAAATTGTGCACAATATTTGCAAGAGAACTTCTCAAAGTGCAACCTTACCTTCCAGTCGTGAGAGGTAGAAGAGGGTACGGCCTGCCAACAGAGCTCTGGTGATGCTGCACAGGCCAATCTCCTGTACGGAGGATGCAATGGCATGCAAGAGCATTGATGAACTCCAACCATATAATTGACTTCAGTGGATGATGGAGATGAGAGGTCATCAGGGGCCTATGATCCACTAAGAGCAAAGGGCCCATGTAAGTTTGGCAAGAGAGGGGCTTCTAGAAAGAATGTCCTTATTCTAAGATAGAAGGGTAGAATCCAGGAGAATGTTGAATTGTCAAGCTGTATGAACACTATGCAATACAAGCTTTTCATGGCACCTCAGTACATGTGACAACAATAAACCGATTTGAATAAGAACATGGAGTGTTGTATGTATGTGTATTTCTGCATAAATTTATTGGCACATGTGCATGCTTGCAGATAGACGCACTTGAGTGCATGACCATTGAGCAGATTGTAAAAGATCATACATTAGTTCAACTACCTTCCAAACTTTTTCTATATTTCGTCGTGGGGAGGTGCATCTACTCACATCCTTACCCAAACAGGATATGGAAAACTGATTTGTTGTCAAGCTGATCCCTCAGTCCCCACTGTGTGTAACCCATTCCCGAGCTTCCACTACTCATCTGTTATGCTCCAAGCAGGTCACTCTGTGTAAGGATTGCCCCTCAGTACATCAATCAAGCACTCTGTCCTCTCATATTAGATGACTTGATTGCAAATGTAAATCTTACTTTTCTCCTGGACTACATGAGGTTATATACAAATAAAACTGACAACATTACAGTGTATTTTTGAGCATAATTTTATCCTGTCTCTTGGAGCTTGTTCAATAAGGTTTTCACCTTTTAAGGACAACAGCTTCAAATGTTCAAAAGAGAATAGAACAGAAATTTATTGTTATTGCTCAGGACAGTGAGATTGCAGTGCTACTCCAGTCCGTGCAAAACAGATATTTACAATGGATGTGGCTTGTCTTAATTTTTAAAATCCCACATTTGCAGGTAACAAGTCATTATCATAGTCCACAACTCTTTCTTGGAAGCTAGTGATATGGGTACCCTGCTCCCAGCTGTGTAACTCAACTTATTGAATTATAAATAAATGATAGTTCAGTTCTACTTCATAAAAATAAGTAACTATGCAACAATGCTTAAGATAATCAGTCACCAGCACACAAATTGTTCTGATGTTGTCAGCCACTAAAACCTAACAAATAAAAATGATAAATGCCAAGAAACTAATTGCTGTATAGAAACAAGGGTCTAGAAATTGGTCTTGCTAATAATGTTTTCTGCATAAAAATCTATAACGAGTGGGTACGGTCCAGTCAATCATGCATAAACCCCTCCTCACATCTACATGGATCTCTGTCACAGGAAAGTGGCATCCATCATCAGGGAATCCCAACACCCAGACCATGCCCCCATTTCACTGCTGCCATCAGAAAGAAGGTACAGGAGTCTCAGTGTCATAATTTTAGATGCACCATAGAAAGCTTACAATTTTGATGCATCAGAGCTTGGTGGAACAAATGCTCTCAGCCCAAGGTCACGTGAAACCACAGGGAGCATGAATGCCAGCCTTCCCTCCCTTGTCCACACTTCTTCCCGCCTCAGTGAAAAAGCTAACATAATCAAAGACTCCCTCCCACTAAACATTCTCTCTTCACCTCTCTCCCGTTGAAGATGTACAAGCCAGAAAGTAAATACCACCAGGTTTAAGAATAACTTCTATCTCATGTTACGAGACCATTAACCAGACCTGTTCTATGACAAGATAGACTCCTCACCTCACAATCTCCCTTGTCATGGCCTTGCATCTTATTGTCTGTCTGCACTGCACTTTCTCTGTAGCTGTAACACCTTATTTTGTGTTCTATTACTGATTCACCCTTGTACTGCCTTGATATTTTGGTGTAATGAAATTATCTTTTGGAAAACATTCAAAACAAATACTTCACGATGCCTCTGTACCTGTGACAATGATACTCCAATTTTCCATTGTATTTTAATTGCTCCACTGTCCTAATTAACACTAATTTCCGCATGAAGTCCTGCACTTGTTTTGTTCTTTGTGCACGTACAGCATCATACATTCAGAGGCTTTTAAAAATTTTATAAGTAACGCGAGGAATTCTAGCTGGTAGAATAAAACCACATCATGAATCAACTTGTAATAAGCGAAGACATTTTTGCCATGTGAAACAATGCCCTGAAGAAACAGGCCACATTTTCATTGTAACATGCGAAAAAAACAGTTCCCATCTTGCAATGTCATTTTTAATCATACGGCAACTGAAACATGTGGAAAGAGAAGGTTAAAGATAAAATTACCAGACTAAGGGTGAGTTTGGCCACTGAATCAAACAAAGAAGTGAAATAGATGAATTCTATGTTCCTTGGGCACTGGATCCCAAAGCCAGCAGTAACTGTAAGCAAAGAAATGTAGCCTGAAAGAACGCAGCACAAAGTCGCTCAAGGCCACAGAGTGGTCCAGGGACAGCTCAGCGGCAAGAGCAGATCATAATCAGTAGCACCTTTGAACACCAGAGACCATCTCAGAATCCTCCTCCTGCCATATCTGGTAAAGTGACTTTGCCTACAAGATTTCAGCCATTGTGGTCATTTTGCATTTCTAAGCTCCATTTTCTTTGTTTCCAAGACTCCCCCTCCCTCAACAATCAAAGATTAACTCCAGCAGAACTATTCTATCAATGAACTCACCAATACCCCAATCACCAAAGTACAAATAATTGAAAATACTTTTAAAGGTTGATCATTCTTATCATTTGGACCTAGTTAATACATTATATATTGTTCATTATCATAGGCTAAGTTAGTATTGTTCAACAATTATTGCCACAACTGACTTCTGATATTTGAATGCAACAAATATGAACCACAAATTAATTTTACTTATTTATTGAGATATGGTACGGAACAGGCCTTTGACCCATGCAACCTAGATTTAATCCTAGCCAAATCACAGGACAATTTACAATGACAAATTGACCCACCAACTGGTATATCTTTGCACTGTGGAGGAAACTGGAACACCCAGAGGAAACCCACATAGTCATGGGTAGAACATACAAACTCCTTACATACAGTGGTGGGAATAAGTACAATGAAGCACAATGAAAAAATGAAGTACAATGAAGCACAGAGGAAAATTCTTTGCAAATTAGATCTTCAATTGGTGTCAGGTATTTCTCATATTTCCTGAGGTCAAAGAAGAAAGACACTTTGTCTATGCCAGCTCTAAGAAAAGTTCCATCAATCCCATTCCTCCGCTTACTTTTCTATTCTCCCTGAAATGTCCATTAACTCTCCTCCCACCCACATGTGATGATGTACAGAGTGAAAATATGTGCTTAGAGGATTTTAGACACCGAATGGTAACCCTATACAACATCTGAGATGATCCCAAAAATGGTGCCTATTCACAACAAAACAACAAGGAGCTAAGAGGAAGTTCCCAAAGAACAAATGAAGACTGGGCAGCTGCTACAGTCATTGAATCAAAGTGCGAAGTTCAAAGTAAATTGATAGTCAAAGTACATGTATAGAAACATAGAAAACCTACAGCACAAGACAGGCCTTCGACCCACAATGCTGTGCTGAACATTTACTTACTTTAGAAGTTACCTAGGGTTACCCATGACCCTCTATTTTTCTAAGCTGCATGTACCTATCCAGGGGTCTCTTAAAAGAGACTATTGTATCCACGCCCACCACTGTCACCGCCAGCACATTCCACGCACTCACCACTCTCTGCGTAAAAAAATTACCCTGACATCTCCTCTGTACCTACTTCCAAGCACCTTGAAACTGTGCCCTCTCATGATAGCCATTTCAGCCCTGGGAAAAAGCCTCTAACTATCCACACTATCAATGCCTCTCATTATCTTATACACCTCTATCAGATCACATCTCATCCTCCGTCGCTCCAAGGAGAAAAGGCCATGTTTACAACCTATTCTCATAAGGCATGCTCCCCAATCCAGGCAATATCCTTGTAAATCTCCTCTGCACCCTTTCTATAGTTTCCACATCCTTCCTATAGTGTGGCATCTAGAACTGAGCACAGTACTCCAAGTGGGGCCTGACCGAGGTCCTATGTAGCTGTAACATTACCTCTCGGCTCCTGAAATCAATCCCATGGTTGATGAAGGCCAATGCACCGTATGCCTTCTTAACCACAGAGTCAACCTGCGCTGCTGCATTGAGTGTCCCATGGACTTGTACCCCAAGATCACTCTGATTCTCTACACTGCCAGAACTTTAATACTATATTCTGCCATCAGGATACCAAAATGAATCACTTCACACTTATCTGGGTTGAACTCCATCTGCCACTTCTCAGCCCAGTTTTGCATCCTATCAATGTCCCACTGTAACTTCTGACAGCCCTCCACACTATCTACAACACCTCCAACCTTTGTGTCATCAGCAAATTTGCTAACCCATCCCTCCACTTCTTCATCCAGGTCATTTATAAAAATCACAAAGAGTAAGGGTCCCAGAACAGATCCCTGAGGCACACCACTGGTGACCGACCCCCATGCAGAATATGACCCATCTACAACCACTCTTTGCCTTCTGTGGGCAAGCCAGTTCTGGATCCACAAAGCAATGTCCCCTTGGATCCCATGCCTCCTTACTTTCTGAATAAGCCTTACATGGGGTAGCTTTTCAAGTGCCTTGCAGAAATCCATATACACTACATCTACGGCTCCATCTACATCAATGTGTTTAGTCACATCCTCAAAAAATTCAAGCAGGCTGGTCAGGCATGACCTTTCTTTGTCAAAGCCATGCTGTCTATTCCCAACCATATTATGCCTCTCCAAATGTTCATAAATCCTGCCTCTCAGGATCTTCTCCATCAACTTACCAGCCACTGAAGTAAGACTCACTGGTCTATAATTTCCTGAGCTATCCCTCTTGAATAAGAGAACAATATCCGCAATCCTCCAATCCTCTGGAACCTCTACCATCCTCATTGATGATGCAAAGATCATCGCCTGAGGCTCAGCAATCACCTCCCACAGTAGACTAGGGTATATGTCGTTCAGTCCTGGTGACTTATCCAACTTGATGTTTCCCAAAAGCTCCAGCACATCCTCTTTCTTAATGTCTATATGCTCAAGCTTCTCAGTCCGCTGTAAGTCATCCCTATAATCGCAAAGGTCCTTTTCTGTAGTGAATACTGAAGCAAAGAATTTGTTATATACTTCTGCTATCTCCTCCAGTTCCATACACACTTTTCCAGTGTTGCATTTGATTGGTCCTATTCTCTCACGTCTTATCCTCTTGCTCTTCACATACTTGTAGAATGCCTTGGGATTTTCCTTAATCCTGATTGCCAAGGATTTCTCATGGTCCCTTCTGGCTCTCCTAATTTTATTCTAAGCTCCTTCCTGCTATCTTTATAATTTTCTATGTCTCTATCATTACCTAGTTTTTTGAACCCTTTGTAAGCTTTTCTTTTTTTCTTGACCAGATTTTTTACAGCCTTTGTACACCATGTTCCTGTACCCTACCATCCTTTCCCTGTCTCATTGGAATGTACCTATGCAGACACCACGCAAATATCCTCTGAACATTTGCCACATTTCTGCTGTACTTTTTCCTGAGAACATCTGTTCCCAATTTATGCTTCCAAGTTCCTGCCTGATAGCTTCATATATCCCCTTTCTCCAATTAAACGCTTTCTTAACTTGTCTGTTCTTATCCCTCTCCAATGCTATGGTAAAGGAGATAGAATTGTGATCACAATCTCCAAAATGCTCTCCCACTGAGAGACCTGACACCTGACAAGGTTCATTTCCCAATACCAGATCAAATGCAGCCTCTCCTCTTGTAGGCTTATCTACATATTGTGTCAGGAAATCTTCCTGAACACACCTAATATACTCCACCCCATCTAAACCCCTCGTTCTCGGGAGATGCCAATCAATATTGGGACATCACGACAACCCTGCTATTATTGCACTTTCCCATAATCTGTCACCCTATCTGCTCTTTAATGGCCCTGTTTGTATTGGGTGATCTATAAAAAAACACCCAGTAGAGTTATTGACCTCTTCCTTTTTCTGACTTACACCCACAGAGACTCAGTAGACAATCCCTCCATGACTTCCTCATTTTCTGCAGCTGTGACACTATCTCTGATCAGCAGTGCCACACCCCTACCTCTTTTGCCTCCCTCCCTGTCCTTTCTGAAACACCTAAAGCCTGGCACTCGAAGTAACCATTCCTGCCCCTGAGCCATCCAAGTCTCTGTAATGGCCACAACATCTTAGCTCCAAGTACTGATCCACGCTCTAAGCTCATCTGCTTTGTTCAGGATTCACCTTGCATTAAAATAAACTCATCTCAAACAATCAGTCTGAGCGCGTCCCTTCTCTGTCATCTACCTAAACTCCCTCTCACACTGTCTACAATTTTTCTTGAATTATGAGCCAATTGCCCCTTCCCCAGTCTCTTCAGTTTGGTTCCCACCCCAGCAATTCTAGTTTAAACTCTCCCCAGCAGCTTTAGCAAATTTCCCTGCCAGTTATTGGTCCCCCTCAGATTCAAATGCAACCCGTCCTTTTTGTACACATCACACCTGCTCCGAAGGAGGTCCCAATGATCCAGAAATCAGAATCCCTGATGCCTGCCCCAATCCCTCAGCCACACATTTATCCTCCACTTCACTCTATTCCTATATTTACTGTTATGTGGCACAGGCAGTAATCCCGAGATTACTACCTTTGAGGTCCTGCTTCTCAACTTACTTCCAAACTCACTATAGTCTGTTTCAGGACATCTTCCCTTTTCCTACCTATATCACTGATACCAATATATACCGTGTCTTCTGACTGTTCACCTTCCCACTTCAGGAGGTTGTGGACGCGATCAGAAACATCCTGGACCCTGGCACCTGGGAGAAAAAAAACCCATCCGTGTTTCTTTCCTGCGTCCACAGAATCGCCTGTCTGACCCCTAAACTATAGAGTCCCCTATCACTGCTGCCATCCTCTTCCCTTCCCTACCCTTCTGAGCCACAGGGCCAGACTCCGTGCCAGAGGCACAGCCACTACTGTTTCCCCCAGGTAGGCCATCCCCCCTCAACTGCACTCAAACAGGAGTATTTATTGTTAAGATGACAGCCACTGGGGTACTCTCTAATATCTGACTCTTGTCCTTCCCTCTCCTGTCTGTTACCCACTTATCTGTCTCCTGTGGCCCTGGTGTGACCATCTGCCTGTAACTCCTCTCTATCACCTCCTCAATCTCCTTGACCAGGCGAAGGTCATTGAGCTGCATCTCCAGATCCCTAACCTGGTTCCTAAGGAGCTGCAGCTTAACGCACCTGGTGCAGGTGTGAACATCCAGGAGGCTGGGAGCCCCCCGGAAATCCCACATCTGACACCCAGTACAGAACACCGGCCTCACAGACGTACTTCCTATTCCTCACAAGTAACTTACCGTTAGCGCAAAACCCTGTTGAGGCAAAGCCCTCTACTCTTCAGCCTTGTGCTGATAGAGATTGTGGAGATGTTGTTGCCAATCTGAAATGACTGCAAATGAGGAAGTCGAGTGTTCAATTGCACAAGGAAGTATTGAGGTCAAGGTCTTAAAGCTTGTTGATTAGTTTTGATGGCATAATGGCATTGAATGCCAAGCTGACTCTCTCTACTCAGTCTTAAGATGAGGACTGGCTCACAGACCTCTGGATTCCTTCTCCTAAAGTGAATAATAGGTTCCTTGTCTTGCTAACATTGAGTTAGAGGTTGTTGCGGATCCAATCAACCAGATTTTCAATCTCCCTCCTATATTCTGATTTGTCTTCACATTCGATGCGGCCTGTGACAATGGTGTCATCAGCAAACTTGAATATGGCACTGGAGCCACACAGTCATAAAGTGAGTCAAGCAGTAGGCTAAGCACAGTCTTGTGGAGCAGATGTCAATATAAGATTGGATAATAAACGATTGAAGGCCAAGGAAAAATAACTATTAAGCATCAGATCAGCTAGAAGAGATGTAATTGGGTGAAGAGAGAAGAGCAGAAGGATTTGAATCAAAGGCCAAACTTTTGAAAATGAGACTGATGGTAGGTACTGGAACATGGTGTACATGGTGAAAGAACTTCAGTGGAGATGGACAGAAGGTGGGGGGGAGCATAGCAGGGTGTCTGAATTTGGAGATGGTAAATATACAGACAAGGAAGAAAGTCAAATGCTCCAAAGTAAGAAATAGATCGGGGACAAAGCCAAAAAGTGGGAGCTGCTAAAGGGAATAAAAGGCACAGGACTGAGCATACGAGCATAGGGAGAAAGGGCTGAAGGAATAAATAATGAAGGATGCTGAGGAGCATGTCACAAAAATAACAGGCCCTACAGAGCTGGAGGCCATCAAGGCTGATCAATAGCTGAGAGAGGCATCAGTGTCCAAGGGTAAGGAGGCAGGATACCAATCAACACCAGTGTATTTCCTGCCTGGCAGTGAAGATGCATAACATCCTTCTAAGTGTAACCATTGCTACTTCACTATCACATCATTACTGTGTGAATTCTCAGGATTTACTTCAGTCACAGACTGTTTAACTTCGCTATAATTTGAGAACTCTTATCTCAATTCTCGTTGAGAGTAGATGGAATGGTAAAGCTTCAATGAGCGTGCGGGCAATGGAGAATGTGTTTAATTGAATTGCTCCACATGCAGATATTATTATAGTCTATTCAAGTACAGAGTGAGTTTGTAATATTTATGAATGCACTTTAGAATAAAAGATTTGTGGTAACAGACAAGTCCTTGAAAGATTTATTGATGGAAGTTACCAGAAGAAATTTTGCCTTTGACAACAGTGTGAGGACAAGAGTCACATCTCGCACTGAGATTGAATTCTAACAATTTCATTATATTTTACATTTCCTTCCATGTGGTGCAAGATTTAAATGGTAGTAGTTCAAAGTTTGAAATTCAGAGCACATTCACTATAAAGTATGTATACATTATACAATCTTGAGATTTGTCTCCTTACAAGCAGCCACAAAACAAGAAACCCAAAAGAATCTATTAAGAAACCAACAGACACCCAGTGTGTGTGGGGGGGGGGGGGGGGGGGGAGAGAGAGAGAGAGAGAGAGAGAGAGAAATCATGCAAACAATAACAGTAAGCAAACAACATTTAGAATGAAGCTCAGGACAGGCGGAGCAGGCCCACAGCCTCAGCCTCAGTAAACGCCGTGAAGCCCACAGACAACGAACCTAGAGCAGGCCCACAGCCTTAGCCTCAGTAAATGCTGTGAAGCCCACAGACAACGAACCTAGAGCAGGCCCACAGCCTCAGCCTCAGTAAACGCCGTGAAGCCCACAGACAAGGAACCTGGAGCAGGCCCACAGCCTCAGCCTCAGTAAATGCTGTGAAGCCCACAGACAACGAACCTGGAGCAGGCCCACAGCCTCAGCCTCAGTAAACGCTGTGAAGCCCACAGACTGTGGTGAACTACATATACCAGAGTGGTTTGCTCCCAACAGACCCCTGCTGACTGCTCCTGTGGCTCCTCCCACAAACCCCTGTATAAAGGCGAATGAGGCCTGAGGCCGGCCCTCATTCTCCAGGATGTTGTGTTGTTCATTCTTCCAGTCAATAAAAGCCGATATCTCACTTCTTACGTCTCAGAGTGAGTTATTGATGGTGCATCAATTTTATTGACTGGAAGTTTTTAAGCATGGAAACCGTTTTACGTCCAGAAAGATTGGATCTGGACCCCCAGGACCCTGAAGCGGCTCTTGCCTTTGAACACTGGCTTGCATGCTTCCACTCATACTTGGAGGAGGTCCGTGCAACTGACCCCGCTGTTAGGCACAGGATCCTCCTCTCACGAGTCACCCCAAAAGTTTATTCCTTCATCAGGGACCTCTCGACCTATGACGGGGCTCTGGCCGCCCTCAAACGACAGTACCTGCGGCCGGTGAACACCGTCTACGCAAGACATCATTTGGCTACCAGACGGCAGCGGCCTGCGGAATCGTGCGCCAAATTTCTCCGAGCCCTACAGACACTCGTGCGGACTTGTGAATGCCAAACGTTCACGGCGGAACAGCATGCGGAA
The DNA here is from genome assembly GCF_048418815.1 of Hemitrygon akajei. Classification (NCBI taxonomy): domain Eukaryota; kingdom Metazoa; phylum Chordata; class Chondrichthyes; order Myliobatiformes; family Dasyatidae; genus Hemitrygon; species Hemitrygon akajei. The sequence goes on from NC_133128.1 coordinate 193,687,345, forward strand.
CTCTTGGTATGAGACGCCTTTGTGACGGGACTGAGGTCAGTGTATATTCGGCAGTGTTTGCTGGAAAATCCCGACCTCACCTTACGCTCGGCGATCGAGACGGCCGAAACACTTGAGGCTGCTCTACGCTATGCTGACGCCGTCCAGCCGCGCAATTCCCCGTCGGATTCGTGGACGTCTCAGACCCCGCCGCTGCCAGTTCCAGCGAGCGAATTCGCCAACGCCGCTGCCAGTCACGATTCCACGAACTCCCCGAACCCATCTGCGGTGGCGTCCAAGCAAAAGCCGGGGCTCTGTTATTTTTGTGGACTGGAGAAACATCCTCGAAAACGTTGCACAGCCCGCGAAGCGACCTGCTCCAGCTGCGGAAAACGGGGTCATTTCGCCAGAGTCTGTAAGTCTAAATCGAAAGCGGAGTCGAGCTGCGCTGCGTTTGAGCCGTGGGGGCCGCCATCTTGCATGCCCAGACGTGGGCGGCCATCTTTGCCGGTGTCACCGAGCCTCGCTCCCGACTCACCGGTGTTTACCGGGCACCAAGACGGCAGTTCAACTCTGGCCACCGTAACCCTCGACCAAAGCGCCCCACACCAGCTTGCCAGGTCACTGATGGACATCCTGGTGGAGGGACACAGGACTAGCTGCCTGTTTGACACGGGCAGCACTGAGAGTTTTATTCACCCGGACACGGTGCAACGCTGTGGACTCGTGACACGGCCGGTAAGCCAGAGGATCACCTTGGCTTCTGGGTCGCATTCCGCAGACATCCGGGTGGGTTGTGTAGCGACATTGGTGGTGCAGGGCACAGAATATCGGAACTTTGCACTACTGGTCATGCCTCGACTGTGCGCACCTGTGCTATTGGGGCTGGACTTCCAGAGCCATCTCGAAAGTGTGACTATGGCATATGACACAGACTCCTCACGACACTCATGTACCAGACACCTTGTACGCGTATAGTCCGGACGCCTCGCACACACGTGAGGGATCACTGCCACCTCCAGTTAGGCCAGAACCAACACAACCTCCGTCCCCTGAGCTATTACCACCTCCGGCATCTATGCAATCACCACCTCCGGCACATGTGCAATCACAGCCGGAACTACGTAGATCGCAGCGACAGATTCGACCACCTGATAGACTTAACCTGTAGATATACTTGTATAAAACTTCACCCCATGGGGACTCTCTTTTAAAACAAAGGGGGGGGGGGTGAATGTGGTGAACTACATATACCAGAGTGGTTTGCTCCCAACAGACCCCTGCTGACTGCTCCTGTGGCTCCGCCCACAAACCCCTGTATAAAGGCGAATGAGGCCTGAGGCCGGCCCTCATTCTCCAGGATGTTGTGTTGTTCATTCTTCCAGTCAATAAAAGCCGATATCTCACTTCTTACGTCTCAGAGTGAGTTATTGATGGTGCATCACAGACAACGAACCTGGAGCAGGCCCACAGCCTCAGCCTCAATAAACGCCGTGAAGCCCACAGACAAGGAACCTGGAGCAAGCCCATAGCCTTAGCCTCAATAAACGCCGTGAAGCCCACAGACAAGGAATCTGGAGCAGGCCCACAGCCTTAGCCTCAATAAACGCCGTGAGGCCCACAGACAACGAACCTGGAGCAGGCCCACAGCCTTAGCCTCAGTAAATGCCGTGAAGCCCACAGACAAGGAACCTGGAGCAGGCCCACAGCCTCAGCCTCAGTAAACGCCGTGAAGCCCACAGACAAGGAACCCAGAAGAGAGCCACAGCCTCAGCCTCAGCCTCAGAGAATGTGTGTGTGGATCCACGGTTGGAAGAATGATGAGGTAGGCAGGCGGTCAGATTTTCCCTGCATCCAACTTTCACCATGCAAGCTTTTCATGGCATTTTCAAACAGAAATTTGCTGCTTGTTTCTTTTGTATTCCAAATGATCTGCAGTTTCCAGTAATAAAAGTTTTAGAGTTATTAGATATAAACAACTCAACTGAATTTTATGGAAAAAATGAACTGACCTGCAATTTTGAGATAGAAGTCTTTTTCAAGACTTGTATTTCTCAGTAATGGATGTTGCATAATTGTTTGGTAGGTTGCTGATTAAATAAACCCAACTGTTGTCTCTGCAGACACAAATAAGAACAGCAAATTTTAGAAATGGAATTCACTTTGTGCAGGACCTATTTAACACGACGTTAGAAAGACTGGTCACCCACAGATTGCTCAGCAAAGTTATGAACCGAGAACACTTTGAGAGGCAGCCCGATCTCCACGTCCGTGCTGCAACAACAGAACTGCTGCAGTCGCACATCAATATTTAATTCAAAGAGGCTTTGCAAAAAAACAGCCACAAAGCCTTAGACCCTGCTGGCTGAATCTGTGGGGTTCTGCGGCATGCAGTGACGGACACACTTAACATGAAGGATTTGAAACCCTTTGTAGGACTCATGCATGGATTTCTTCCAATTAGCAAGTTTTTTCATTTATAAGAAGACTGGAATTACTTTCCTGTCGACATTAAAAAGTCCAAAAATGAAGTCTATAGAACTGCTGAGAAGTGGTAGATTATTTTAATATGTTATGTCCAGAATGGCCAGGGCATCATATTGCGATTTGCTTTGTCTACATATTGTTACTTTGATTTTGGAATCCATGCAGGGTCAAACCATCAATGTGTCGATTGCAGAATAGTGGACTAAAGATTGTTCTTGCAATTATTCTACTTAACAAGAAATGAATGTACGTGTTCATTGGACAATCGAAGGGAATTGTGTGATGGTGATCTAACCTAATAGTCCAGATGCAAATTCCCCCCCCCCCCCCCCACCAAAGAAACCATGAAGTTCAGTTAATCAAACAAATTTGGAACCAACTAGTTTCTGTAATGGTGATTACAAACATACTAAATTGTTCACTAATACAATGATTCAATAAAGGAAATTTGCCAAGTTTGCCCTGGTTTTATTGTTTCTGCCTTTTTTGCCCTCAGATAGAATGGAATAGGTGGTCTATCTCAGCTGAGATTCCCACCATCACAGGAATTAGCTTACAACTAATTTAATTCGATTTACTGTGATATCTAGAAATGACGAGAGCAACAGAAACATCATAGGCAAGAGAAGCAGAAAACTGAAAGTCTTTGCTCCAGAGCAGGAGTTCACGATGGTAATGGTTGGTTTCCATGCTGATTGGGAATGCCTGCTCCAGAGCGAGTCACATTGTCATAAAATACAAATCAGGCCCTTCAGCCCATCACTTTCAAGATAACCATTAGGTACATAACTATACTAGTCCCATTTACCTGCTCCTGGTCCATAACTTTCTATGTCTTCAAGATACATTTTAAATCTAATGAGAACACTTATCAATACTGCCCACTTAATCAGTGTGGCACAAGTTCCAGCTATCAAATGGTTGAACAAATGCTTTGTCAGAATCCTCTATGCCTCTTCCTCCTCACCCTAAACCATGCCCATTAGCTTTAAACCTCGGCTTTGGGGAATGGTTCCTATTATCTATTTTATGTACGTTACTGTGCAAAAGTCTTAGGCACATACACAGTACCTTGTGCACAGTACTGTATTTGTCAATGTGGAGCGGAGAGAGACTTTGAAAATCTGGGGGAGCAAAGGATGTTGGGAATGGTGAGGGTGGAGTGCCGCAGGAGGGGTGTGGAACGGGTGGTAAAGGAGCGTCAGGGGTGGGGGGGGGGCATGGATGCTGACACACCCACCCTGAGACACCAGGTAAGGTCATTTGATTCCAAGCAAATGGTTTATTGATCATTTCAGAATGTCTCTCTAGTGCTTCCTGCTCCCTTTCCCTTTTTCCAAACATGATTACTCTCTCCCTGTTCCCTTCCCACTCCCAGTCCACAAAAGTGACACATATCAGAATCAGGTCTATCATCATTCACATATAGATCGTGTGGATAGTCGGAGGCATTGATCGCGTGGATTGATCGAAGCATTGATCATGTGGATAGAGGCTTTTTGAGGCATTGATTGGGCCGATAGTCAGAGGCTTTTTCCTATAGGTAAAGGTACAGAGGTGACCTAATGGAGGTGTATAAGATGATGAGAGGCATTGATCATGTGGATAGTCAGAGGCTTTTTCCTGGGGCTGAAATGGTTGCCACAAGATGACACAGGTTTAAGGTGCTGGGGGAGTAGGTACAGAGGAGATGTCAGGGGTAAGTTTTTTTACTCAGCGTGGTGAGTGCATGGAATGGGCTGCCGGCAACGGTGGTGGAGACGGATACGATAGGGTCTTTTAAGAGACTTTTGGATAGGTACATGGAGCTTAGAAAAGTAGAGGGCTATAGGTAAGACTAGTAATTTTTAAGGTAGGGACATGTTCAGCACAACTTTATGGGCTGAAGCGACTGTATTGTGCTGTAGGTTTTCTATGTTTCTATGAGATGTCAGGGGTAAGTTTTTTTATGCAGAGAGTGGTGAGTGCTTGGAATAGCTGCCAGTGATAGTAGTGGAGGCAGATACGATAGGGGTTTATTAGAGACTCCTGGATAGGTACATGGAGCTTAGAAAAAGAGAGGGCTATGGGTATCCCTAGGTAATTTCTAAAGTACATGTTTGAAACAGCTTTGTGGGCCGAAGGACCTGTATCGTGCTGCAGGTTTTCTATGTTTCTATATGTCATGAAATTTGTTTTTTTTTGTGACATCAGTACAGTGCAATACATAGAATTACTACAGTACTGTCGTATCATTGGTGTATGTCATGAAATTTATTGCTATGTGGCAGCTGTATATTACTGTACATAGTAATATGAACTGTAAATGACTAACTAATATATATATATTTTTTAACTTAAATAAGTAGTGTAAAGAGAGAGAATAAAAGTAATGAGATAGTGTTCACAGATTGAATGTCCATTCTGAAATCAGATGGCAAGCTGTTCCTGAATCACTGAGCATGTGTCTCAGGCTCCCGTACTCCTTCCTGATAGTCACAATGAAAAGAGGGGAGGTCCTGGGTGATGTGGATCCTTAATGATGGATGGTGCCTTTTGGAGGCATCGCTCCTTGAAAATGTTCTGGGAGTGCTAGTGCTCATCCTGGAACTGACAGAGTTCACAAATCTCTGCAACTTAATTCAATCCTGTGCAATAACCCTTTGATACCAGATGGTGATACAAAGTGTTAGAATGCTCTCCATGGTACATCTGTAGAAATTAGCAAGTGTCTTTGCCTCAAAATCTCCTAATGAAGTATAGGCACTCTTCTGTCTTCTTCGTAATTATGTCTACATGTTGGGCCCAGGATAGATCTTCAGAGATGATGACAACCAGGCACTGAGACCCAACCAATGTTTTTGTTAACGTTGTATCATAACCTTCCTGCTCTTATATCCTATGCCATGACTAAGACCCATCCGGCTGTACTGCTATCTTCATGGATCATTGGACTTGTGCCCCAACATGCTTTTGTTCCTCAGTGCCTCCTTAAGCTGGAGATAATATGTCAAGCATCTCAGCAGGCTTTGGGAGGACATAGGCATGAAAGAGATGCTAGGGTCTACAGAAGAGCAAAGGAAAATCACGTGATCAATACTTGGTCAGGTTCAATGTGTGGAAGTAGAGTTAGAGAAGCATGCCATCGTAAATTGTTCCACTGTGAGCCATCCAATAGTTCCATTCAATGTCAGAGCAATGTGTGTGACATACATACTGAAACTCGTGTTCTTTGCAGGTATCCACAAAAACAGAAGAGCAACAGTAAGAACCCCAAAGCACCCCCCCCCCCCAGTGCACAAACAGCAACAAAGCAAATACCCTCCCACCTCCACTTAGCTCTGCACAAAAAGCATCAGCACCTCCACCCACCAAGCAAGCATAGAAAAGCCCTAAGAAAGACCATGATCTGCAGCACAACAAAAATAAACTGCTCACCCGATAATTTAATGCACCATAGCTCTCTCTCTAATAAAGGGAAAGAGTGGGGTCCCCTTTCACAGTGAGAGGAGAGACAAATAAAACAACTTGTTGATTTGAAGTGATAAAGTCTGCCATGTCCTTATTTCCAATTTCTCCAAATCAAGGATTGGTATCAAGCTCTCCGCCACCAGTGAGAGAGAAAAAACATGACTCACAAAGTACAGAGCCTGCAACAGCTGATCCGCTGTTCCTGATGTTCTGCCTTCTCCCACAATGGCTCACTCAGTGGTACCGGCTTAGAAACGGCTTATCTCCAGGGCTGCAAAGCCTTAGGGCCCCAAAGATGTGCTGATCTCTGGGCCACATCCTTGGGATTTTGAAAAGCAGCCAGATGTGAGCCCCCAGGAGTGGGTCCCACCATCATAAAGAACAGAAGTCTGAGTGTCAGGATCTGCAATAGAAACCTATCCAACCTGAAAAGGATAAAAGCGAGACATCGAAGGCAGATGGGCCTGAAGGAGTCACTACTAAGCACCATCGTAGTTCTGTCCCAGAACCCAGAAAGCAGAATAAATAAAGGAGGATGTTCTGAAGCTGTCATTCTGTGGAAGTTTTGATGACATGTAAAGCACAGACACAACTCAAATTTAAAAAAAAATGTTCTGGTTGACAAGAGAATTCATGCTCTTGGTTACCTAGTTCATAGGAACATAAGAAATAGGAGCAAGAGTCGGCCATCTGGCCCATTGAGCCTGCCCCACCATTCAATAAGATCATGGCTGATCTGTCCATAAACTCAGCTCCACCAACCTGCCTTTTCCCCATAACCCTTAATTCCCCTGCTATGTAAACACAGTGATCTAACTTTCTTAAATATATTTAGTGAAGATGCCTCAACATAGAAACATAGAAAACCTACAACACAAATAGGCACTTCGGCCCACAAAGTTGTGCCGAACATGTCCTTACCTGAGAAATTATTAGGCTTACTTATAGCCCTCTATTTTTCTAAGCTCCATGTACCTATTTAAAAGACTCTTAAAAGACCCTATCATATCCGTCTCCACCACTGTTGCCGGCAGCCCATTCCACGCACTCACCACTCTGAGTAAAAAACTTACCCCTGACATCTCCTCTGTACCAACTCCCCAGCACCTTAAACCTGTGTCCTCTTGTGGCAACCATTTCAGCACTGGGAAAAAGCCTCTGATTATCCACACAAATAATGCCTCTCATCATCTTATACACCTCTACCAGGTCGCCTCTCATCCTCCGTTGCTCCAAGGAGAAAATGCCGAGTTCACTCAACCTATTCTCATAAGGCATGCTCCCCAATCCAGGCAACATCCTTGTAAGTCCCCTCTGCACCCTTTCTATGGCTTCCACATCCTTCCTGTAGCGAGGCAACCAGAACTGAGCACAGTACTCCAAGTGGGGTCTGACCAGAGTCCCATATAGCTGCAACATCACCTCCTGACTCCTAAATCCAGTTCCACGATTGATTAAGGCCAATACACCATACGCCTTCTTAAACCACAGTGTCAACCTGTGCAGCTGCTTTGAGCGACCTATGGACTCGGACCCCAAGATCTCTCTGATCCTCTACACTGCCATTAGTCTTACCATTAATACTATATTCTGCCATCATATTTAACCTACCAAAATGAATCACTTCACACTTATCTGGGTTGAACTCCATCTGCCACTTCTCAGCCCAGTTTTGCATCCCATCAATGTCCCATTGTAATCTCTGACAGCCCTCCACACTATCCATGACTCCTCCAACTATTGTGTCATCAGCGAACTTACTAACCCATCCCTCGACTTCATCATCCAGGTCATTTATAAAAATCACAAAGAGTAAGAGTCCCAGAACAGATCCCCGAGGCACACCACTGGTGGCCAACCTCCATGCAGAATATTACCCATCTACAACCACACTTTACCTTCTGTGGGCAAGCCAGTCCTGAATCCACAAAGCAATTTTCCCTTGGATCCCATGCCTCCTTACTTTCTCAATAAGCCTTGCATGGGGTACCTTATCAAATACCTTACTGAAATCCAAATACACTACATCTACTGCTCTTCCTTCATCAATGTGTTTAGTCACATCCTCAAAAATTTCAATCAGGCTCATAAGGCAAGACCTGCCCTTGACAACTGCTTCCTTGGACAGAGAATTCCACAGATTCACCACTCTCTGGAAAAACAGTTTCTCTTCATCTCTGTCCTAAACCTTTTCCCCTGAATCTTGAGGCAATGTCCCCTAGTTCTACTCTCACTTACCAATGGAAATAACTTTCCTACTTCTATCTTATCTATCCTTTTCAAAATTTTGTATGTTTCTATAAGATCCCCTCTCATTCTTCTGAACTTGAGAGTATAGTCCCAGGTGACTCAATCTCTCCTCATAGGTTAACCCCTTCATCCCTGGAATCAACCTGGTGAACCTCCTCTGCACAGCCTCCAAAGCCAGTATATCCTTCCTCAAGTATGGAGACCAGAACTGCACACAGTACTCCAGGTGCGGCCTCATCAGTACCCTGTAATTACAATCAATATTGATAGAGCCAAAGTCTACATTAAGGATGGAAAAGAAGAAATGGAAATAGATGTATTTTGCTGTTCAGTCCTTAAATGATTGGCTGCTTGAATGATTGACTTCCGAATTGTAAGGTTCTGATCTGTGCTGTGCAAAGTCATATCAAAGAGCTGTCTGAGACACCAGTAGAAGCAGGCTGGGAAAATCCACTGCAAGAAGAAAAGAAGGACTGAGTCTCATCATCACCTGTTGGAGTAAAGATACCTGACCTTAACTCATGTGGGTATGAGTTATGTCCAAGTCATAAGACCTATGATCTAACATAAGTTGCAACAGTAAAAGTTAGTGGTATGCATACGTTTCTAAAATTCTGACGCTAATAAGGATTAAACCTTGCTTTAGAGTCTTTTGTTTGTCATGTTCATTGATAGCAGAAGATTAAAAAACCTGAATGCATATCCAGTACTGTGCAAAAATCTGAGTGTGTGTGTGTGTGAGAGAAACTTTTGCACTGTACTCTAGTAATTTTATGTACAGCTGTCACAAAAAAACAAATTTCAGGACATATGTGAGTGACAATAAATCAGATTCAAATATGGGTCTCTATTGTGAACTGAGAAGTGGGAAGGAGGCAAAGAAAGAGGAATCACGGTTGGGAAAAGGAGAAGGAGAGAAGAGGTACCGGGAGGCACCAGAGAGAAATTCTGTTATGATCAATAAACCAATTGTTTGGAATCAAATGACCTTCTCTGATGTCTCATGACTGGGTGTGTCTGCACTCATTCCATCTCCTGCTCTTGGGACCCCTTCTTTGCACCTGTCCCACTCTCTTCCCACAGTGCTCCACCTTCACCATTCTTGATGTAACACGCTGTAGGTTTCACTGTTAATGTAATAGCATCTCTGTACCGTTTCACTGCTAAGGTAATGGCCTCTCTGTAACGTTTCACTGCTTAAGGTAATGTTTTCTCAGTAGCAGCAATGTTTGGGTTATGACTGGAGATAACGGGGCTTTGGAGTGTGTGCTATCCAATGGGAGAGGAATGTTGTTCTTTCTTGTGGGTCTGGGAGCAGGAATTTTGCAGTCTTTTGTCAGGGAGAACCTCTCTCATCCCCATTGTTGGGAAGAGAAGACACGAATGGAGAGAGTTGGTAGACTGCCAGACTGAGTGGACCAAAGGTTGGCTACGCTCGGAGGAGGTCGACGGGGAACAAATGAACAGAACCGTGATCTCCAGCGCTGCGCATTAGACTGTTTCATGAGAATGTGCCCTTTTTACTAACCATATAATCAAATTAAGAATTATAAAGCTCAATCGTTTAATTGCATATTGTGTACTGTTTGTTATTTCTTGGTACCGATCTGTACCAGGGGACACAAGATTTCTTAAGTTTGGCCGAGCCGGAGGCAGTCTTCCCCTAGATTAAGCTGCTAGTCGAACCGAGAGTTACACTGACATCCGTTCCATCAACTGGATTTACAAACACACTCTCTCTTTGCTCCACGATGACAAATACGGTATTGTGGTACCCTAGCTAAGTATATGTGCGTCAGACTTTTGCACAGTAATGTACCACCAAGTTCAAGGACAGCTTCCATCCCACTGTTATCAGACCCTTGAGTGGACTTCTAGTAAGATAAGGTGAACTCTTTGTCTCACTATATACCTTGTTATAAGACCATAGACATAGGAGCAGAACTAGGCCATTCAGCCCATTGAGTCTGCTCAGCCATTCTATCATGGCTGATCCCAGATCCAACTCAACCCCATACACCTGCCTTCTCAGAATATCTTTTGATACCCTGATCAATCAGGAAATGATCTACTTATGCCATAAATATACCCACAGACTTGGCCTCCACGGCAGACTGTGGCAGAGCATTCTACAGAACCACCACTCTCTGGCTAAAAAAAATTCCTCCTTACCTCTATTCTAAAAGGTCCCCCCTCAATTTTGAGGCAGTGCCCACAAGTTCTAGATACCTCCACCATAGGAAACATCCTTTCCACATCAACCTTATCTAGTCCTTTCAACATTCAGTAGGTTTCAATCAGATCCCCCCGCATTCTTTTAAATTCCAGTGAATACTGGCCCAAAGCTACCAAACTCTACTCATATGTTATCTATTCACCTTGAAATAAAAGCCAATATTGCATTTTCCTATCTTACCACAGACTCAACCTGTAAATTAACCTTCTAGGAGTCTTGCACAAGGATTTCTCAGTCCCTCTGCACTTCTGATGTTTGAAACTTCTTTTCATTTAGATAATAGTCTGCAATATTGTTCCTCTTAACAAAATGCATTATCATACATTTCCTAAAGCTGTATTCTATCTGCCATTTTCATGCCCATTCTTTCAAGTTGTCAAAGTCCTGCTGCAATTGCATTGCTTCCTCAGCACTACCTACCCCTACATCTATCTTTGTATCATCCCCAATTTTTGTCACAAAGCCATCAATTCCATTCTCCAAATAATTGGCAAGTAATGTGAAAAGCAGTGGTCCCAACACTGAACCCTGAGGAAATCCACTAGTCACATCCATGCCAGTATCTTTCCTGTAACGCCATAGGATTTTTTGTTAAGCAGCCCCATGTGCAGCACCTTATCAAATGTCTTCTGAAAATCCAATTAAATAACATCCACTGCCTCTGCTTTGTCCGCATTGCTTGTTACTTCCTCGAAGAATTCTAACAGATTTATCAGGCAAGATTTCCCTTTACAGAAACCATGCTAACTTTGACTTATTTTATCATTAGTCTCCACATACCCTGAAACATCATCCTTAATAATAGATTCCAACACTTTCTCAACCACTGAGGTCTGGCTAACAGGCCTATAATTTCCTTTATTTTGACTTCCTCCCTTTTTAAAGAGTGGTGTGACATTTGCAATCTTACAGTCCTCCGGGACCATGCAAGAATATAGTGATTCTTGAAAGATCATGACCAATGCATCTGTTATCTCTTCAGCAACCTCTCTCAGAACTCTGGTGTGTAGTTTATCTGGTCCAGGTGACTTATCCACCATAACCTTTAAGTCTGCATAGCAGTTTTTTCTTCATAACAGCAGTGGCACTCAGTCCTTCTCCCTGACACTCATGGACCTCTGGCACACTGCTAGTGTCTTCCACAGTGAAGAATGATGCAAAGTACCCAATAAGTTCATCTACCATTTCTTTGTCCCCCATTGCAACTTCACCAGAATCATTTTCCAGTGGTCCAATAACAACTTTCACTTCCCTTTTACTCTTTATATAACTGAAAGGACTTTTAGTATCCTGCTTTATATTATTGGCTAGTTGGTCCTTGTATTTCATCTTTTCCCTTCATAAAGCTTTTTTAGTTGCCTTTTGTTGGATTTTAAAAGCTTCCTAATCGTCCAACTTCCCATTCACTTTTGCTACCTTACTTTGGCTTTTATGCAGTTCTTAACTTCCATTGTCAGCCACGGTTGCCTACCCCTGCCATTTCTTCTTCTTCCATGGGACATATCTGTGCTGCACCTTGTGAACTACTCTCAGAAACTTCAGCCACCTCTGCTCTGCTGTCATCCCCACCAGTATCCTCCTCCAATCCACCTGGACAAACTCCTCTCTCATGCCTCTAATTACCTTATTCCATTGCAATACTGATATATGTGATTTATGCTCCTTCCTCTCAAATTGTAGTATGAATTCAATCATATGATCACTGTCTCCTAAGGGTTCCTTTACATTACGCTCCCTAATAAGATCTGGGTTATTACACAGTACCCAATACAAGACAGCCTTTCCCCGTGAAGGCTCCAAGACAAGCTACTCCAAAAAAGCATCTTGAAGGCATTCAACAAATTCCCTCTCTTGCGATCCGACACCAGCCTGATTTCCCCAATCCCCTTGCATATTGAAATCCCCCATTACAGCTGTGCCATTACCCTTGTTACATGCCTTTTCCAGTTCTTTTTGCAATCCCAACCCCACACCTTGGCTACTATTTGGAGGCCTATATCTGATTCCCCTAATGGTTTTTTTTACTCGTGCAGTTTTCTAACTCCACCCACAAAGATTCTCTGGCCTTAACGTTACTGTTTTCTAAAGATGCAATTCCATCTTTACCAATAGAGCCACACCACCACCTATGCTTTCCAGCTTGACCTTTTGATACAGAGTATATCCTTTAATATTAAGCTCTCAACTATGATTTTCTTTCAGCCACAACTCAGTGATGCCCACAAAGTCATACCAATCTCTAATTGCGCCAGGAGTTTGTCCACCTTCTTCCGAATGCTACACGCATTTAAATACAGCACCTTCAGTCCTGCATTCTTTGCCCTTTTATATTTTGCCTATGTGGTACAATCTAATTCTTTGCTCTGTCTGTATTTGTACCCAGTCATTGGCCTGTCCTTCCTTACATTCATGTTACACTCATCATCTAATTGTAAACCTGCTGGCTCACCTGCTCTATCTTACTGGTTCCACGTTATCGTTTAGCTGCACTGCAATTTTCTCAGTAGCTTTTGCACTTCATTCGGCTTTGTTATTCTTGCATCTTATTCTAACTTAATGAACTGTGTATGGATTTGATCTGCATAATCAGTCTTTACAACAAGCTTTTCACTATCTTCAAACAAGTGACAATAATAAACCAATATGAACACTGAGAGGTCATGGAGTCAATGCTACTTTTCATTTTGCACGTCTATTTTTTTTAAACCATAAGACATAGGAGTAGTGTTAGGCCATTCAGCCCATCAAGTTTGTTCTGTCATGAAAATACAGCTTTTTTCTCCCATCTCAACCCCATTCTGTAGCATTCTGCTCATAATCTTTGATAACCTTACTAATTAAGATTCAATCAAACTCTGCTTTAAATATACCCAATAGCTTGGCCTCCACAACTGTCTATGGCAATGGTTTCCACAGATTTACCATCCTCTGGCTGAAGAATTTCTTTCTCCTTATTAGTTCTCTCAGAATACATATCCCTAAGTATATCATCCTGCAGCATATGACTATCTTCCTTACTATAGACACTATCAATTATCATGTGATCTGCAGGCTTACTAGTTAAATTTCCCATACTCATATCCCAGTCATTTATTGGCCATTTCCACATCTATATCCAAATGTCCAAAAGCTCCAATTGTACAGAGCTCTTTGAGGGAGTTACCAGGTAAGTGGATGAACACATGGTATCTATATGAACTTTAGCAAGGGGTTTGATAATACCCCACATGGGAGCCTGGTCAAGAAGGTTCAGTTGCTTGGCATTCAAGATGAGGATTAGACATTGTCTTTGTGATATAAACCAGAGACTGGTAGTAGATGGTTACTTTTCTGAATGGAAACCCGAGACTGGTGACATGCTGCAGGCGTCAGTGCTGGGCCCATGGTTGGTTGTCTTCTATATTAATGATCTGGATAATAATGTAGTTAACTAGGTCAGCAAATTTATGGATGACACCAAGATTAGGGTGTAATGGACAATAAGGAAGGCTATCATGGTTTGCAGAGGGATCTGCATCAGCTGGAAAATTGGGCTGAAAAATGGCAGAATAACTTTATGCAGACTTAAATGTGAGATGTTGCATTTCGATAGAACCAACCAGCGTAGGTCTTACACAATGAACAGTAGGCACTGAGGAGTGTTGTTGAACAAAGGGATCCGAGAATTACAGGTCCAGGATTCGTTGAAAATTATATCATAGGTAAATAGAGTCATAATGAAAGCTTTTGGCACATTTGCCTTCAAAAATTTAATTATTACTGAAGATGGGATATTATGTTGAAGTTGTGGAAGACATTGGTGAGGCCTAATTTGGAGCATGGTCACCTATCTAAAGGAAAGATGTAAATAAGATTAAAAGAGTACAGAGAAAATTTACGGAGATGTTGCTGGTTCTGGAGGACCGGAGTTATAAGTGAAGATTGAAAAGGTTAGGACTGTATTCCTTAGAATATAAAAGATTAAGTGGTGATTTTATAGAAGTATACAAAATATGAGGGGTAAAGACAGGGTAAATGCAAGCAGACTTTTTCCACTGAGGTTGTGTGAGAATACAACCAGAGGTCATGGGTTAAGGGTGAATTGGGAAAAGTTTAAGGGGAATATGAGGGGAATCTTCTTCACAGAGCATTGTGAGAGTGTGGAATGAGCTGCCAGCACAAGTGGTGCATGCAAGCTAAGTTGAAGCGAAGTCTGGATAAGCAGATGGATGTGAGGGGGATGGAGGTCTAAGGTCCCAGTGCATGTCGATGGCAGTAGGCAGCTTAAATGGTTCAGCAGGGTCCAGACAGTCATATAGAACCTCAACAAAACCTTTACAAGTCCACACAAACTGCATTAATTTTACTGCTCTCATCTGTCCACTGTGTTGTCCACTAGTTATCTGGAACCTCGCCTGTGGCCAGAAAAACATTAAAAGATATCCATCAAAAACCAAGCAACCTTGTCCCTCGTCTCCCATAGCAGCCTGGAATATGTCTCATCAGGCCAAGGTTATTTTCCCACATTTTTCCTCCAAAAACATTTGATACTGTGTCCTTTTTAATGATATTATAGAATTTTTCCTCAATTTCAGTGCTCAAATTATGCCACTGTCCAATATTAAATGTAGAAAATGTTGAAAATACTCAAGCAGCTTGACCAAAAATGGAAAAATAAACATATATAACCTTCATGGTTGAAGACCTTTCATCATAAAATGCTGAGGAACTCAGAAATTCAGGCAGCATTTATGGAGGTGAATAAACGGTTGACATTTCAGACTGAGACGCTTCATCAAGATTGGAAAGAAAGAGGGCTGAAACTTGTAAAAGGTGGGGGAAGAGGAAGGGGGAATATTGTTATTCTGGCTTCTGTACCCTTCCTTTCCAGCCGGATGAAGTGTCCCGGTCTACAATGTTAATATTCAAAGTTCCAAGTTCAAGGTAAATTTATTATATGTTACCATTTATAACCCCGAAATTCATTTTCTTGCAAGCAATCTCAATAATCCATAGAATAATAACCATAACAGAATCAATGAAAGACCACATCAACTTGGGTATGGTGACAACAAACTGTGCATTTACAAAAAGAAAAAGTGATAATAGGAAAGTATGCAATAAATGTCAAGAACATGAGATGAAGAGTCTTTGAAAGTGAGCCAGTTTCTTCCCCTCTGTAGGTTCTGCCTGACCTGTTGATTTCATGCAGACTTATGTTTGTGTTGCTCAGGACTTCCAGCAAAGCAGAATTTCTTGTGTTTGTCTTTCATCAGAATCACACAGCTACATCACTGGCATTTACCTCATGAGGTAGATAATTACTCTGGCACCAGCTGCTCAAAAAAATGACAAATCCAATCCTTCTAATTGCTTCCCCAGCAGTCTGCTTTGAATTGTCAAAAAAAGGATGGCAGCTGTGAACAGTAGTGCTGTTAGGCACTGACTATAAACCACTCACTGATGTCCTGTTTAGCTATGTTTTCTCATTTGGCCATAGAGGAGTGTTGTTTCGTTTGTCTCTTTTCATGGGTATTCAGAGAACATAGAACATTAAACACATGAACAGGCCATTCAGCTCACAAAGTGGTACCAAACCAGCTAAAAACACAAATCAAAAGCACCCAGACACTAATCCCTCCTACCTTCCCTACATCCATATACCTCCATCTTCCTTATATCTGTATGCCTATCCACTGTCTCATAAAAGCCTTTAATGTACTTGCCTCCTCTGCCATACAAGGCAGCACACTCTAGGCATCCACAACACCCTGAATAAAAGACTTACCCCTCACATCTCCCTTGAACATACCCAACACACCCCCTCCCACCTTCAGTGCATGCCCTCTGGTATTAGGCATTTCAACCCTGGGAAACAGATACTCTGTCCATTCTATCTACGCCTCTCATAATCTTGTAAACCTCTCAGATCTCCCCTCAGCCACTGGCACTCCAGAAAAAACAGTCCAAGTTTATGCAGACGCTCGTGATAGCATATTCTCTCTAAATCAGACAGCAGTCTGGTAAACCTCTTCTGCACTCTCTCCAAAGCTTTAACATCCTTCCTATAGTAGGGCAACCAGAACTGTATGCAATACTCTAAATGGCTTTGTAGCTAAGTTTGCAGATACAAAAATTGGTGGAGGGGCAGGTAGTGTTGATTAAACAGGAAGGCTGCAGAAGGACTTAAACGGATTAAGAGAATGGGCAAGAAAGTGGCAAATAAAAGACAATGTTGAAAAATGCATGGTCATGCATTTTGGTAGTAGAAATAAATGTGTAGACTATTTTCTAAATGGGGAGAAGTGCCAAAAATCTGAGATGCAGAAAGACTTGGGAGTCCTTGTGCAGAACACCCTGAAGGTTAACTTGCAGGATGAGTCAGTGATGAGGAAGGCAAATGCAATGCTAGCATTCGTTTCATGAGGTCTAGAATACAAGAGCAAGGATGTAATGCTGAGGCTTTTAAAGCACTGATGAGGTCTCACGCTGAGTATTGTGAATAATTTTGGGCTTCTCATCTTAGAAAAGATGTGCTGGCATCAGAGAGGGTCCAGAGGTGGTTCAGAATCAGGTTTACTATCACCAGCATGTGACATGAAATGTGTTAACTTAGCAGCAACAGTTCAATGCAATACACAATATAGAAAAAAAACAAAATAAAATAATAATAACAGTATACATATATAAAATAAATTAAAAACCATGTAAAAAAACAAAAATAATATATTTTTTAAAAAGTGAGGTAGTTTCCAAGGATTCAATGTCCATTTAAGAATCGGATGGCAGAGGGGAAGAAGCTGTTCCTGAATCGCTGAGTGTGTGCCTTCAGGCTTCTGTATCTCCTACCTGATGGTAACAGTGAGAAAAGGGCATGCCCTGCGTGCTGGAGGTTCTCAATAATGGATGCTGCCTTTCTGAGACAATGCTCTTTGAAGATGTCCAGGATACTTTGTAGGCTGGTACCCAAGATGGAGCTGACTAGATTTACAACCCTTTGCAGCTTCTTCTGGTCGTGTGTAATAACCCTCCATACCAGACAGTGATGCAGCCTGTCAGAATGCTCTCCACGGTACATATATAGAAGTTTTTGAGTGTATTTGTTGACATTAAATCTCTTCAAACTCCCAATGAAGTATAGCCGCTGTCTTGCCTTCTTTATAACTACATTGATATGCTGGGACCAGGTTAGATCCTCAGATCTTGACACCCAGAAAGTTGAAATTCTGGGAATGAAAGGGTTATCATATGAGGAACGTTTGATGACTTTGGGTCTGTACTCGCTGGAATTCAAAAGGATGAAGGGGATGTCATTGAAACATTTTGGATGTTGAAAGGCCTAAACAGAGTAGATGTGGAAAGGATTTTTCTCATGGTGGGGGAGATAAGAGAACACAGCCTCAGGATAGAGGGGCGTCCATTTAAAACAGAGATGTGGAGAAATTTCTTTAGCCAGAGGGTGGTGAATTTGTGGAGTTTGTTACCACAGGCAGCTCTGGAGGCTAGGTCATTGGGCGTATTTATGGCAGAGATTGATAGGTTCTTGATTGGACACTATCTAAGATTACAGGGAGAAGGTCAGGGAATGGGGCTGAGGAGGGGAAAAAAAGATCAGCCATAATTGAATGGTGAAGCAGACTCGATGAGCCAAATGACCCTATTCTGCTCCCGTCTTATGGTCTTGTGTGGCCTAACCAGTTTTATAAAGTTGAAGTCATGTATGGTTGAATGGCAATTAAGCTTGAACTTGAACCTTTTCTCTTCACTTACTTCCATCCACAAACTTCACACACATATTTTTCTCCACGATTCAATGAAATATAAGGTGTTGCTTGTCTACTTTACATCAGGCTTTATCCTGGCAGTGGAGAAGTTCACAGAGGGCCAGGTAATCTGGGACTGGGAACAGGAAACAGAACTATAGAAAACCTACAGCAAACCACAGGCCCTTCAGCCCACAAAGCTGTGCCGAACATGTCCTTAACTGAGAAATTACCTAGGGTTACCCATAGCCCTCTCTTTTTCTAAGCCCCATGTACCAGTCCAGGAGTCTCTTAAAAGACCCTATCATATCTGCCTCCATCAGCTTCACTGGCAGCCCTTCCACACACTCAGCTCTCTGTATAATAAAACTTTCCCTTGATATCTCCTCTGTACCTACTTCCAAGCATCTTAAAACTGTGCTATCTCGTGCTAGACATTTCAGGCCTGGGAAAAAGCCTTTGACTATCCAGACAATCAATGCCTCTCATCATCTTATACACCTCTATCAGGTCACCTCTCATTCTCCATCACTCCAAGGAGAAAAGGCAGAGTTCACTCAACCTATTCTCATAAGGGATACTTCCCAATTCAGGCAAAAATCCTTGTAAATCTCCTTTGCACCCTTTCTATGGCTTCCACATCCTTCCTGTAGTGAGGCGACCAGAACTGAGCACAGTACTCCAAGTGGGGTCTGACCAGGGTACTATATAGCTGCAACATTACCTCTTGGCTTCTAAACTCAATCCCATGATTGATGAAGGCCAATGCACTGTATGCTTTCTTAACCACAGATTCAACCTGTGCAGCAGCTTTGAGTGTCCTATAGACTCTGGACCCCAAGATCCCTCTGATCCTCCACACTGTCAAGAATCTTACCATTAATACTATATCCTGCCGTCATATTTGACCTACCAAAATGAACCATCTCACACTTCCCTGGGTTGAACTCCATCTGCCACTTCTCAGTCCAGTTTTGCATCTTATCAATGTCCCGTTGTAACCTCTGACAGCCCTCCACTCAATCCACAACACCTCCAACCTTTGTGCTAGCAAATTTACAAACCCATCCCTCCACTTCTTCATCCAGGTCACTTCTAAAAATCACGAAGAGTAGCGGGTCCCAGAACATATCCCTGAGGCGCTCCACTGGTCACCGACCTCCATGCAGAATATGACCCATCTACAACCACTCTGCCTTCTGTAGGCATGCCAGTTCTGGATCCACAAAGCAAAGTCCCCTTGGATCCCATGCTTCCTTACTTTCTCAATAAGCCTTGCATGGGGTACCTTATCAAATGCCTTGCTGAAGTCCATATACACTACATTTATTGCTCTTCCTTCAATGTGTTTCGTCACATCCTCAAAAAATTCAATCAGGCTCGTAAGGCATGACCTTCCTTTGACAAAACCATGCTGACTATTCCTAATCATATTATGCCTCACCACTGCCAAGAGTCTTACTATTAAAAGGCTCTGAAATTAATCTGAGAAATTATAGGCTGGTAAATTTGTTGTCAGTAGTAGGTAAATTATTGGAAGGTCTACTAGGAGATAGGATCTACAAATATTTGGATAGATAGGAACTTATTATGGAGAGTTTACGTGGCTTTGTGGTAGGTCATGTTTAACCAATCTATTAGAGTTTTGAGGAGGTTACCAGGAAAGTGGATGTTGTCTACATGGACTTCAGTAAGGCCTTTGACAAGGTCCCGCATGGGAGATTAATTAGGAAGATTCAGTCGCTAGGTGAGGTAGTAAATTGGATTTGACATTGGCTCAATAGGAGAAGCCAGAGAGTGGTAGTGGAGGATTGCTTCTCTGGGTCGAGGCCTGTGACTAGTGGTGTGCCACAGGGATCAGTGCTGGGTCCATTGGTATTTATCATCTATATCAATGATCTGAATGATAATGTGGTAAATTGGATCAGCAAATTTGCTGATGATACAAAGATTGGATGTGTAGTGGACAGTGAGGAATGTTTTCAAAGCTTGCAGAGGGATCTGGACCAGCTGGAAAAATGGGCTGAAAAATGGCAGATGGAGTTTAACACAGACAAGTGTGAGGTATTGCACTTTGGAAGAAAAAACCAAGGTGGAACATACAAGGTAAATGGTAGGGCACTGAGGAGTGCAGTAGAACAGAGGTATCTGGGAATACACATAGATAATTCCCTAAAAGTGGCATCACAGGTAGACAGGGTCGTAAAGAGAGCTTTTGGTACATTGACCTTTATAAATCAAAGTATAAGAGTTGGAATGTTATGGTGAGGTTGTATAAGATATTGGTGAGGCTAAATTTGGAGTATTGTGTGCAGTTTTGGTCACCTAATTGCAGGAAGGATATTAATAAGGTTGAAAGAGTGCAGAGAAGGTTTACAAGGATGTTGCCGGGACTTGAGAAACTGAGTTACAGAGAAAGGTTGAATAGGTTAGGACTTTATTCCCTGGAGCATAGAAGAATGAGGGGAGATTTGATAGATTTATATAAAATTATGATGGGTATAGATAGAGTGAATGCAAGCAGGCTTTTTCCACTGGGGTTAGGGGAGAAAAAAACCAGAGGACATGGGTTAAGGGTGAAGGGGGAAAAGTTTAAAGGGAACATTGGGGGGGGGGGGGCTTCTTCACACAGCGAGTGGTGGGAGTGTGGAATGAGCTGCCAGATAAAGTGGTAAATGTGGGCTCACTTTTAACATTTAAGAAAAACTTGGACAGATACACGGATGAGAGGTGTATGGAGGGATATGGTCCAGGTGCAGGTCAGTGGGACTAGGCAGAAAAATGGTTTGGCACAGCCAAGAAGGGCCAAAAGACCTGTTTCTGTGCTGTAATGTTCTGTGGTTCTATATGTTCATAAATCTTGCCTCTCAGGATCTTGTCCATCAAAGGTCAGCAACTGTATGCTCAGGATGTCCACTACAGACTTACGGTAGATTGTATGCCAAGAAACAAACCTGTTTACCCTCTCAACCCCAGATCCATTGATGTCAATAGGGGTTAGCCTGTCTCCATTCTCCTGTAGTCCACAACCAGCCCCTTTGAACACCACTGTGTCAAGGTGATTACTTCTTCTCTGCAGGCTGCCTTGTTATCATTTGAAATTAGGCCAATCAGTGTAGTGTCATCAGAAAATTTAATTAGCAGATTGGAGCTGTGGGTGGCGACACAGTCATGGGTATACAGAGAGTAAAGGAGGGGGTTTAGTACACAGCCTTGAGAGGCACCTGTGTTGAAGGTCAGGGGGCAGAGGTGACAGAGCCCGCACTTACCAACTGCCAGCAATTTGACAGGAAGTCCAGAATTCAGCTAAACAAGGCACGGTGAAGGCCCAGGTCTCTGGGCTTCTTGTTGGGTCTGGAGGGATTTAGTGTTGACTGCTGAACTATAGAACAAGCATTCAACACCACAATGCTTGAGGCGGGATGACAGTTGTCTGAAAAACTGTGGAGATGTGAGATCATACCTGCTGAACCACAAAAGAAGGAAAGCTGTCTTCTGAAAAAGGACATTTTTGATGATCTGGAAGAGAACACTATCTTGAGAGCAGATGTGATGGAGATGGAAAAACTTGGGACTGAAGAATGGCATCCTTACAAAAGTCTAGGTGGAAGAGGTGTAGTCTGAGTAGCTGTGAGAGTCAGTGAATTTATGGTAAATATAAATGCATAGTTTGTCTCTGAAGGCAGAGACAATGAGAACGAGAAAAGGGAGAGGATAGTCCATGAGAATTTTGGAACTGAATTGAAGTTGGGAGCAAGGGTGGTAAAATTGATGAGTTGTGCACAGGTGTCAAAAGCAGCACCAGAGCTGTTATTGATGTAATAAAGAAAGAGTTGGGGAGTAGAAGCTGAGAAGGTTTGGAACTCTCAGTGGGCTGAAATCAGCACAAGGTCATCAGTTGTTGATGCAGTGCAAAGATTGGAAAAAGCTCTGAAGCTTTCAGCTTAGTTTCTGAGGGATGAAATCGATGAGAGGGCCAATAAAAGGACAGGAGATACACATAAGCAAAGTGTCATGCACTTTAGCAGAAGGAAGAAAGGAGTAGACAATTTTCTGAATGGGGAGAAAATTCAAAGGCTGGAGGTGCAAAAAGACTTAGGTTTCCTTGTGTAGGATTCCCCAAAGGCTAACTTGCAGGTTGAGCTGGTGGTAAGGAAGGCAAATGCAATGTTAACATTCATTTCAAGTGGACTGTAATATATAAATAAGGATGTAATGTTGAGGCTTTATAAGGGATTGGTCAAACCATACTTGGAGTATTGTGAACAGTTTTGGGCCCCTTGTCTAAGAAAATATGCCCTTTTGTACACCACTGACGAGAATGCCCAAAGGATGTTCATGAGAATGATTTCAGAAATGAATGGTTTGACATTGGAAGACTTTTTGAAGGCTCTGGGCCTGTACTCACTGGAATTTAAAAGGAATGATCCCTTTAAACAGGCTCACTCATTGACCTTTCCTGGATCCTCCAATTCCTCTATAATAAACCCTGCTTCATTTTAGGATCCTAACCTGTGGACTTGTCCTATCATTTTCCACTTCACCTTAAAACTGAAAGAATTCTGGTCACTGGAGCCAATGTGCTCCCTGACTGCCACTTCAGATATTTGCCTTGCCTTCTTCCCCTAAAGGTGTCAAATATTGCACCCTCCTTACTAGGACCCTCTATATACCGACTCAGGAACTTTTTAAGCCACATTTCCCAAATTCTACCTCATCCAGACCTTTAACATTCTGGGTGGCCCAGTCAATGCTAGGGAAATTAAAATTCCTACCAGTATAATCCTATTAGAGCAATTTCTCAAGTCAACTCCTCAAGTTCCCTCTGACTATAGGGGGTCTATAATGCAGTCCCAGTAATATGACCCTCCCCTTATTTCTAAATTATACCCATATAGCAACACTGGATAACCCCCCAACACTGTCAGGTCTAAGCACGTGTTCCATCCTCCCACATCAAAAGGGCTAAAACGCCTCCTTGCTTACTCATACCACCATCACACCTGCAGCATCTGTATCCTGGACAGTGTATTGTGCATTATAGTGTATCCTGTATTCACTATTCTTGGTTGGTGCGGCTGTAACGAAACCCAATTTCCCTCGGGATCAATAAAGTATGTCTGTCTGTCTGTATTGACCAGTCAGTCCTGCCCTTCTCTCAGCTGTGTTTCTTTAATGGCTGTAACACCCCAGTCCTCAGAGTCAATCCATGTTCTGAGTTTGTTAAACTTCAAGCATTGAAGTAAATGCTGTTCAACTGAGTATTCCTTTCCTGTTTTTCCTCTATCCTTGGTATCCCTCACTATCCAGATTAGTGGAATTGTCGTTGCCATCTATTGCTTTGTCCCAAGTCTTACTCCATCTCCCAACCTTTCCAAGCCAGTTTAAAACCTCACAAGTAGCATTAACAAATCTCTCTGCAGGAAGAATGGTCACAGTTTGGTTTAAAAGCAACCCTTCCCTCTTGTACAGGTTGCCTCTACACCAGAAGAGATCCCAGTGGTTCTAGAACCTGGATCTCTGTCCCTGTGCCAGCTCCTTAGCTACAAATCCACATCGCCTATCCTTCTATTTCTGAGTCTGATAGCATATGGGAGCAGCCGTAATCTAGATATCACTATCCTCAAAGTTCTGGGTTTTAGTTTCTTATCCAACTATCTGCAGGACCTCATCCCTTGTAGTATCTATGTTGTTTGTGCCAACATATATATTGACCATTGGCTATTCACCCTCCACCATGAGATTTTTCTTCAGTTGCTCAGACATCCTTGACCCTGGCATCCAGATGCCAACACACCATCCTGTCTGTCCCCCTCACTAATGAGACTCCTAACAATGTCGTCAAGTCTCACTGTTCCAGCTCCTCTGAGCCTTAAAGCCAGTCACTATTCCAGAGACCTAACCACTTCTGTAACAAAAGTCCTTGACAAGGATCGTTTGGACCCAAATGCTGGAGTATCCGAGGTAAGGATCGAGACATGGCATCAAACTGGATCAAGAACTGAATATTAAACAAATGCTAGACGATATAACCAGTAGGGCTTACTGAACTTCAGTTCAGGTGCTCTTTAAATTCTCGATTCTTGGTGCAGGACCACCCTGAACTCTTTAAGGGACCACACCAGCTCTCCATACTCTGGAGAGTTAGAATGTCTAAATCCCGGAAGCTGGTGCGGTTGGGAGCGTCTCATTACAACTGCTCCATTGATGAAATTGTTCTCATTTATAAGGAATGATGGAAAAATTGCCTTGATGACTGCAATTCCAACACTCACAGCTCAGAATTGGGAAAATCTGCTATAAATCACTCATCTCTGATATTAGCTCAGTTCTCTCCCTAGTCATTTCTCTTTCCTTCTCCCCCCTCACTCTATGCAGCCCGAACTCCCAGATAGACAAGATCTATTCCTCTAGTGCTACCCAACCCACTACATCTCCTTTGTGCTTAGTTTCCATTATTATTGCCTAAAGGGATGAAGATGAAGGGAAACAAATCTTTATCTGATCTCCCACACAGCAGCAACACCTTTTAGCAAACCAGAGCCAAAAGGAATAATTCCATTCAGCATTCTAGCCAACATCCCCAAGGTATATGGAACAGGAACTCAAAAATCTTTAATATTAACAAACAAAATCAATTTTAAAGTCTACACATACCCCTGATAATTCTTCATGCCAATAGATGAGAAACACATTATTGATGATGCTGGCAGCTGTGAAGAATTGTATGGCAAAATAAGCCCCACTGACATTTCTGCACCTTTTCAACATGACCAGAAAGTTCAACTGAAAAAGTTGGGAAGGTGTTGCAATATAGGGAAATTGGTATTAATATACAGATATTTTTTTTTAATTCTGAAGCATGCACTGAAGAAAGCAGCTCAAACATCTTGCAGTGATGGGGAAAAGCGATAGAAGAAAAAGTCACGGTCGACAACACATGACATTCATGAGTTACATCAAAGGACAGACAGGCAAAAGTCTTGAACTTTTTAAGAACTTCTCAGATTAAAAACAAATGGAAGACTATGATTGTCGATGTCTTATGACAAGGCACATAATGATGATGTCATACAACACAGCACATAATGATGATGAAAGCATTATACTGTAAGCGGGTTACTAAATTGATATATTACTAAGTTTCCAAATCAGAGACTTATTTGGTCATAATATATAAAAATATTGTAAATATTGTATTAAATGTAGCAATGAGTTTCTAATGACAGCCTAGGTATCCTGAGTTCAAATGCACCATGAAAAAGCATTAATGCCTCGATTGTTATAAACATGCAATGCGGTCATTAATTTTCTGTAAGAAACAGACCCTGCTTAACTTACCTGACTCGAACTGACGTACTACACGACATAGCCTAGTCAACTATTCAGCTGTGAGGAACTAGTAACAAAGTGCTAAAGAGGAAGACATAATTTATATTTTGAAGATTACTAACAATCTTTATGGAGATTAACTGGTATGCACCTTTCTCAAAAGAGTGTTGGTTGCAATGAATTCATGATCTTCAAAGGTTATTTTTATGAAGACCTGAGATGCAGCAAAAAACAACAATACTACAAGAAGCAGTATCTTTGCCCATGGGTTTAAGACTACCATCAGTAGATGTGCCCAAACACTAGAGAAATGTCACCAAAACATCCTCCAAGAAATCCTTGTCTACTGAGAAGATAAAATACACCAATGTGATTGTCCTCTCCCAAGCCAATAAACTCAGTACTGAATTACAGTCAGATGTTTTTAACTGGACAGATATGCTATTTTCATACTTAACACCAGGCACACAAAATAGGAGCTCAGTTCTGAGCAGAAATCACAGGGTACATAGATAAAATGTTTCAAGGATATTGCCAAAGTTCAAAAGCAATCAATAATTAAAGTACATATAATATACTGTATGTCAACATAGACAAACTTAAGATTCACTTTCTTGCAAGCATATTTAATAAATCCATAATACAATGCCAACATTAATAGAATGAATGAAAGACCCCACTAACTTGGGCATCAACCAGAGTGCAAAAGACAACAAGCTGTGCAAATACAAAAAGAAATAATACTAACAATAAATAAACAACCAATAGATATCATCAGAATCAGAAATAGCTTTATTATAATTGGCATGTGTCATGAAATTTGTTAACTTAGCAGCAGCAGTTCAATGCAATACATATAGAAAAAACAAGTAATCATAATAAAGTAAATCAATTACAGTATACATATATTCAATAGAATAAAAATTGTGTAAAAACCAGAAATAATGTGTATTAAAAAAATGAGGTAGTGTCAAAGAGTTCAATGTCCATTTAGGAATTGGACAGCAGAGGGGAAGAAGCTGTTCCGAATCAGAGTGTGTGCCTTCATGCTTCTCTACCTCCTACCGGATGGTAACAGTGAGTAAAGGGCATGCCCTGGGTGCTGGAGGTCTTTAATAATGGACACTGCCTTTCTGAGACACCGCTCCCTAAAGATGTCCTGGGTACATTGTAGGCTAATTCTCAAAATGGAGCCAACTAAATTTACAACCCTCTGCAGTTTCTTTTGGTCCTGTGCAGTAGCCCCCCCCCCCCCCCCCCCCCATACCAGACAGTGATGCAGCCTGTCAGAATGCTCTCCATGGTACATCTATAGAAGTTTGAGTGTATTTGTTGACATACCAAATCTCTTCAAATTCCTAATTAAGTATGATCACTGTCTTGCCTTCTTTATAACTGCATCAATATTTTGGGACCAGGTTAGATCCTCTGAGATCTTGACACACAAGAACTTGAAGCTGCTCACTTTCTCCACTTCTGATCCTTCTATGAAGGGTATGCATTCTTTTGTCTTATTCTTCCTGAAGTCCACAATCAGCTCTTTTGTCTTACTGACGTTGCATGCCAGGTTGCTGCTGTGACACCACTTCACTAGTTGGCATATCTCACTCCTGTACGCCCTCTCATCACCACTTGAGATTCTACCAACAATCATTGTACCATCAGCAAAATTTATAGATGGTATTTGAGCTATGCCTAGCCACACAGTATGGGTATATAGAGAGTAGAGTAGCGGACTAAGTAGACACCCCTGAGGTGCATCAGTGTTGAACGTCAGCGAAGAGATGTTATTACCAATCCGCACAGATCGTGGTCTTCCGGTAAGGAAGTCGAGGATCCAATGATAGAGGGAGGTACAGAGGCCCAAGTTCTGTAACTTCTTAATCAGGATTGTGGGAATGATGGTATTAAATGCTGAGCTATTGTCAATGAACTGCATCCTGACGTAGATATGTGTGTTGTCCAGGTAGTCTAAAGCTATGTGAAGAGCCATTTTGATTGCATCTGCCAATGACCTATTGTGGCAATAGGCAAATTGCAATGGGTCCAGCTCCTTGCTGAGTCAGGAGTTCAGTCTAGTCATGACCAACCTCTCAAAGCATTTCATCATTGTTGATGAGAATGCTATCAGGCAATAGTCATTAAGGCAGCTCACATTATTCTTCTTAGACACTGGTACAATTGTTCCCTTTTTGAAGCAAGTGGGAACTTCCACCTGTAGCAGTGAGGTTGAAAGTGTCCTTGAATACACCTGCCAGTTGGTTGGCACAAGTTTTCAGAGCCTTTCCAGGTTCTCCATCAGGACTTTTTGCCTTGCGAGGGCTCACTCTCTTTAAAGACAGCCTAACATCAGCCTCTGAGACAGAGATCACAGGGTCATCAGGTGCAGCAGAGATCTTCACAGCTGTAGTTATATTCTCCCTTTCAAAGCAGGTATAGACAGCATTGAGTTCATCTGGTAGTAAAGTAATAGTCATTCATGCTATTGGGTTTTGCTTTGTAGGAAGTAATGTCTTGCAAACCCTGCCAAAGTTGTCGTACATCCAATGTTGTCTCCAAGCTCATTCAAATTTGTCTCTTCACCCTTGAAATAGCCCTCTGCAAGTCATACATGGTTTTCTGGTACAGACCTGGGTCACCAGACTTGGATGCCACAGATCTAGCCTTCTGTCAGGGGCAGACATGGAATGGACCCAAATGCAGGATGCAGGCACTGAAGTACTAGGGGAAGGATAGGATGGGGATGCCATGGCATGCAAAGGGTAATGCAGGTGGGGCTGGATCCCAGAGTTTAGGCACACAGGGCAGGAGGGTCCCAGAGTTCAGGCAGGCAGACAGAAGAGCCCCCTGGGGCAGGCACATAACTCCTGGGCAGGGGCACCTCCCAAGCAGAAACAGAGGTCTGGGCAAGACACAGACACCTGGGCAGATGCAGGGCACAACCCATCTGAGGTGAGGGGTAGGAAGGGGACCAAGTCCCCCCACCAGGCAACAGCAGACAGCCTGGCTGCCTCAACAGAAGAAAGGGACAGGAAGGGACAGAACCACCCAAGGGGTAACAGCAATGGCCTGGCTTACCCAACAGAGGCAAGGAACAGGAAGGGACAGAACTACCCAAGGGGTAATGGCAACAGGCTGGCTTACCCAACAGAGGCAAGGGAACAGAAGGGAGCTGGGTCCAGGGTGAGCAGCAGGACAACCAGGATACATCAATAAATAGGAAGCAGCAAGCAGACAGCACAGGCAAGGCAAATACGGCAGGACCAGCACACACAAGAGAAGCAGGAAAACAAGACAAACCTGAACAGAACTAATAGAGAGCAACCAGGCAGAACCCAATTCAGAGCAAGACAACCCCCCAACTAGGCTCACTCCCCAAGCCCCTTATAAACACCTGCCCCCTAATAGGCGATAGGTGTACCTCCTTAAGCCAAGATGATCCAATGGCTCCGGGTGACAGGAGGGCTGGCTGCAAGGCCCGGAGTCCGGAGTCTGCGGACCGGAGCAAGACCCGGAAGGCGGGTTCCGGACCGGACTCTAACACCTTCAGCAGACGACGTACCTCCTGACTCATCCATGGCTTTTGGTTTGGGAATGTACAGTAAGGCTTTGTAGGCACACATTCATCCACACAGGTGTTAATGAAGTTGGTAACAACTACAACATACTCATCCAGATTCAAAGATGAATCCCTGAATACAGTTCAGACCACCGACTCAAAGCCACACTGTAGGCGCTCCTTGTCCATACCTTCTTGGTGCTTAATACTGATTCTACAGTCAGGTGATCAGACTTCCCGAAGTGAGGGCATGGAATAGCATGGTGCTGGTGTAACAATGGTCCAATGGTGTAACATGAGATGAAGGGTTCTTGAATGTGAGACCATAGGTTGTTGGAACATTTCAAGTGAAAGTGAGTGAGGTTATCTCCTCTGGTTCAAAGCCTGATGGTTGAGGGGCAATAACTGTTCCTGAACCTGGTGGTGTGAGTTCTCAGGCTCTTGTACCTTTTTCCTGATGCCTGCAGCAAGAAGAGAGCATGGCCTGAGTGGTGGGGATCCCTGATGATGGACGCTGCTTTCATGCAACAACTCTCCATGTAGGTGAGCTTAATAGCGAGGAAGGCTTTTCCTGGGATGAAATGCTCTCTATCCACTACTTTTTGAGGGCTTTTCCATTCAAAGACATCTGTGTTTTCATAGCAGACTGGGATGCAGCCAGTCAATATACTCTCCACCACACATCTATAGAAGGTAGCAAAAGTTTTTGATGTCATGCTGAATCTTTGCTAACTCCTAAGGAAGTAAGACATAAGACCATAAGATATAGGAACAGTATTAGGCCATTCATCCCATCAAGGCTGCTCTGCTATACCATCATGGTTGATCCCGGATCCCACTCAACCCCATACACCTGCCTTCTCGCCATATCATTTGATGCCCTGACCAATCAGGAAACTATCAACTTCCACCTCAAATATACCCATGGACTTGGCCTCCACCACAGTCAGTGGCAGAGCATTCCACAGATTCACTACGGTCTGGCTAAAAAATCCATTCTTTCCTCTGTTCTAAAGGGTTACCCCTCGATTTTGAGGCTTTGCCCTTTAGTTTTGAATACCCCCACCACAGGAAACATCCTCTCCGCATCCACCCTATCTAGTCCTTTCAACATTTAGTAGGTTTCAATGAGATACCCCCACATTCTTCTAAATTCCAGTGAGTACAGGCACAAAGCTGTCAAATGGTCCTCAGATGTTAACCCCTTCAATCCCAGAATCATCCTCATGAACGTCCTTTGGACTCCCTCCAAACACAACACATCCTTTCTGAGACATATATGGCCAAAACTGTTGACAATTTTCCAAGTGCGGCCTGATTATTGTCTTATAAAGGTTCAGCATTATCTCTTTGAGTTCTCACGAAGAGTCTTGGTCCAAAACGTTGACGGTACTTCTTCCTATAGATGCTGCCTGACCTGCTGCGTTCCACCAGCATTTTGCGTGTGTTGCGTGAATTTCCAGCACCTGCAGATCTCCTTGGTTTTCCTTGTTTTTATATTCTATTTCCCTGAAATTAATGCCAACACTGCACTTGCCTTCTTTACTACAGACTCAACCTGTAAATTAACCTTCTGGGAGTCTTGCACGGACTGTTAAGTATGAGCCTTCTCTGCAGTTTGATAAAAGTCCAAACTATTGTTCCTTTAGTCAAAACACATTATCATACATTTCCTAACATTGCATTCAATTTGCCACTATTCTGCCCATTCTCCCAGCTTGTCAAAGGCCTGCTGCAATCACATTGCTTCCTCAGCACTACCTACCCCTCTGCCTATCTTCATATCATCCATAAACTTTGCCACAAAGCCATCAATTCCATTATCCAAATCACTGACAAACAATGTAAAAAGTAGCAGTCTCAATACTGACTCCTGAGGAACACCACTAGTCACTGGCCGCTAGCCAAAAAAGACCCCTTTTATTCCTACTCACAGCCTCCTGCCTGTCAGTAATCCATGCCATGCCAGTAAGTAGAGGTGCTGCTGTGCTTTCCTTGTAATTGCACTTATGTACCGGGCCCAGAACAGGTCCTCTGAAATAAAACACTGAGGAACTGAAAGTTGCTGACCCTCTCCACATCTGATCCTCCAAAGAGGACTGGCCCATGGACCTCTGGTTAAAACTTAAATATGTCAGTGAACCTGTGCCTAGACCCACAGCCATAACTGTAAAGTGAGTAGACAGGGGACTAAGCATAGCCTTGTAGTGCACCTTTGTTAATGGAGACCATGGATGAGATGTTGTTGCCAATCCAAACTGACTGGTGTCTGCAAGTGAGGAAATCAAGGATCCAATTGTTCAAGAAGGTATTGACGCCAAGGTCTTGGAGCTTATTGATTAATTTTGAGGGGATAATGGCTTTAAATGCTTAGCTGTAGTCAATAAAGAGCGTTCTACCATATGCATCTTTGTCGTCTAGATGTTCCAGGGTTGAATGAAGAGCCCATGAGATGGCATCTGCTGTGGTCCTGTTGCTATGATAGGCAAATTGGAGTGGATTTCTCTCAGCAGACTGCAGATCTCGTGGTTCTGGTTGAGGAAGGTTGATTGATTTTGTGGGGACACACTCATCTACAACTGTTTTAATGAAGTCCCTGACAACCATGGAGCATTCATTCCGATCTACAGATGAGTCATTGAACACAACCCAGTCCACTAACCTGAAGCAATCCTGTAGCCGCTCCTCTTTGTTATCCTCATCTCTGGAGCTTTTCCCTTTAGACACTGCCTGTAGACAGGTAGGAGAAGGATAATGAAGTGATCAGATCTACCAAAATGCAGTCAGGGCTTGGAGCAGTAGGCATTTCTTATCTTAGCATTATAGTGGTCTAGTATGTTGGGAGCTCTGGTGCTACATTTATGTACTTGGACAGGGTTTTCTTCAAACAAACCTGGTTGAAGTCCTCGACTAAGATTTGAAATGTGTCGGGATAAACTGTTTCTTGTTTGGAGACGACATCATGCAGTATCTCAAGAGCTTGTTTATAGTCAGCCACTACTGGTATGTAAACTGCGGTCAGGATCATGCAGGAGAACTCCCTAGGCAAATAGAATGGATGGCATTTGACTGTTAGGTTTTCAAGGCTGGCAGAATACAAAGTTCGACAAAACTGCCACATCAGACCTCCTCTGACAGTTTATCATGAAACACACACCTCCACTTTTTGTCTTTTCCAAATCAGCAGTTCTGTAAACTGAGAAGCTTTCTGATCTGATCAGTGTATCTGGCAGGCTGGGCGAAAGCCATGTCTACTCAGACATAGAATACAACAATCCCCCATTTCCCTCCAGGTCTTGCTCTCAGGTCATCAATTTTGTTCTCCTGCTAACATTTGCTAACAAGATAGTGGGTACATGCATCCTCATCTCATCCCTCAAATTTTCCTTAAAAATTGAAACTACCTACTGAATACTAGGCATCTCTGGCCCATAGCTACTCAAATTGGAAAGGGAACATTCATGTTGTTGCTGGAAACTTCAAGTCTACGTGTCCAGAAAACACAGAACCCTGATCATATGGCAGAGTGCAAGGTAAGTGTATCGTCTCATTCACCACTTTCTACCCTATATCTCGTGCAGACTGCAGATCAACCACTGTCACATCTGTCGTCTCAGAATCAGAATCATCCACAATCCCAGGGAAACACCAAAGAAGAAAGAAAAAGTTGATCAGAGGATATAAGGAGTCAAACAGAAGGTCTTTCAGTCCACTGTATTCGTTCATTTCCTTGACAAGGGTATCTAATTATACCAATACATCAGTTTAATTCCATACTCTGAATTTTTACACTACTAAAATTTGATTTTAAGTTACTATTAATTTGATTTCCACCACATAGATAAGCAACAGGTTCTGGAGCATTACCATTAGCTGCATGAAGAAAATCATCTTCAACACCCCAATGGCCCTTTCAGCAATTAAATTAAATTTTTATCCTTTAGACACTGACCTTCCTACCAGTGAAAAGGCATCTTGATAGCCAACCAATCAAAACACTTCAAATAATTAAATTTTCACTTTCATGTTACTTTTCCAGCATATCAGCATCCTACATAAGGCCAGTCAACTTGTGTTCTGTTAAAGAATTTGGTTTAAGCAGAAAATAATGAAACAATACTAAAGAGCAAAAGCTTCAAAGTAAACTCTAGAATATGTTCAGAATATAATTTTACCCAGAGGGAGAGTTGAAATTATCTTTAGATATTTCCACAATAGAATGCTCTCTTAACGAAGCACACAGAACATAAAATATAGACTATAGAACAGTACAGCACAGTACAGGCACCTCACCCCATGATGTTGTGCTGACCTTTAAACCTACTCCAAGATCAATCAAACCCTTCCCTTCCACATAACCATCCACTGTTCTTTCATCCATCTGCCTATCTAACAGTCTGTTAAACGCATCTGCCTCTAACATGATCCCGGCAATACATTCCAAGTATCCCAGTAGTATCCATATAAAAATCCTACCTATGACATCCATATACTTTACACCAATCACCTTAAAATTATGCACCTTTGTATAATCCATTTCCTCCTTGGCAAAATCTCGCTGGTTGTCCACTCAACCTGTGCCTCTTATCATCTTATACAACTCGATCAAGTCATCTCTCATTCTCCTTCACTCCAAAGAGAAGAGCCCTAGTGCAGTCAGCCTATCCTCACAAGACATGCTCTCCAATGTAGGCAGGATCCTGATAACAATCCTTTGCACTTTGTCCAGAGCTTTCATATTTTTCCTATATTAAGCTGATCAGAACTGAACACAATACTCCAGAATATGGTCTAACTTGAGTTTTATAGAGCTGCAACATTACCACATGGCTCTTGAACTCAGTCCCCAGATTAATGAGGGCCAAAATAACATACTCTTTCTTATGCACACTAACAACTTGCATGGCAACGTTGAGGAATCCATGAAGTGCTTCAGAAGATCCCTCTGTTCCTCCACACTGCTAAGAAAACTTACAATTAATGCTGTACTTCAAGAGTAAACTTCCAAAGTGTATTACTTCACAATTTTCCGGATTAAATTCCATCTGCCTCTTCTCATCCCAGCTCTGCATCCTATCAATGACCCATGGTAAATTATGACAACCTTCTACACTTTGTACACAACACCACTAACCTGATGGTTACCAACATCACCAATATGATGACTTCCAGTTAGGGAATACCCATTTATTTTGTTTTACTTTACTCAGTTAGTGATTGAATATTGTATGAAATTCATTTAAATGGCTGTGCAAAACATTGCAAAATTAGTGAGAAAATTTTACCCTGAGAAGACACTGAGTTTGTTCATTATATCCTATATTTATTTTACTCAGGTGGAAGATTCAGTCTATTACAGCTATTGCAATCTTCTGGAATTATATCTATTTAGACTCATGTCCATGCCTATCGAAGAATATTTTGGCTGGAGTTTTCACATGACTGAGCTTTACCTGATATCCCCATTCCATGGGCTGATGGAATTCTTATATTTATGCCTTTTAATTAATTATTTAACAACCAGTCTATACTTCACTATGATAATTTTTCTAATGTAAGGTTCAAGCTTTTCAGTGGTTCCTCATGATGAAAGATTTTCTCAGAGGATCACCAGTATTTTCTCAATGGCATTGTTCACTGTGGGTGGTGGGGTGGAGGTATGTCTCTTCCACAGGAAGTGTAAGACGTTTGCTCCCCCCACTAGCCAGCCAGTCACGCTTGGACAAAGTGTAGCACCTGCTTAGACCCTTAGAATCAAACCCCATTGGGGTCATCTGAAATCATGGAAGGATGTGGTGGATGGTCATATGAGCAGCTTGTGCATATCACAGCTGCTGGTAATGCGACCACTGATACCTGCAGACAATCTCTGAGGGATATGGATAATGGCTGTGGTCACCCATCTTGTAAAGACACTGCCCAGAAGAAGACAATGACAAACAACTTCTGTAGAAAATTTGCCAGAAATGAGACCACGATCACCTCATCATATGACATGGCACATAATGATGCTGGTGATGATGATGATGATTGTTTGCTAAGTGGCCAAAACCTGACACAATATGCCAACTAACTTCCACAAAGCCTTGGTGACTTCCTATTCTTTCCTTTTTATTTTTCAATGCTGCTCCCTCATCTAAAATTATCCTGTATTTCTGTGCTACCCCTCCCTTCATTTGTAATCTTTCACTCTTACTGAGACCATCCTGTTGAGAAAAGGGAAGTACTCATTGTGTGTACAAAAGCAGAAAAGTACACTTCTGTCTGCGTTTAAGAAAAAAAAATGGAATTCCAAGTCAATGGCCTTTGAACAAAAATACAGTTAAACTAGCATTAACCAATCTGTGACAACCCTGACCAGAGAAAGAGAGAGCACTGAGGTGAGGAAATAGAGCGAAGTAGAAATAAATAGTTTCTCCTCAAAGGAGTTAACAGCCTGTCCTGATGAAGGGGCGTAAAGTGTACAAGTGTGCTTCTGGGAATTGCCTCTCAGAAATGCTCTAAAAAACTGAAAAGGAATGAACTGTTTATTGAAAGAATCTCCATTGGAGGCATCAGAAATTGTATAAATGTCAAGGTTGGGTGGGACTCTTATTCTGCTTAGAGGTGAAGGGAAACAATTTGTAGCAGAAATGCAGGAAATGGATTGGAAGCAATTTAGGGCTCCATTAACCATAGCAGAGCAAGACCCTCAACTGAGGACAAATAGAAACTATTTTGCTAGCAGGCGTACAATAGGTTGAATCGTCTACCTCTCTGAAATTGATTTCTATTATCCTGTCAATGAACATCAGAGGCAGTAGGATAACAGATGGCATCATCAGACAGCTCTGATGAAAACATGAAAATGAAATAGAATCTTTACGGGGCTGGGAAGACGTATAGTAGACAACTAGAAGAGTTGTAAAAGTATTTAATGCTCAGTCAAAGAAAGCAGGAAAAAGTTTGACGGGCCACAGTCCTGACTTTGTTTTAATTAGTTTATGATCAGTAACACATTATTCTGAATGGAAAATAGTTATTCTAATTTCTCTCGAAGACAAGCCGAACGAGTTGGTAATACTAGAACTATAGATTTATACAGCATGCTTGTGATGGCGAGTGAAACTCTGGTACACATGAAATTAATTTCCATTGAAATCAATTATCATAATCAGCATATGACAGATATGTCAAAAGGCTACCTACATCCTAATTAACTTATTTGGGGGCTTGTGGAAGCTTTATGATTAGCATCATCTCATTATTCCCTTATAAATGTGGCAGATATAAAATTGTGCAGCATAGTGAAAGCCAAGAACAGATTAAATAGATTAGTTACATGATTAAATTTAAAGTAAGTGCAGACTGACAGTTATGAAAAGAATAATGAATTATAATACATTTAACTTTTAGAGTACAATTTGTTTTTTTAAATGTGACTTATAATATAGATGGGCAGACTAAAGTGCCAAGCTTACAGTTAGCAACTCTTGAGATCTATAAAGACTTGCTAGGATTTGCCTTTACTCATTTTAACAAGTAGTATGGACCCTGTCAACTAAAAGATTAACACTTTACAGCTAACAGAAATGTATATTTCTGAAAGAAAATAAATATATAAATTAGACTCTATCATAGAAAAGGTGAAGTGATTTCCTACTGACCCATTCTACACTCAGTAATAAGCAGATTTAAAAATAATGCAACAGCAGGAATTTCATAAGATTAACATGGCTGTAGCACAGATTTTCATCTATTTGTAGTAGGCTGCTGATATAATTAACTCAAGTTAATGAATGTATAATTTGACCTAGGCTAAAGTGTGCTTTGATGCGAAGCGCCAATTATATCAGCAGTCTCCACATTTAACTCAAATGTTATTTGTTCCTGAGCCCTCTGAAAATGATAAATACCTGTTTTTATACTCAATTGTAGATTTGAAAGAACATATTTTGTCTTTTATTCCAGTATTTTCGTGGTCAAAGTTCAAAGTAAACTCATTATCAAAGTACATACATATCACCATATACAAGCCTGAGATTCATGTTCTTGCAGGCAATCACAGTAAATACAAAGAAATACAACAGAATCAATGAAAGACCACACCTAACGGGACAGACAAACAACCAAAGTGCAGTAGTCAATGTACTGTACAAATACAAAAATAAATAATATTTATAAGCAATAAATATTGAGAACTTGAGATGAACAGTCCTGGAAAGTGTGCGCATAGTTAGTGGGAACAGGTCAGTGATGAGGCGAGTGAAGTTATCTTCTCTGGCTCAAGGATGCTGTTGTTTTCAATATTTCAGTAATATTTGAGTGATACTGTAAGCATATTGTTTGATTGTGTGGCATGTGGCCAAGTGGATAGGGTGTCGGTCTAGTGATCTGACAGTCGCTAGTTCGAGCCTTAGCTGAGGCAGCGTGTTGTGTCCTTGAGCAAGGCACTTAACCACACATTGCTCTGTGATGACACCGGTGCCAAGCTGTATGGGTCCTAATGCCCTTCCCTTGGATAACATCAGTGTCATGGAGAGAGGAGATTTGCAGCATGGGCAACTGCAGGTTTTCCATACAACCCTGCCCAAGTCTCAGTCATCATCGAAAATCAATGGTCAGCTGCTGAAGAAGAAGAAGATTGTTTGATTAAGCACTCTTTGTTTTATACATAATTTATTATGGATTATATGTAAAAGTACATCAATGGTTTATGTCATTATGTCACCACATCATTGGTGCACACTTCACTGAAGTAAAAACTAAGTGTACACAAGTTATCCCCGACTTTGTGTTTTACTTTCAATCAGTTTTATGTTTTGCAGTTACAAAACATTGCTGTGGTGATGAGTAAATTGTAAAATGAACTCAAGACAACTACCTGTTGAAGCACAGCACATTTCTTTCTTCAAAAGTTGGAGAGAAAGATGATTGAGTTAAAAAAAAAAGCATAGCATATGTTTCTTCAGAAGCACAGCAAGATGTTTGACTTTGAAAGAGGCAGAGAAAGGATGAAATTTACAGGTTCATAAACAGAGAGTACCAGGTGATTATATTAATGAATAAATAAAACAGAACTGACTGGCTATATCAGAAAGATAGACACAATTGATTGCACAACAGATTACTGGTATTGTATACTGTACAACTTGAGTAGTACTTTGAAGCAAATGAAATAGCCATTGAAAAGTGTGTGTCATTGTTGCTGGGTGCATTGGATGGAAAAGCACACAGTTTGCTCAGAAGTTTAACTGCTTCAGCCAAACCAGCTGAAATGAGTTTTGCTAATACAATGACAGTAGCATTTAGAACCAAATCAATTGTATATTGCAAAACACTTCAGGTTTCATAACCAGAATCAAAAGGTAGTGGTACCCATTTCAGCATGGGTGGTTGAATTAAAGAAATTGTCTAAGCATTGTCAGTTCAGTGATAGGTATAATGATGCACTGAGAGATTGTCTAGTTTGTGGAATCCAATAAGAAATAATCCACAAATGGCTCATAACTAAATCACAATTTGCAGTTGAAATTGGTGCACCAAAGGAAACAGCAGCCAGAGACACAATTGAGTTTCAGTCAGGAATGAAAGTGAGTGTGGACAAAATTCCAAAGTCCAAACAGAAACCTGGCTGCCCAAACAAACTGTATTCCTGTTGTGGCCAGGGACTTGCACACACCAGACCAATGCAGGCTTAACAGTAAATCTTGCAGAAAATACAACAAAGGGCACATACAAAGAGCATGTCAAGCAGACAAAAACAAATGGACAGCACAGGAAAGAGAAAAAGATAAAAATAAAAGTTGCCCTTTAAAAATAGTATAATCTGCAGGCTG
The DNA here is from genome assembly GCF_048418815.1 of Hemitrygon akajei. Classification (NCBI taxonomy): domain Eukaryota; kingdom Metazoa; phylum Chordata; class Chondrichthyes; order Myliobatiformes; family Dasyatidae; genus Hemitrygon; species Hemitrygon akajei. The sequence continues at coordinate 193,726,198 of NC_133128.1, forward strand.
TTGGTGGAATATCTGATAATGATGAGAGTGACACAGGAAGGGTAGCCTTGAGATTTACAATGTGAAAACTGACAAGAGACAAGCAATATGGCTTACACCAGAAGTGAACACCAAATAAATTAAAATAGAATTGGACACTGGCTCAGCTATTTCAGTCATTCCATAAACTGAGCTTTCAAAGATATTGAACTGAAGTCTGCAGATATCCAACTAAGAACTTATAACCACATAACAATTACAGCACAGAAACAGGCCATCTCGGCCCTTCTAGTCCATGCCTAACGCTTAATCTCAACTAGTCCCACTGACCCGCACTCAGTCCATAACCCTCCATTCCTTTCCTGTCCATATACCTATCCAATTTTACTTCAAATGACAACACCGAAACTGCCTCTGCCACTTCTACTGGAAGCTCATTCCACACAGCTACCACTCTCTGAGTTACCTTCAAACACCCTCGTGTTACCTTCAAACTTTTGCCCCCTAACTCTCAACTCATGTCCTCTTGTTTGAATCTCCCCTACTCTCAATTGAAAAAGCCTATCCAAGTCAACTCTGTCTATCCCCCTCATAATTTTGAATACCTCTTTCAAGTCCCCCCTCAACCTTCTACGCTCCAAAAAATAAAGACCTAACTTGTTCAATCTTTCTCTGTAACTTAGGTGCTGAAACCCAGGTAACATTCTAGTAAATCTTCTCTGTACTCTATTTTGTTGACATCTTTCCTATAATTCAGTGACCAGAACTGTACACAATACTCCAGATTCGGTCTTACTAATGCCTTGTACAATTTTAACATTACATCCTAACTCCTATACTCAATGCTCTGATTTATAAAGGCCAACATATCAAAAGCTTTCTTCACCACCCTATCCACATGAGATTCCACCTTCAGGGAACTATGCACCATTATTCCTAGATCACTCTGTTCTACTGCATTCTTCAATGCCCTACCATTTACCATGTATGTCCTATTTGGATTATTTCTACCAAAATGTAGCACCTCACACTTATCAGCATTAAACTCCATCTACCATCATTCAGCCCACTCTTCTAACTGGCATAAATCTCTCGGCAAACTTCGAAAACTTACTTCATTATCCACACCACCACCTGCCTTAGTATCATCTGCATACTTACTAATCCAATTTACCACCCCATATCCAGATCATTAATGTATATGACAAACAACATTGGACCCAGTACAGATCCCTGAGGCACACCACTAGTCACCGGCCTCCAACCTGACAAACAGTTATCCACCACTACTCTCTGGCATCTCCCATCCAGCCACTGTTGAATCCATTTTACTACTTCAATATTAATACCTAACGATTGAACCTTCCTAACTAACCTTCCGTGTGGACCCTTGTCAAAGGCCTTACTGAAGTCCATATAGACAACATCCACTGCTTTACCCATGTCAACTTTCCTCGTAACCGCTTCAAAAAATTCAATAAGATTTGCCAAACCTGACCTTCCACGCACAAATCCATGCTGACTGTTATACCAGAGAAAAGATAACTTCTGTTGGAATGACATTCATAATTGTGAAATACAACAAAAAAAAGCCAAATTGCACTTGTATGTGGTAAAGAGCTCTGACCAGAGATGAATTGGACATTGCAAGGAGGGGATTTCACTCAGCTCCACTGCCCAAGGAACCAGCAACGTGTCACTATTGGAAAAAGGACCATAAGACAAAGGAGCAGAAGTCGGCCATTCAGCCCATCGAGCCTGCTCTGCTATTTTATCATGTGCTGATCCATTCTCGCATTTAGTCCCATTCCCCCGCCTTCTCACCATAACCTTTGATGCCCTGGCTACTCAGGTACCTATCAATCTCTGCCTTAAATACACCCAAGGACTTTGCCTCCACTGCCGCCCATGGCAACAAATTCCACAGATTCACCACCCCCTGGCTAAAAAAATTTCTTCGCATCTTTGTTCTGAATGGGCGCCCTGCAATCCTCAAGTCATGTCCTCTCGTACTAGACTCCCCCACCATGGGAAACAACTTTGCCACATCCACTCTGTCCATGCCTTCCAACATTAGAAATGTTTCTATGAAGTCCCCCCTCATTCTTCTAAACTCCAAGGAGTACAGTCCAAGAGTGGGCAAATGTTCCTCATATGTTAACCCTTTCATTCCCAGAATCATTCTAGTGAATCTTCTCTGAACCCTCTCCAATGTCAGCACATCCTTTCTAAAATAAGGAGCCCAGAACAGCACACAGTACTCCAAGTGAGGTCTTACCAGTGCCTTATAGAGCCTCAACATCTCATCCCTGCTCCTATACTTGATTCCTCTGGAAATGAATGCTAACATTGCATTTGCCTTCTTCACCTCCGGCTCAACCTAGAGGTTAACCTTAAGGGTATCCTGCACAAGGACTCCCAAGTCCCAAAAAAAAAGATCCAATCCAGAGGGGACTACAATCAGTTCCACTGCTTGAATAAAAAGCCTGCAGGAGGTCACTACAGCAAAAGAAAGGTTTGACCAGTAACCAAACTGGACAATGGAAGGAGGGAATTTCACTCATTTTCACTGCCCGAGTAGAAAAGCCAGCAGCATTTCACTACGGTGAAAAAGAGTTTTTACCAATGACCAGTCAGCGTTTGGGATTGATTAGCAGAAACAAATTAAAGTTAGGCAGGGCAAGCACAAGCAGCCATCATCAGAGTGGTGACCTTCAGCCTTCAGCTCTTCGACACTTCAGCAGAGAGGCTTCAGTCAGTGAAACACAGAAACTTAGAAAACCTACAGCACAATACAGGCCCTTCAGCCCACAAAGTTGTGCCGAACATGTCCCTACTTTAGAAATTACTAGGCTTACCCATAGCCCTCTATTTTTCTAAGCTCCATGAAACTATCCAAAAGTCTCTGAAAAGACCCTATCGTATCCGCCTCCACCACCGTTGCCAGCAGCCCGTTCCATGCACTCACCACTCCCTCAGTAAAAATTTTAGCCCTGACATCTCCTCTGTACCTACATCCCAGTATCTTAAACTTGTGTCCTCTTGTGGCAACCATTTCAGCCCTGGGAAAAAGCCTCTGACTATCTACATGATCAATGCCTCTCATCATCTTGTACATCTCTATCAGGTCACCTCTCATCCTCCGTCGCTCCAAAGAGAAAAGGCCGAATTCTCTCAACCTATTCTCATAAGGCATGCTCCCCAATTCAGGCAACATCCTTGTTAATCTCCTCTGCACCCTTTCTGTGGCGTCCACATCCTCCTGTAGTGAGGTGACCAGAACTGAGCACGGTACTCCAAGTGGGGTCTAACCAGGGTCCTATATTGCTGCAACATTACCTCTCAGCTCCTAATTTCAATTCCACGATTAATAAAGGCCAATACACTGTACACCTTCTTAACTACAGAGTTAACCTGTGCAGCTGCTTTGAGTGTCGTATGGACTCAGATCCCAAGATTCCTCTGATCCTCCACATTGCCAAGTGTCTTACCATTAATACTATGTTCTGCCATTATACTTGACCTACCAAAATGAACCACTTCACCCTTATCCGGGTTGAACTCCATCTGCCACTTCTCAGCCCAGTTTTGCATCCTATCAATGTCCCGCTGAAACATCTGACCTCTGACACTATCCACAACAGCTCCAACCTTTGTGTCATCAGCAAACTTACTAACCCATCCCTCAACTTCCTCATCCAGGTCATTTATAAAAATCACAAAGAGTAAGGGTCTCAGAACAGATCCTTGAGGTATACCACTGGTCACCAACTCCATGCAGAGTATGACCCGTCTACAACCACACTTTCCCTTCTTTGGGCAAGCCAGTTCAGGATCCACAAAGCAATGTCCCCTTGGATCCCATGCCTCCTTACTTTCTCAATAAGCCTTGCATGGGGTACCTTATCAAATGCCTTGCTGAAATCCATATACAACTCATCTATTGCTCTTACTTCATCAATGTGTTTAGTCACATCCTCAAAAAATTTCAGTCAGGCTCGTAAGGCACAACCTGCCTTTGACAAAGTCATGCTGACTATTCCTAATCATATTATACCTCTCCAAATGTTCATAAATCCTGCCTCTCAGGATCTTTTCCATCAACTTGCCAACCATTGAGCTAAGACTGACTGGTCTATAGTTTCCTGGGCTATCTCTATTCCCTTTCTTGAATAAAGGAACAACATCTGCAACCATCCAATCCTCCAGAACCTCTCCCATCCCCATTGATGATGCATAAATCAATGGCAGAGGTTCAGCAATCTCTTCCCTTGCCTTCCACAGTGGCCTGGGGTGCCTCATCTGGTCCCGGCGACTTATCCGACTTGTTGCTTTCCAAAAGCTCCAGCACGTCCTCTTTCTTAATATCTGCATGCTCAAGCTTTTCAGTCTGCTGCAAGCCATCAGTATATTCACCAAGATCCTTTTCCATACTGAATACTGAAGTAACGTATTCATTAATTGCCACTGCTATTTCCTCTTGTTCCATACACACTTTCCCACTGTCACACTTGATAGGTCCTATTCTTTCATGTCTTATCCTCTTGCTCTTCACATACTTGTAGAATGCCTTGGGGTTTTCCTTAATCCTGTCCGTCAAGGCCTTCTCAGGGCCCCTTCTGGCTCTTCTAATTTCATTCTTAAGCTCCTTCCTATTAGCCTTATAATCTTCTAGATCTCTAACATTACCTAGCTCTCTGAAACATTTGTAAGCTTTTCTTTTCTTCTTGACTAGATTTATTACAGCCTTTGTACACCACGGTTCCTGTACCCTGCCATAACTTCCCTGTCTCATTGGAATGTACTCCACACAAATATCCCCTGAACATTTGCCACATTTCTTCTGTACCTTTCCCTAAGAACATCTGTTTCCAATTAAGCTTCCAATTTCCTGCCTGATAGCCTCATAATTCCCCTTACTCCAATTAAACCCTTTCCTAACTTGTCTGTTCCTATATCTCTCCAATGCTACTGTAAAAGAGATAGAATTGTGATCACTATCTCCAAAGTGCTCTCCTACTGAGAGATCTGACACCTGACCAGGTTCATTTCCCAATAACAAATCAAGTACAGCCTCTCCTCTTGTAGGCGTATCTACATATTGTGTCAAAAAACCTTCCTGAACACACCTTACGAACACCACTCCATCTAAATCCCTCACTCTGGGGAGATGCCAATCGATATTTGGGAAATATCAAAGAACGCACAGGGTAGAGAAGCTGAAGATTATGTTTGTCTTTCCTTCCCTTTTTTAGATCTGCTCAGCTAGGATAGTTAGATGCCAGGCAGGATAGTTGAATGCTCCTCCTGAAGGATGTGAGAAGTCAGGGAGATCTCCAGTGTTCCTGATGACTACAACTGCGAGAAGTGCATCCAGCTGCAGCTTCTAAAGATCCAGATAAAGGATCGTTATCACTGATATCACTGACATACTGCCATAGTGGGGTGTGTCAGGAATGGACAGGAGGAGGAGTATAGGAAACTGATACAGGACTTTGTGATATGGTGCAACTCAAACTACCTGCGTCTCAATATCACCAAGACCAAGGAGATGGTGGTGGACTTTAGGAGATCTAGGCCTCATATGGAGCCAGTGATCATTAATGGAGAATGTGTGGAGCAGGTTAAGACCTACAAGTATCTGGGAGTACAGTTAGACGAGAAGCTAGACTGGACTGCCAACACTGATGCCTTGTGCAGGAAGGCACAGAGTCGACTGTACTTCCTTAGAAGGTTGGCGTCATTCAATGTCTGTAGTGAGATGCTGAAGATGTTCTATAGGTCAATTGTGGAGAGCGCCCTCTTCTTTGTGGTGGCGTGTTGGGGAGGAAGCATTAAGAAGAGGGACGCCTCACGTCTTAATAAGCTGGTAAGGAAGGCGGGCTCTGTCGTGGGCAAAATACTGGAGAGTTTAACATCGGTAGCTGAGCGAAGGGTGCTGAGTAGGCTACGGTCAATTATGGAAAACTCTGAACATCCTCTACATAGCACCATCCAGAGACAGAGAAGCAGTTTCAGCGACAGGTTACTTTCGATGCAATGCTCCTCAGACAGGATGAAGAGGTCAATACTCCCCAATGCCATTAGGCTTTGCAATTCAACCGCCAGGACTTAAGAACTTTTTAAAAGCTATTATTAATGCTTTTTGAGATAGTGATTTAGATGCATATCATATTTTTTTACTGAGTTAAGTATTGTATGTAATTAGTTTTGCTACAACAAGTGTATGGGACATTGGAAAAAAAGTTGAATTTCCCCATGGGGATGAATAAAGTATCTATCTATCTATCTATCTATCTATCTATCTATCTATCTATCTATCTATCTATCTATCATTCATCAAAAGAGAAGAAAAGGGCAACACGTGGGGCAGAGAGGCCTAGTCGCCTGTCATAGTGAGCAACACAGCGACAGGCCACTCATAGGCTTCTTCTCCGGCAGCAATTAAAGCCACTGAGACTCTCACTTGCTTCCACATTCACCTCAATGTCTCAATCTGTCTCTAATTGAGGATCAATGGACACTTTAAATGGCGAGATAGAGTCAAATATTGACTCACACCCTATCTCTAAGTTTCTACACCTCGAGGTGTCTGAATACGCACTCGCTTCCTGGAATCCTCTCAGAGACAACAAAGCACTGGATAGACAATAGGTGAAGGAGTAGGCCATTCAGCCCTTCGAGCCAGCACCACCATTCACTGTGATCATGGTTGATCATCCACAATCAGTATCCCATTCCTGCCTTCTCCCCATATCCCTTGACTCCACTATCTTTAAGAGCTCTATCTAACTCTCTCTTGAAAGCATCCAGAGAATTGGCCTCCACAGCCTTCTGGGGCAGAGCATTCCACAGATCCACAACTCTCTGGTTGAAGAAGATTTTCCTCATCTCCGTTCTAAATGGCCTACCCCTTATTCTTAAACTGTGGCCTCTGGTTCTGGAGTCCCCCAAAATTGGGAACATGTTTCCTGCCTCTAGTGTGTCCAATCCCTTAACAATCTTATGTTTCAATCAGATCATTTCTCATTCTTCTAAGTTCTGGTGTATACAAGCCCAGTTGCTCCAATCATTCAACGTATGACAGTCCCGCCATCACGGGAATTAACCTCGTGACCCTATGCTGCACTCCCTCAATAGCAAGAATGTCCTTCCTCAAATTTAGAGACCAAAACTGCACACAATACTCCAGGCGTGGTCTTGCCAGGGCCCTGTACAACTGCAGAAGGACCTCTTTGCTCCTATACTCAACTCCCCTTGTTATGAAGGCCAACATGCCATTAGCTTTCTTCACTGCCTGCTGTACCTGCATGCTTACTTTCAGTGGCTGATGAACAAGGACACTTAGATCTCATTGTACTTCCCCTTTTCCTAACTTGACACCATTCAGATAGTAATCTGCCTTCCTGTTTGTGCCACCAAAGTGGATAACCTCACATTTATCCACATTAAACTACATCTGCCATGCATCTGCCCACTCACCCAACCTGTCCAAGTCATCCTGCATTCTCATAACATCCTCCTCACATTTCACACTGCCACCCAGCTTTGTGTCATCTGGAAATTTGCTAATGTTACTTTTAATCCCTTCATCTAAATCATTAATGTATATTGTAAATATCTGCGGTCCCAGTACTGAGCCTTGCGGTACCCCACTAGTCACTGCCTGTTATTCTGAAAAGGGCCCGCTAATCCCTATTCTTTGTTTCCTGCCAGCCAACCAATTTTCTTTCCATGTCAGTACCCTACCCCCAATACCATGTGCTCTAATTTTGCCCACTAATCTACTATGTGGGACCTTATCAAAGGCTTTCTGAAAGTCTAGGTACACTACATCCACAGGCTCTCCCTTGTCCATTTTCATAGTTACGTCCTCAAAAATTTCCAGAAGATTAGTCAAGCATGATTTCCCCTTCGTAAATCCATGCTGACTTGGACTGATCCTGTTACTGCTATCCAAATGTGCCGCTATTTCATCTTTCATAATTGACTCCAGCATCTTCCCCACCACTGATGTCAGGCTAACTGGTCTATAATTCCCTGTTTTCTCTCTCCCTCCTTTCTTAAAAAGTGGGATAACATTAGCTATTCTCCAATCCACACAGAACATTGGAAAATGATTACTGGTGCATCCACAATTTCTAGAGCCACCTCCTTAAGTACCCTGGGATGCAGACCATCAGGTCCTGGGGATTTATCAGCCTTCAATCCCATCAGTCTACCCAACACCATTATCTGCCTAATGTGAATTTCCTTCAGTTCCTCAGTTACCCTAAGTCGTCTGGCTGGCGATTCTGACAACATTTGAGGGAAAGTTATTGGAATGGGTAGGTATGTCAGTATTTCTATAGACATGGACTGATTCTGGATAGTCAGCATGGTTTCATGCATTGCAGGTCATGTCTAGCCAAACTTATAGAGTTTTTGAGGAAGCTACCAGGAAAGTGGATGAAGGCAAGGCAGTCAATATTGTCTGCATGGACTTTAGCAAGGCATTTGACAAGGTCCCACATGGGAGGGTGTTCAAAAAGGTTGAGTCACTCAGCATTCAAGACGAGGTAGTAAACTGGATTATACAATTACTTTCTGGGAGAAACTAGAGAGTGGTAAACACAAAGTACACTGCAGATGCAGTGGTCAAATCAACACGTACAAACAAGCTGGATGAACTCTGCAGGTTGAGCAGCATCCGTTGAAACAATCAGTGAACATTTCCAAAATGTAGAGAGTAGAGAGTGGTAGTAGATGGTTTCCTCTCAGACTGGAGGCCTGGGTTTTAAAGAAAGCTTATGGCACATTAGCTTTCACAAATCAATGTACTGATTGTGGGATGTCACGTTGAAGTTGTATAAGACATTGATGAGGTCTAATTTGGAGTATTTTGTGCAGTTTTTGTCACCTACCTGCAGGAAAAATGTAAATAAGGTTGAAAGACTACAGAGTACAAGGATATTACTGGGTCTGGAGGACCTGAGTTATAAGGAAAGATTGAATAGGTCAGGACTGTATTCCTTAGAACATAGAAAATTAAGAGGAGATTTGATAGAGGGATACAAAATTATGAGGGGTATAGATAGAGAAAGTACAAGCAGGCTTTTTCCACTAAGGTTGGGTGGGACTACAACAAGAGACCATAATAAGGCCATAAGACCATAAGACATAGGAGCAGAATTAGGTCATCGGGCCCATGGAGTCAGCTCTGCCTTTCTATAATGGCTGATCTTTTTTTCTATCTCTTCCTCAACCCCAGTTCCTGGCCTTCTTACCATAACCTTTGATGCCATGTCCAATCAAGTATCTATCAATCTCTGCCTTAAATACACCCGATGACCTGGCGTTCATAGTTACATGTGGCAACAAGTTCCTCAGATTCCCCACCCTTTGGCTAAAGAAATTTCTCCACATCTGTTTTGTAAGGGGGGGCCCTTCTATCCTGAGGCTGTGCCCTCTTGTCCTAGACTCTCCCACCATGAGAAACATCTTTTCCACATCTACTCTGTTTAGGCCTTTCAATGTTTGAAAGGTTTCAATGAGATCCTCCCTCATCCTTCTGAATTCCAGCAAGTACAAACCCAGAGCCATCAAATGTTCCCCGTATGATAACCCCTTCATTCCTGGAATCATCCTTGTGAACCTCCTCTGGACCCTCTCCAATGCCAGCACATCTTTTCTAAGATGAGGGGCCCAAAACTGTTCACAATACTCAAGGTGAGGCCTCAACAGTGTCCTTATAAAGCCTCAGCATCATATTCCTGCTCTTGTATTCTAAACCTCTTGAAATGAATGCTCACAAGTCCCTCTGCATCTCAGATTCCTGGATTTTCTCAGTTTAGAAAATAGTCCGCACATTTATTTCTCCTATCAAAGTAGATGATCATGCATTTTCCAGCATTGTATTTCATTTGCCACTTTCCTGCCCATTCTCCTAATCTGCCTAAGTCCTTCTGCATCCTACCTGTTTCCTCAACACTACCTGCCCCTCCACCAATCTTCATATCATCTGCAAACTTGACAACAAAGCCATCTATTCTAACATTCAAATCATTTATATACAGCATAAAGAGAAGTGGTCCCAACATTGACCCCTGTGGAACACCACTAATCACTGGCAGCTGACCAGACAAGGTTCTTTTTATTTCCACTCACTGGTTCCACCAATCAGCCAATGCTCTAACCATGTTCTCTGGAAGTCCAAATGTACAACATCTACTGCATCCCCTTTATCTATCCTACTTGTAATCTCTTCAAAGAATTCCAACAGGTTAGTCAGGCAGGATTTTCCCTGAAGGAAACCATGCTGACTTTGCACAATCTTGTTCTGTGTCACCAAGAACTCCATCACCTCATCCTTAACAATTGACTCTAACATCTTCCCAACCACTGAGGTCAGGCTAACTGGTCATGGGTTAAGAGTGAAAGGTAAAAAGCTAAATGGGAACATGAAGAGAAGATTTTTTATTCTGAGGAAGTGAGAGTGTGGAATGAGCTGCCAGCACAAGTGGTGCATGAGAGCTGGATTTCAATAGGTATATAATAGGCGTATAAGGAGAAGGTGGGAGTGGAGGATGCTATCACGTATTTGCTGCACAAATCACTCTCTCACCTAGAGGGGGTCAGTTGTGCTGTGAGGATTACATTCCTTGACTTCTCTAGTGCCTTTAACACCATCCAGCCCAAGATCTTAAGGCACAAACTAACGGAGATGGGAGTAGACTCTCACATGGTGGATTGGATAGTGGACTACTTGACAGATAGACCTCAGTATGTGCGGTTGGGAGACTGTAGGTCTGACACGGTGGTCAGCAGCACAGGGGCGCCGCAGGGAACCGTACTCTCTCCGGTCCTGTTCACCCTGTACACATCAGACTTCCAATATAACTCGGAGTCCTGCCATGTGCAGAAGTTCGCTGATGACACGGCCATAGTGGGGTGTGTCAGGAATGGACAGGAGGAGGAGTATAGGAAACTGATACAGGACTTTGTGATATGGTGCAACTCAAACTACCTGCGTCTCAATATCACCAAGACCAAGGAGATGGTGGTGGACTTTAGGAGATCTAGGCCTCATATGGAGCCAGTGATCATTAATGGAGAATGTGTGGAGCAGGTTAAGACCTACAAGTATCTGGGAGTACAGTTAGACGAGAAGCTAGACTGGACTGCCAACACAGATGCCTTGTGCAGGAAGGCACAGAGTCGACTGTACTTCCTAAGAAGGTTGGCGTCATTCAATGTCTGTAGTGAGATGCTGAAGATGTTCTATAGGTCAGTTGTGGAGAGCGCCCTCTTCTTTGTGGTGGCGTGTTGGGGAGGAAGCATTAAGAAGAGGGACGCCTCACGTCTTAATAAGCTGGTAAGGAAGGCGGGCTCTGTCGTGGGCAAAGTACTGGAGGGTTTAACATCGGTAGCTGAGCGAAGGGCGCTGAGTAGGCTACGGTCAATTATGGAAAACTCTGAACATCCTCTACATAGCACCATCCAGAGACAGAGAAGCAGTTTCAGCGACAGGTTACTATCGATGCAATGCTCCTCAGACAGGATGAAGAGGTCAATACTCCCCAATGTCATTAGGCTTTACAATTCAACCACCAGGACTTAAGAACTTTTTAAAAGCTATTGTTAATGCTTTTTGAGATGGTGATTTAGATGCATATCATATTTTTTACTGAGTTAAGTATTGTATGTAATTAGTTTTGCTACAACAAGTGTATGGGACATTGGAAAAAAAAAGTTGAATTTCCCCATGGGGATGAATAAAGTATCTATCTATCTATCTATCTATCTAGGTTGAATAGGTAGATGTATTGTCCCGGAAATGTATGCAATATACACCCTGAAATTCTTTTTCTTCACAAACATCCACAAAACAGACAAGCACACACAAGCAGCAGCAAGGCAACAAACCCCCTCCCCCACCAGCACAAAAAAAGCATCTGCGCACTCCACTGAGCACTCAAGAGTGCAGCAAAGCAGCAAAAAAGACACAGACTTGCGGTACCCCAAAGACTACTCGTTCACACAGTAATTTGACCAGATTTCAATGTTCAAGTGAAGTTTGAATAGGTACATGGACTGTAGGGGTATGGAGGTCTATGATCCTAGTACAGGTCTATGGAAGTAGGCAGTTTAAATGTTTTTGGCATGGACTAGATGGGCCAAAAGGCCTGTTTCTGTGCTGCACTTCTCTATGACTCTGTGAATGCTGACATGGGCTCTATTCTTTGGAGGACACAATTAAAAGGTTGAATTCAAGGGGACAACTAATCTTGAAAACACTGATGGATTGCCCCATTTACCTTTGGAAAAGGAAATACCTGAAAAGTTTACCAGAGGACACTCCTCTTGACATATTCTCACTAATGCAAATTCGAAGTTTCACTATTACTGCAGAGATCATCAAAAGGGAAACAATAAAAAGACCCCACACCATTCCAGGTCTACATGGCCACTCCAAATAGCTGGAAGGTGCAGCAGAAATTCCAGTTCCTCCATTCTTACCAGTGTTGGGAACAGCTTGCCCTTGACAGGGGTTGTCTTATGTGGGGATTGAGAATTGTTGTACCATCCGAGCTGAGAGCTAAATTTTTGAGGACCTACATGCCAGTTATCTAGGCATGGGCAAACTGAATACCTGAGGATACGAATTGACAATAAACTGGACTGGTCAAAGAACACTGAGGCTGTCTACAAGAAGGGTCAGACCCGTCTCTATTTCCTGAGGAGACTGAGGTCCCTTACCATCTGCCGGACGATGCTGAGGATGTTCTATGAGTCTGTGGTGGCCAGTGGTATCATGTTTGCTGTTGTGTGCTGGGGCAGCAGGCTGAGGGTAGCAGACACCAACAGAATCAACAAACTCATTTGCAAGGCCTGTGATGTTGTGGGGGTGGAACTGGACTCTCTAACGGTGGTGTCTGAAAAGAGGATGCTGTCCAATTTGCATGCCATCTTGGGCAATGTCTCCCATCCACTCCATAATGTACTGGTTAGGCACAGGAGTACATTCAGCCAGAGACTCATTCCACTGAGATGCAACACTGAGTGTCATAGGAAGTCATTCCTGCCTGTGGCCATCAAACTTTACAACTCCTCCCTCGGAGTGTCAGACACCCTGTGTCAATAGGCTGGTCCTGGACTTATTTCCACTTAGCATGATTTACCTATTATTATTTAATTATTTATGGTTTTATATTGCTATATTTCTACACTATTCTTGGTCGATCCGACTGTAACGAAACCCAATTTCCCTCGGGATCAATAAAGTATGTCTGTCCGTCTGTCTGTCTGTCTGAAAGTGCTGGCTTGAAGCTTTGTCTAATGGCCTGGGACGGATCAGCGATCGAACAGCTTGCCATGCACTGTTCACGATGCTGACAAATCCAGAAGATACCACAAGCAGAGCCTCTCTCTCCCTGGGAATGACCTGCATTGCCCGGGCCACGAATTCAGGTGGATTTTGCCGGACCATTCATGGGTACAAATTCCTTGGTAACTGTGGACGCAGCCACAAAGTGGCCAGAAGTGTTCCCAGTAACCCCCACTGCAGCCTTGCACACTGTTGCTGGGTTGAGAAGCTTCTTTTCAAGGACTGGCATTCCAGAACGTTTAGTCAGTGGCAATGGACCACAGCTTGTTGAGGAACAGTTTCAGTTATTCCTGAAAATGAATGGAATAAGACATTACATCTGCCCTGTACCACCCAGCTACAAATGGCTTAGTGGAAAGCTTTGTCCAGAGTGTAAGGAACACACTGGCAGCACGGTCAGCAGTCTGCACTCCACTGACACTGAACCAGAAGCTCGCAAATTTCCTCCATGCATATCACAACGTAGTACAGTCCACAACCAGCAACTCCCCAGCTATGCTGTCCCTGGCTTGTCCATTGTGTTCACACTTGGAACACCTCAAGCCCAACCTCAGAAGCACAAACAACCGAGACAAATTGCGGATTCCTCAATCAAGGAGGTTCGATGTTTCATTCCTAGACAAGCTGTCCTGACAATGGACTGCACATGGGATCAAAAGTGGGTACTCGGAAAGATTAAGGACAGACTGGACCATCTCCTACATAGTAGAGATCGTGTCTGATGTCATCTGGAACTGACACATCAATCAACTGAGGAGAGCAGAGTTAACTGCTAGAGAAGAAAGGTGTCCAGATTTGTTAGAACTTCTTCTTGAATTCCCAAAGTCAACTCTTACAACCACCACAGAGGAGGCCCAATAACATGAGATCTTTTCACAGCCGCAAGTCTCGTATAATATGGACACGCCTCACTAAAGTCAAAACTAAGTGTACACGAGTTATCCCAGGCTCTGTGTTTTTCTTTTAACTGGCTTTATGTTTTATATTTACAAGCTTAGAGTTTGTAAAAGGTAATAACTGTTCCTCAACCTGGTCATATGATTCCTGAGGTTCCTGTACCTTCTTCTTGATGGCAGCATCTAGAAGAGAGCATTTCCTGGGTGTTGGGGATCCTTGATGATGGAGCTGCAGTGCTCCATGTTGATGTGCTCAATGGTGGGAGGGCTTTACTTGTAATGGACTGGACCTTGTTTGAAGATGTCCACTGAAGATGTTATTATTTTGCCACCATCATGAGCTTCTACAAACATGACAATCTGAGCAAACTACGACAGCAGGAGATGAACACAAATTACATTTCCATTCATACAAAACTGTGTGATTTGACAAGGTAGAAATGCAAAACAAGCACATACAGCTTTATAAAATGATTTCTTAAAGGTTTCATATTCAACCCAAAAAGTTGTACGTTTTTCATTATAATTCATCCATTAAGTCTTAACACTGAATTAAGCAGGATAAATATAGTTTTGGGTAGAAACATGCAGAGGTCTTTTCATTAAGTATTCAAATAATGCAATAATTTTTATTTAGCAAGATAAGTAGCACTGTAAATGTTTTAACACCATCCATATTATCAGATCATTCAAATTAACTAACAAAGTTAAGAGTAGATTTAATTTTAGAAAGCATCTAGTTGAAATTAATTGAGTGAAATTGAGTTGATTCTGTCAGTCCTGGGCGTTTATAAGTCTAACAGTCAAACTAAATCATCAATAATAAATGCAGTGGAGCAGCCAATAAAGCATTAAGTGTCGGTTTGATAAAAGGAATAAAAATGAGATGCTGGAAACAAAGCTGATCAATAGGCATCTGTAAAAATAAAAGATGGATTAAATTTTCATGTATGGAGTCTTCAAAACAGTTATGATGAAGGGCCAGCATTCAAAATATTAACTCTTGGATTTTCTTTATTGGTATTGATGAGCGGAGAGGATGTTTTATGGTTCTATGGGGAGATATACAATAGAGTTGTAGAGAGCAAATTAATTCCCTATTGTTGCATCATTAACAAGCTATTGTTCACTTACCTGCCACCTCCTATAATTATTTTCAGTTACAAGTTTATAAATTTTACAGGGCACACACACCAACTGAGGCAGGCTTTAATATGTTTTCTAACTTTGTGCACATTAAAACTTACAGCATTGTGAACTCATTCAGCTCCAGAATGGGCATTAGCCTCCGTGGTATCCATGACATCTTCAAGGAGTGATGCCTCAAAAAGGCGGCATCCATCATTAAGGACCCACATCACCCAGGTCGCGCCTTGTTCTCATCATTACTGCTTCAAAAATGGCACAACTGAACACAGGTGACTGTTACTGGTGGTTCTCAAAGCAAGAATCTCAATTAACTACTCTATTAATGACACTTTTTGTATGGAAGATTTGGCAAACGATCACCACAAACAATGAAGAGACGCGTAAAGGCAAGGTTGATGTGAGGGTCGAGATGTGCAGGTGCGAGAGCGAACTGGAGTAAGGTCAAGGCATGTTCCAGGAGAAGATGGAGTCACAGTTAGAATTGGAGATGTAGTTGGAGAGAAGCTGAAGCAGTGCTGCTTCGGAGCCCGTCCACCTAAACAGGGAGTGAGGCTTGATGCGTTGAAACACTGCACCATCTTGGAAAGGTCGAGAATGGGCTGGAAGCAGGCCATAGCATATCGATGTGATAGAGTCGGGGATGACCTGGTGGTTGGACAATTTAATTTCTGGGCCAGATGAACTGAAAAGGCAAGATGTCAAGACTGGAGGCAAGGGTCAAGTTGGTTCTGTTCCATGATGTTTTAGTCCACTCTCCTTGTGCTGTGACTGAGGTTGCGTCATGCCCTGGCTGCTCCAGGCTTAGTGTCTGTGAGTAGGCCCATAGTCTCGGTCCAAGACTGGGCTCTGTGTCTTGGACCGAGACTATGGGCCTACTCTGTTGCTCCTGGCTTCGGCTTCTGGACTCACTTTTATTCTGAATGCTGATGCTTGCTTTATTGTTTGCATAATTTGTTTTGATTTGTTTTTTTTCTGTCTGTGCATTGGGTGTTGGTCTATTTTTAAATTGGGTTTTTTGGGTTTTCTTGTTCTTGTGGTTGCCTGTAAGCAGATGAATCGCAAGGTTGTATCATTTATACATACGTTGATAATAAATGTACTTTGAACTTTGCACCATAAGGGAGGAGGTACAGGAGCCTGAAGGTTCACACTCAACAATTCAGGAACAACTTCTTCCCCTCTGCCATTTCTGAATGGACATTGAACCCATCAACTCTACCTCTCTGTTTTCTATTTCTTTTATTTTGCACTACTTATTTAATTTAACTGTTTAATAGATACTTATTGCAGTTCACGTTTAGTGCTGCGGCAAAGAAAACAAATTTCATGACATATGCCAGTGATATTAAAACTGATTCTGATTCTGAAGTACTAAGTTATTTGAGTAGGTGTCCTTGTTTCAGCTTCTGTCATCTCAGTAACTATTTTCCAAGTTATCAACAATTCCAAAAGAGTGACACCATATTGTTTATCTAATCTATAACTTATTCCATTTGTTTACTTTGCAATTAAAATATAATTGGAGACTTTCTTTCTTCAGGTTTCCTGTAACAGTCTATAGGTGTTGAGTTAATGCAAAATGAGTTCTGTGACAATTAACTGAGCTTTGCTGCATTAATGTGTCTAACGACGTGAATCAAGTTCAAATGAGAGTTTATTCTCATCTGCCCAAGTACATAGGTACGAAGAAACATGTACTTGCAGCAGCATCACAAGCACATCTCATCATTTAAGCAGCAGTCACAACAAAATATAAATACCAATTATAGACAGTTTTTTAACAAGAAAGCACAATTAGAGCTAAAAATAAACAAAGAGTATTTTAGTGCAAAGTGGTCAAGGTCTTCGTAGTGTTGCTAAGCTGTGGTGATTAGAATTTTGCAGGCTGGCTCAAAAACTAAATGGTTGAATGGAAGGATTCGTTCTTGAATCTGGTCATGTAGACTTCAAGCTTCTTTTGCTCTTGCTGTGAAAGGATGGCCTGGCCCAAATGCTGGGGCCTCTGGGTGATTGATGTTGCCTTCTTGAGGCAGTACCTTCTGAAGATATTGCTGATGGTGGGGAGGGATGCATCTGCGATGTATTGGGCAATGACCAATACTCCCCGCAGTTTCTCACACTCCTGCACATTCAAATTGCCGTAGCAGACCACAATGTAACCAGTCAGGGTACTTCCAGAGAAGCTTGTTAATAAGTTGAACCTCCTAAGGTTCTTACAGTTCACTTTTTTTATGATTGCATCATGTGGCGGGTCAGGTCACTCAATATGTTATGTTAATGCTCAGGGAGGCACAGTAACATAATGGTGTGTACAGCGCTTTACAGTACCAGTGACCCAGTTTCAATTCCCGAAGGTGTCTCCAAGGAGTTTGTACATTCTCCCTCATGGACAGCTTAGGTTTTCTCCAGGTGCTCCAGTTTCCTCCCACATTCCAAAGGTGTACTGTTAATTGGTCACTGTAAATTGCCTGTGATTCTGCTGTCTATATCGGGGGTTGCTGGGTGTCGTGGTTCGTAGGGCTGGAAGGGTCTGTTCCTTGCTGTATCTCAATAAATTAATAAATAAATATTTTAAAGCTGCTGATTCTCTCTGTTGCTGATCACCAATGTGATGAGCAACTTTAAACCCCAGCTTAATCTGCGCTCACCCACATATCCCTCCCATCTTCAGATATATCAGAAAAGCTGATATCTCTCTAAGATACATTCCTGAGGGTACTTGGAGCAACCAAGCAGCACCCTGCCTGTAATTACAGGCTGGAGCCTAAAACAGCAGAGAATTTTGAGAGGGGGGCTTTTGTGAAGAGTAAATTTTTGAAGTCAGAATGTACAGGATGGGTTTAGCGGCCCTGCAATGGTTAAATTACCAGACTACAATCCAGATGCTTCAATTAACATTCAATAGCCTCAGTTCAAATCCCATAAGTTCAAATGTGGAATTGAATTTTGGTCAAAAATCTGGACTTCAAGGATAAAAACAACTGAGTAATGAAGTGTGCAAAAATATCTAGCTGTTTGTAAAATCCCATCTAGTACAACTTCATCTTGTCTGGCCTATATGTGACTCCAGGCCCATTCCATGTAACCTCCTCTGAGAAAATCAGACAAGCCATTCAAAGCAAAGGTACTTACCGTACCGTCCGAAAATCTTAGGTACATATACATATCTAGGGTGCCTGAGACTTTTGTATCACATTTACAGAGAATAGTGCTAAAAACAAAAAAAACTTCCTGTGAGCAGTAGTTCTGTGGGCAGAAATGTAGTGTTAATGAGAAAGGACGGGAGAATGGCCAGACTGGTTCAAACTGACAGGCAGGTGACAGTAACTCATTACCACAGTGGTGTGCAGGAGAGTATCTCTGAGTGGACAATATGTTGAACCTTGAAGTGGATAGACGACACCAGAAGACCATGAACATACACTCAGTAGCCACTTTATTAATGGAGGTGCAGTACCTAATAAAGTGGTGATTAAGTGTATGTATTTATTACTGGGATATGGATGTCACTTGCAATCATGCCATTCACTGTTCATCCAGAACTGCCTCTGACCTAGAGGTACTGTTAATATTCAACTGCATCAATGGGCCTAGTGGAGTCATGTACAGGATATACTGGATAGGGATGGCAGTTTTCCTTCCAGAAATCATTTTAGCTTCCCAGCTTCCATCCTTGTACAATAATGGGGAGAATGATCTGATGTAATGGCTGCACTCTATTGATGACAGACAAAATATTTAGAAATCTTTTTCATATTTTTTATTAGTGCAGCAATATTGTCTGAGAAAAATTCTTTGCTGTAGCAGAGTTATTAAGAATGTTGGCAACATCAGCTGAAAAAAATAATAACAAAATGCAGATCTCTAGATTAAGGGATAAAAACCAGAAAGAATAATGATGAAAGCGAGATGAAAAGAAGTCATTTTCAACCTCCATGATTCTTGCAACTTACAATAATAGTTTCATTTCAAAAGCACTTAATTAGGTGTGTAGAATTTTGTGAATAAAACATGCACGAGTAATTTGATGTACTTAAAAATCCACAGCCCTTTACTTTCATTACTATTTGAATCAGAATGGTGCGCCCAGTATTTGAGGCTGTGAGGCGGTAACCACTGGTTCTGGCTCTTCAACCATCAACAACATCTTCTCTGCACCTAATCTATCTAGTTATGTTAGAAGTCTATAGATTTTTGCGAGGTCCCGGCTTATTCTTACATATTCATATAACATATAGGTCATGGGTTAAGGGTGAAAGGTGAAATGTTTAAGTGGAACATGAAGGGAAAATTGTTCACTCAGAGGGTTGTGGGAGTGTGAAATGAGCTACCAGCACAAGTGGTGCATGCAAGCATGATTTCAATGTTTAAGGTAAATTTGGATAGGAACACGAATCGGAGAGATACAGAGGGCTATGTTCCAGGTGCAGATCAATGGGACTAGGCAGTTTAAATTATTCAGCATGGACTAGATGGGCTGAAGGGCCAGTTTCTGTGTTGTACTTTTCTATGATTGTATTTGTGTGAATATAAGCATAAAAGATTATTATTTTATATATACTGGGTGGGCCGGGCGGCATCTGTGAGGTGAGTGCAGTCGGCGTTTTGGGCTGAGACCCTTCAGCTGTCGGGGAGTCTCAGCCCAGGGTATCGACTGTGCTTTATTCCGTAGATGCTGCCTGGCCTGCTGAGTTCTTCCAGCATTATGTGTGTTGCTTTGCTGTACTTTGTTGCAAACACAATTGAATATCCAGCTACTTTTACTCTGTACTGATTTGTTCTGTTCGAAGTATGAGATTCTTTTGAAGCAATGTTCAGTGGGTTGAATCAGTCATTGCCTTATTACCCAATAACCATGCTACTGAAAATGCATTATCACTGCCACTATTTGACAGCATTCTAGACAACTGGTTATGATGTGACTGCAGTGTTTATTGTGATTGGGAGTTGGTAACGCATGTAGTAATTGCACCTCAGATAGGGTAAAAGAATGTCTGATTGCTGAGACCAGGTGAACTGGATCAATGAGGCAGCTGGAGGGTGAGCTTTCAGATTTTATTACTTATGTACCAATTGGTCCATCTCCAAATCTTCTCTTAATTTCCTGGATTATTGTCTCACCCTTTCAGGTGGTTAACTAACCACAAAGGTTAAGTACAGGTTCCCACAGCCATCTTGACAATGCTTTCTCCTGTAAGGACTCCATTGTAATCTTCCAGTGTGAAGGCACATTCAGGAAACAATGTACTTGTACTGTTAGGTCCTTTTGTTCTATAACATTCTCCCCGGGGCCTGACCATTCACTACCTAAGCCTTACCTTAGCTTGACTTCCCAAAAGGCATTAACTTGCAGTTGTCTAAATTGAACATTTTTTGCCATTCCTCTGCCCAGTTACCCTCAGATCAAGGTCCTCCTGTCACTTTGGTAACCACCTCTGTTGCTTATGATGTCAGCTCACTGTAATACTACACCTTTTTCTTCTCAACTTTTGAGGTCAAGGTGCACCTGTTGAACGACAAATGCCTTATCCATCCGGGAATCTGGACTTGAGGCTTCAGAATCTGCTTTATTATAACTGACATCATGACATCAGTCGTTTTGCCGCAGCAGTGCAGAGCAATACTTAAAAATACTGTTAATTAAAATAAGAATATATAAAATGTAAATAGTGCAAAAAGAGAGCAAAATAGTGAGATGGTGTTCTGTGTTCACACAGCTTTGTGGGCCAAAGGGCCTGTGTTGTGCTGTAGGTTTTTCTATGTTTCTATATACGCCAGAACAGCCATTGCAGGAATCAGCTGTGAAATCTTGTTGCATTCTCTCTAGGGCAAGAGCCCTAGACTTGGTTTGACCAAATCACATTATAGCCTTTCTGTGTCTCCATACAATTCCCATTTTCCCATTCACCCAACTCTCTGTTGTCTGCATACTTGGAAATGGTACTTTTAATTCCCTGATCCAATTTGATGCTTCAGGTATCTTCACCTTTTTCTGTCTTATTTGAGATTTCCAGTATCTGCAATATTTGTTTTAGTATTCATGTGCTGTATTGGCAGCACAGCATTTTCTAAAAGACTTTGCTCTGCAGTCATACAATTGCATAAGGTTTTGCACCAGTGATGACTTAATTGTTTCCAGTAAAATTAGTCTCAGGTGTAAAGCATTTGTTGAAATGATTGGATTGGTACAGGATATCACATTCAATCCTCACTTCTCCAAAAATAAAAATGCAAAATAAAAAAGTATTCACCCCATTTGGAAGTTTTCATGTTTTACTGATTTACAATATTGAATCATAGTGGACTTAATTTGAATTTTTTGACACTGATCAAGAGAAAAAGACTTTTGTGTCAAAGTGAAAGCGATCTCTACAATTGATCTAAGTTAATTACAAATATAAAAAACAAAATAATTGATTGCATAAGTATTCACCACCCCCCCCCCCACTTTAATATGATATACCAAATCATCATTGGTGCTGCCAATTGGTTTTAGAAGTCACATAATTAGTTAATGGAGATCTGTTTTTGCAGACCTGTGTGCAGTCAAAGTGTTTCAACTGATTGTAAAAAAACACCTGTGTCTGGAAGATCCAACTGCTGGTGAGTCAGTATCCTGGTGAATACTACACACTGAAGGCAAAAGAATACTCCAAGCAACTCCATGAAAAGGTTGTTGAAAAGCACAAGCCAGGAGATGGCTACAAGAAAATTTCCAAGTCACTGAATATCCTTTGGAGTACAGTTAAATCAATCATCAAGAAATGGAAAGAAAATGGCACAGCTGTAAATCTGTATAGAGCAGGCTGTCCTCAGAAACTGAGTGACCGTACAAGAAGGGGTCTAGTGAGGGAGGCCACCAAGAGTCCTATGACAACTCTGGGGGAGTTACAAGCTTCAGTGGCTGAGATGGGAGAGACTGCACATACAATTGTTGTCTGGATGCTTCACCAGTCGTAGCTTTGTGGGAGAGTGGCAAAGTGAAAGACATTGGTTGAAAAAAACTCGTGAAATCTCGGCTAGAATTTGCCATGAGGCAGGTACGTGATTTTAAAGTCAGATGGAAGAAGGTTCTATGGTCTGAAGAAACCAAAATTGAGTTTTTTATACAAATTGGTGCCAGTGACAAAAGAAGGAAAAACAATGAAGAGAGAATTTAGGGAGCAAACGCAAGGAAATCTGCAGATGCTGGAAATTCAAACAACACACACAAAATGCTGGTAGAACACAGCAAGCTAGGCAGCATCTATGAGGAGATGCACTGTTGACGTTTCAGGCCGAGACCCTTTGTCAGGGTCAGTGCTTCTCCTTATAGATGCTGCCTGGCCTGCTGTGTTCTACCAGCATTTTGTGAGAATTTAGGGAGTTAGATTGAAAGATGAGAATCAGGACTTCCAGGGTAATAAGCTCTAGTTTGCTACCTGTACCATGCACAATTGAGGATAGAAAAAGGATACTTTGGCAAATTAATGTATGCCTAAGAAGCTGCTGGAGGGCAGAGCTTCAGCTTCTTGGATCATTGGGATCTCGTCTGGGGGAGGTATGACCTGTTCAAAAAGGGACAAGTTGAACCTGAACCCGAGGGATCAATCTTCTCGCGGGCTGTTTGTTAGACCTGTTGGGGAGGGTTTAAACTAATTTGGCAGGAGGATGGGACTTGGAGTGAAAGGACTCTGCATAGGATGGATGATAAAAAAAGCAAAGTTAGTGTGCAGTCGGACTGTCAGGAAAAGCAGGCACATAATAGGGCAAAATTGCAGCCAGCAGGATGAGTAACTATGCATCAGGGATACAGAATCAAAAAAGGTAGCAAATATAGTACTCAATGTATGGTGTATAAGAAATAAAGTTGATGTTCTTGTTGCACTTTTACAGATTGCCAGGTATGTTGCTGTGGCCATCACTAAATCATGGCTGAAGGATGGTTGTAGTTTGGAGCTGAACGTATATGGTTACACATTGTTATCGGAGGGACAGGAAGATAGGCAAAGGGGGAGCTGTCGCTCTGCTGGCAAAGAATAGCATCAAATCATTAGAAAGATGTGATGTAGGATTGTAAGATTTTGAGTCCTTGTGGGTTGTAGATAGAAACTGCAAGTGTACAAAGACCCTGATGGTAGTTATATACAGGCCTCCCAAAAGTAACTGGGATGTGGACCACAGATTACAAGGGAAATAGAAAAGGCATATCAAAATGGCAATGTTATAATAGTCATGGGAGATTTTAATATGTAGGTCGGTTGGGAAAATCAAGTTGGTAATGGATCTCAAGAGAGTGAGTTTGTTGAATGCCCAGTAGATGGCTTTTTAGGAGCAGTTTGTTGTTGAGCCTACTAGGGGATAGGCTATACTGGATTGAGTGTTACGTAATGCACCAGAGGTGATTAGGGAAATTAAGGTAAAAGAACCCTTGGGAGGCTATGATCATAATAGGATTGAGTTTACCTTGAAACATGATAGGGAGGAGGTAAAACTGGACATAGCAGTATTTCAGTGGGGTAAGGGAAATTACAGGGATATGAGAGAGGAGTTGGCCAAAGTAAACTGGAAGGAGCTGCTGGCAGGGATGTCAACAGAGCAGCAATGGTGTGAGTTTCTGGGAAAATTGAGGAAGGTGCAGGATAGATGTATTCCAAAAACAAACAAATACTTAAATAGCAAAATAATACAATCGTGGCAGACAAGGGAATACAAAGCTAATGTAAAAGCAAAAGAACATAGAACATAGAAAAGTACAGCACATTACAGGCCCTTCAGCCCACAATGTTGTGCCGACCCTCAAACCCTGCCTCCCATATAACCCCCACCTTAAATTCCTCCATATACCTGTCTAGTAGTCTCTTAAACTTCTCTAGTGTATCTGCCTCCACCACTGACTCAGGCAGTGCATTCCACGCACCAACCACTCTCTGAGTGAAAAACCTTCCTCTAATATCCCCCTTGAACTTCCCTCCCCTTACCTTAAAGCCACGTCCTCTTGTACTGAGCAGTGGTGCCCTGGGGAAGAAGAGCTGGCTGTCCACTCTGTCTATTCCTCTTAATATCTTGTACACCTCTATCATGTCTCCTCTCATCCTCCTTCTCTCCAAAGAGTAAAGCCCTAGCTCCCTTAATCTCTGATCATAATCCATACTCTCTAAACCAGGCAGCATCCTGGTAAATCTCCTTTTTACCCTTTCCAGTGCTTCCACATCCTTCCTATAGTGAGGCGACCAGAACTGGACACAGGACTCCAAGTGTAGCCTAACCAGTACTTTATAGAGCTGCATCATTACATCGCGTCTCTTTAACTATATACCTCGAATTATGAAAGCTAACACCCTATAAGCTTTCTTAAGCACCCTATCTACCTGTGAGGCAACTTTCAGGGATCTGTGGACATGTACTCCCAGATCCCTCTGCTCCTCCACACTACCAAGTATCCTGCCATTTATTTTGTACTCTGTCTTGGAGTTTGTCCTTCCAAAGTGTACCACCTCACACTTCTCTGGGTTGAACTCCATCTGCCACTTCTCAGCCCACTTCTGCATCCTATCAATGTCTCTCTGCAATCTTCGGCAATCCTCTACACTATCTACAACACCACCAACCTTTGTGTGTCTGCAAACTTGCCAACCCACCCTTCTACCCCCACATCCAGGTCGTTAATAAAAATCACAAAAAGTAGAGGTCCCAGAGCAGATCCTTGTGGGACACCACTAGTCACAACCCTCCAATCTCAATGTCCTCCCTCCACCACGACCCTCTGCCTTCTGCAGGCAAACCAATTCTGAATCCACCTGGCCAAACTTCCCTGGATCCCATGCCTTCTGACTTTCCGAATAAGCCTACCGTGTGGAACCTTGTCAAATGCCTTACTAAAATCCATGTAGATCACATCCACTGCACTACCCCCATCTATATGCCTGGTCACCTCCTCAAAGAACTCTATCAGGCTTGTTAGGCACAATCTGCCCTTCACAAAGCCATGCTGACTGTCCCTGATCAGACCATGATTCTCTAAATGCCCATTGATCCTATCTCTAAGAATCTTTTCCAACAGCTTTGCCACCACAGATGTAAGGCTCACTGGTCTGTAATTACCTGGACTATCCCTACTACCTTTTTTGAACAAGGGGACAACATTTGCCTCCCTCCAATCCTCTGGTAGCATTCCTGTGGACAACGAGGACGTAAAGATCCTAGCCAGAGGCTCAGCAATCTCTTCCCTCGCCTCGTGGAGCAGCCTGGGGAATATTCCATCAGACCCCGGGGACTTATCCGTCCTAATGCATTTTAACAACTCCAACACCTCCTCTCCCTTAATATCAACATGCTCCAGAACATCAACCTCACTCATATTGTCCTCACTGTCATCAAGTTCCCTCTCATTGGTGAATACCAAAGAGAAGTATTCATTGAGGACCTCGCTCACTTCCACAGCCTCCAGGCACATCTTCCCACCTTTATCTCTAATCGGTCCTACTTTCACTCCTGTCATCCTTTTGTTCTTCACATAATTGAAGAATGCCTTGGGGTTTTCCTTTACCCTAGTTGCCAAGGCCTTCTCATGCCCCCTTCTTGCTCTTCTCTGTCCCCTCTTAAGCTCCTTTCTTGCTACCCTATATTCCTCAATAGACCCATTTGATCCTTGCTTCCTAAACCTCATGTATGCTGCCTTCTTCCACCTGACTAGATTTTCCACTTCACTTGTCACCCATGGTTCCTTCACCCTACCATTCTTTATCTTCCTCACCGGGACAAATTTATCCCTAATGTCCTACAAAAGATCCTTAAACATCGACCACATGTCCATAGTACATTTCCCTGCAAAAACATCATCCCAATTCACACCCGTAAGTTCTAGCCTTATAGCCTCATAATTTGCCCTTCCCCAATTAAAAAATTTTCCTGTCATCTCTGATTCTATCCTTTTCCATGATAATGCGAAAGACCAGGGAGTGGTGATCACTGCCCCCCAGATAGATAGATAGATAGATAGATAGATAGATACTTTATTCATCCCCATGGGGAAATTCAACATTTTTTCCAATGTCCCATACACTTGTTGTAGCAAAACTAATTACATACAATACTTAACTCAGTAAAAATATGATATGCATCTAAATCACTCTCTCAAAAAGCATTAATAATAGCTTTTAAAAAGTTCTGAAGTAGTTTACTTAAATACATTAAATACACTCAACCCTGGCACTTTAACATATCTTACTCCTGGCGGTTGAATTGTAAAGCCTAATGGCATTGGGGAGTATTGACCTCTTCATCCTGTCTGAGGAGCATTGCATCGATAGCAACCTGTCGCTGAAACTGCTTTTCTGTCTCTGGATGGTGCTATGTAGAGGATGTTCAGGGTTTTCCATAATTGACCGTAGCCTACTCAGCGCCCTGACAGATCTGTGACCTGACCCAGGTTGTTACCTGATACTAGATCTAGTATGGCATTCCCCCTAGTCGGCCTGTCAACATACTGTGACAGGAATCCATCCTGGACACACTTAACAAACTCTGCCCCATCTAAACCCTTGGAACTAATCAAGTGCCAATCAATATTAGGGAAGTTAAAGTCACCCATGATAACAACCCTGTTATTTTTGCACCTTTCCAAAATCTGCCTCCCAATCTGCTCCTCGGTATCTCTGCTGCTACCAGGGGGCCTATAGAATACCCCCAGTAGAGTAACTGCTCCCTTCCTGTTCCTGACTTCCACCCATACTGACTCAAAAGAGGATCCTGCTACCTTACCCACCCTTTCTGTAGCTGTAATAGTATTCCTGGCGAGTAATGCCACCCCTCCTCCCCTTTTCCCCCCTTTCTATCCTTTTTAAAGCACTGAAATCCAGGAATATTGAGAATCCATTCCTGCCCTGGTGCCAGCCAAGTCGCCGTAATGGCAACTACATGATAATTCCATGAGAGGGCATGCAACAATGCAAAAATTAGTGGTAAGACAGAGGATTGGGAATCCTTTAAAAACATGTAGAGAGCAACTAGAAGAATCATCAGAAGGAAAA
This sequence comes from Hemitrygon akajei, assembly GCF_048418815.1. NCBI lineage: Eukaryota > Metazoa > Chordata > Chondrichthyes > Myliobatiformes > Dasyatidae > Hemitrygon > Hemitrygon akajei. The sequence goes on from NC_133128.1 coordinate 193,753,599, forward strand.
AGATGAAATATGAAAGCAAGCTAGCAAACAATATCAAGGTGGATAGAAAAACCATTTCCAAATATATAAAAACATAAAAGAGAGATGAGAATGGATATAGGACCACTAGAAAATGAGGCTAGAGAAATAATAACAGGGGCAAGGAGATGGCAGATGAACTAAATGAGTATTTTGCGTCAGTCTTCACTGTGGAAGACACTAGCAGTACATCTGATGTTGTAGTATGTGAAGGAAGAGAAATGAGTGCAGTTACTACTAAAAGGGAGAAGGTGCACAAAAATCTGAAAATCTGGCACCCTTCCACCAATCTTTGTATCATCTGCAAACCTGGCAACAAAACCATCTATTCCATCATTTAAATCATTTATATACAGCATAAAAAGAAGTGGTCCCAACACCGACCCCTGCGGAATACCACTAGCCACTGGCAGCCAACTAGAAAAGGTTCCTTTTATTTCCACTCACTGATTCTACCAATCAGCCAATGCACTAACCATGTAGTAACTTTTCTGAAAGTCCAAATGTACAACATCCACTGCATCCTCTTTATCTATCCTACTTGTAATCTCCTCAAAGAATTCCAACAGGTTCATCAGGCAGGATTTTCCCTGAAGGAAACCATGCTGACTATGTACTATTTTGTCCTGTATCACCAAGTACTCCATCACCTCATCCTTAACAATTGACTCCAACATCTTCCCAACCACTGAGGTCAGGCTAACTGGTCTGTAATTTTCTTTCTGCTGCCTTCCTCTAAGAAAAGATGTGCTTCCACTGGAGAGTATCCAGGAATCATACAGGAACTTTTGATGGCTTTGGCCTGTACTCACTGGAATTTAGGAGGATAAAAGAGGGCCTCAATGAACCTTTCAATTCTTCAAAGGCTTAGACTGAGTAGATGTGAAAAGGTTGTTTCCAATGGTGGGGGAATCTAAGACAAGAGGGCAGAGCATTAGGATTGAGAGTTGCTGAGAATTTCTTTAGTCAGAAGGTGGTGAATTTGTTGAATTTGTTACCAGAGACAGCTTTGGAGGCCAGGGCATTGTGTGTATTTAAGCCAGAGATTAATAAGTTCTTTATTGGCCACAGCATCAAAGATTACAGAGAGAAGGCCAAAGAGTGGGGCTAAGGAGGGGAAATAAAAAGGGTCAGCCATGACTGAATGGCTGAGCAGGCATGATTGGCCAAATGGACTAATTCTACTTCTATGTGCTGTGGTCTTTTCGGCCATCAAACTAAGCACTATATTTGGCATAAGCCAAATGCTGCACATCATCAACTACACTACATCCCTACCATGAAGCAAGGGGATGGCCGCATCATGCTGCGGGGATGCTTCAAGGGATGGAAGGGTTGTTAAGGTAGGGGGTAAAATGAATGCAGCAAAATACAGGGAAATCCTGGAAGAAAATCTAATGCAGTTTGCAAGAGAATTGTGATTTGGGAGGAGATTTATTTTCCAGCAAGACAGTGAGCCCAAGCATTAAGCCAAAGCTACACAGGAATGGCTTAAAAACAACAAAGTTAATGTCTTGGCCTGGAGTGGTCAAGTCAGAATCTAGACCTCAATCCAATTAGGAATTTGTAGCTGGACTTGAAAAGTCCTGTTCACTCGCAATCTCCATGCAAGCTGACAGAGCTTGAGCAGATTTGTAAAGAAGAATGGAGGAAATCCTGTAGTGTCTAAATGTGCAAAGCTGAATGAGACCGATCCACACAGACTCAAGGCTGTAATTATTACCACAGGTGCATCTAATAAATACTGACTTGAAGGGGATGACTACTTAAGCAAACAATTATTTTGTGTTTTATATTTGTAATTAATTTAGATCACTTGTAAAGACCTGTTTTCACTTTGACATGAAAGTATTTTTCTGTTGAGCAATGTCAAACAAAACCAAATTAAATCCACTGTGATTCAATGTTGTAAAATAATAAATCACAAAAATTTCTTGATGGGTAAATACTTTTTATAGCCACTGTATTCTTGTTGATGACCTTTCACACATTTTAGCATGCGTCTATGAAATCGGTGGAAATTTTTGGTAGTGGATGGCATTCTTCTATACGTATTGTTGACTTGCGAGGTGAATTTTTCCCAGTTTGCTTTTCTGAAGTTCCAACTGGGTTTTGCAATCCAACCAACCAACGGGTCTGTGCTGACTATGAGGACAATCACCAAGGGTTTCTGAAGCAGCTGGTGGTTGTTCAACCTGTTTGTTGTTACAAAACAGGGGTCTGGTGTGTAAATTTGTTGCCATCTAGCTGAGAAGAATTTTCCTTTATCTTCAGGATCGTATAGTAGTTAAAGGTCGTTACTAAGTGCCCAATGACTAGATGCTTCTCAGGCTGTGTTGCTTTCTGATTATCCCCAATCTGTATGATGCCTATTAAAGTCTCTGGGGAATAGTGCTGGGAGCTTGATTTTTGGTAACAGTGGATTTGGACATTCCTCATTTGGAGATTTATAGATATTTACTAGTTAGATTTTCATCTAGTTGAATAGTAGTTTTGTGAACATTGTGGTGTGACATTAGAGCTGGTAACTGAAATAGAAGTAAATGAGTTTTTAGCATAAATAACTGACCCATGTTTCGTGTGGAATACAGCTGTCACCCTATTATATCCTAGTATCCATCCTATCTCCAGATAGAGCAGAGGTCTCAGTAACACGAGTTACTTGGAGGGCATCTAATTATCCAGTCAGTGCAGTCACAGTAGCAAAACACATCAAACAAAGAGCTGACTCCTAATCATAAATTTGAAACACAAGTCAGACACGAATACCAAAAACTTTACAATAGCATGACAGAAGATGATAATACACTCACATCTGCAATAACAACAGCCAAAGTAAAATCCACTTGCAAAGGACAAAATCAGCAAAAGCCACTGCAGTACTACACAGGTGCAACAGGAGCATCTTTGTTTGACAAAGATTTTTGACTTTTAAGTCTCTATAAAAGAGAGGTACTGCCCAAAAGAGCAGTTGTGGTGGGAGTGGTCGACATAGGAGTGTTCTGAGGCAGAATAGGAAGGCTTTGACTTAAACAGGGCTCCAGCTAGAACAGGTGGTGGCGAGGTAAGTTCATTCCTTATTTCATATATAACTCCAGAGAGAATAGGGGATATGTCTACAGAGCCAGTGCTCTGTTCTGGGTGTCAGATGTGGGATTTCCAGGAGACTTCCAGCCGCCTGGATGGCCACATCTGTGTCAGATGCATCGAGATGTAGCTCCTAAGACACCGTGTTAGGGAACTGGAGCTGCAGCTCGATGACCTTCGTGGTGTGAGTGAAAGTGAAGTGGTGATAGACAGGAGCTACAGGGAGGTAGTCACCCCAAGGCTACAGGAGACAGACAAATGGGTAACTCTCAGGAGAGGGAAGAGGGAAAGTCAAATAGTGGAGAGCATCCCTTTGACTGTCCCCTTCAACAATAATTACTCCATTTTGAGTGCAGGGGGAGGTTGACCTACCTCAGGGAAGCAAGAGTGGCTATACCTCTGGCACTGAGTCGGGCCCTGTAATAACCTTGGGATTGCTGTCTGTGCCACATGACAGTGAGGATAGGAATAGAATGAGGTGTAGATAAGTGCATGGCCAAAGAATTGGAGCAGGGGGCAGGGATTCAGGTTTCTGGATAATTGGGATCTCTTCTGGGGCAGGTGGGACCTATACAAAAGGGATAGGTTGCAATTGAATCTGAAGGGGACCAATATTCTTGTGGGCGGATTTACTAGAGCTGTTAGGAATGGATTAAACTAATATGACAGTGGATAGGAACTAGGATAATAGAGCTGCGGGTGAGCTAGCAGGTCTCCAAGCAGATGACGGGTGTAACATGAATGTACCAATGATTGGGTACGAATGCAGGCAGAGCAAGGAGTTAAATTCTATCACAGAAGAAAAATTCAAAAGGGTGAAGAATGCAGGAGTGAAGGTGCTGTACTTAAATGTGCATAGCACTTGAAACAAGGTGGACAAACTCGTGGTGCAATTAGAGATTGATTGGTACGATGTGGGCATCGCTGAGCCATGCCTGAAAGAAGGCCATAGTTTGGAGCTTAATATCAAAGGATATACTTTGTATCAAAAGGACAAGCAGGAGGGCATAGGCAGTGGTGTGGGTCTGTTGGTAAGAGATGGAATTACATCTTTAGAAAGAGGTGACATAGGGTCAGAGAATGGTGAATCTTTGTGGGTGGCATTAAGAAATTGCAAGGTTAATAAAAAACATGATGGGAATCATATATAGGCTTCCAAATAGTAGGCAAGGTTGCAAAGGGAACTGGAAAAGGCATGTAATAAGGGTAATGACACAATTGTGGTGGGGGACTTCAATATGCAAGGGGATTGGGAAAATCAGGTTGGTGTCAGGTCACAAGAGAGCGAATTTGTTGATTTCCTACGAGACGGCTTTTTAGAGCAGCTTGGGTGTGAGCCTACTCAGGGAAAGGCTGTCTTAGACTGGGTGTTGTGTAATAACCCAGATCTTATGGAGCTTCATGTAAAGGAACCCTTAGGAGGCAGTGATCATAATATGATTGAATTCATACCACAAGTTAAGAGGGAGAAGCATAACTCACATGTATCCGTATCACAATGGAATAAAGGGAATTACAGAGATGTGAGAGAGGAGATTGCCCAGCTGGATTGGAGTAGAATACTGGCAGGGATGATGGCAGAGTATAGAGACGGCTGAAACTCCTGGGAATAGTTCAAAAGGTGCAGGATAATTTCCCCCATAGAGGGAGAACTTCTCAAATGGCAGGGGTAGGCAACCATGGCTGACAAAGGAAGTTAAGGACTGCATAAAAGCCAAGGAAAGGGCAAATGATGTAGCAAAAGTGAGTGGGAAATTGGATGATTGGGAAGCTTTTTGAATCCAACTAAAAGCAACTAAAAAGTTATAACAAGGGTAAAAAGATGAAATATGAGGGCAAACTAGCCAATAATATAAAGCAGGATACCAAAAGTTTTTGCAGTTATAGGAAGAGTAAAAGGAATGTGATAGTTGATACTAGACCACTGGAAAACAATGGTGGTGAGGTAGTATTGTGGGACAAAAAAAAATGGCAGATGAATTTAATGGGTACTTTGCATCTGTCTTCACTGTGGAAGACACCAGCAGTGCTCCAGAGGTCTGTGAGTGTCAGGGAGCAGGAGTGAGTTCCATTGCTATTACAAAGGAAAAAGTGCTGGGCAAACTCAAAGGTCTTAAGGTGGATAAGTCACCTGGGCCAGATGGATTACATCCCAGAGTCCTGAGAGAGGTTGCTGAAGAGATAACAGATTCATTGATCATGATCTTTCATAATCATCTGATTCTGTCATGGTAATAGAGGACTGGAAGATTGCTAATGTCATCCACTCTTTAAGAAGGGAAGAAGACAAAGGAAATGACAGGCCAGTTAGCCTAACCTCAGTGGCTGGGAAAGTGTTGGAGTCTGTTATTAAGGATGAGGTTTCAAGGTAATTGGAGACTAATGATAAAATAAGTTAAAGTCAGCATGACTTCTGTAAAGAGAAATCTTGCCTGACAAATCTGTTAAGAGTTCAAGGACAAAGGAGAGGCAGTGGATATCATTTAATTGGATTTTCAGAAGGCGTTTGATAGGTGCCACACACGTGGCGCTACAGGAAAGATACTGACGTGGATATCGGAATGGCTGACAGGCAGCAGGCAATGAGAGAGAATAAAGGGGCCTTTTCAGGTTGGCTGCTGGTAACTAGTGGTGTTCCTCAGGGGTCAGTATTGGGACTGCTGCTTTTCACATTGCTTATCATTTATTTGGGTAATAGAATTGATGGCTTTGTGGCAAACTTTGTGGATGATACGAAGGTAGGAGGAGGTTTTGGTAGTGCTGAGAAAGCAATACGATTGCAGCAGAACTTAGACAAATTGGAAGAATGGGCAAAATAGTGGTACATGGAATACAGTGTTGGGAAATGTATGATAATGGATTCTGGTAAAAGGAACAATAATGAAGTCTATTATCTAAATGGGAAGACGGTTCAAACATCAGAGGAGCCGAGGGATTTAGGAGTCTGCGTGAAAGACCCCCAGAAGATTAATTCACAGGTCAAGTATGTGGTAAAGAAGGCAAATGCAATGTTGGCATTTATTTCAAGGGAAAAAGAGTATAGAAGCAAGGAGATAATGCTGACCCTTTATAAGACACTAGTCAGGCCACACTTAGTGTAACATCAGCAGTTTTGGGCCCATATCACAGAAAGGATGTGTTGCCATTGGAGAGAGTCCAGAGGAAGTTCACAAGGATGATTCCAGGAAGGAAAGGGGTTAACATATGAGGAGTATTCGGCAGTTTTAGGCCTCTGGACTTTACAAAAATGCAGGGGGATCTCATTGAAACTTAATGAATGTTGAAATGATTAGATAGGGTGAATGTGGAGAGGATGTTTCCTCTGGTGGTGGTATCCAGAATTAGAGGGCACAGCCTCAAAATTGAGGGACCACCCTTTAGAACAGATGTAAGCAGGATTTACTTTAGCCAGAGAGTAGTGAATCTGTGGAATGCTCTGCCATAGACTGTGGTGGAGGCCAAGTCCATGCGTATATTTAAGGTGGAAGTTGATTATTTCCTGATCGGTCAGGGCATCAAAGGATCTGGTGAGAAGGGAGGTATATGGGGTTGAATGGGCTCCAGGATCAGCCGTGATGGAATGGCTGAGAAAACTCAGTGGACTGATAGCCTAATCCTGCTCCTGTGTCTTATGATCTTATGGCCTTGGTGCCCTCGGACTTTACTACATCTACTAGTAGACACTGGACAGCCGCAAATTAACTCAAAAGTTGACATGGCAAGACAGTACCAACACTACCCCGACGGGCACCCGAGAACACCAGCTTGTCCCTGTGGTGCCCCAACGCAGGATGTCCTCCGCCTGGTGCAAAGAGGCCCTCTCACCAAGATCTGAGATGGCCTTGCCACGGTCCATTGAGGCCACGTGCTAGTGGAATGGCTTGACAAAAAAACAATCAGAAGTGTGAAGAGAAAAACACCTGCCATGCAAAACAACAAGATAGGCACTCTATGTTTTATTTTACCAAGAGAGTTCAATTCCCTGGTGACTCAGAAGCAGTACTACATTGGAATTCTGTTCAGCTGCGAGCAGCCTTTTTCGCCTAAGGAGATTTGCATGCTGTATTCAGTGATGTATTGGCACCACTCCTGATCACTGTGAACATTGCGGAGAAAGGGCGTTCATAGCTGCTAATAAACAAGGTTATTTACTTCCTAGATCTGCAGGCTAATCTATCACTATGAAGAGGATGTTTTTCCTTCTGAAAGTTAACATAAGTTATTTTGCATATCATACTTCTCATTTAAAGGTGGTGGTGAAGATTGTGTAAATTATGACTGCGAAGGTGCTCAGGAAGATTAATGGTCTAAGGGTGGATATATCTCCTGGAGCTGATGGAATGCACCCTGGGGCTCTGAAGGAAGTAGCTGGAGAGATTGTGGAGGCATTAACGATGATCTTTCAGGAATCAATAGATTTTGTCATTGTACCGGATGACTGGAAAATTGCAAATGTTACTCCGCTATTTAAGAAGGGTGGGAGGCAGCAGAAAGGAAACTATAGACTTGTTAGCCTGACAGCAGTGGTTGGGAAGTTGTTGGAATCGATTGTTAGGGCTGAGGTTACAGAGTACCTGGAGGCACATGACAAGATAGGCCAAAGCCAGCATGGTTTACTGAAAGGAAAATCCTGCCTGACTAACCTACTGCAATTTTTTGAGGAAATTACAAGCAGGGTAGACAAAGGTAGATGCAGTAGACATGGTGTACTTGGATTTTCAGAAGGCTTTTGACAAGGTTCTGCACATGAGGCTGCTTAGCAAGATAACAGCCCATGGTATTACAGTGGTGTTACTAGCATGCATGGAGCAATGGCTGATTGGCAGAAAACAGAGAGTGGGAATAAAGGGATCCTATTCTGGCTGGCTGCTGGTTACCAGTGGAGTTCCACAGTGGTTGGTGTTAGGACTGCTGCTTTTTACGATGTATGTCAATGATTTGGATGATGGGATTAATGGATTTATGGCTAAATTTACCAATGATATGAAGATACATGGTAAATGGTAGGGCCCTGAGGAATGCAGTAGAACAGAGTGATCTAGAAATAATGGTACATAGTTCCCTGAAGGTGGAATCTCATGTGGATAGCGTGGTGAAGAAAGCTTTTGGTACGTTGGCCTTTATAAATCAGAGCATTGAGTACAGAAGTTGGGATGTGATGTTAAAATTGTACAAAGCATTGGTGAGGCCAAATTTGGAGTATTGTATACTGTTCTGGTCACCGAATTATAGGAAAGATGTCAACAAAATAGAGAGAGTACAGAGGAGATTTACTAGAATGTTACCTGGGTTTCAGCACTTAAGTTACAGAGAAAGGTTGAACAAGTTAGGTCTTTATTCTTTGGAGCATAGAAGGTTGAGGGGGGACTTGATAGAGGTATTTAAAATTATGAGGGGGATAGATAGAGTTGAATTGGATAGGCTTTTTCAATTGAGAGTAGGGGAGATTCAAACAAGAGGATATGAATTGAGAGTTAAAGGGCAAAAGTTTAGGGGTAACACGGGGGGAACTTCTTTACTCAAAGAGTGGTAGCTGTGTGGAACGAGCTTCCAGTATAAGTGGTAGAGGCAGGTTCGATATTGTCATTTAAAGTAAAATTGGATAGGTATATGGACAAGAAAGGAATGGAGGGTTATGGGCTGAGTGCAGGTCGGTGGGATTAGGTGAGAGTAAGCATTCGGCACGAACTAGAAGGGCCAAGATATCCTGTTTCTGTGCTGTAATTGTCATATGATTATATGATAGGTGGAGGAGTGGGTAATGTTGAGGAAATAGAGAGCTTGCAGAGGGGTTTAGGGGAATGGGCAAAGAAGTGGCAAATGAAATACAGTGTTGGAAAGTGTATGGTCATGCACTTTGGTGGAAGAAATAAATGAGCAGACTATTATTTAGATGGAGAGAGAATTCAAAATGCGGAGATGTAAAAGGGACTTGGGAGTCCTTGTGCAGGATACCCTAAAGGTTAGCCTCCAGGTTGAGCCAATGGTGAAGAAGGCAAATGCAGTGTTGGCGTTCATTTCTAGACGTATAGAATATAAGAGCAGAGATGTGATGTTGAGGCTCTATAAGGCACTTGTGAGACCACACTTAGAGTATTGTCTGCAGTTTTGGGCTTCTTATTTTAGAAAGGATACACTGACATTGGAGAGGGTTCAGAGAAGATTCACGAGAATGATTCCAGGAATGCAAAGTTTACCATATGAGGAACATCTGGCAGCTCTAGGGTTGTATTCCCTGGAGTTCAGAAGAATGAGGGAGGATCTCATAGAAACAATGCAAATGTTAAAAGGCTTGAACAGATTAGATATGGCAAAGTTATTTCCCCATGGTAGGGGAGTCTAGGACAAGCGGGCACAACTTCAGGATTGAAAGACATCCATTTAGAACTGAGATGCAGAGAAATTGCTTTAGTCAGAGGGTGTTAAATCTGTGGAGCTTGTTGCCATGAGCGACTGTGGAGGCTAAGTCATTTGGTGTATTGAAGGCTGAGATAGATAGGCTCTTGATTAGCCAGGGCATCAAGGGATACGGGGAGGAAGCAGGGGAGTGGGGATGACTGGAAGAATTGGATCAGCCCATGATTGAATGGCAGAGCAGACTTAATGGGCCAAATGGCCTACTTCTGCTCCTATATCTTATGATCTCATGGGGTTTGATTGACATGTCCAACAATGACAGGAAACCTGTGTGGGAGAGGTTTTTAAAGGGGCTGTGTGCTCTCTCAACCTCAGAAGTCGGTGTCCAGTGGTACAAACAAGCATCACCAACTGGGGGCCTCCTTGGTTGCAGTGGATGACCATGATGTCTTCTGTGCCTTGTCATGTCCCTTCACTCTCCATGGAGCATTGCAGTACTGCCCTCCTGGCCACTGGATCTCACTGTAGACATCATCTGCCCAGTCCACCAGAGCTGACCACATGCTGGGACTGGCATGTCCCTGTCTCACCAGGAAATGAAGCCAGTGGCTACCCTCACCTGGTTTAGCCCGCCTGTCAGAATGGTGTACCGGGGTGTGACAGCTGCTTCGAGCCACAGGTGAGAGCTGAGTGTCCGGTGAGGACCAAAGGTGAGCGAGCTGCCCCAGAATGGACACGACAAGCCACTTCGCCAGAGGTATTATCCTTCCACGGACACCCCATGCACACCCTTATTTATAAGACAAGGGTAAAAGCCGTACTTTTTATACCATGGTTTTGACGCTTCCCTCAGTTTCCCGCTTCCTGGCTGAAGCATGTGCCACATCCCATGATACACTTTGCTGAACAATAAACTGCCAGTATCTTGGTTCATGCAAATTTTATGTTGAATAGTCATATCTGTTTCAATAGAATCATAGAACACTACAGCATAGGAACAGGCCCTTTGGCCCATCGAGTCTGTGCTGAACTATTTAAACGGCCTACTCCCATTGACCTGCACCCAGCCCATAGACCTCTGTAGCCCTCTCATCTATGTACCTACCCAAATTTCTCTTAAGCATTGAGCTCAATCCTGCATCCACCACTTACTCTGGCATCTTGTACCACACTCACTACCTCTGAGTGAAGAATTTCTCTTCATGTTCCCCTTACACATTTTGCCTTTCACTCTTCACCCATAACCTCTAGTTTTAGTCTCACCCAAACTCAGTGGTAAAAGATTGCTTGTCTTCACCTTATCAAACCCCTCATAATTTTGTATACTTCTGTCAAACCTCCCCAGTCTTCTATGCTCTAAGGAATAAGGTCCTACCCCATTCAATCTTTCCCTATAACTCTAGTTCTCAAGTCCCAAAAACGTCCTTGTAAATTTTTTAGGCACTTGTTCAATCTTATTGATATCTTTCCTGAATGTAAATGACCAGAACTGCACACAATATTTCAAATTGGGCCTCACTAACGTCTTATACAACTTCAACATAACTCCCACCTCTAGTACTCAATACTTAGTTTTACGAAGGCCAATGTTCCAAAGCTTTCTTTATGACCCTATCAACATGTGATGCCACTTTCAAGGAAATATGGATCCCTCCATTTTACCACACTCCTCAGTGCCCTACCATTCCCTAGTTTATCCTCCCAAAGTGCAGTACCTCACACTTATCTGCATTAAATTCCATTTACCATTTTCCAGCCCATTCTCAAGCTGGTCGAGATCTCACTGCAAGCCTTCTTTGCTGTTCAATCTTAGTGTCATCTGCAAATTTGCTGATTCAGTTTTACCACTTTATCATCCAAATGGTTGATATAGATGATGAACAACCATAGTCCCATTACTGAAACCTGCAGCAAACCACTAGTCACAGCCTCCAGTCAGAGAAGAAACCATTTACAACAGCTCTTTAACTTCCTCCACAAAGCCAATGTCTAATCCAGTTTACAGCCTCCTCCTGGTTGTAACTTGTCCCATTGTGTTTCTATATGTCAAGCCCTAACCAGTTCTCACTATCCCAATAGCTCATTCCATCACATGCCATCAGTACCAACAACAGAATACTTTGGCTGATCTTTCTTCACTTAATCTCAGGTATTGTAAGTATAAGACATAAAAAAGGAAGAACAGAAGTAGGCTATTCAATTTCTCAAGCACACTCTCAATTAAATCAGGAATGATTTAATCTTTCCTTCCTTAACTCCATACCTCTTGACTTCCTTGTAATTCAAATCTCTGCCAGTCTCCACTTTGAATATATTCTATGACTTCACCTTCATGGGTTCTGGATTGGAAAATTCCAAAATGTACTTCTAAGGGAAGAGGTGCTGTTTTTCTCCATCATAATTGGGCAATCCTGTATTTTGAAACTACGCCCTCTTATTCGACATATGGTCATTAGGGAAACCATCCTCTCAACATCCATCCTATCAATACTTGTATGAATCTTATTTGATTCTACTTCTGTGTCATCCTACAGCATGAAGGGAGATTGGTGCTGAGAGGGAAATGGATCAGACATAATGAAATGTCAGAGCAGATGCAATAGATCCATTGGCCTAATTGTACTCCTTTGATGTTATGGTGATTCAATAATCTCACATCTCAGTCCTCTAAATCAAGGATCCAATGTCTCATCATATTTCAACCCTTTTACCCCAGGAAAAAAGCATAATGAATCTTCTCACTACTTCCAATGATATATTGTAATAACATTTTGCATAGACTCAAACATAAAGTATATTCTTCCAAAAATTTGGAGAATCAAAACTGTAGGAAATGGCCTAGGTGTGGCCTCATCCTTTTCATGTAAATCTATCTTTATTCCCCATGCCTTCTACAATGAAGCCCAATGTCCCATCAGTGTTCCTAATTAATTACTGTGCCGGTATACCAAAGCTTTGTGTTTCATACACAAGGACCACAGAACCCTTTACACCCCAATATTGTGTCCCTTTTCTCTATTTATATACAAATTTGCCCTTTCATTCTTCCTTCCAGGAAGATAGATAAATGTTTTTCCTCTTTCTACTCCATCCTCCAGCTCCTTGACCATTGACTTAATCTGTTCAACTCCTTTCATAGGCTTGTCATATCTGTCTACAAGTTGCAAAAGACTTAACTTGTATTATAAGCAAGTTTTTCTGCATTACAGTTGATTCCTTCATCCATACTATTATCACTCTTAGACATCATCATGATGATACGTGTTACTTGCTGATATTTATTTATATTTGCATTTGCACTGTTTGTTGTTCATTGATCTTGTTTGCAGTTACTGTTCCATAGATTTGCTAAGTATGCCTGCAGGAAAAAGAATCTCAGGGTTGTGTGTGGTGATATGTAAGTATTCTGATAATAAATTTTACTCAGAACTTTGAACTTGGAAATAGATCAGGCCATAACACTGATCTCTGTGGCAGCCTGCTTGTTACCCAGTGGCATTCCAAGCAGAGCTCATTTATCTTGAGTCATTTTTGTTTTCAGTAACCAATCTCCGACACATGTTAATTTATTATCCACAACATAAGAGTTAGTTCTTATGTTGTGCACCAACTGTTTATGGGTCAATTTATTGATTACCTCGTGGAATTCCAAATGTGCTACATCACCAGGATCCCATACAGTTGTGACGGGCCTTCCTTACATGGGTACCCCATGCCCAGTGCTACCGTATTTAATGAAACCAAAACTATGTGCAGTTGTACAGATGTGGTTCCCTGATAACCTGTAGTTATAACAAGACACTCCTACTGGAGTAATACAACATACTCCACCTATTTACTTATTGGCCCTTTGAGGCAGACCACCCAGCAATCCCTGCTTCCCCCAATTTTAATTCTAGCCCAATTACAGGTCAATTTACAATGACCAATTAAGCTACTGACTAGTATGTCTTTGGATGGCAGGAGGAAACCTGAGCACCTGGAGGAAACCCATGCAGTCAGGGGAACAACATACAAATTCCTTACAAATAGCAGCGGGAATTGAACCCAGGTCACTGGATATTGGTTCTCCATTATCCATCCTGCAGGTTATATCTTCAAAGAACTCTCATAAGACTTTCTAAATGTCCTGTCATTATCATCTTAATAATAAAATCCAATATTTTCCACATTATGAATAGCTGGGAATATTTTCCTTATAGGCAATGTGGAATTGCCTTATTACTTCTAGCTGTCTCCCTTCTTTCTTGAATGATGGTGTTACACTGGCAGTTTTTCTATCGACTGTCATCTCTCCAGAACCAGAGGAGTTTTCGTAGATTGAAACAAATAGACCCACAGTTACCATTGCCATTTCTTTCAAATCAGGTCACCAGCTCCAGTTGATCGGTTCGCCTGTAGTCCCAGTGAGTTTACCTTGCAATCTCTTTCTAATGACAAAGATCGATTTAAGTTTCTCACTTCTTATCATCTCTTAATTATGTATTATTATTAGGGTTTATATATTTTTAATTGTCTATCACTAGAACTAAAATGAATAATTTAGAATGTCTACCAATTAGACAGTAAGAGTGGAATTAGGCCATTCAGCCCAATAACTCTGCTCTGCCATTTCATCACAACTGATCCATTTCCTCTCAGCCCCAATGCCCTGCCTTTTCCCCATAACCTTTCATGCCTTGACTTATCAAGAATTTATCAACCACCACCTTAAGTACACCCAATGACCTGTCCTCCACAACTGCCTGGCAATGAATTCCACAGATTCACCACTCTCTGTCTAAAGAAATTCCTCTTCATCTCCATTCTAAAAAAAATGTCCGTCTAGTCCTAGGCTGTGTCCTGTAGTTCCTATTATTAGTTCCCAAGTTAACTGTAATTTCTAAATGAATTAATATAAGCCATACATCCAGCTCAGCAATAAAAGTTCCCACACTGAAGCATGACAATAAAAACTGTGGCAATCTGAAAACAAAGTTCAGCTGCTCCTTCAGTACTGTTGTCATCCCAACCCATTTTCCTCTGAATTAGATACACACGACAAGGTTCTTGTAAGTCTTTTCCCTATTCCATATCGTAACTAGAATGCAATCCAAGCATCTGAAAAACACTCTTACTGTATTTAATTGACTGGAAAGCTTTGAAGATCAAATGAAGGCAGCTTCTGAGGTTCAATCCTTAAGTAGTAAGTACGGAGTTCACTTACAGGATGGGAGAGCATTCTAACTGGCTGCATCACTGTCAAGTATGGTGGGGTGGGGGGTGGGGACTGCACAGGATAAAGTAAGCTGCAGAAAGTTGTAAACTCAGTCAGCTTCATAATGGGCACTAGACTCCCCAGTCCCTGAGACATCTTCAAGAAGCAATCTTCAAAAAGGCAGCATCCATCATTAAGGGCCCCCGTCACCCAGGACATGCCCTCTCCTCATTGTTACTAATAGGGAGGAGACGCAGAAGCCAGAAGTTACACACTCAATGTTTCAGAAACAGCTTCTTCCGCTCTCCCATCTGACTTCTGAATGGAAATTGAACTCATCAACACTACATCTCTTTTTCTCTTTTTGCACTATTTATTTATTTAATTCTATATATATTTACTGTGCTTTACTGTGATTTACAGCTTTATTATTTTGTACCAGAATGAACTGCCACATAACAATAAATATCATGCTGTATGCTAGTGATATTAAACCTGATTCTGATTTTGGAATGCTCTATTAGTTTATTTCCTGTTTTACCTCTGTTAATCTAAAGGCTTTCACTTCCATTCTCTGATCCTCGAGGGTGTTACACTAAAAGGGGACAAGTGCTGATTTTATTGCAGAAGAGTAGGAACAACATGCATATATGTAAGACTCCAGAACATCAACAGGGCAATATTTTTGAAGTGTTGTCACTGTATTAATGTTGTAATTCTTTGAGTTCATTACCTGGGACCTTTTTGACTTTAGGTAATTTACGACTTTTGGTTTAGAACATTTAGTGGCTTAATTATCTGCAAACTTCCATAAAACCCTTAGTAATAATTTAAATTAGCACAGGAAGCTGTTAGCTCAGAAATGAATTTAACAGCTGTTCTAATTGAGCTATTTCCAAACTAAGCACCATTTTATAGAATATTTTATGAAGTTCGAAGACCATCTTCCTGTCTGATCTGAAAGGGACCTTTTGAGCTGTTTTTGAAGAACCTGTCCCTGAGGATTTTAGATACAGCTTCTGAAGGAATTGGTGACTTCTGACTGGAGTTGTATTTGTTTCTGTCCATGTGCTGAAGGTTGCTTAGAATAGCACACTGGAATTCTAACATCTGACAAATTCTAACATTGGCATAAGCTCTGCCAAAAAATTCCTGTCCAGCAAAAGGGATTCCTGCCTCTCCAAATAGTATTAAGCCTTAAAATCACTAATACCTACATGAAAGAGCTTTATACATGGATCGAATGACTTGCATCATAATGCTGTGGAAAAATGGTCTACATGAGATTGTTTCTTCCTTGAGAATTGTCACCTTAAGCCATAAGCATTTGTTGAATCATACCGGCTGCCCATGGTTCACTTTCATTTTCATCTGTAAGTATCTCAAATCAACTGAATGCCAGACAGTCACACTTGAAATTAATTAACTGAGGATAGACAAGTATGAAGACATGGTAGATCATGTATAAATATTTTTCAACATTATCAGCTACAAATGAGCACAATCAAGAAATACTGATCTTTGTCATGATAAGAAATCAGAAAGTGCTGGAAAGGTCACCAGCATCTGGTGAGTTGTGAAGACAGTGTCTAATTTTTTATCATTGTGTGTGTATACGATCATATGAAATCATCTTAATTTCATTAGGAAATTTATCAACAAAATTAAACTGTTAGTCTCTTAGGGGCATATTTTTTTTAAAAAGTGAAAAGAAAGCTTTGTCAAGAGAAAAAGTTGGTAACCTAGTTTAAAGGAAAGAATTCTAATGGTAATATCCTAAAGAAGGGTCTCAGCCTGAAATGTCAACTATTTATTCATTTCCTGACCTACTGAGTTCCTCCAGCATTTTGTCTGTGTTGCTTTCAATTTCCAGCATCTGCAGAACTTCTAATGTTAAGGATCTTGGTAACTGAAGATCTTCCATTCAATATTCATCAAGGATGAAATCAAGGCTCCAAAGACCAGAACTGGAGGCCGAAACAAATGGCCCAACATAGGACGGCTAACACCTCACGTCAGGACTCGGCTGTATATTTACACCTGAACAACAAGGGACATTCCTTTGATGATAACAATGTGCACATTTTAGGCAAAAGGGGTTAAAGAAGCCATCTTTGTCAAACTAGAAAACCCATCCCTGAACAGAGGGGGTGGGGTACAACATCACCTATCAGCTACTTACAATGCAGTCCTAACATCTCTACCCCAGCATCTCTGCACCTCCATTCTTGCAAAGATAAGACTAATGACCCTCTCATTACATCTATGACTCTTAATGACCCTCATGTGATTACTATACTTTTATAAACGCTGAGTTGTTTAAGTCAGAAAACTACCCACCATGGATCAGAACTGAAGAATCCTCTTGGATGAGTGGTGAAATGACTTCTAGACAACACAGCAAGTCCAGTTGCCTTCATTTACTACTGCTTGTTATATAATTACCTGGATGACTGAGAACCCTCACAGACAAATTGGAGGAACTGTGTATTTCACAGAAAGATGGAAGTAATTACAGGGAGAGATAGAGGTCTAGAGGAATTTGAAAATAAGATTGATAATTCCAAACTGAAATATTGTTATAATTGGGTCAATAGTAGTCAGCAACCAGGAGCTGATACAACATAACCTCTGCAGACCATGTTCTTCACTCATCTCAGGTTCACAGTAAGTTAGAATCTGAAAGCAGTGGGAATGGAGATGTGAAAGAGCCGTGTCTAGAAGTAGTGAAGGCAAAGCTAAAGATCTTAAAAGAAAATGAGCAAAAGCAGGAACAAACTTGGCCGATGACATTGAGGAACAATTAGGTACATTTAGTTACGGAGCAGATTTGTGATCAAAAGTTCAAAACAGTGAATATTAAATTAAGGTCAAAATTGAGTTCACTGTCATCTGTACATGTATTGTAAAGTGGTCATGGTGACCACTATCATCATATCATTCTGCCATTGATCACCCATTGCTCTGCTCCATAACTGTACAACCTTTTAGCTCATCTCATCCTCATAGCTGTGGAAGATACTAATAATACATCTTTCTTTAAAAGTAATGTTCATTTTATTGTATAAAATGTATTTGTTATTTAAATGCATCTGTTGATTTAAATGTAATGTGTTTTTTAAATTTCTTCAATACCCACATCTGAAAATCAGATCGCTTCAGCAAATCACAGTGAGTCTTTGTTTTAGGGAAGTTAACAATTAAAATATTACTTATTGAGGTCTTTTAGTACATTTGCAACAACCTGCATAAAAGAAAATATTTTAATTAAGTAAATTTCTGATCAAACAGAGATGAAAACATCTGTCCCCATATAATTAGTTTTCATTAAAAGTCTCATTAAAAATGTTAAGATTAGAAAATCATTATCCATTGGACCTATTTTATCTAGGAAAACGATCACTGAAAGAAGGGTTTGACTTCAAATTTTGTACTGCATGAACTCAATACTATGAAATTCTATCCCATCTAGGTTTTTTACAGTATGGGATTCCCAGTCAATATGTGGGAAATTAAAATCACTTTCTATAACAACTTTATGTTTCTTGCAGCAGTCTGTGATCTTTCCACAAGTTTGTTCATCTGAATCCCACAGACTATTGGGTGGTCTGTAATATAGCCTCACTGACATGGTCATACCTTTCTTACTGCTCAGTTCCACCCACTGGACAAATTCTCCTGTCTGTCCTGATGGAACACTGCTGTGACATTTTCCCTAACTAGTAACGTCACCTCTCCTCCTTTAACCTCTCTTGCACTGTCCCACCTAAAACACCAGAAACACAAAATACTGAGCTGCCAGTCCTGCCTCTACTGCAACCAAGTCTCATAATGGCTACAACATCATAATTCAAGGTGTTGATCCATGCCCTGATCTCACCCGCCTTCACTATGATCATTCTTGCACTGAAATATATGCAGCTTAGGACATTAGTCACACTATGTTCAACCTTTTGTTTCCTGAATTTGTCTGAGATCTTAACAACATCTGTCTCCACAATCTCTCCACTAACAGTTCTAGCAGTCTGATTTCCACCCCTGGAATTCTAGTTTAAATCCACCGTGCAGCATTAGCAAACCTTCCTATTAGGATTAGCCCCTCTCCAGTTCAGGTGCAAACATTTCTTCTGTATAGGTCTCATCTTCTCTGGAAGAGAGCCCAATGATCCAAAAATTTTATAACCTCTCTCTACACCATCCCCTTACCCACATGTTAAACTGTGTAGTCTTCCTTTTTCTGGTCTCATTAGTACCTGGCTTGAGTAGGAATCCTGAGATCACAACTGTGAAAGTCCTACCCTTTAGCTTAGCATCTAACTCCCAAAATCCCTTTGCAGAACCATCCTACCAATGTCATAAGTACCAACATGGACCACAATTTCTTGCTGTTCACTCTCCCACCTATGAATGCTGAGGACTCAATCTGACATGTCCCAACCTTGGCATTCAGGAGGCAACATACCATCATGGAATCTCGTTCTTGCCCACAGAACTTCCTTTCTGTTCTACTAACTAATGAATCCACGATCAACACAGCTCACCTCTTCTCCATCTCTTCTGAGTCACAGAGTCAGACTCAGTGCCAGAGAGTTGACCACTGTAACTTTCCATTGCTAGATCATCCCTCACCCCTCAACAGTATCTAAAGTGGTATACCTGTTGTCGAGGTGGATGACCACAGGGGTACTCTGCACTGGCTTTTTAAGAACTTTCACTCAATTTCCGCTGTCCTGCACTTTGGCTGTGGCTACCTCTCTATGTCCTATCTATCCTCGGCCTCCCAAGTGATCTGGAGTTCATCCAGTTCACTGCATCTCCTTAACATGTTAGAAGCTGCAACTGGATGCATTTCTCACAGGTGTAGTCAACAGGAAGGAAGGACAATAAACTGGGAGGGGGGGCTCTAGCAACAGCTTTTTTGTGTTCTCTCACTGAAGACTCAAACCGCAAAAGACTAAAAATATCTCCACTCTAACTCTGACCGCCCCTACAATAGCCATTCCACTTGTTGCTGCCTTATTTTAATTTGCTCTTGCCAATCAATCCCAAACACTGATTAGCCACCACTAAATGGTGACTATTTGTTCTTGGAAAGCTCATGCAGGCACCATAGGGCAAAATATCAACAAGATGTATCTACAGATTTATTTTTCCAGAGAACTTTAATGATACTTCTTTAATGCAATATTCCAGTATTGAAAATGACATTCCAGTGATGCTGATTATTACAGGACAATTCTGGTTAAAGTTCCATGGTATTATGCATGAGGCTTATTATTAATAATATATATCACTGTTTTCTTTAGAGTGCATAGGATATGAAGGAATTTCTACAAATTTACCAGGAAGCATGTATTCTGATTTAATGGCCATGACAGTCATGTATTCTGATTTAACAGCCTGGGGCTGTTTCTATTTTTTAAGCTCCACATTTTATCTGCATGGAGAAAAAAGAATTAAAGTTTGAATGTTCCAGTAAAGCAATTGATTTCTTGCACACTTTCCTATATCAGGAAATTGTTACATCCAGTCCAAGTAAAACTCACCAATGACTAAACATTTCTGAACTTTGACTGGATAAAAAGTAAACTGCAATTCACAATCAAAATCACCATCACATGTATATTATAATGGAGTTTTACACACCGTAATCTATTAACAGTTGTGTGCAGCACATGCAGTGATCACATATATAATGTTTGCCTCAGAGCAGAGGGGAGGAAAGCAACACACTCAAGATGTTGGAGGCATTCAGAGCAGGTCAGGCACCATCTATGATAATAAATAAACAGTCAAAGTTTTGGGCCAAGACCCTTCATCAGGAGGAAATGTAAAGCTGATTGCATAGATTTTACACTTTTCACCATTTTATCCCATTGACAATTTTTGCTGAATTAACCCTAATGCCCTCTACTGTGCCTATTGTCTTGTTTATTATTTATTGTAATGCCTACACTGTTTTGTGCACTTTATGCAGTCCTGGGTAGGTCTGTAGTCTAGTGCAGTTTTTTTGTGTTCTTTTTACATAGTTCAGTGTAGTTTTTGTACTGTTTCATGTAGCACCATGGTCCTGAAAAACATTGTCTCATTTTTACTGTGTACTGTACCAGCAGTTATGGTTGAAATGACAATAAAAAGTGACTTGATTTGACTTGACTATGGTTCACTAATGTTATAGAAAACCATCTTGTTCATTAATGCCCGTAAGGAGGCAAATCTACTGCCCTTTCCTGGTCATCCAACGAGTGCCTCCAGCTCTCAATGTGTTTGACTCTTAATGGCACCATACCACCACCCTTCACTGTACAACTCAGGAGGAGTAATAAATATGCATCTGAAGTCCTTCTTTCAGAATAATTCTCCATTTTATTTCCATATTCCTATTCATGACAACATTCAGAGATTACCAGAAGACTATAAGCTATAAGAACTGAAATAGGACATTTGGCCAATGAATCTGCTCCGCCATTTCATTATGGCTGATCCATTTCCCACTCAGCCCCAACCTTCTCCCTTCTTCCAGAATTCCTTCATTCCCTGACCAATTATGAATTTATCAATGTCTGCCTTAAATATACAGAAATACTTGGCCTCCTCAGCTCCCTGTGGCAAAGAATTAGACAGATTCACCACTCTCTGGCTAAAGAAATCCCTCATTATCCCAGTTCTAAAAGGATGATGTTCTAATCTGAGGCCATGTCCTCTGGTCTGAGACTCTCCCAAAAGAAACATCCTCTCCATATCCACTTTACTAAGGCCTTTCACTATTCAACAGATTTCAATGAGGTCACCCCTCAGTCTTCTGAATTCTGGTGAATACAGGCCCAGACCATCAAACACTCTTCATATGACAAGCCATTTCCATGAATCCACTTTGAAACCTTTTCAATTTCAGCATATACTTTCTAAAATTAGGGACCAGAGCTGCTCACAATACTCCAAGTGAGGCCTTACCACTGCTTTATAAAATCTCAAAATTACATGCTTGTAATTATATTCTAGTCCTTTTGAAATGAATGCTAACATTACATTTGCCTTTCTCACCACATACTCAACCTAAAAAT
This sequence comes from Hemitrygon akajei, assembly GCF_048418815.1. Taxonomy (NCBI): domain Eukaryota; kingdom Metazoa; phylum Chordata; class Chondrichthyes; order Myliobatiformes; family Dasyatidae; genus Hemitrygon; species Hemitrygon akajei. The sequence goes on from NC_133128.1 coordinate 193,775,322, forward strand.
TAACTTCTATGGAACCCAGCACAAGGACTACCTGGTCCCTTTGCACTTCAGTATTTTTGTATTTTCTCTTTATTTAGAAAATAGTCATACACTTCCCGACATTGTATTCCATCTGCAATTTTTTTTGCCTATTCTTCTAATTTGTCTGAGTCTCCCTGCAGCCTCTCTACTGCCTGCCCCTTCACATACCTTTGTATTGTCTGCAAACTTTGCAACAAAGCCATCAATTCCATCATCCAGATCATTGACATATCCTGTAAAAAGAATCAGTCCCAACACAGACCCCAGCAGCCAATCAGAAAAGACTCCCTTTATTCACACTGTTTGCCTCCTGCCAATCAACCACTGCTTTGTCCATGCTCGAATCTTTCTTGTAATTCCACAATCTCATAGCTTGTTAAGAGGTTTCATGTATGGCACCTTGTCAAAGGCCTTCTGAAAATCCAAGAACAGAACATCAACCGATTCTCCTTTGTCTATCCTGCTTGCTATTTCTTCAAATAATTGTAACAGATATGTCAGGCAAGATTTTCCCCTCAGGAAACCATGCTGACTAGGGCCTATTCTATAAATGCCTCCAAGTACCCCGAAACCTCATCCTTAATACTCGACTTAATAATCAAATTGTCAAGGACTGTGTGGTGGCTGTTTGTACATCAGTCTCTCCACGTTAAAAGACCTGACACACAGGTGTTTGTCCTGGATTGGTAATCCAATCGACCTACTCGGACAAAGCTCTGTGGCGATTAGGACGTGGTGAGAGGAGCAGGACAGTGAAGTCTGGGAGTTCCCAGCCACAACCTGGCACACAGGCGGTGGGTGTGTGTGGTGAACTGCATATACCTGTCTGGACTGCTCCTGTGGCTCCTCCCACAGACCCCTGCTGACTGCTCCTGTGGCTCCTCCCACAGACCCCTGCTGACTGCTCCTGTGGCTCCTCCCACAGACCCCTGTATAAAGGCGACTGAGGCCTGTTGCCCAGCCTCATTCCCCAGGATGTAGTGTTGTTCATTCTTCCAGTCAATAAAAGCCGATACCTCGCTTCCTACGTCTCAGCGTGAGTTATTGATGGTGCATCAGTGTGAGATACAGTCGTCTCGATCTTGGACTGAAACAGTTGGGGCTTTTCAGCAGCCCTATTCAAGACTGCTTTACTCACGCCACGTGAGGAAGGGGCTAGAAAAGGAACCCAGAAAGTAGCCTCATTCCTGACTCGATTACCAAAGTGGGATCACCAAACTTTGCTTTGGAACAGAAGCATATGAATTTTGGAGCCTGGAATGTGCGGACACTTATGGAGAGTGAAACCAGCAATCGTCCCGGAAAACGTACTGTCATCATCTCAAGAGAGCATTGACCTTGCTGCCCTCTCTGAACACAATTGGCCGAGGAAGGACAACTGAAGGAGGAAAAGAGTGGATATAGCTTTTTTTGGAAGGGGAAATCAGCAGTGAACCCAGAATCCACGGAGTTGAATTCACCATAAAGATCAGCATCATCAGTCACTTCTCTGAATTGCTAGTTAACATCAATGAACACCTCATGACCATGCACCTTCAGCTCACTAACAACCAAATAGCTACAGCTGTGAGTGCTGATGCTCCAACTCTAGACTCTAGGCTCACTAAACAATGTTAAGGAGACCTTTTATACTGACTTAGACCCTATACTTTCAGATATTCCCAAGGCAGATAAGGTCATTTTTTTGGAGAACTCAGTGCTAGAGTTGGCAGGGACAGCAGATCCTGGAAAGGCACAATTGGGAAAGAAGGTATTGGCAACATCAACTCCAGTGGAGTGCTCTTACTCTCCAAGTGTGGTAGACATGACCTGACCATTACCGACACCCTGTTCTGCTGGAGAAATAAAGAGAAAACTTCACGGATGCATCCACTTCAAAGACTTGGCATCTTATAGATTATGTCATTGTTTGGAGGAGGGATCGCAGAGACGTAAAGAATACAAGAACCATGACCAGTGCTGATGATGGCTGGATGAACCATCAGCTTAATTGCTCACAAATGACCATCAAAATCATGTGGAGGAGTAGAGTGCAAAAGAAAATGAGTCGTCCCAGGTTCAACATTGAGAGCCGAGAAGACACAGCAAAAGTATAACATCTCCAGGCTGCCCTTTCTGAAAGCAATATCCAGAGGACATCAAAGCACACTGGACCACACTGAAGCCCACTATCCTTGATACTTGTAAAAGCATCATTGGTACAAGACCAGGAAAAACAAAGATTGGTATGATGAAAGTGACAATGAAATAAAAGAGCTAATCAATAACAAAAGGAAAGCTTTCTGTGCCTGGCAGAAGAGCATTAATTGCAAGGCTGAAAGAGAAGCCCACTCCAAAGCTACGACTGTAGTCCAGCGTAGAGTAAGAGAAATAAAGAATCAGTGGTGGACTGAGAGGGCTCTAGAAATACAGCAGCTTGCTGACTCTGGTGATATCAGGGGTTTCTTTATTACCACCAAAGCCCAAACCATCAAGGTTAAACCCCCTTTGCTCCAGAGATGGACAAAGGCTACTAAAGGACAATGATGCCATCAATTCTTGATAAAAGGAACACTTTCAGGAGCTTCTTAATCATAACACCACTGTTGACATTGAAGTTATTAACCATCTCCCACAACAACCCATGGAGGAGGACATGAGTAAGCCTCCTAGTATCAAAGAGGTGCAGATGGCTTGCAAAAAACTGAGGAACAACAAGGCCACTGGGCCTGACAGAATTCCAACAAATGCTCAGGAAGGTGACACAGAACTTTAAATTCATGTTCATGACCTGCTTCTCAAGATCTGGGACCAGGAGAAGATTTCAGTTGAACTCAGGGATGCCCTGACGGTCACACTTTAAAAAAGGCTGACAAAGCTAACTGCAGAAACCATGGTGGCATCTCCCTCTTCTCTACAACAGAAAAGGTGCTCACCCAAATTTTACATGATTGGCTTTCACCTCTGGTAGAACATTTTCTGCCCGAGTTTCAGTTGGCTTCCGTCCAGCCAGAGGAATATCTGACGTGAGTTTTACAGCACATCAACTGCAGGAGAAAGCTTGGAAACAAAATCTCCCACTTTATATGGCCTTCATGGACCTTACAAAAGTATTTGACTCTGTAATTTGTCCTGCCTTTTGGCAGGTACTGTCCAAAATCTGGTGCCCACAGAAGTACCACAAGATCCTACAGCTCAGCAGTGGCTCTGAAGCAGCAGCTCAACGACCAGGGTCAACGGGGGTGCATCATCACACCAAATCTGTTTGCCATTTTCTTTGCAACCATTCTTCACCTCACAGGCAAAGATATCCCACAAGGAGCCCTGATTCTCCATAGGACAGATGGTGGGGGAGGGGATTCAAGGCAAAGAGCAAGGTATCACTATTTCCATTGCAGAGCTCCAATATGCAAATGACAACGCCATCGTAGCTCACTCTGAGGAGGATCTGAAGTGTATAATGGATACTTCTGCCGGAGCATACAAGCTCCTAGGACTTGATCTAAACATCAAGAAAACCAGACTCATGCACCAAACTGCTTCAGATCAAGCTCCTAAACCTCCAACCATCCAAGTAGACAACATCCCTCTGAAGAACACTGATCATTTCACATATCTTAGCAGCCTTTTTTCTTCAAGAGCCAACATTGACCCTAAAATAAATCACAGAACTGTCTGTGCAAGTGGAGCTTTTGCCAGGCTGAGAAAGATTGCTTTTGAAGATCAGGATATCTTGACCAACATGAAGATTCTGGTCTATAAAGCTAAAGTCCTTCCTTCCTTGCTATATGGACTGGAGTCATGGACAACATACAGCAGGTACATAAAATCCATGAAACTTACCATCAAAGATGCCTCCAAAGGATTCTAAGAGTTAGCTGGAAGAACAATTGCACTAATTCCAGCATCCTGGAGGAAGGTAACATTAACTTTATAGCCATAAGAGTTTGAGGAGATTGATAGGTATTTAATTAGTCAGGGTATCAAGGGATATGGAGAAAAAGCTGGAAGTTGGAACTAGATGGGAGAATCGTTTAGCTCATGGTGGAGTGGCAGAGCAGACTCGATGGGCCGAATGGCCTACTTCTGCACCTTTGTCTTGTGATCTTGTAATCATGACTCAATACCAATTGCAATAGCTGCATCATCCGTATACCTGGCTCCTGTCTCGCTAAACAGCTCCTGTTCGGCTAACTCAAGGATGCAAAGCGCACGCCTGGAGGGCAGAAAAAGGACAATATTCTAGATGTACCTGAGGAAGTGACACATCAACCTGAATGGATGGGAAAAATTAGGAAAAGCTGGAGAAGGTCTGCCGATGAGTGGACTGCACAGCTCCACTACCACTTCAATAACCTACACCTGTCAACACTGCAATAGGACTTGTGGATCACGGACTGGCCTCTTCAGTCATTTCAAGACCCACAAGTGACCAGACCAACTACCTGGAGTTGAATCATACTTGACTACATGTGTTGCTGATGATGGATAATCAATTCCAACGTCTTCCCAACCTCTGTGATCAGACTAACTAGCCTTTGGTTTCCTTCCTTCTGCCTCTCTCCCTTCTTGAATTTTACAGTCTTCTAGAAACATACTAGAATCTAGTGATTCTTGAAAGATCATTACTAATGCCTCCACAATCTCTTCAGCCCCCTCTTTCATAACTCTGGGGTATACACCATCTGGTCCAGGTGACTTGTCTACCTTCAGATCTTTCAGTTTCTTGATATGTCTAGCTATGGTAACTTCATACTCTTCATGCCCCCTGACACCTGGAAATTCCACCATTTTGTTAGTGTCTTCCACAGTGAAGACTGATGCAAAATACTTATTCAGTTCATCTGCCATTTCCTTGGCCCCCATTAGTACCACTCCATCATCATTTCCCAGGGGTCCAATATCCACTCTTGTATACTCCCCTTTTTAAACTTTTTAATATTACTGGTTAGCTTACTTTCATATTCCATCTTTACCTTCTTAATGACTTTATCAGTTGCCGACTGTTGGTTTTTAAAAGCTTCCCAATCCTTTAATTTCACACTAATTTTTGCTCTATTATAAGCTCCCTGTTTGGTTTTCACGTTGATCCAGAACTTTACAAGAAGTCCAGGTTCAGTTCAGTTCAGTTCAGTTCAGTTCAGTTTCAGTTTATTGTCATTTAGAAACCACAAATGCAATGCAGTTAAAAAATGAGAAAATGTTCCTCCAGCATATCACAAAAGCACACAACAAAACAGACTACACCAGAAAATCCACATAACGTTTGGTAATCCCCAAATCCAGAGTCTGGAGAGGCTGTTGCATATTAATATCGCGCTACCATCTTAGCGTGTTCCCCGGAAAGGAGTTCCAAACCCACCAGACAAAACAAGACTACCCAGACACACCAAGTCAAGAGACCAACTCTACCACCCAACAAACCAAAAACTAAACCTACAAGACCTACACAAAACCATATAGTTACATATAGTTATAGTTAACATACAGTTACAACAGTGCAGACAATACCATAATTGATAAAAAAAAACAGACCATGGGCACAGTAATAGTACAAAGATGTTAAAAGACTATTAGTTCAAAAGAAACCACCACACAGTTTCCACAAGTCCTCAGGGTCCCGATAGACTCGTCATCCCACGCAGGCGGCAGAAGGGAATATCCCCGCTATGGACTTCCAAGGCGAAGCTGGACTCAGCCTCACAGACGCAGCACACAGTGGAAGTGCCCCGACCGCAGCAGACTCTGAGTCCATCGAACCTCCGAGCCTCCAACCATCCCCTCTGGCACAGCCTCTCTGAGCACCATCCTCTGCCTAGCGCACTACAACGCCCTGCCAACATCCACCGGCAACATGACCCCGATGACTGGGGACCTGTTCTTCTCAGCTGAGACCCGGACCTCACAACAGCAGCAGCAACCAAGAAGGCCTTCCTGGAGATTTCCAGATGTTCCTCCGTGCTCCCATGTCCATTTTTCATCAGATCAGGATTGTGTATGGCACCCCGCTTGACAAAAACAGATATCAACTCCAGAGAGGCTGCTGCAAACTGCATTGTGCTGCCATTTTGCTTTTAAGGTATGACCTACATAAGGCTATTTTAAGAATGAAAAAACAATTCTGATTGAGGTTAGAGACAAGGATCAGATGCACGTCAGCTCTGATAGAATTTGCAGGCCATGACCTCATACAAGGTAAAACCAAACATCACAAATGGCTGTGATGCTTCACTACCAGATGAGTTCAACGCATTTTGTCTATGCTTTGAAAGGGAGAATCCCTGCAGAATTTGGTGACTCTGAGATCTCTGTCTCAGGGGCTGACATCAGAACATCTTGTAAAATGGTTAATCTTGCAAGGGATAAGGCTCTGATGCAGTCTCTGGGAGGGCACTGAAAACCTGTGCCAACCAACTGGCAGGAGTGTTCAATCTCTCACTGCTGCAGGCAGAGATTCCCAGTGCCAGGAAGAGCAAGGTGAGATGTTTCAGTGACCATCACCCAGCTGCATTCACATCTACTATGATGAAGTGCTTTGAGAAGTTGGTCATGGCCAGAATTAGATCCTACCTAAGCAAGGACTTGGATCGATGTAATTTGCCTATCACCACAACAGGTCTACAGCAAATGCAATCACATTGGTTCTCTTGTCGGTCTTAGATCACCTGGACAATAGCAATACCTACGTCAAGTAGCTGTTTATTGATTACAGCTTAGCGTTCAACACAATCATAAGCACTAGCCTCCCTAGTGTAGATGACATGTAATCTTGGGCCCAAGCCCAAGAAATAGTGGATGCGATAGTGATAATTTTTCAAAACTCCTTAGATTCTGGATTAATTCCTGAGGATTGGAGGGTGGCTGATGTAACCCCACATTTTAAAAAAGGAGGGATAGAGAAACCAGGGAACTATAGACCGGTTAGCCTGACATCGGTGGTGGGGAAAATGCTAGAGTCGGTTATCAAAGATGTGATAACAGCACATTTGGAAAGAGGTGAAATCATCGAACAAAGTCAGCATGGATTTTTGAAAGGAAAATCATGTCTGACGAATCTTATAGAATTTTTTGAAGGTGTAACTAGTAGAGTGGATGGGGAGAGCCAGTGGATGTGGTATATTTAGATTTTCAAAAGGCTTTTAACAAGGTCCCACACAGGAGATTAGTGTGCAGACTTAAAGCACATGGTATTGGGGGTATGGTATTGTTGTGGATAGAGAATTGGTTGGCAAACTGGAAGCAAAGAGTGGGAATAAATGGGACTTTTTCAGAATGGCAGGCAGTGACTAGTGGGGTACCGCAAGGCTCAGTGCCGGGAACCCAGTTGTTTATAATACATATTAATGATTTAGACGAGGGAATTAAATTCAGCATCTTCAAGTTTGCAGATGACACGAAGCTGGGCGGCGGTGTTAGCTGTGAGGAGGATGCTAAAAGGATGCAGGGTGACTTGGATAGGTTAGGTGAGTGGGCAAATTCATGGCAGATGCAATTTAATGTGGATAAATGTGAGGTTATCCACTCTGGTGGCAAGAACAGGAAAACAGATTATTATCTGAATGGTGGCCAATTAAGAAAAGGGGAGATGCAACGAGACCTGGGTGTCATTGTACACCAGTCATTGAAGGTGGGCATGCAGGTACAGCAGGCGGTGAAAAAAGCGAATGGTATGTTGGCATTCATAGCAAGAGGATTCAAGTACAGGAGCAGGGAGGTTCTACTGCAGTTGTACAAGGCCTTGGTGAGACCACACCTGGAGTTAGAGGGAGTACAAAGAAGGTTCACCAAATTGATTCCTGGGATGGCAGGACTTTCATATGAAGAAAGACTGGATCGACTACGCTTATACTCACTGGAATTTAGAAGATTGAGTGGGGATCTTATTGAAATGTACAAAATTCTAAAGGGATTGGACAGGCTAGATGCAGGAAGATTGTTTCCGATGTTGGGGAAGTCCAGAACGAGGGGTCACAGTTTAAGCATAAAGGGGAAGCCTTTTAGGATCGAGATGAGGAAAAACTTCTTCACACAGAGAGTGGTGAATCTGTGAAATTCTCTGCCACAGGAAACAGTTGAGGCCAATTCATTGGCTATATTTAAGAGGGAGTTATACATGGCCCTTGTGGCTAAAGGGATCAGGGGGTATGGAGAGAAAGCAAGTACAAGGTTCTGAGTTGGATGATCAGCCATGATCATACTAAATGGCGGTGCAGGCTCGAAGGGCCGAATAGTCTACTCCTGCACCTATTTTCTATGTTTCTATGACACCTTCAAAAGGTGATGCCTCAAAAAAGTGGTATCTGTCATTAAAGACCCCCATCACCCAACACTTTCCTTCTTCTCATTGTTACCATCAAGGAGGAGGTTCAGGAGCCAGAAAACACACAATCTGCTTTTCAGCAAGAGCTTCTTCCCCTCTGCCAGCAGATTTCTGAATGGACAGTTATCTCATGTACACAACCTCACTTTTTTTTGCTCTCTTTCTGCACTACTCACTTAATTTAATTTTATATACATATGCATTTTTAATGTAAAAATATGTATATATATATGTTACAAACAAGCGAAAATCTGCAGATGCTAGAATTCTGAGCAACACACACAAAAAGCTGGAGGAGCTCAGCAGGCCAGGCAGTATCTATGGAAAAGAACAGAGTCGATGTTTTGAGCCCAAACCTTTCGTTGAGACCCATCCTGCTGAAGGATCTCAGCCCAAAACGTTGACTGTACTCTTTTCCATTGATGCTGCGTGGACTGCTGAGTTCCTCCAGCATTTTGTGTGTGTTACTTATATTTTTTTGTGTTTTACAATGTACTGCTGTCACAAAACAACAAATTTCACAGCATACGCCTGTGAGATTGAACCTGAAACCGATTCTATGCCTGATACAAGATAATCGATAAAGCTTCAGATAACAATGGGCTTTTATCTTGTGGTTCATCTTGAAGAAATAAATCACACTATGTTTTTCAGCAACAGATACTGCACAGAAATTCTTTGGACAAATGTGTATTTTCTTTAAAGCTAAATATTTCTCTACTGTGCAAGTATGTGCCCATTTCAAAACAAATAATTTGAGAAGCCTGAGTTGACCTAATCTCTGAAGAAAGAGGCTACATAATTCCACTAAATCTTTATACTTACATTCTTCTGAGGGATATTTCACTCCAGCTTAAAACAAAATCTGCAGCCAATATGCATATAAATGTTGTAAAACTTTCTTTTATTTTGCCATAATGATGTTTCATGTAGTTGGCAGTATTTTATTCCATTTCATGTATAACTTAGAAATTCTGGCCAATGGCTCCTGGTGAAATATTGATCTGAATTAAGCTTAGAGCTATTGTTCCCCATCTCATATTATTGTTCTGAGAAGTACATAGACTTGCAATTCAGTTGCTGACCTTCTTTCCAAACTATTCAACAGTCAACCAGCAAAGTCACAAAATGTTCTTCTGTACCTTAACAAATTCCTGCAAGAGTCAAGCCACCAACCTTAGATGAAATTATACATTATGTATTCTTAAGCTTGCAGCATGCCTGTCCTAGCACGTGGTCAGCTCTGGCGGACTGGACAGATAAGATCTACAGAGAGATCCAACAGTCAGGAAGGCAATGCTCCTTGCAGAGCTAAGGGCATGACAAGGCACAGAAGAAATCACGGTCATCCTCTACAACCAAGGAAGACCCCAGTTTGTGATGTTTGTTTGTACCACTGGAAATGGACTTCTGAGTCGAGAAAGAGGAACTGTCTTCTTTAAAAACTCTCCTGTACAGATCTCCTGTCATCATTGGATAACCTTTCTTAAATAAATTTCTTTGATCAATTCAAGTATATAAGTAGAAAGAATAATTAGATCCAGAAGAGTGAATATGGGAAGCTAAAAGCTAGACCACAAGCAGAGTAGTCTTGGGATTGTTGTCAGAGGATAAGAATAGGATGATGTGTGGCTAAGGAATTGGTGTAGGGGGCAGGGTTTCAGATTTATGGATCACTGAGCTCTCTTCTGAAGATAATATGATGTGTACCAAGGCATGTGTTACACTTGATCTTGAAAGGGACCAGTGTCCTCACAGGCAAGTTTGCTAGAACTGTTGGAGAGGGTTTAATTGAGATAGGTAGAGTTGGATACCAGAGTGATAAGATGGGATGAAATGTGTTTACTTTGATGTAAGAAGTATCAGGAGCAGGGGTGATGAACATAGGGCAGGGTGTACTATGATAATCAAAGCTCAAAGTAAATATATTATCAAAGTACGTATACTTCACTACATGCAATCCTGAGATTCACTTTTTTGTGGTCATACCCAATAAATTCATAACAGAATAATAAACATAACAGAATCAATGAAAGACCACACCAACCTGGGCATTCAACCAGAGTGCAGAAGTTAACAAACTGTGTAAATACAAAATGAAAAAAAAACAAACAATTGGGGAGCATGCCTTACAAGAATAGGTTGAGGGAACTTGGCCTTTTCTCCTTGGAGCGATAGAGGATGAGAGGCGTATAAGATGATGAGAACCATTAATCATGTGTATAGTGAGAGGCTTTTCCCCAGGGCTGAAATGGCTAGCACGTGATGGCATACTTTTAAGGTGCTTGAAAGTAGTACAGAGGAGATGTCGGGGGTAAGTTTTTACACAGAGAGTGGTGAGTGCGTGGAATGGGCTGCTGGCGATGGTGGTGGGGGCAGAATGAAGCGATAGGGTCTTTTAAGAGACTCCTGAATAGGTACATGGAGCTTAGAAAACTGAGTAAGGACATGTTCAGCCCAGCTTTGTGGGCCAAAGGGCCTGTATTGTGCTATAGGTTTTCTATGTTTCTATATTTCAATAAATATTGAGAACATGAGATGAAGTGTCCTTGAAAGCGAGTCTATTAGTTGTAGGAACATTTCTATTATATGGCAAGTAAAGTTGAATGACGTTATCCCCTTTAGTTCAAGAGCCTGATGGTTGAGGGATGATAACTGTTCTTGAATCTGGTGGTGTATGACCAGAGGCTTCTGTAGCTTCTTCTCAATGGCAGCAGTGAGAAGAGAGCATGTCCTGGTTGGTGGAGGCCCCAGATGGTGTATGCTTTGTAGGTGTGCTCAGTGGTGGAAAGGGCTCCACCTGTGATGGACTGGGCCACATCCCCTATTTTTAAAGGATTTGCTGTTCAAAGGCATTGGTGTTTCCACACCAGGCTGTGATGCAGACAGTCAATATACTCTACAGTACACATCTATAGAAGTTTGTCAATGTTTTAAAGATCATGCCGGATCTTTGCAAACTTGATGCTGTGGCTATTACAAAGATAGTGCTGTCACATGGTCGGAATGCTTGCTGGATCTTCTGGGTTTAGCTGTTTCAAAAGGGATAGGGAAGCAGGTAAAAGAGGTGGGGGAGTGGCATTGTTAGTCAAACTACATTTTTTTCTCTGAAGCAGCAGAATCTGTGAAGGGAACTGATAGAATTATATAAATTTATGAGAGGCATAGATGGACAGTCAATATATTTCTCTGAGGATCAAAATGTCTAATAGAAGTGATTATGTATTTTATATGAGGGGGGGAAATTTCAAAGAAGAAAACAAAGCAAATTATTCTTATCAAGAGTTGTAGATGCCTGGAATGTACTGCTAGAAGTAGTGTTGGAGTCAGATACAGTATGACTGAGGCACCTAAGAAGCACTTTGATAGGTTGTACTGCTCCCTATTCTATCAACTATCACAAAAATGTTCTTGTTATGTAGGAATGAAAAGAGCCTGATAAAACTTTATTTTCCTATTCTTCAAGTGACCTTATCAATCGTGCACAATCAGTGACACAGAGAGCTCACTGTAACATCATTGAAAATGTTTGGTTTTATATTGGTGACAAAAGTGAAATATGTTGCCATATCAACATGAGTTACTGCAGGTAAATATTTTAACTAAATATTTTAGAATCTTCTCACTATTCTCATAAAAGAAGAGCTACATCTAAATGCAGTCAACTTCCATGATTAAATGCTACACTGATTACTAAAGTTATATCCAAAGCAAGTAAACTATCCAAACTTATGTTACCAATTTTGACAGACAACTTCTCATCATAATAATTCAGACGTGGTTATGCTCTATAAACACTTGGGTAATTTTTATAACAGCTATCCCAGCAGAGATGAGGCTACTTTTAAATTGTTTTTACGTTTGTTCCAGCATTGATCTTAATCACTTTCAAAGCTAGCTTAGCTATAATTTTTGATATCTCTCCAGCCCTGGTCCTGTTCCTTAAATACAATTCTACTAACGTACGACACCTTATGGTCCATTCATAAATCATCATCATCATCGTATTCCTTGTCATATGACTCCCCCACCTTCTAATACTGACTCTTCATCTTATTTTCTCCAGTCCTGCTGAAGGGTCTTGGCCCAAAACATTGACTATTTACTCTTTCCATAGATGCTGCCTGGCCTGCTGAGTTCTTCCAGCATTTTGTTTGTGTAACCTTTTATCCATTTGTTTGAGTATTGTGAGAATATGTGCCTCCTTTTCCTGTTCAGGTAGCACATTCTAAATTGTAGCAAATCTCTGGGTGAAAATGAATATTCTGCAGGTACCCTCTCACTCTCTTACTCCTAATGTTGAACTTGTGCCCTTAAGACACATCTGCCACACAAAAATCTTCTATGTAATATTGTATTTCTCCATCAGCTGCCTTTGCTACAAGCCCAGCTAGCCTATTCACTCTTTCTTCATAACTAAAACATCCCTTCTCAGCCACTATCCTTGAGAATCTCTTCTGCACTCTCTCTACTGCCAACACACAAGCTCTTCCTGCTTTTATACCTGAAGCCTTGGTTTTGTTTGTTCGAGTAACTGCTACATTTTTGTCATTTGACTTGATAACAAACACCACCTCACAATTATCAGAATCAAATTTCATCTGCTATTGCCCCACCTAGACTACCAGATGATCTAAATAATTGCATAGCCTAAAATTATCCTCATTAATAAGAGATATTTGATCACTATCAAAGTTCTTGATTGCAGACTGGTAAGTGGACACGCAGAGCTACTTATCGGTTTACGATTCTATTCCTCTGTTTCAACACCTGCCACAGTCTGTAAGGAGTTTGTACATTCTCCCTGTGACCACGTGGATTTCCTTCGGGTGCTCCAGTTTCCTCCCACCATCCAAAGACGTACCGTTTGGTGATTTCCGTGATTCATCATTATCGTCATTATGTACTATGCCAAATGACATGGACGTTCATCATCCCACGCCCAAGATTGTTCTTGGAAAATTTTTCTAGAGAAGTGGTTTGTCATTGCCTTCTTCTGCACAGTGACTTTTCAAGACAGGTGACCCCTGCCATTATCAATATTCTTTAGAGATTGTCTGCCTGGAGTTACTGGACACATTACCAGGACTTGTGATATGCTCCAGCTACTCATATGACCACCCACCACCTGCTCCCATGGCTTCATGTGACCCTGATCTGGTGGGGGGAGGTGAGCAGGTGCTACATCTTTCCCAAGGGTAACCTGCAGGTTAGTGGAGGGAAGGAGCACCTTACACCTCCTTTGGTAGAGACGTATCCCTGTCCATCCTGACATCCTATCCTATGATCAAGCTAGTTTAAATGGGGGGGGGGGAGTTGCTCGGCAGCGCAGTTCGAAGGGAGAGAAGGGCCTATTCTGGCTGTATCTCAATAAACGAATAACTTGATGCTCTGACAAGAGACAAGGAGAGGAAGATGCACTGCAGTTATAGAGAGGTGAAGGTAATTAGCCTTCAGCAAGTGGATACTAAGTCAGTAGAAGAATTGATCCTAGGCTGAACTGTCCACATAAACAGATGAATTGCTACAAGAGGTTCATTGGTCAGAGGTGAAGGAACAAGCTCAAAGACTAAAAGACCATGATTGTTACCGAGGTGAAGTTGGAAATATCAACATATTCACCGGACGCAGCATGATTTCCAGAATGCCTATTGTCATCCCACCTCTAGGCCTTCTACCATCACTGTTAGTCATAGACTCATAGCATAGAAACAGGTTATTCAGCCCAATCATTCATGCTGACCAGGATTTCTATCTGAGCTACTCCTTTCTGCTGGTTTGATTGCTATCCCTCTAAACCTTCCCTAATCAAATGCCTTTTGCATGATATCATTGTACCATACCTGACCACCCACTTTCACTGACAGCTTGTTCCATATATGCACTCTTCCCTGAGGCAAGCAGTTGCCCCTCAGCTCCCTTTTAGATCTTTCCCCTTCCACCTTAAAACTATGCCCCCTAGTTTTTATTTCTATTTTCTGCCAAAAAAATGTGTTAATTCACCTTTGCACCATGAAATTACATACCACTATAAGGTCACCTTGCACAAACTACTCCCAAAACTAAACACTTGAGGGAAAGCAAGGGTGTACTAAAGCTTTAGACAGAAGGAGAAATCAAAATTCACCTCAGGCAGTGGTGCAAAATGGACTGCAATTGAATTAAGTCAGGCAGCTCATCTGATACTGTCATTTTAGCATTAACTTCCAGTCACTGCCCCATATCTCAAAGTCAACATAAATTTATTATCGAAGTAGATGCACTCAGTTGCCACTTTATTAGTTCTCTCCATTACTTAGTAAAGTAACTATTGAGTCTACGTTCATGGTCTTCTGCTGCTGCAGCTCATCCACTTCAAGGTTCAACATGCCATGCGTTCAGAGATGTTTTTCTGCTCACCACCCCTTAAAGGTGGTTATTTGTGTTACCGCTGAAGGGTCTCGGCCTGAAACGTCAACTGTACTTTTTTTCTGTAGGTGCTGCCTGGTCTGCTGAGTCCCTCCAGCATTCTGTGTGTGTTGTTTGAGTTGCTGTTGCCTTCTTGTCCACTTGAACCAGGCGAGCCATTCTCATCAGACAGCTCTAATTAACAAGGCAAATTTTTTCCTGCACACACTGAATTTTTTTATTGTTTTTTGCATCCTTCTTTGTGAACTCTAGAGACTGTTGTGCGTACAATTCCAGGAGATCAACAGTTTCTGAGATAATGAAACCACACCATCTGGCACCAACAACCATTCCATGGCCAAAATCACTTAGATCACATTCCTACCCCATTCTAATGTTTGCTGTGAACAACAATGGAACCTCCTGACCAAGCGTGCATGCTTTTATTCACTGAGTTACCGCAGCATGATTGGTTGATTAGTTAACGAGCAGTTGTACAGCTGGCCACCGAGTGTATATGTCAGCATATAATACCTTCAGATTTGTTTTCTTGTAGGTATTTCCAGGAAATTTTAAAATACAATAGAATTTATGAAAAACCATACATAAACAAAGACTGACGAACAACCAATGTTCAAAAGAAGACAGAAATCAAAATAAGTGAATAAATAAGTTATACTGGCATCAAGAACTTGTAGTCCTTGAAACTGAATTTGTAAATTGCAGAATTAGTTCAGCTGTCAGGTGAGTGAAATTATGAGGTGAAATTTGAGAGGTAACCTGATAGAGGTGTACAAAATAATGAGAGGCATTGATTGTCTGGATAGTCAGAGGCTTTTCCCTTGGGCTGAAATGGCTAGCAGGAGAAGGCACAGTTTTAAGGTGCCTGGAAGTAGGTACAAAGGAGACGTCGGGGTAAGATTTTTAGGCAGAGATTGGTGAGTGCGTGGAATGGGCTTCCGGTGGTGGTGGTGGAGGTGGAAACGATAGCATCTTTTGAGAGACTCCTTGATGGCTACATGGAGCTTAGAAAAATAGAGGGGGCTATGGGTAAAACCTAGGTAGTTCTAAGGTAGGGACATGTTCGGCACAACTTTTTGTGGGCCGAAGAGCCTGTATTGTGCTGTAGGTTTTCTATGTTTCTATAGGATGAACGAGGCCTGCCTTGGTCAGGGTCAACCATGGATGTTATGTCCTAGCTGTCTAGATACACAAGCCTGGGCAGTATGATATGGAGAACAAGCTGTTGCCCATGTAGCAAGCTCCATCTCTCCATGCATCTGATGAACCCAAAGGAACGGCAGAGAACATACATTCTGGCACTACCAGTGTCTCGGGAGTTGCCAATTAGCATTGAACTCAATGTAGGACTGCCTTAGGGACTCCAGCTCTGGATTTCTCCCTCAGGGTTTACACCCAAAGCCTGCCCCATGAGCGGGTATAGCTGAAAGGCAGTAGAGGTTTAAGATCAGAGTTTTTCTTCTCCTAGATGAGCTAGCAACTATGGCTGATGAGCACCGTCTGTCCAAAGCAGGGCAAGGCACCAATAACCTGCCTTTGCCCCTTCTCCGGTCAATAGGAATGGTTCCATGGGCTTAGTAACTAAGCCACATATGAAGGCCAGGAGCTGGACTTGGTTGTCAGAGGGTATTTGAGGCACATACTATTGAGAGCATTTAGTAGGTATTGAGAACTTATCCCTATTACCAACCCCACCTATAACAACCCTAAGGAACTGAGAGCCTGATGGTTAAAGGGTAATAACTGTTCCTGATCCTGCTGGTGTGCAACTGTATCTCTATTAATGTTCTCCTTATATTGATCACATTGAGGTGAAATTGCATTGAGATTTAGAAAGAGGAATCCCACTAGACTGCAGAAACCTGGCAATAACAAAGCCAGGTGGACTTGGTGAATATTCCTCATCCCCTGATAGAATAGAAACATAGAAACATAGAAAATAGGTGCAGGAGTAGGCCATTCAGCCCTTCAAGCCTGCACCACCATTAAGTATGATCATGGCTGATCATCCAACTCAGAACCCTGTACCTGCTTTCTCTCCATACCCCCGATCACTTTAGCCACAAGGGCCATATCTAACTTCCTCTTAAATATAGCCAATGAACTGGCCTCAACTGTTTCCTGTGGCAGAGAATTCCACAGATTCACCACTCTCTGTGTGATGAAGTTTTTCCTCACCTCGGTCCTAAAAGACTTCCCCATTATCCTTAAACTGTGACCCCTCGTTCTGGACTTCCCCAACATCGGAAACAATCTTCCTGCATCTAGTCTGCCAATCCCTTTAGAATTTTATATGTTTCAATAAGATCCCCCCTCAATCTTCTAAATTCCAGTGAGTACAAGCCTAGTCGATCCAGTCTTTCTTCATATGAAAGTCCTGCCATCCCAGGAATCAATCTGGTGAACCTTCTCTGTACTCCCTCTATGGCAAGAATGTCTTTCCTCAGATTAGGGGACCAAAACTGCACACAATATTCTAGGTGCGGTCTCACCAAGGCCTTGTACAACTGCAGTAGAACCTCCCTGCTCCTGTACTCAAATCCTTTTGCTATGGATGTCAACATACCATTTGCCTTTTTCACCGCCTGCTGTACCTGCATGCCCAGCTTCAATGACTGGTGTACAATGACACCCAGGTCTCGTTGCACCTCTCCTTTTCCTAATTGGCCACCATTCAGATAATAATCTGTTTTCCTGTTCTTGCAACCAAAGTGGATAACCTCACATTTATCCACATTAAATTGCATCTGCCATGAATTTGCCCACTCACCTAACCTATCCAAGTCACCCTGCATCCTTTAAGCATCCTCCTCACAGCTAACACTGCCGCCCAGCTTCGTGTCATCCGCAAACTTGGAGATGCTGCATTTAATTCCCTCGTCTAAATCATTAATATATATTGTAAACAACTGGGTTCCCAGCACTGAGCCTTGCGGTACCCCACTGGTCACTGCCTGCCATTCTGAAAAGGTCCAGTTTACTCCCACTCTTTGCTTCCTGTCTGCCAACCAATTCTCTATCCACATCAATACCATACCCCAAATACCATGTGCTTTAAGTTGCACACTAATCTCCTGTGTGGGACCTTGTCAAAAGCCTTTTGAAAATCTAAATATACCACATCCACTGGCTCTCCCCATCCACTCTATTAGTTACGTCTTCAAAAAATTCTATAAGATTTGTCAGACATGATTTTCCTTTCACAAATCCATGCTGACTTTGTCCGATGATTTCACCTCTTTCCAAATGTGCTGTTATCACATCTTTGATAACCGACTCTAGCATTTTCCCCACCACCGATGTCAGGCTAACCGGTCTATAATTCCCCGGTTTCTCTCTCCCTCCTTTTTTAAAAAGTGGGGTTACATTAGCCACCCTCCAATCCTCAGGAACTAATCCATAATCTAAGGAGTTTTGAAAATTTATCAGTAATGCATCTACTATTTCTTGGGCTACTTCCTTAAGCACTCTGGGATGCAGACCATCTGGCCCTGGGGATTTATCTGCCTTTAATCCCTTCAATTTACCTAACACCACTTCCCTACTAACATGTATTTCCCTCAGTTCCTCCATCTCACTAGACCCTCGGTCCCTTACTATTTCCGGAAGATTATTTATGTCCTCCTTAGTGAAGACAGAACCAAAGTAGTTATTCAATTGGTCTGCCATGTCTTTGTTCCCTATGATCAATTCACCTGTTTCTGACTGTAAAGGACCTACATTTGTCTTGACCAATCTTTTTCTTTTCACGTATCTATAAAAGCTTTTACAGTCAGTTTTTATGTTCCCTGCCAGTTTTCTATCATAATCTTTTTTCACTTTCCTAATTAAGCCCTTTGTCCTCCTCTGCTGGTCTCTGAATTTCACCCAGTCCTCAGGTGTGCCGCTTTTTTTTGCTAATTTATATGTTTCTTCTTTGGACTTGATACTATCCCTGATTTCCCTTGTCAGCCACGGGTGCACTACCTTCCCTGGTTTATTCTTTTGCCAAACTGGGATGAACAATTGTTGTAGTTCATCCATGCGATCTTTAAATGCTTGCCATTGCATATCCACCGTCAACCCTTTAAGTATCATTTGTCAGTCTATCTTAGCTAATTCACGTCTCATACCTTCAAAGTTACCCTTCTTTAAGTTCAGAACCTTTGTTTCTGAATTAACTATGTCACTCTCCATCTTAATGAAGAATTCCACCATATTATGGTCACTCTTACCCAAGGGGCCTCGCACGACAAGATTGCTAACTAACCCTTCCTCATTGCTCAATACCCAATCTAGAATGGCCTGCTCTCTAGTTGGTTCCTCGACATGTTGGTTCAGAAAACCATCCCGCATACATTCTAAGAAATCCTCTTCCTCAGCACCCTTACCAATTTGGTTCACCCAATCTATATGTATATTGAAGTCACCCATTATAACTACTGTTCCTTTATTGCACGCATTTCTAATTTTCTGTTTAATGCCATCCCCAACCTCACTACTACTGTTAGGTGGCATGTACACAACTCCCTCCAGCGTTTTCTGCCCCTTAGTGTTATGCAGCTCTACCCATATCGATTCCACATCCTCCAGGCTAATGTCCTTCCTTTCTATTGCATTAATCTCCTCTCTAACCAGCAATGCTACCCCACCTCCTTTTCTTTCCTGTCTATCCCTTCTGAATATTGAATATCCCTGGATGTTGAGCTCCTATTCTTGGTCACCCTGGAGCCATGTCTCTGTGATCCCAACTATATCATATTCACTAATAACTATCTGCACATTCAATTCATCCACCTTGTTACAAATGCTCCTCGCATTGACACACAAAGCCTTCAGGCTTGTGTTTACAATATTCTTAGCCCTTATACAATTATGTTGAAAAGTGGCTCTTTTTGCTTTTTGCCCTGGATTTCCCTGCCTGCCACTTTTACTTTTCACCTTACTACTTTTTGCTTCTACCCTCATTTTACACCCCTCTGTCTCTCTGCACTTGTTCCCATCCCCCTGCCACATTAGTTTAAAGCCCCCTGAACAGCAGTAGCAAATGCTCCCCCTGGGACCTGCCCAGGTGCAGACCGTTCTGTTTATACCGGTTCCACCTCCCCCAGAACTGGTTCCAATGCCCCAGAAATTTGAATCCCTCCCCCTTGCACCATTTTTCAAGCCACGTATTCATCTGAAATATCCTCCTATTTCTACTCTGACTAGCACGTGGCACTGGTAGTAATCCAGAGATTATTACCTTTGTGGTCCTACTTTTTAGTTTATCTCCTAACTCCCTAAATTCACCTTGTAGGACCTCATCCCGTTTTTTACCTATATCATTGGTACCTATGTGCACCATGACCACTGGCTGTTCACCCTCCCATTCCAGAATGTCCTGCAGCCACTCAGAGTCATCCTTGACCCTTGCACCAGGGAGGCAACACACCATCCTGGTGTCTCATTTGCGGCCGCAGAAACGCCTATCTATTCCCCTTACAATCGAATCCCCTATCACTATAGCTCTCCCATGGTTGTTAACATCTCTACTTGGCCTCTAAATATATAAATAGAAAAGCCATTTCAGGACAATGAGATAGGGAATTGTTTGCCAAATCTTCAGTATTTTACTATTCTTTCTAAGGATGAAATTATCTTTTTTTTAATCTTTTGTATTAAATTTTAAGACCAGTACAAAGACTAATGTTTCAAAGTGACTTCAATGAAACCACTGTTTACTTCGAATAAACTCTTCTCAGTCTTCTAGCCGGGAACAGGTATCGATTATAATTAACGTTTCGGTGACCAACTCTGCCATCTTCTTCAGGGACGATCAGAAAATAGCAAAGTTTGTCATCAAAATGTCAGTTATAATCAATACCTGAACCTGGAAGTCCGAGGAGAGTTTATTCGTCATAATCACCGGGAATGCTCTCCATCCTTTTTCCATCCTTTACTTATTTGGAAGCAGCTTTCCCAAGCCTGTACTTGTAGTGTATTCAATATTTCAGTAATATTATTAATATACTGTTTGATTAAACATTCGTTGTGTATAGAATTCATCACGTAAGAAGTATGTGAATGTCGTACCTAGTTACACTACCTCGTCATATGTGTGCGCCTCACTAAAAAGAAGGGAAAGAAAAACCAAGCAGGTGAAATATCTCAGCTCCTGTGATTAGCGTTTGATTAGTTTCTGGAGTTACAAAACATAACAGTACTAGTACATGGGGATCTAATAATTGCATTCAAGATAAATGGCGTTATTCTCCTTTTGGTTCAAACACTGGCAAGGCAAAGCTAGAAATTCAATCCAATTTAATTAGTTAAAAAAATGAGGATTAAAGCCTATGGACCATATTTCACATTCACAGTACTCTGGCCTGGGTATATTAGACCCACTATTTGTAGTTGTTCCTTTCCACACTTTCAGGCACATCAGGCGGCAGACTTGCCATTTCTTTAGCATTTGTCAATGTTTTCCAAAGCCGAGTTGTTAGCCCGATGCTCAACTCAGAACGGATGGAAAGCGTGCAAGGAGCTGGCCGTACTCAAAGCTGGGACTACTTGCTTTAAAATCCCGGTACAGCTGCCACCACATCACCGGCCAGCTGAAGACCCACTATTTGCATCTACAGTATTTAGCACTTCTATGTGATTACTTTCATCTTGTTTTCAATTTCATGATCTATGAAAAGGCTAAAAACTGTCCTCAAAAATATTAATCAGTGAACATCATTTCAAACATAAAACAAGGTCAGCATAGGATAACTCCTAACCAAATAAAGGGACACAAAAAATATAGCAAACATGAGGAAATTTGCAGATGCTAGAAACTGAATCACACTGGTGGAAAACAGTGGGCCAGGCAGCATCTATTAGGAGAAGCACTGTCGATGTTTCGTGCCGAGACCCTTTGTCAGAACTAACTGAAAGGAAAGATAGTAAGAGATTTGAAAGTAGTGGGGGGAGGGGGAAATGCGAAATGATAAGAGAAGACCAGAGGGGGTGGGATGAAGCACATCCTTCCAAAAATAAGGGACCCAAAACTGCTCACTATACACTAAGTGAAGTCTCACCAGTACTTTTTAAAGTCTCAACATTACATCCTTGCTTTTATGTTCTAATCCTTTTGAAATGAATGCTAACATTGTATTTGCTTTCCTCACCACAGATTAACCTGAAAATTAACCTTTAGGGAACCCAGCATAAGGACTTCCAAATTCCCTTGTGCCTCAGATTTTGGTACTTTTTTCTTCATTTAGAAAATAGTCAACACTTTCATTTCTTCCACCGAAGTGCATGACCATACACTTCCCGACACTATAGTCCATCTCTCACTTCTTTGCTCATTCTCCTAATCTGTCTGTCTGTAGCCTCTCCAATTTGTCAAAACTACCTGCCCCTCCACCTATCTTTGTATTGTCTGTAAACTTTGCCACAAAGCCACCAATACCATCATCCAAATCATTGACATGTAAGGTGAAAAGAATTGGTTCCAAAACAGACCCCTGTGGAACACCACTTGTCACTGGCAGCCAGACAGAAAAGGCTCCCTTTATTCCCACTTTTTGCCTTCTGCCAATCAGCCACTGGTTTATACATGCTGGAATCTTTTGTGTAATACCATGGGTTCATAGCTTGCTAAGTAGCCTCAAGTGTGGCACTTAATCAAAGGCCTTCTCAAAATCCAAGTACACAACATCAACAAATTCTCCTTTGTCTATCCTACTTGTTATTCCTTCAAAGAATTCCAACAGATATGTTGGCAAAATTTTCCTTTGAGGAAACCATACTGACTATGGCTTATTTAATCATGTGCCTCCAAATACCCTGAAACTACATCCTTAAAAATTGATTCCAACATCTTCCCAACCACTGAGGTCAGACTAACTGGCCTAAAATTTCCTTTCTTTTGACTCTCTACCTTCTTGAAGAGTGGGGTGACAGTTGCAATTTTTCAGTATTCTGTAACCATTCCAAACTAGTGATTCTTGAAAGATCATTGCTAATGCCTCCACAATATCTTCAACCACCTGGTTCTGAACCCTGGGGAGTGAACCATTGAGCCAAGTGACTTATCTACTTCCAGAACTTTCAGTTTCCTAAGAACCTTCTGTAGTTATGGTAACTTCACACACTTCATGACCCCTGCCACCTGGAACTTCCACCATACTGCTAGTGTCTTCGACAGTGAGTACACAGCAAAATACTTATTCAGTTCATCTGCCATTTTTGTCACTCATTATTACCTCTCCGGTATTGTTTTCTAGCGGTCCAATAACAACTCTCACTTCTCTTTCACAATTTAAGAATCTGAAGAAACTCCTCGTTTATCCTCATTAATATTACTGGCTAGCTTATTTTTGTATTACACCTTTACCTTCTTAGTGACTTTTTTAAGTCGTCTTCTGTTGGTATTTAAAAGCTTCCCAATCCTCTAACTACTCACTAAGTTTTGCTCTATTATATGCCCTCTCTTTGACTTTTATGTTGGCTTTGACTTCCCTTATTAGCCATGGTTGTGTCATCTTGTCTTTAGAATACTTCTTCATCTTTAGGATGTATATATCCTGTGCCTTCTGAATTGCTTCCAGAAATTCCAGCCATTGCTGCTTTGCTGTCATCACTGCCAGTGTTCTTTTCAATTCAGTTCTGGCCCACTCATCTCCTATGCCTCTGTAAAATTTCCTTTAACCCACTGTAATACTGATGCAAACACGAGGAAATCTGCAGATGCTGGAAATTCAAACAACACACACAAAATGCTGGTGGAACACAGCAGGCCAGGCAGCATCTACAGGGAGAAGCACTATTGACATTTCAGGATGAGACCCTTCATCAGGACTAACTGAAAGGAAAGATAGTAAGAGATTTGAAAGTAGTGGGGGGAGGGGGAAATGCAAAATGATAGGAGAAGACCGGAAGGGGTGGGATGAAGCTAAGAGCTGGAAAGGTGTTTGGCAAAAGTGATACAGAGCTGGAGAAGGGAAAGGATCATGGGACGGGAGGCCTCAGGAGAAAGAAAGGAGGAGGGGGGAGCACCAGAGGGAGATGAAGAACAGGCAGAGTGATGGGCAGAGAGAGAGAAAAAAAACCAAACAACTAAATATGTCAGGGATGGGGTAAGCAGGGGAGGAGGGGCATTAACAGAAGTTAGAGAAGTCAATGTTCATGCCATCAGGTTGGAGGCTACCCAGCCAGTATATAAGGTGTTGTTCCTCCAACCTGAATGTGGATTCATCTTGACAGTAGAGGAGGCCATGGATAGACATATCAGAATGGGAATGGGATGTGGAATTAAAATGTGTGGCCACTGGGAGATCCTGCTTTCTCTGGCGGACCGAGCGTAGGTGTTCAGCGAAATGGTCTCCCAGTCTGCGTCGGGTCTCACCAATATATAAAAGGCCACACCGGGAGCACCGGTCGCAGTATACCACACCAGCCGACTCACAGGTGAAGTGTCGCCTCACCTGGAAGGACTGTCTGGGGCCCTGAATGGTGGTGAGGGAGGAAGTGGAAGGGCAGGTGTAGCACTTGTTCCGGTTACAAGGATAAGTGCCAGGAGGGAGATCGGTGGGAAGGAATGTGGGGGGAACGAGTGGACAAGTGAGTCACGTAGGGAGCGATCCCTGCGGAAAGTAGAAAGGTGGGGAGGGAAAGATGTACTCGGTAGTGGGATCTCATTGGAGGTGGTGGAAGTTATGGAGAATTATACATTGGACCTCGAGGCTGGTGGGGTGGTAGGTGAGGACAAGGGGAACCCTATCCCGATTGGAGTGGCGGGCAGATGTGTGGGAAATGGGAGAGATGCGTTTGAGAGCAGAGTTGATGGTGGAAGAAGGGAAGCCCCTTTGTTTAAAAAAGGAAGACATCTCCTTCGTCCTGGAATGAAAAGCCTCATCCTGAGAGCAGATGCGGCGGAGACGGAGGAATTGTGAGAAGAGGATAGATAGCATTTTTGCAAGAGACAGAGTGGGAAGAGGAATAGTCCAGGTAGCTGTGAGAGTCTGTAGGCTTATATAGTATAAATATAACATAAATATAGTATGTCTTAGTATGTACAAATATAGGATGGCTTGGTAAAATGGTGGAGAAATATCATTTCTTGAAATCCATCGAGGGAAGCAACTTTCTGAACTAGGCGAGTTTCCTTGAGTCATTCCAGCAGTGCTAGTAGCAATGTAAAACTTTGTCATGCTTCCCTTCTTCTCATCAGCTCAGCAAAACATACCTGATCAAAATCCATTGGCCATTTCTTAACATCTATTCACTACACTATTTGATCAAATTGACAGCAGAGAGAAAATTATTTAAAATATGATTTCATATGTATCACCTTGTTCCCATCTAAGGAGATGTACATTTGTGATATAAGTTGAAAAGGTGTTCACATCAACAGGAAACACTGTCAAAGGAAAGCAGCATCCACCATCAGAGATTGTCACCACCCAGGCCATGCTCTTGTTTTGATAATGAGCCTCAGGACTCACACCACCGGTTCAAGAATAGTTACTACCCCTCAACCATCAGAGGTTGAACAAGATGACATAGCTACACACACAAAATGCTGGAGGAACTCAGCAGGCCAGACAGCATCTATGGAAAAGAGTCCACATCAACTGTACATTTTTCCATAGATGTTAATACATACAAACAAGCTGGAGGAACTCAGCAGGTTGGGCAGCATCCATGGAAACAAGCATCAATGTTTCGGGCTGAGACCCTTTATCAGGACAGGGTCTGACAGGGTCTGTCCTGACGGCCTGAGATGTTGACTGCTCATTTCCACGGATGCTGCCCGACCTGCTGAGTTCCTCCAGCTTGTTTGTACATGTTGATTTGACCACAGCATGTGCAGTGTACTTTGTGTTTTCCATAGATGTTGCCTGACCTGATGAGGCCCTCCAGCATTTTGTGTGTGTTCTTTGGATTTCTAGCCTCTGCAGATTTTCTCTTGTTTGTGATGAGATAGCTACACTCACTTGCCCAACCATTGCAATATTCCTACAACATTTGATTTCCTTTTAGGATTCTTCAGCAGTTCAACAGCTCTAATTGATATCAGAGAATAGATACAGTACCCAACCTGAAATTCTTACTCTCTTCTGACATTATCTCATTATCCCATGTTCTCAATATTTATTGATATTTACTTATATTTGCATTTGCACAGTTTGATGTCTTCTGCACTCTAGTTGATCTTTCATTGATCCTGTTACAGTTACTATTCTATCGATTTGCTGAGCATGCCTGCAGGAAAATGAATCGCAGGATTGTATACAGTGCAAAATATGTACTTTGATAACAAACTTACTTTGAAAACAAACTTACTTTGAAATTTGGACTTTCAATTTTAAATTACTTTACTTCCCAAATATGAAGCAAGAAGACATTTGCCTACTCATAATTCAATGTAATTCTGGTAACAAGTCACAGGCATAGAAATGTGGGCCTATGAGAATCCTTGATCAATCCTTATAAGGCAAAAGGCAGCCCCCAGAAAGGATTTGGGAGCAAGCTCCCCCTGAGTAAGAGTTGCAACCACTTAAGCCCTTCGAGCAGTTGATGTATCACAGGACGTAGTTTCAGTGATCAGCACCAGACTTCTTGTGTTCCAAATTAGGCATGAGACTGATTAAAATTTGTTTCTCTTGGATCCTCTGAAAATTGTCTGCATTGGAACCTAATGCAAAAAAGCATACAAATATACTTTTGAAATGTTTTTTTTAAATTTTAAATTATTTTGATTTTATTTTTACTTTGCTCATGAGAATAATATATTTTAGAAAGCAAAGAACTGACACTTAATTCTCCTTCAAATGGATGAATTTATCTGACTCTATAATATTAATCACATTAGGAAAGCTAATTTAAATGCAAAGCACTGCACACTTAATCTTCAATAGGCAAGGGCAGCTGCCTGCTGTCAGATTACATTAAATCTTTGTTTTACTTGGTGAATCGTCAATAAGGAATCAGTAAATCCAGGGAATTGATACAGAGACAGTGCCAACATAGCAGTAAAATGGAAATTATGCAAATGAAGGGCTCTAATGTATAAGAAAAGGACAAGCAGGTAGCAAAAGATTGAATTTTTCATAAATTGTAGCAGCATTCATCAAACCCCAAACAAATAGAATTTAATTTCTCTTACCATTAAGGTCCATACTGTAAATCTCATTCTGTTTGAAAGTGAATTGAATATTTTTCTTTCCCCATGGAAGAAAAACAAATATTTAATAATCAACATTTCCTTGGTTATATTAATTGAAACTAATTAGTAACATATGTACCCAGAATAGTATTCAAAGGGGAGAAATATTTATTTCTCAAAGCCTGTCAAGGAAATTAAAAATATTCTGGTGACTGAAGTCCCTAGAAGCAATGACTGCATGGATTTTGTTAAATTAAAATTCCAATGCTTCAAGAAGTAGTGTAGAATCCTGGACCACAGCACAGTTCGGGTTAAGAAGCGACAGACAAATCATTTAGCACAGTTATGCAGATGAGATTATTCAGAAACAGAACTTTAAATTCCAGGACTCAACATTTTCATCTATAATTTAAGTTTCTTAACAGAACGATCAATTTTATGGATAGCTGAGAGTGCTACAATTTTGTTGTAATTACCTGGAACTTAATTGACAGGAAAAACTCAGAAAAATTTACATTGGTGCAAGTTCTGTTTGGGATAATTTTGCAAATTACTATGAAAGAAAAAGGTACTTTCCATTTTAACATTATGGTGTAGGATTAACTAGTTACTCTTCCAAAAGGACCACAACCTTGTCATAGGATTTGGAGACTTGTGTCCTTCAATGACCCGGCTGGAGTTAGGACCTTCTGCTTTGGTTCTTGGGAGGGTCATCAATGCAAACAGGCCAAAGGACATGGGCCAGATTAAGAGTGGCCCACTGGTACTTTAGTTTCAGGAGTTCAGCTCAGGGCTAACAACCCTAAATGGTCAAAAAAAAAAATGTTACTGAAACAGCAATAAAGAATCCTTCTATTCAGACAGAGATCGGGACCTTCATTGTTGCCCTAAAGGCCAGCGGCATGATAGACAATAAGTAAGTAACTATTTACTATACATCACCTGCAATTGATGCCACAGCTATTAAGTAATCTACCTGGAGGTTAGCTGGAGTTATATAAACCTGAAACAAGTGAAAGCTGAGGGACAAGTACAACCCTATCAAGCTTGTCTGTTGTTCGCTGACAAATCTAAATCTAGTTTGACAAAAGGCATCACAGGGATTGAATTGAATTGAATTTATTTCTTACATTCTTCACATACATTATAATAATTTATAATAAATAGAATAGTTGATGTAACATAGAAATACACTCAAATCAGCGTGAGTTAATCAGTTGGATGGCCTGGTGGAAGAAGCTGTTAGTCCTCGTTTCCTGGATGGTAGCAGCTGGAACAGTTTGTGGTTGGGGTGACTTGGGTCCCCAATTATCCTACAGGTCCTTTTTACACACCCCTCTTTGGAAATGTCCTGAATCACAGGAAGTTCACAACTACAGATGTGCTGGGCTGTCCGCATCACACTCTGCAGCATGATTTGAATGATGCCATTGATTTTAAACAAGATCTTCAATGATTTGTGTTTAGGTTAAAGTTTGTTAGTTGGGGATGTACTGAATGGGTCCATGAAAGCTTATAATTCATACTTCTGTTCTTGTAATTTGGAAGAATTCAGTGTTCTGGCTGGCAAAGCATTTTTCTATAGCATCCATAAGTCAGTTTCTTTAAGCCTTGAACAAAATCAGGGTTTGCACAAAAAGTCAGAAATGACAATCTCTAGCCTGTTTAACTGATTCATCACACCATGTTCCCATGATGTCCGGGATTGTTCATAAAGTGCTAAATCAGACCTCACTAATGAAAATAGGAAATGTTTTGTGAAATAGTTTCTGTACATCTCCTTCAGTTGTGCTTTCTTATTTCCTTATGACATTCAGTAAGCCATTCGAACCATGTTGTCTCTCCCAGCTTTTAGAGCACGGGTTCCCAAACTTTTTATGTTATGTGGCCTTACCGAGATATCCATGGAGCCAGGCTGGGAACCCTGGGTTTATAGACCATTCAATCATGGGCAGATCCAATTCTTCCAGTCATCCCCATTCCCCTGCCATCACCCCATTGCTCTGATGCCCTGGCTAATTAAGAACCTATCTATCTTTGTCTTAAATTCACCCAATGAGTTAGCCTCCACAGCCTCTCATGGCAAAAAATTCCTCCAATTTACCACCTTCTGACTAAAGTAATTTCTCCACATCTCTGCTCTAAATGGACGTCCTACAATCCTGAAGTAGTGTCCTCTTGTCCTAGACTCCCCTACCATGGGAAATAACTTTGCCACATCTAATCTGTTCAGGCCTTTTAATGTTCACAATGTTTCTATGAGATCCCCCCTCATTCTCCTGAACTCCAGGGAATACAGCCCAAGAGCTGTCAAGACATTCCTCATATGGTAACCCTTTCATTCCGGGAATCATTTTTGTGAATCTTCTCTGAACCCTCTCCAATGTCAGTATATCCTTTTGAAAATAAGTAGCCCAAAACTGCACACCATACTCCAAGTGTGGTCTCACGAGTACCTTATAGAGTGTCAACATCACATCCCTGCTCTTATATTCTATACCTTTAGAAATGAATGCCAACTCAACCTGGAGGCTAACCTTTAGGATATCTTGCACAAGGACGTCCAAGTCCCTTTGAATCTCTGCATTTCGACTCCTTTCCCCATCTAAATAATAGTCTGTCTGGTTATTTCTTCCACCAAAGTGGATGACCATACACTGTCCAACATTGTATTTCATTTGCCACTTCTTTGCCCATTCCCCTAAACTATCTAAGTCTCTCTGCAGGCTCTCTGTTTCTTCAACACTACCTACTCCTCCACTTATCTTTGTATCATCACCAAATTTCGCCACAAATCCATTAATCCCATAGTCAAAATCATTGGCATACATAGAGCAACCCCATCAATCCCATTTCTCCACTTATTTCCCTGCAACCTATTCCTTCTCACACCCATTACCAACCCCTTGCCCAATCCCATTCTCTTACTTGCTGCCTAATTATCCGCATGCGTACAATGCATGTGCACAAACTCCTCAAGTGACAAGGAGGACGTGCAAACTTCACACAGACAGCAGTACTGGTTAGAAGCTAAGTGGCTGGAGCTGTTTGGTAGCTGCTGTCCCACCCAGAGTATGAAATTCTCGTCCATGGTCTGACAGCTCCAATTGAGATAGCAAAACTCCTGATAAGAGGTTCCGTCCAAGACTATGCACAAGACTTAAATTTGACTGCTTTTAGAGGGGTGGATGAACAGGCACAAATGGTACACAATTGATCATATGTCTGCATCCCTAACATGATTAAAAAGTACTGATCAGCCATTTCTTTCAGGCTTTCTGCTCCTCTGCTGCCAGCCATCATCTGGTGACCTTAGAAATAGCTGTAGAATAGACTATAAGATTGGAGACTGAGGTTCTGTGGAAACATTTGTTTTCTGCTTGGCCCTGGGCTGAGAGGTGAATTTCAATAGTGTGGTGCAGAGGCCATAGTTTGCCAGTATACCCAGGTCAGCGAGGGGAAAAAGGTAGGGTCAGATCTGCTTTGTTGCAAGAAATCAGAGCAGAGAAGAAAGGAATATTCCATCTTTTCTAAATTCTCAAGGTATATTCAAGGTTCATTTATATTCAAAAGTAAACTTAATGCCCACCCATTGGATAATTGACCGCATGCGAGTGTCTTTTGTTAAAATTTTAACCATATGGTGACTCTTCCAGTATCTCTTAAGAAAGGTTCCTCTTTGTCCATTTTGAGTCAAGTTAAAATACAAGTAGCTGAAACAAGTCAGGGACACAGCACAAATCCATTATCTTTATGAAGACCTGCTCACCTGATTCACCCCTGGTGAGGTGAGTTAATATCCACTTCATTAGGTGGAGATTTCACACTATATTTCTGGAATATGTGGCAGCTTAATAAGTGGATGATCAAGCTTGCAGTGGAAGATAAAAGGTAAGGAATGTTATTGAATCAGATGTGGATAGTCATAACATATCTGGTTTAAAACATTTATTTATATAAAGCAAGGCATGGAAGCATAGTTGTTAGCAAAACACTTCACAGTACAGAAGATCCAGGTTCAACTCCCTCTGCTATCTGTAAGGAGTTTGTACGTACTCCCTGTCACCATGTGTGTTTCCTCCGGGTGCTCTGGTTTCCTCCCACAGTTCAAAGAGATATTGGTTGGTAGGTTAATTTGTCATTGTACATTGATTAGGCTAGAGTTAAATCTAAGTGTTGCTGGGTTCCGTGGCTCGAAGGGCCAGGAGGGCCTGTTCCCCACTGTATCTCAATAAAACAAAATGGCCTGGAATTTCATTGTCAACTGCAAAGGCACAGTAAATCACCATCTCAGAATTCAGGTCAGGTCTAATTACTGTGGAATGAGCTGCCAGTAGACTAGATGGGCTGAAAAGCCTGTTTCTGTGCTGTATCTTTAATGACAATGGCTCTGAAATGTATTATAAATGGCATAAGTTAGTAAGTGGTTAAAATGAACAACGACATCTCTTCTTTTAGAGAATAGATATCATGTAACTGAAGCCTGAATACATTGCCTGAAATTATCAAATGAAGTGAAATATGCTTGGCTCTACATAATACATCCTTAGAAGGAAGTTGTTAATTTTCTGCATCAGTTTGATATCTCTGGGCTATAGATTCTGGCTTATGGATATTATGAAGAGATAAAATCTCATACAAATTCATGATCTAACCAAACACAACATGCATTGCGAATGTCAGAAGAAATTAGCGTAATTCAGAGTTAAATAATTTGGCAAATCTTATTCTAGATTTCACCAGTAAAATTTATTCAAATATCGAGAAGTTTGGATTCAAAATATTAAAGTAAGCAAATTCATTGAAGCTACTGAAATTGTATTGAATCTTCTGCTGTTATCTTTGCTGTGAAGAGTATAAAACTAAGAACTTTGAATTTGTGCCCCACCATTGGGTGGGGTCAACCATGGCTGTTGCATCCCAGCTGCCGACATGATTCACAAGCCAGGGGTGGCAAGCTGCTGCCTATGTAGCAGTATCCCTCTCTCCATGCATCTGATTCATCCAAAGGAACGGTAGAGCCTAATACAGTTTGGTATCAGGAGTTGGACTCAAAGTAGAACTGTCTCAGGGACTCCAGCTCCGGATTTTTTCTCAGGGTTTACTTCTGAAGCCTTCCCCATGAATGGGTATAGCCACAAGGCAGCGTGGGTTTGGGATCAGAGTTTTCCTTTTCCTAGGTAAGCTGCTAACCATCGCTGATGAGCCCCAGCTGCCCAAAGCAACTGGTTTTAAGATGCCAGTAACCTGCCTTTGCCGTTTCTCCTGATAGTAGAAATGGTTCTGCTGGGCTTACTAGCTAAGGTACACATGAAGGTCAGGGACTGGACTTCATTGTCAGAGGCTACTTGAGACATACGACATTGGAAGCATTTAATAGATATTGGGATCTTATCCCTGCTCTGAACTCTAGTTAATCTAGTTAATCTTTCAGTGATCATGTTATAGTTTCTATTCTACAGATTTACTGAGTATGCCCACAGGAAAATGAGTCTCAGAGTTGCAAATGTACTCTGATAAGAAAGTCTACATTGATCCTTGAAGTTTGAACTACCACCACCACCTATGACAACTTTGGGGAATGCCTGCATGTTAAGCTGAATAAACACCCTTTTATTTATACTAGCTCCAGTCACCACATGGTTTATTCACTGTCAGAACACATCATCTTCTGTTAAGCTGGCATTTTGCAGAGGATAAATTTCTTCAGAATTGACAGAACCTCGATTTATCTATTGCATGAGTATGAATTGCTCTCCTTGGCCTTTCACAGCCATCATGATTGCATGTCCTCTTCCTGCCATTAATAATCCCACTCTGGACCCAAATAAATTATCTAAGGATCAGTAAACAACAAGAAGGTTTTCAAAGCCTCACCTATTCTCTATAGCTAGACACTATGAAGTCCAAACTTCTCAGTTTAATCATAGTAATGCCCAATGCCCAATATTTGTAGTACCTAAGATTTATCTGCTCAAGCACAGGGATTGTACCCTACTGGCTTTCTTTTGGAAGTAAAGAGATGAAATTACCAGTCTTTTTTTTCTAGCAGGAAATGTTGAACTATATTTTTTCCAAGAAAATACGGGCTTAAAATATTCTAAAAAAAAATAGAAAATCAAGGTTTGTGTAAAATAAAATGTTAAAGTTAAATTATTTCCAAGAATCTTCTTGGAAGTCTTGAACTCAGGTTGCTGATCCACAAACGTTTAACATTTCTTGCATTCTTTCCTATAGTATTCAGTGTTTTAATCTATTAGCAAAAAGAGAAGTAAAAAGAAAATAAATTTCATAAAATACCATTAAGCCTTCATATCCCCACATTGAAATTCAATTTTAATTGTTTATTAGAAGCTCTAACATTACAATATAAAGTTAAAACTAAGTTGAACCATTCCCCAGCCAATTACTTGTGTGAAAGCAGCTTGCTGGTACCTGAGGATAAAAGCAAATTCATTCAAGCTGTAGAGTTTCCATGGAAACAGTTAGACTTCCAATCATGCATGTGGCAAGAGAAGAGATCTATAAGAAAGGCATTGATAATCTTGGACATTTGGGTCATGCCTTTGCTAACAATGTAAAATTAAATGTGACCATTTGTAGAATTTATGGAATCCTCCTCACTTAGCAGCATACACAGAACCTTCTTGCTATTTTAAAAACTAGATTCATCGTTTCAATGTGAAAGATTTCGGGCATTAGAAGCAATTTGCATTCAATTTCCTTTTATACAATCTCATACTTATTGCTAAAGGCCAACTCTGACCTCCAGACTGAAGAACATGCGTAATCAATGCATAATCTAATGTATAATTTTAATGTATATTTCTTAAAATACCTTAAGTGATTGATATTTAAACATCCTGCTGGTGGCTTGAAGCTAATCCCAGTAATATTAACTTTTCAAATGCACTTTCATTATCCTCAGCTTCCTTTTCCGAAGTACCTTCCTTCAAATGAGAATGATGAATCCATTATTCGCATGCAGTGGCTTTATCAACATTTGGAAGCTTATTTATCTTGTTGTGTATCAGTGACAGCAACAGGGGTTCCCAACCTGGGGTCCTTGGACCCCATTGTTTAAGGGTAAGGGTCCATGGCATAACAAAGGTTGGGAACACTTGGCTTAGAAGGGGTGCATTTTCAAGAACATGTGCTTTAGAAACCTCTTTGGTTTCGGAGAATGTGCAGCTGAACAAACTAGTGCCATTTTCATGAAATTGCAAATGAAATAATGATAAACTTCAGAACAACTTACACCATTTCATCAGCCATTAGTAAACAAGCCTTGCTTGACACCATAGAACAATGCTATTCTATTTTCCATAACTTTTTATATTCATTATCAGCGTCTCCTCTGTTTTCCTGCTTATATTTTTATTTTCCTATGGATTTGGTACCTGGCACAATAATTTATATTTGTATTATTAACTTGTACAACTCTATAGCATTGTTATCTATTAACTATTTATTTATTTATTGAGAGAAGTGCAGAGTAGGCTCTTCAGGTCCTTTGAGCTGCGCTACCCAGTAACCCCCGATTTAACCCTCACATAATCACAGGACAATTTACAATGGCCAATCAACCTACTAACCTCTACATCTTTGGACTGTCAGAGGAAACTCATGTGGTCAAGGGGAGAAAGTACAAATTCATTACAGATTGTAAAGTGTTATGCTAACCACTATGCTACCATGCCACCTCATCACTGATTCGCACCAAGACACTACAGATACCTCAGTAGCTTAAAAGTATGAACATTCAGCTATCAATCACATTTCTGATAATTTTTCAATAATTGCCTCCTTTCAATTTCATTTGATGCTTTCATCAATTTTTTTATAGTTTTTTTTTAGTTTTTGTAACATCTAAATACTGTGCATCTACTTTTTCCCCTAAGCAGACTATGGAAAAACAGGCCATCTCCAACAGGTTCCCTCCACCAAGCACATCTTCACCGCCCCCACTTTCTGCTTTCTTCAGTGATTGCTCCCTCATGATTCCCTTCACCATTCATCCCTTCCCACTGATTCCCCCCGGCACTTATTCCTTGCAAGTGGAGCAAGTGCCACACCTGCCCATGCACTTCCTCCCTCACTACCATTCAGGGCCCCAAGCACACCTTCCAGGTGAGGCAACACTTCACCTGTGAGTCTGTTAGGGTCATTTACTGTGTCTGGAGCTCCTACTGTGGGCTCCTCTATATCGATGAGACCCAGTGTAGATTGGGAGACAGCTTTGCTGAGCACCTACGCTCCATCTGACAGAAGAAACAGGATCTCCTAGTGGTCACCCATTTTAATTCCACTTTCCACTCGGACGTCAATCCATGGCCTCTTCTACTATCGAGATGAGGCCACACTCAGGTTGGAGGCACAACACATATTCCGCCTGGGTAGCCTCCAACCTGATGGCATGAATATTGATTTTTCAAACTTCCCATAATGCCCCCACCTCCCAACTCTCCTTCACCATTCCCCATCCCCTTTTCCCTCTCTCACCTTATCTCATTGCCTGCCCATTGCCTCCTTCTAATACTCCTCCTCCCTTTACTTTCTTCCATGGCATTCTGTCTTCTGCTATTAGATTCTCCCTTCCCCACCTCTGCATCTCTTTCACCAATCAACTTCCCAGCTCTTTAATTCAACCCTCCCCCTCCCAGTTTCATCTGTGTTTCTCTCTCCCCTTCCCCATCTTTTAAATCTACTCCTCATCTTTTTTTCCCTCCAGTCCTGCCAAAGGGTCTCAGCCCAAAATGACGACTACTCTTTTCCACAGATCCCTGGCCTACTGAGTTCATCCTGCATTTTGTGTGTGTTGCTTGGATTTCTAGCACCTGCAAATCTTCTCTTGCTTGTGCATGGAAAAACATAAATTTATTGAACTGTTGAGTCAACAATCTTTCATTTCAGAGAATTCTGATGGCTTCAGACTTGAACAAAAGTGTTGATCTTTAAAAACTAATATCTTATTGTTGTTTTAGAGATTTTTTTTCCTTCTCAAAAGCAAATATGGCTATCCTGAAGAGCAAGCATCCTTAAATTTGCTCATCATCCTATGGTTATTGTATGAATTTTAATGATATTATACGAAGGCGATGTTAACTAAAAATTACTTTGGTGGCTTCAAGTAATAACCTATTTCTTCACAAAAATAAAGAAAATATAAAACGCATGAAATTTGAAATAGATCATGAATCAAAACCGTCAGCAACAGAAAGATAAACTAAAAATAAGTAGTTATCTTTTCAGCAATGACAAGATACAGATACCCTGGAGACCCTGGGGTAGAGGAGAGCATAAATCAATGATTATGCCCTTTCAGCATCATCCATTTTTGATGAAGCAAATCTATGCATCTGTAGAAAAAGCCTGTGGAGATTCAGAATAAGCATAGGAAAACCCTGCCTTCTGTGTTAAGGATGTGAAAATGTCACAGTTAAGATAGGATAACAACATCTGAACAAAATTTTGCTTTCCAGCTGGATTTTGGGACTATGACTGCACCGTGACTAGCCTTGATAAACACTTTGCTTCAATTCAACCACCAAAGAAAAGTCTAATTCTATAAATGGTCTCCATTCAGCATTAGAGAGGCCTGTGAATGTTTGTAAATATCATGTGGACTTAAAATGTAATGATACATTCATGTGTACAAATTAATTCATTTCCATAGGACAGTATGCATTAATGTTAACCAAAATAAAGTATGCATTCTTGTTTATAAACACAAAAAGTCTGCAGGTGTTGGAAATCCAGAGCAACACATACAAAATGCTGGAGGAACTCAGCAGGTCAGGCTGCATCAATGGAAATGAACGAACAGTTGATGTTTTGGGCCAAAACCCTTCATCAGGACTGAGAAAGAAGGGGAAAGATACCAGAATCAGAGGATCAGAGGGATCTTGGGGTCCAAGTCCAAAGAACACCCAAAACTGCTGTGCAGGTTGACTTTGTGGTTAAGAAGGCATACGCTGCATTGGCCTTCATCAGTCATGGGATTGAGTTTAAGAGCCAAGAGGTAATGTTACAGCTATATAGGACTCTGGTCAGACCCCAGTTGGAGTACTGTGCCCAATTCTGGTTACTTCACTACATGAAGGATGTAGAAACCATAGAAAGGGTGCAGAGGAGATTTACAAGGACGTTGCCTGGATTAGGTAGATAGATAGATAGATAGATAGATAGATAGATAGATAGATAGATAGATACTTTATTCATCCCCATGGGGAAATTCAACTTTTTTCCAATGTCCCATACACTTGTTGTAGCAAAACTAATTACATACAATACTTAACTCAGTAAAAAATATGATATGCATCTAAATCACTATCTCAAAAAGCATTAATAATAGCTTTTAAAAAGTTCTTAAGTCCTGGCAGTAGAATTGTAAAGCCTAATGGCATTGGGGAGTATTGACCTCTTCATCCTGTCTGAGGAGCATTGCATCGATAGTAACCTGTCGCTGAAACTGCTTCTCTGTCTCTGGATGGTGCTATGTAGAGGATGTTCAGAGTTATCCATAATTGACCGTAGCCTACTCAGCGCCCTTCGCTCAGCTACCGATGTTAAACTCTCCAGTACTTTGCCCACGACAGAGCCTGCCTTCCTTACCAGCTTATTAAGACGTGAGGCGTCCCTCTTCTTAATGCTTCCTCCCCAACACGCCACCACAAAGAAGAGGGCGCTCTCCACAACTGACCTATAGAACATCTTCAGCATCTCACTACAGATATTGAATGACGCCAACCTTCTTAGGAAGTACAGTCGACTCTGTGCCTTCCTGCACAAGGCATCTGTGTTGGCAGTCCAGTCTAGCTTCTCGTCTAACTGTACTCCCAGATACTTGTAGGTCTTAACCTGCTCCACACATTCTCCATTAATGATCACTGGCTCCATATGAGGCCTAGATCTCCTAAAGTCCACCACCATCTCCTTGGTCTTGGTGATATTGAGACGCAGGTAGTTTGAGTTGCACCATATCACAAAGTCCTGTATCAGTTTCCTATACTCCTCCTCCTGTCCATTCCTGACACACCCCACTATGGCCGTGTCATCAGCAAACTTCTGCACATGGCAGGACTCCGAGTTATATTGGAAGTCTGATGTGTACAGGGTGAACAGGACCGGAGAGAGCACGGTCCCCTGCGGCGCTCCTGTGCTGCTGACCACCGTGTCAGACCTACAGTCTCCCAACCGCACATACTGAGGTCTATCTGTCAAGTAGTCCACTATCCAATCCACCATGTGAGAGTCTACTCCCATCTCCGTTAGTTTGTGTCTTAAGATCTTGGGCTGGATGGTGTTAAAGGCACTAGAGAAGTCAAGGAATGTAATCCTCACAGCACAACTGACCCCCTCTAGGTGAGAGAGTGATTTGTGCAGCAAATACGTGATAGCATCCTCCACTCCCACCTTCTCCTTATACGCAAACTGAAGAGGATCCTGGGCGTGCCTGGTTTGTGGCCTCAGATTCTGTATTATCAGCCGCTCCATGGTCTTCATCACGTGCGACGTCAAGGCAACAGGTCTGAAGTCATTCAACTCCTTTGCATGCCTTATGAGAATAGGTTAAGTGAACTTGGCCTTTTCTCCTTGGAGCGACGGAGGATGAGAGGTGTACAAGATGATGAGAGGCATTGATCGTGTGGATAGTCAGAGGCTTTTTCTGGAGCAGAAATGGCTAGCACAAGAGGGCACAGTTTTAAGGTGCTTGGAAGTATTGGAAGTAGGTACAGAGGAGATGCCAGGAGTAAGTTTTTTTAC
Source organism: Hemitrygon akajei (assembly GCF_048418815.1). NCBI lineage: Eukaryota > Metazoa > Chordata > Chondrichthyes > Myliobatiformes > Dasyatidae > Hemitrygon > Hemitrygon akajei. Next base: position 193,813,937 of record NC_133128.1, read on the forward strand.
ACAGAGAGTGGTGAGTGCATGGAATGGGCTGCTGGCAACGGTGGTAGAGGCGGATACAATAGGGTCTTTGAAGAGACTACTGGACAGGTACATGGAGCTTAGAAAAATAGAGGGCTATGTATAACCTAGATAATTTCTAAAGTAAAGACATGTTCAGCACAGCTTTGTGGGCCAAAGTGCCTGTATTGTGCTGTAGGTTTTCGATGTTCCTAGAATAAAAAGGTTGCTGCAAAAACAACAAATTTCATGGCATATGTCAATGAGATTGAATTTGATTCTGATTCTGATTCTAATTCTAAAACAAGGGAGGGGAATCTTGTATTGAAGCTTTTGGTATTAAAATCAGAATCAGAATTAAGTTTAATCTGCTTGGTAGATGTCATGAAATTTGTTGCTCTTGCAGCAGCAGCACATTGCAATACATAGTAAAATAAATTATAAAGTACATTAAGAAATATACATGTAATTAAATTTTAAAAGTAGTGCTGACAGTGACGTAGAAAGTTAGAATGCTCTCCACAGTACATCTGTAAAAAATGGTGAGAGTCTTTGATGACATACCAAATCTCCTCAAGCTCATAATAAAATATAGCCACTGTACGTTCTCTGTAATGAGTTTGTATGTTCTCCCCGTGACTGCATGGGCTTGCTTTGGGTGTGGGGTTTCCTCTGACAGTCCAAAGATGTAGAGGTTAGTAGGTTGATTGGCCATTGTAAATTGTCCTGTGATTATGTGAGGGTTAAATCGGGGGTTACTGGGTAGCGCAGCTCAAAGGACCTGAAGAGCCTACTCTGCATTTCTCTCAATAAATAAATAAATAGTTAATAGATAACAATGCTATAGAGTTGTACAAGTTAATAATACAAATATAAATTATTGTGCCAGGTACCAAATCCATAGGAAAATAAAAATATAAGCAGGAAAACAGAGGAGACGCTGATAATGAATATAAAAAGTTATGGAAAATAGAATAGCATTGTTCTATGGTGTCAAGCAAGGCTTGTTTACTAATGGCTGATGAAATGGTGTAAGTTGTTCTGAAGTTTATCATTATTTCATTTGCAATTTCATGAAAATGGCACTAGTTTGTTCAGCTGCACATTCTCCGAAACCAAAGAGGTTTCTAAAGCACATGTTCTTGAAGATGCATTCCTTATAAGCCAGGTGTTCCCAACCTTTGTTATGCCATGGACCCTTACCCTTAAACAATGGGGTCCAAGGACCCCAGGTTGGGAACCCCTGTTGCTGTCACTGATACACAACAAGATAAATAAGCTTCCAAAAGCAGACTCAACATTGAGTAGGCCCTAAGCCTCACTTATCAGTTCATCATTTTAGCGGCCATGGAGCACAGCAGCTGAGCTAGTTTTCATCGTCTCAGCACCATGGAGACTGAGTGAAATCAGCTCTCACCTTGTATCCCAACACCTTATTTTTCAGTTTATCTGGGCCGCCATTTAAGTTCATCAAACAATGGAACAGCAAAAACCCCAGCACCCTGGAGAGTGGAGTGAACATTGCAGAGTGTGAGCAAAACCTCAGGTGGGGAGCAAGCGGTTGGGTTGAGACATAACATAGATTGGGAGACCACCTCGCCAAGCATCTTCACTCTGTCTGCCCGAAAAAGTGGGATCTCCCGGTGGCCACCCATTTCAATTCTACTTCCCATTCCCATTCTGACATGTCAGTCCATGGCCTCCTCTACTGGTAACTGCCCCCTCCTTTCGCCATTCTCCTGTTTCCCGCTCTCACCTTATCTCCTTCCAGTTTTTGTCTCCCTTTCCCTGTGAGAAGTCTGAATATATTCAACATATCTATGCCCCTCATGATTTCATATATCTCCATAAACCTTATCAAAAGCCTTACTAAAGTTCATATGGATAACATCCATTGCTCTATCTTCTTATATCCCCTCTTCAAAGAACTATAAAAGGTTTGTCAGACATAATTGACTCTTCCTAATCAGACATTGACTATCCAAGTGAAGATAGATCTTGCCCCACAGAATTCTCTCTAGTAACTTCCCTACAAATGAAGTCAGATTCATTGGCCTGTAGCTCTCTGGATTGTCCTTGCTATCCTTCTTGAACAATGGAACAACTTCAGTCCTTCGGGAACCTCACCAGTGGCTAACGATAAAGCAAATATCTCCACAAGAGCCTCGGAGATTTCTTCTCTGACCTCCCATAAGGTCTGATGGTGGACGTGGTCAGGGATGGGAATTCACCCACCTTAATGTGCTTCAAGTCTGCAAGTATTTCCTCCCTTTCAATTTGCATTTGAGCCAATTCTTCGCTGCCTATTACTCTCAGTGCATGGAGTTTCAGTCAATTTGTGCCTCTTCATTAGAATTCCTTATCAATTTCAGCAGGGAAGCACACTGAGAGACATACCAGCTGTAGTCAGCTAGGAAGCGCAGGACTTTCGCATTGAATGTGCATGTATAGAAGTCATGCAGGTACTTAAGGAAGTTTGTGATGACAACCTGTCACAGCACTGCCCACCTTTTTCAGCAGGACACACCATAATGCTTCAGGATAATGACACTACCAATTCACTGAGGAAGCTTTATTAACAGCACCCCTTTTAAAATCAAACTATAAAAATAAATGGGATCATGTTAAATATTCTTATTTCTTTTTCCAATCTGTCATTATTTCTGTGCCTAATTTAGAGAAAATAGCTTGCAGGAATGATTATGTTTGACAGCGTGTGTGGGAGCTAAATGAACATGCTCAGTTGAAGTGACAAGAATAAACTTCTGAATATGTAATAAAAAGAATGACAAGTTCTTTAAACTGCTTCAGGTCAATAAATATACTGTTTAAACTGACACTATCATTCTGTCAGACTTAATCATTCCATTCCCCCACTGGCAACAATGATGTCATCAACACTTGATTTAAACAAAATATTTAAATAAGATTACCAGGTCTACTTGAACCTGTTTTCACTAAAGCGCTGACTACTCAAGTTCCTCTCATACTCCCACACCACTAATGTTGCAAACTATTTCCCCTTCAAATCTGGAATCATGAACGTGTCTTCAGTATAAAAAAACGTTCACATCATATTGGCAAAATACTCCCTCCTTGCTATGAAAAATTATATTAAAAATTATAAATGCTGGAAGTCTGAAATAAGTACAGAAAATTCTGGAAAAACTGCACAGATTAGGCAGAAATCATAAACACAAGAAACTCTGCTGAAGCAAACCCTCTGTCTTACTACCAAATTCATTTTCCACTCATTAGCTTGCATATATTGGCACCTGTGAAGACTTTGCCAACAATTAACTATACTGAATCTCTCCAAACTGCCCTCATCTATCATAGCCAACCTTCTGTAATGGAATCACATCCAAGTTCTGCACCTCTGGTCTTCAAGTATCTTTCTTGGTCCCCCATGTCTATCTCAGCCATACACCACCATTTAGTGAGGTTAGGTTCTACAGAACAATTGTCATCTCCACGTACCATCATCTCTTCCTGGTTTCTACGGTCCTGAATGGTCTGCAGACTCTTCCTGGCAAATGTTTTGTGAGGAGTCTTTCCTCTGTGGAAATGGTGGGATTCCAATTATCAGAACTTTCAAAGTCACTTTTTTTGTTGTTTTGCTGTTGAATCTACTCTATAAAGTTAAAGTTCAATATGAATTGAGCATATTTCTTTGCATTGAGTAGTACATTCAGTGACCTTCTGAACTCCTTTATCAGAAGATCATAACTGGAATTAGATTTCCAATCTGCTATCTAAATTTAAAACTAGAACTGCAGATCACATTATAAAAGAAGGAATGTACTGAAATCATATTTCTTAGAAAATCATTATAGATAACAAGCTTGTTAGCATAACTGCTAATTTGCATAAGGTGAGTTTCAAACTGAGCAAACTAGAAAATTGAAATGTTAATCTGTAGGAGCCACTGTTCTCTACCTGCATTGTATTTTGTGTTGCGCATTTATTATGTTTATTATGGGGAGTTAGTTGCATGGCTTAGAGTGTGGTAGAAGCAAAGAGTTTAGTTACACATTCATGCTTTGTCTTTTCGGTCAGTCTAGTTTGGGTAGAGCTAAAGAAGTGAGCTAGAGAATGATAGCTATTTTATTGTGCTTAAAATTGCTTATATATGTTTGAATATTCTTGAATACATTTAAGAACGCTTAGCTTAAGTATGTTTGTTACACTAAGACAATTTATTTGGTTATATCGCTAGCTTCAGTTTCATTAGATTTATTGTTTTAAGATTGTTTGATTTGCCAGTGTCTTAATAAAAGATTGAATATATTCTTCAACCTTAGAACTTCATTACTGGATTAGATGGCATGTCATACAGTATCAACTCTCCTGCCCCCATGCATGGTCTCTAAGTGGTTTTGATTTGTTCAAGTATTCACTACAGGAACAATATTAATTCAAATACTAGGCATAACTCTCTGCTTCCCTACAAAAGAATGCCTTTGAATCTTGCAGAAAAGAACCAGCATTGTGTGTTCATGTTTTGGGAGGAGGAAGCTGAACCTTCTGAGTCATGGACAAGGGCATGATCCATCCAGCAGGTTACAGCTTGTATTTTTTATACTAAAACAGTGTGAAATTAGTTTCTGTGCTGCTTACTTCCTGCTCTGCATATGATGGCATTGCAATGGAAACCTTGTTATGGTAGCAGAACATTTGTGAGACCATCCATGATCCATACATACTGTTTATTTTAGATTTTCCAATCAATCATAATAATGTGTCAAGTGTTTAAAGGCACATTACTACCAGATTCTGGAGAGGCCTGCACAGAACTCAGCAGGAGATGGACCAAGCCACACATACTGGATACCCTGCTGGAAGATCCAAGGATATGTCACTCATAATGCTGTCTACTGCTGAGAGGAAGAAGTTACCAGTGAAATAATTAGGAATGTTGACAGGTTTTGAATAATAGGAATGTGATCTTCTGCTCTTAGATTCAGACTTGCATGAAGTTTAATGATCATGTTGGACTAGGAAAAGTGAAAACAATAATCTTTTTGATTTCCTATTTACCCAAAGCATTAATAGCAGAGGGTGTTTACTGTATATAATAAGACTATAAGATATCCGAGCAGAATTAGGCCACTTGACCCATCAAGCCTGTTCTGCCATTTCATCATGGCTGATCCATTTTCCTCTCAACCCTAATTTCCTGCCTTCTCCCCATAACCCTTCTTTGGTCAATCAAGAATCTATCAACCTCTGCCTAAAATATACCCAATGACTTAGCTTCCACAGCTGCCCGTGGCAACGAATTCCCCAGATACGCTGGCTAAAGAAATTCCTCCGCATCTCCGTTCTAAATAAACATTCCTGAATTCTGAGGCTGTGGCTCCTGGTCCTAGACTCTCCCACCATAGGAAACATCATCTCCACATCTACTCTATCTGTGGCTCCTGGTCCTATACTCTCCCACCATAGGAAACATCATCTCCACATCCACTCTATCTGTGGCTCCTGGTCCTATACTCTCCCACCATAGGAAACATCATCTCCACATCCACTCTATCGAGGCCTTTCAACATTTGATAGGTTTCAATGGGATTTCCCCACTCAATCTTCTGAATTCCAGTGTGTCGAGGCCCAGAGCCTTGAATCAGTTCTCATATAGTAAACCTTTCTTTGCACAAGTGAGGACTTACCAGTGCCTTTAAAGACTTCAATATTACATCCTTGAATTTATATTCTAGTCTTCTTGAAATGAATGTTAACATCACATTTGCCTTCCTCACCAACTCAACCTACAAATTAACCTTCAGGAAATCCTGAACAAGGAGTCCTAAGTCCCTTTGCACCTGTGGTGAACTACATATACCTGTCTGGACATGCCCCCCCCCCCCCGCTGACTGCTCCTGTGGCTCCTCCCACAGACCCCTGTATAAAGGCGGTTGGAGGCACTGCCCCTCCCTCAGTCTCCAGGATGTCGTATGGTGATCACTTGCTGCTGACTGCTCTCTTCCAGCAAATAAAAGCCTATATCTCGCCTCACGTCTCCGAGAGTTATTGATGGTGCATCAGCACCAAATGAATTTTCTCTTCATTTGGAAAATAGTCTACACTTCTACCAATTTCTTCTATCAAAGTTCATGGCTGTACACTTCCTGACACTGTATACCATCTGCCACTCCTTTGCCCATTCTCCTACTCTGCCTAAGTACTCTGTAGCCTCCTTGTTTCCTCAACACTACTTGTCTTTCTACCTAGCCTCATATTGTCTGCAGGCTTGTCCACAAAGCTATTAATTCCATCATCCAAATCACTGATATGTAATGAAAAAGAAGCAGTCCCAACACAGACCCTGTGGAACACCACTAGTTACTGGCAGCCAACCAGAAAAGGTTCCCTTTATTCCTACTCTATGTCTCTTGCCAATCAGCCACTGTTCTATCCATGCTAGAATCGTTCCTGTAATACCATGGGCTCTTAACTTGTTAAGCAGCCTTATGTGCGGCATCTTGTCAAAGGCCTTCTGAAAATCCAAATACACACCATCAACCCACTCTCCTTAGTCAATCCTGCTTGTTATTTCTTCAAAGAATTCCAATAGATTTGTCAGGCAAGATTTTCCCCATCAAAAAGCGTGCTTGCATTGAGCTATTTTATCATGTGTCCAGGTACTCCGAAAACTCATCCTTAACAATCAACTCCAACATCTTCCCAACCACTGAGGTCAGACTATCTGGCCTATAGTTTCCCTTCTTCTACGTCTTTCCCTTCTTGAAGAGTGGAGTGAGATTTGCAATTTTCCAGTTCTCCAGAACCATGCCAGAATCTATTGATACTTGAAAGATCATTATTAATGACTTCACAATCTCTTCAACTACTTCTTTCAGAACCCTGGGGTGTATATATTCTGATCCAGGTGATTTACTTTCAGACCTTTCAGTTTCCCAAACACCTTCATCTTAGTACTGGCAATTTCACCCACTTCTGCCCCAGACACTCTTGAATCTCTGACATTCTGCTAGTGTCTTCCACAATGAAGACTGATACAAAACACTGCTGAAGGATTTCAGCCCAAAATGTCAACTGTACTCTTTTCCTAATTACTGCCTGGCCTGCTGAGTTCCTTCAGGATTTTGTGTGTGTTGCTTGGATTTCCAGCATCTGCAGATTTTCCCTTGTTTATGATTGCAAAATACTGATTTAGTTTGTCTGCCATTTCCTTGTTCCCCGTTACTAATTCTCCAGCATCACTTTCCAGCAGTCCGATATCCAGTCTCACCTCTCTTTGCTCTTTATGTAACAGAGGAAATGTCTGGTATCCTCTTTAATGATATTAACTCGCTTACCTCTGTACTTTATCTTTTCCCTTTTTACGACTGTTTAGTCATTTTCTGTTGGTTTTTTATAAAATAAACTTCTCAATACTTTAACTTCCCATTAATTTTTACTCTATTATATGCCTTCACTTCTGCTTTTTTGTTGGCTTTGACTTCCCTTATCAGCCACGGTTTGTCATCTTACCATTAGAAAACAATTTCTTTTTTGGAATATATCTATTCTGTGGCTTCCGAACTGCACACATGAAATCCATCTATTATTGCTCTGCTGTCATCCCTGCTAGTGTCCTCTTCCAATCAATATCAGCCAGCTCCTCTCTCATGCCTCTTCAATTCCCTTTCCTCCACTGCAGTACTCACACATTCAATTGAATTCAAGTTTAATTGTCATTCAACCATACAGGAATACAGCCAAATGAGACAGTATTATTCCAGGGCCAAGGTGCGAAACAGAGTACCAATAGTCACACACAGCACAAAGTACACAGAGCAAGCGCAGAAAGGTATCAGTAAGGTAGAGCCACACAAAAAAACAGTCCAGACCCTGATTCCATGAATGCCACAAAAATCTGCAGTGGATCACAATATGCTTGTGTTCTGCTAAGTGAACACTGGGGGGCAAGTTGGATTCCAGCCTGGATGCCACCCCACACCATCCCTGGTGGAGTGCACTGGCTTCAACACCTCTCTTTTATCAGCTGTAAATAGACACCATGGCTTGAGGCCTAGTTCTTGCTATGACCAAGGACAGTCAACTTCCCCACCTTCCACACCTGCTGTCCACCAATAAATGAGTGAGTTGGACTTGTGACTAAAATGCTGTTAGACTGCACATCATATTCACACATGGACTCCTCCAAAGCCCCTCTCTGAAGCAGGTAGCAATGTGATCTTCACCAAGACCAGCTCACCAATGAGCAGTCTGCTGATTGGGTGGACCTGCAGTATTTTACGTTCTTAATGTCTACTAGGATCTTGCAATCATAAAAATTAAAAAGACACCCCTTGTGAACTCGTAAATGTTGCTGTGATCGAATGCCCCGCCATTTTACCATAAGCTTGAACACCTGACTTCAGCTTCTTCTTCTCAAATTGCAGGGTGAATTCTATCATATTATGATGTTTGACCCCTAAGTATTCCTTTACCTTAAGCTCTCTATTCAATTCTGGTTTATTGCACCACACCCAATCCAGAACAGCTGAGCCCCTAGTGAGCTCAACCATGAGCTGCTCTGAAAAGCCAACTTATACACGTTCTACAAATTCCCACTGCGGATCAGAATCAGAATCAGCTTTATTATCAGCAGGACGTGTCGTGAAATTTGTTAACTTAGCAGCAGCAGTTCAATGCAAGACATAATATAGAAGAAGAAGAAAAAATAATAACATAATAAATAAATCAATCAATCAATTACAGTATATGTATATTGAATAGATTAAAAATCATGCAAAAAACAGAAATAATATATATTTAAAAAGTGAGGTAGTGTTCCAGGATTCAATGTCCATTTAAGAATCGGATGACAGAGGGGAAGAAGCTGTTAAAACCATAGAACCATAGAACACTACAGCACAGAAACAGGCCTTTTGGCCCTTCTTGGTTGTGCCGAGCCATTTTCTGCCTAGTCCCACTGACCTGCACCTAGGCCATATCCCTCCAAACCCCTCTCATCTACCCTCCCATATACCTGTCCAAGTTTTTTTAAATGTCAAAAGTGAGCTTGCATTTACCACTTCATCTGGCAGCTCAATCCACACTCACACCACACTCTGTGTGAAGAAGCCCCCCAATGTTCCCTTTAAACTTTTCCCCCTTTACCCTTAACCCATGATCTCTGGTTTTTTTCTCCCCTAGCCTCAGTGGAAAAAGCCTGCTTGCATTCACTCTCTCTATACCCATCATAATTTTATACACCTCTGTCAAATCCCCCCTCATTCTTCTACGCTCCAGGGAATAAAGTCCTAACCTATTCAACCTTCCTCTGTAACTCAGTTTCTCAAGTCCCAGCAACATCCTTGTAAACCTTCTCTGCACTCTTTCAACCTTATTAATATCCTTCCTGTAATTAGGTGACCAAAACTGCACACAATACTCCAAATTCGGTCTCACCAATGTCTTATACAACCTCACCATTACATTGCAACTCTTATATTCAATACTTTGATTTATAAAGGCCAATGTACCAAAAGCTTTCCTTACGACCCTATCCACCTGTGACGCTACTTTTAGGGAATTATGTATCTGTACTCCCAGATCCCTCTGCTCTACTGCACTCCTCAGTGTCCTACCACTTACCTTGTATGTTCTACCTTGGTTTGACCTTCCGAAGTGCAATACCTCACACTTGCCCACATTAAACTCCATCTGCCATTTTTCAGCCCATTCCTCCAACTGGTCCAAATCCCTCTGCAAGCTTTAAAAACCTTCCTCACTGTCCACTACACCTCCAATCTTTGTATCATCAGCAAATTTGCTAATCCAATTTGCCACATTATCATCCAGATCATTGATCATTCGGAAAAAGAGGGATGTCTACAATAGATACAGGCAGCATGGAGTAAAGGAATTGCTCGAGGAATATAAAGAATGTAAAAGGAATCTTAAGAAAGAGATTAGAAAAGCTAAAAGAAGATACGAGTTTGGTTTGGCAAATAAGGTGGAAGTAAATCCGAAAGATTTCTACAGTTATATTAAAAGCAAGAGGATAGTGAGGGATAAAATTGGTCCCTTAGAGAATCAGCGTGGTCAGCTATGTGTGGAGCCAAGGGAGATGGGAGAGATTTTGAACGATTTCTTCTCTTCGGTATTCACTAAGGAGAAGGATATTGAATTGTGTAAGGTGTGGGAAACAAGTAAGGAAGTTATGGAACCTATGACAATTAAAGAGGTGGAAGTACTGGCGCTTTTAAGAAATTTAAAAGTGGATAAATCTCCAGATCCTGACAGGATATTCCCTAGGACCTTGAGGGAAGTTTGTGTAGAGATAGCAGGAGCTCTGATGGAGATCTTTCAGATGTCATTAGAAACGGGGATTGTGCCGGAGGATTGGCGTATTGCTCATGTGGTTCCATTGTTTAAAAAGGGTTCTAGAAGTAAGCCTGGCAATTATAGACCTGTCAGTTTGACATCAGTGGTGGGTAAATTAATGGAAAATATTCTTAGAGATAGTATTTATAATTATCTGATAGACAGGATCTGATTAGGAGTAGCCAGCATGGATTTGTGCATTGAAGGTCATGTTTGACAAACCTTATTGAATTTTTTGAAGAAGTTACAAGGAATGTTGACGAGGGTAAGGCAGTGGATGCAGTCTATATGGACTTCAGCAAGGCCTTTGACAAAGTTCCACATGGAAGGTTAGTTAAGAAGGTTCAGTCGTTAGGTATTAATGCTGGAGTAATAAAATGGATTCAACAGTGGCTAGATGGGAGATGCCAGAGAGAAGTGGTGGATAATTGTTTATCGGGATGGAGGCCGGTGACTAGCGGGGTGTCTCAGGGATCTGTTTTGGGCCCAATGTTGTTTGTAATATACATAAATGATCTGGATGATGGGGTGGTAAATTGGATTAGTAAGTATGCCGATGATACTAAGGTAGGAGGTGTTATGGATAATGAGGTGGGTTTTCAAAGCTTGCAGGGAGATTTATGCCAGTTAGAAGAATGGGCTGAACGTTGGCAGATGGAGTTTAATGCTGAGAAATGTGAGGTTCTACATTTTGGCAGGAATAATCCAAATAGAACTTACAGGGTAAATGGTAGGGCATTAAGGAATGCAGTGGAACAGAGAGATCTAGGAATAACAGTGCATAGTTCCCTGAAGGTGGAGTCTCAAGTAGATAGGGTGGTGAAGAAGGCTTTTGGAACGCTGGCCTTTATAAATCAGAGCATTGAGTACAGAAGTTGGGATGTAATGTTAAAATTGTACAAGGCATTGGTAAGGCCAAATTTGGAATATTGTGTACAGTTCTGGTCACCGAATTATAGGAAAGATATCAATAAATTAGAGAGAGTGCAGAGACGATTTACTAGGATGTTACCTGGGTTTCAGCACTTAAGTTACAGAGAAAGGTTGAACAAGTTAGGTCTCTATTCATTGGAGCTTAGAAGGTTGAGGGGAGATTTGATCAAGGTATTTAAAATTTTGAGAGGGATAGATAGAGTTGACGTGAATAGGCTGTTTCCATTGACAGTAGGGGAGATTCAAATGAGAGGACATGATTTGAGAGTTAGGGGGCAAAAGTTTAAGGGAAACACGAGGGGGTATTTCTTTACTCAGAGAGTGATGGCTGTGTGGAATGAGCTTCCTTTAGAAGTAGTAGAGGCCAGTTCAGTTGTGTCATTTAAGGTAAAATTGGATAGGTATATGGACAGGAAAGGAGTGGAGGGTTATGGGCTGAGTGCGGGTAGGTGGGACTAGGTGAGATTAAGAGTTCGGCACGGACTAGGAGGGCCGAGATGGCCTGTTTCTGTGCTGTGATTGTTATATGGTTATATGGTTATATAGATGACAAATAACAATGGACACAGCACTAATCCCTGTGGCACACCACTAGTCACAGGCCTCCACTCAGAGTAGCAATCCTCCACTACCATTCTCTGGCTTCTTCCATTTAGCCAATGTCTAATCCAATTTACTACATTTCCATGTATACCTAGTGACTGAATCTTCCTAACTAACCTCCCATGCAGGACCTTGTCAAAGGCCTTACTGAAGTCCATGTATACAACATCCACTGCCGTCCCTTCATCCACTTTCCTGGTAACTTCCTCGAAAAACTCTAATAGATTGATTAAACATGACCTACCACACACAAAGCCATGCTGACTATTTCTAATAAGTCCCTGTCTATCCAAAAACTTGTAGATCCTATCTCTTAGTATTCCTTCCAATAATTTACCTACTACCGATGTCAAACTTACCAGCCTATAATTTCCCGGCTTACTTTTTGAGCCATTTTTTAAACAATGGAACTACATGAGTTAACTGGACTCTCTGACGGTGGTGTCTGAAAAGAGGATGCTGTCCAAGTTGCATGCCACCTTGGACAATGACTCCCATCCACTCCATAATGTACTGGGTAGGCACAGGAGTACATTAAGCCAGAGACTCATTCCACCGAGATGTAACACTGAGCGTCATAGGAAGTCATTCCTACCTGTGGCCATCAAACTTTACAACTCCTCCCTCAGAGTATCAGACACCCTGAGCCAATAGGCTGGTCCTGGACTTATTTCCACTTGGCATGATTAACTTATTATTATTTAATTATTTATGGTTTTATATTGCTATATTTCTTCACCTTCTTGGTTGGTGCAGCTGTAATGAAAACCAATTTCCCTCAGGATCAATAAAGTATGTCTGTCTGTCTGTTAAAGAAAAATGACCTCTCTGCGATGCCTTCAGTCTTCCACTCTCAGCCTCTTTCTTCGATTGAAAAGGAATCCTCAATCCTGTTCCTGAATCGCTGAGTGTGTATCTTCTGGCTTCTGTACCTCCTACCTGATGGCAACAGTGAGAAAAGGGCATGCCCTGGGTGCTGGAGGTTCTCAATAATGGACGCTGCCTTTCTGAGACATCGCTCTTTGAAGATGTACTGGGTACTTGGTAGGCTAGTACCCAAGATGGAGCTGACTAGATTTACAACCCTCTGCAGCTTCTTTCAGTCCTCTGCAGCAGCCCCACCCCCCATACCAGACAGTGATGCAGCCTGTCAGAATGCTCTTCAAGGTACATCTACAGAAGTTTTTGAGTGTATTTGTTAACATATCCAATCTCTTCAAACTCCTAATGAAGTATAGCTGTTGTCTTGCCTTCTTTCTAACTGCATCGATATGTTGGGACTAGGTTAGGTCCTCAGAGATCTTGACACCCAGGAACTTGAAGCTGCTCACTCTCTCCAGCACCAACCTAATTTTCCCAATCTTCTTGTATATTGAAATCCCCCATGACTATTGTAATATTTCTCTTTTGGCATGCATCTTCTATCTCCCATTGTAATTTGCAGATCACATCTTTTCCACTCTTTGGAGGTCTATTAAAAACTCCCATCAGAGTCTTTTTACCCTTACAGCTTCTCAGCTCAACCCACAAGGATTCTACACCTTCTGATCATATGTCACCTCTTTCTAATGATATGAGTTCATTTTTTACCAATACAATCAGCCTATCTCTTTTGCTTACTGAAGTATCTTTTCAATGCAACTCATTTCCTTGGGTGTTAAACTCCCAGCTGTAATATTCTTTCAGCCATGATACAGTGATGCTCACAATGACATACATGCCAATTTGTAAACGTGCTACAAGTTAATTTGCCTTATTCCATATATTGCATGCACTAAAATGTAATACCTTGAATCCTTTACAATTTTGTCCCCCTTTTGACATCCCACTGACAGTAATTTTGCCCTATCACTGCCTCTGTTTGGAAACCAACTACTTCATCCTCAGCACTATCACTCTAGTTCCCATCCCCCTGCCAAATTAGTTTAAACAGTACCCAACAGCTCGAGCAAATCTGCCCACAAAGATATTGATCATCTTTGGGTTCAGGTCTAATCTGTCCCTTTTGCGCAGGGCATACCTTCTGCAGAAGAAAACCCAAAGATCAAGAGATCTGAGCCCCTGTTCCTCAGCTATGCATTTATCTGCCAGGTGCTCCTATCCTTAACCTCACTCATGCATGCACAGGGAGCATTCCTGGAGGGCCTGCTTTTGAGCTATCTATCAAGCTCCCTGAATTCTCTCCTCAGGACCCCTCAGCTTTTCTACCTATGTAATTGAGGCCAATATGTACAAAGACTTAAGGCCACTTATCCTCCCTCTTTAGAATGCCGTAGACCCAACCCAGGACATCCCTGAACATGGCACGTGGGAGGCAACATACTGTCTGTGTAGCACTATCATGCCCACAGAACCTCATCTCTGTTCCTCTAACTAAGAAACCCCCTGTCACTACCGCAGTCCTCTTCACCCTTCTGTTCTTCGGAGTCACAGAAGACAGTAGCAGAGACCCAGTCGCAGTGGCTTCCCTCAGATAGGTCATCACTCTCAACAGTATGCTAAACAGAATCCTTACTATTCACGGGAGCTCATTAAAATAAGATCAAAATGAATAGATTGACTAAACGCCAATGAAAAACTAATCTGAAAAATTCTAAGAGACAGCATTCAGAGATACAGGTTAATCCACACTTATTAAGTAAATGTTGTTTCTGGTTAGTTTTTGAAATGGATTTAATGAAGACTGCATTGGTTTCAGCAAGGTGTTTGATGTCAACCCAAATGGGAAAAAAAACACTAGAACAAGTGTCAAATTGGATAAATGTGTGGCTGATTACCAGAAACAAAAGGAGGGGATTAACATGATTTTATTGCAATTGAAATCCTATTCGGTGTGCAGTCTGGGGTTGAGCGCCAGGTTCATCGCACTTTGTAACATAGAACAATCATTTGAGCTTTGAGCTTAGATGAGAATGAAGTGACTGTAAAGTCACCCAGATCCATCATGGACACTAGGCTCTCCAACATCAAACTCAGCCAGATCCATCATGGACACTAGACTCTCCAACATCAAACTCAGCCAGATCCATCATGGACACTAGGCTCTCCAACATCAAACTCAGCTAGATCCATCATGGACACTAGACTCTCCAACATCAAACTCAGCCAGATCCATCATGGACACTAGGCTCCCCAGCATCAAACTCAGCTAGATCCATCATGGACACTAGACTCTCCAACATCAAACTCAGCCAGATCCATCATGGACACTAGACTCTCCAACATCAAACTCA
Organism: Hemitrygon akajei; assembly: GCF_048418815.1. Lineage (NCBI taxonomy): Eukaryota > Metazoa > Chordata > Chondrichthyes > Myliobatiformes > Dasyatidae > Hemitrygon > Hemitrygon akajei. The sequence continues at coordinate 193,829,041 of NC_133128.1, forward strand.
GCCAGATCCATCATGGACACTAGGCTCCCCAGCATCAAACTCACCCAGATCCATCATGGACACTAGGCTCTCCAACATCAAACTCAGCCAGATCCATCATGGACACTAGGCTCTCCAACATCAAACTCAGCCAGATCCATCATGGACACTAGGCTCTCCAACATTAAACTCAGCCAGATCCATCATGGACACTAGGCTCCCCAGCATCAAACTCAGCCAGATCCATCATGGACACTAGGCTCTCCAACATCAAACTCAGCCAGATCCATCATGGACACTAGACTCTCCAACATCAAACTCAGCCAGATCCATCATGGACACTAGGCTCTCCAACATCAAACTCAGCCAGATCCATCATGGACACTAGGCTCTCCAACATCAAACTCAGCCAGATCCATCATGGACACTAGGCTCCCCAGCATCAAACTCAGCCAGATCCATCATGGACACTAGGCCTCTCAGCACAAACTCAGCCAACTTAAATATAAGACCATAAGACCATTAGATATTGGAGCAGGTTTAAGATATTTGGTTCATCGAGTCTGTTCCATCATTTCATCATACCTAATCTATTTTTCATCTCAGACCCAGTCCCTTGCCTTCCTCGCCCCCGTATCCCTTCATGCTGTGACCAATCAAGGATCTATTAAACTCTGCCTTAAATATACATATATACTTGACCTCTGTAGCTGCCTGCGGCAACAAATTCCACTGAGTCACCACTCACTCTCTCAAGAGATTCCTCTTAATTTCTGTTTCAAAAGGACACCCCTCTATATTGAGGCTGTGCCCTCTCGTCTTATATGCCTTCACCATAGGAAATACCCTGTTCACTGTATCAAGGACTTTCAGCATTTGATCGATTCAATTAGGTCACCCCTCCTTCTTAATTCCATTGGACAGGCCCAGAGCCATCAAATGACTCTTCATATGACTCATGGAATCATTTTCGCGAACCTCTTTTGTACCCTCTCTAGTTTCAGCACATCCTTTCAAAAATAAGGGACCCAAAACTGCTCACTATACTCTAAGTGAAGTCTCACCAGTACTTTTTAAAGTCTCAACATTACATCCTTGCTTTTTATGTTCTAATCCTTTTGAAATGAATGCTAACATTGTATTTGCTTTCCTCACCACAGGTGAACCTGAAAATTAACCTTTAGGGAACCCAGCATAAGGACTTCCAAATTCCCTTGTGCCTCAGATTTTGGTACTTTTTTCTTCATTTAGAAAATAGTCAACACTTTCATTTCTTCCACCGAAGTGCATGACCATACACTTCCCGACACTATAGTCCATCTCTCACTTCTTTGCTCATTCTCCTAATCTGTCTGTCTGTAGCCTCTCCAATTTGTCAAAACTACCTGCCCCTCCACCTATCTTTGTATTGTCTGTAAACTTTGCCACAAAGCCACCAATACCATCATCCAAATCATTGACATGTAAGGTGAAAAGAATTGGTTCCAAAACTGACCGCTGAGGAACACCACTAGTCACTGGCAGCCAGACAGAAAAGGTTCCCTTTATTCCCACTCTTTGCCTTCTGCCAATCAGCCACTGGTTTATACATGCTGGAATCTTTCGTGTAATACCATGGGTTCATAGCTTGCTAAGTAGCCTCAAGTGTGGCATTTAATCAAAGGCCTTCTCAAAATCCAAGTACACAATATCAACAAATTCTCCTTTGTCTATCCTACTTGTTATTCCTTCAAAGATATGTTGGCAAAATTTTCCTTTGAGGAAACCATACTGACTATGGCTTATTTAATCATGTGCCTCCAAATACCCTGAAACTACATCCTTAAAAATTGATTCCAACATCTTCCCAACCACTGAGGTCAGACTAACTGGCCTAAAATTTCCTTTCTTTTGACTCTCTACCTTCTTGAAGAGTGGGGTGACAGTTGCAATTTTTCAGTATTCTGTAACCATTCCAAACTAGTGATTCTTGAAAGATCATTGCTAATGCCTCCACAATATCTTCAACCACCTGGTTCTGAACCCTGGGGAGTGAACCATTGAGCCAAGTGACTTATCTACTTCCAGAACTTTCAGTTTCCTAAGAACCTTCTGTAGTTATGGTAACTTCACACACTTCATGACCCCTGCCACCTGGAACTTCCACCATACTGCTAGTGTCTTCGACAGTGAGTACACAGCAAAATACTTATTCAGTTCATCTGCCATTTTTGTCACTCATTATTACCTCTCCGGTATTGTTTTCTAGCGGTCCAATAACAATTCTCACTTCTCTTTCACAATTTAAGAATCTGAAGAAACTCCTCGTTTATCCTCATTAATATTACTGGCTAGCTTACTTTTGTATTACACCTTTACCTTCTTAGTGACTTTTTTAAGTCGTCTTCTGTTGGTATTTAAAAGCTTCCCAATCCTCTAACTTCTCCCTAAGTTTTGCTCTATTATATGCCCTCTCTTTGACTTTTATGTTGGCTTTGACTTCCCTTATTAGCCATGGTTGTGTCATCTTGTCTTTAGAATACTTCTTCATCTTTAGGATGTATATATCCTGTGCCTTCTGAATTGCTTCCAGAAATTCCAGCCATTGCTGCTCTGATGTCATCACAGCCAGTGTTCTCTTCAATTCAGTTCTGGCCCACTCATCTCCTATGCCTCTGTAAAATTTCCTTTAACCCACTGTAATACTGATGCAAACACGAGGAAATCTGCAGATGCTGGAAATTCAAACAACACACACAAAATGCTGGTGGAACACAGCAGGCCAGGCAGCATCTATAGGGAGAAGCACTGTCGACATTTCGGGATGAGACCCTTCGTCAGGACTAACTGAAAGGAAAGATAGTAAGAGATTTGAAAGTAGTGGGGGGAGGGGGAAATGCAAAATGATAGGAGAAGACCGGAGGGGATGTGATGAAGCTAAGAGCTGGAAAGGTGATTGGTGAAAGTGATACAGAGCTGGAGAAGGGAAAGGATCATGGGATGGGAGGCCTCGGGAGAAAGAAAGGGGGGAGGGGGAAGCACCAGAGGGAGATGGAGAACAGGCAAACAACTAAATATGTCAGGGATGGGGTAAGAAGGGGAGGAGGGGCATTAACAGAAGTTAGAGAAGTCAATGTTCATGCCATCAGGTTGGAGGCTACCCAGCCGGTATATAAGGTGTTGTTCCTCCAACCTGAGTTTGGATTCATTTTGACAGTAGATGAGGCCATGGATAGACATATCAGAATGGGAATGGGGTGTGGAATTAAAATGTGTGGCCACTGGGAGATCCTGCTTTCTCTGGCAGTTGATGAAAGGCCTTTTTGTTGGCTTTGTGGAACAGTCCATTTTCCAAGTCTATATGGGTATCTGTTCCCCTCTTTTCCTTCGCTACATCGATGACTGCATTAGTGTTGCCTCCTGCACACATGCCAAGCTCATTGACTTCATTAACTTTGCCTTCAACTTTCACCCTGCCCTCAAATTTACCTGGTCCATTTCCGACACCTGCCTCCCCTTTCTTGATCTTTAGGTCTCCATCTCTGGAGACGGCTTATCTACTAATATCTACTATAAGCCTACAGACTCTCACAGCTACCTGGACTATTCCTCTTCCCACCTTGTCTCTTGCAAAAATGCTAGCCCCTTCTCACAATTCCTCCATCTCCACCGCATCTGCTCTCAGGATGAGGCTTTTCATTCTAGGATGAAGGAGATGTCTTCCTGTTTTAAATAAAGGGGCTTCCCTTCTTCCACCATCAACTCTGCTCTCAAACACATCTCTGCCATTTCCCACACATCTGCCCTCACCCCATCCGCCCGCCACCCCACTCGGGATAGGGTTCCCCTTGTCCTCACCTACCACCCACCAGCCTCCGGGTCCAACGTATAATTCTCCATAACTTCCGCCACCTCCAACGGGATCCCACTACCAATCACATCTCCCCCCCCCCCTTTCGGCTTTCCACAGGGATCGCTCCCTACGCGACTCCCTTGTCCACTCGTCATCCCCCCCATCCCTCCCCACCGATCTCCCTCCTGGCACTTATCCTTGTAAATGGAACAAGTGCTACACCTGCCCTTACACTTCCTCCCTCACCACCAATCAGGGCCCCAGACAGTCGTTCCAGGTGAGGCGACACTTCTGCTGTGAGTAGGTTGGTGTGGTATACTGCGTCCGGTGCTCCTGGTGTGGCCTTTTATATATTGGTGAGACCCGACGCAGACTGGGAGACCGTTTCACTGAACACCTACGCTCGGTCCGCCAGAGAAAGCAGGATCTCCTAGTGGCCACACATTTTAATTCCACGTCCCATTCGCATTCTGATATGTCTATTCATGGCCTCCTCTACTGTCAAAATGAATCCAAACAGGTTGGAGGAACAACACCTTATATACCGGCTGGGTAGCCTCCAACCTGATGGCATGAACATTGACTTCTCTAACTTCCGTTAATACCCCTTCTCCCCTTCTTACCCTATCCCTGACATATTTAGTTGTTTGTTTGTTCTCCATCTCCCTCTGGTGCTTTCCCCTCCCCCTCTTTCTTTCTCCTGAGGCCTGCCGTCCCATGATCCTTTCCCTTCTCCAGCTCTGTATCACTTTCGCCAATCACCTTTCCAGCTCTTAGCTTCATCACACTCCCTCCGGTCTTCTCCTATCATTTCACATTTCCTCCTCCCCTTCCTACTTTCAAATCTCTTACTATCTTTCCTTTCAGTTAGTCCTGATGAAGGGTCTCATCCCGAAACGTTGACAGTGCTTCTCCCTGTAGATGCTGCCTGGCCTGCTGTGTTCCACCAGCATTTTGTGTGTGTTGTTTGTAATACTGATGCATCTGACTTTAGCTTCTCTTTTTCAAATTTCAGTGTGAATTTGATCATATTATGATCATTTTTCCCTAAGGGTTCTTTTTCCTTAAGTTCTCTAATCAATTTCATTTTATTGCACAACACTCAACCCAAAATTGCAGATCCCCTATTGGGCTCAACCATGGGGTGCTCTGAAAACCCATCTTGTAGGCATTCTAGAAGTGACTCCTCTTGGAATCCCACACCAAACTGATTTTCCCAATCTACATCCATATTAAAATCCCCTATGACTATTGTACCATTGCCCTTTTGACAAGCATGTTCTATTTTCCATTGTAACTTGTAGACCACATCCCTACTACTTTTTGGCCATCTGTTTATAAGTCCCATAAGGGCCTTTTTACTCTTGTAGCTCCTCCGCTCTATCCACAATGATTCAACACCTTCCAACCCTATGTCACCTCTTTCTAATGATTTAATTTCATTTTTTATCAATAGAGCAACACCACCCCCTCTGCCTTCCTGCCTGTTCTTTTGATATAATGGGTATCCTGGGACAGTAGACTCCCAGCTACAATTTTGTTTCCACCATGATTCAGTGATGCCTGCAAGATCGTTCATGCCAATCTGTAACTGTACTACAAATTCATTGACCTTATTCTGTATACTACGCACATTCAAATTTAACACCTTGAGTTCTATAGTCACCTTTTTTGATCTTCTATTGCAACTCATAATGTTGACTGATATTTTGCCCTATCATGAGCCTCTCCTTGCTAAGAGTCTCACTACACATTGCCTCTGGTAGTAAACCAGCTACCTCATCTTCCACACTATCACTCTGGTCCCCATCCCCCTGCCAAATTAGTTTAAGCACACCCAAACAACTCAAGCCAATTTGCCCGGAAGGATATTGGACCACCTCAGGTTCATGTATAGCCCATCCCTTTTGTATAGGTCACACCTTCCCGGGGAGAGATCCATAAATCTGAACCCCTGCCCCTTGTACCAGTTCCTCAGCCACACATTTACCTGCCAAATCATCCTATTCTTGCCCTCACTGGTATGTGGCACAGGCAGCAATCCAGAGATTATTACTATGGAGGTACTGTTTCTCAACTTTCTACCCAGCTCCCTAAAATCTGTCTTCAGCACTTCCTCCCTTTGTCAACCAATGTCTTTGATGCCACTATGTACCAAGACTGCTCACCCTTGCCCTTGAGAATGCTTTGGACACAATCTGAGACATCCATGACCCTGGGACCAGGGAGGCAACTTACCATCCGGGTGTCTCTGTGGATCCCACAGAATCTCCTCTCTGTTCCTCTGACTAGGGAATCTCCTGTCCACACTGCAGTCCTCCTCACCTCTCTGCTCTTCGGAGCCACAGCACCAGACTCAATGCAAGAATCTCGGTCACTGTGGCTTCGCCACTGGTAGGCCATCTCCCTCAAAAGTATCTGAAGTTGTATACTTATTATTGAGGGGAACGGCCACAGGTGTACTCTGCACTGCCTGTGCATTTCCCCTCATTCTCCTGACAGTCACCTGTCTCCTGAAATCTAGTGGTAACTACCTCCCTGTAGCTGCTCTCTATCGTCTATCAGCATCAGCTCAGTGTTGTTGTCTATCAGCAACACTGAGCGTCGTAGGAAGTCATTCCTGCCTGTGGCTATCAAACTTTACAACTCCTCCCTCGGAGTGTCAGACACCCTGAGCCAAAAGGCTGGTCCTGGACGTATTTCCACTTGGAATAATTTACTTATTATTATTTAATGATTTATGATTTTATATTGCTATATTTCTACGCTATTCTTGGTTGGTGCAAATGTAATGAAACCCAATTTCCCTCGGGATCAATAATGTCTGTCTGTCTGTCTATCTCCTCATTCTCCCGTATGATTCGAAGGTCATCGAGCTGCAGCTCTAGTTTCTTAACACATTCTCTGAGGAGCTGCAGCTCAGTGCACCTGGTGCAGATGTGTTTATCTGGGATACTGGATGTCTCCCAGACTTCCCACATCCCACACAGAGTACAAACACAGTCCTTGGAGCCATTCTCACTAAACTACTATGCCCTAACAGATGAGGAATGAACAAATAAGAAAAGACAGAATAACTTACAAGGCAATCTATCTCAGTCAAACCTGAAGAGCCAAAGCCTCTCTTAAGATTGGCACACTCAGCAGAGCTACCAGGTCTTGATGTTTCAATCCCAATGATAAAGTCGGCACTCTCGATGTTGGCAGTGGCTTGGAGTGGTAACGAGGAGGGTAGCTACGTCATTGGGGTCATCAGGTGGGCACCCTCCTTCTTTGACATTTCGTTGATAAGCCCATGACGTCTCCAGAGGGCTTAATGGTGCTACCTCACGTCCCAGATACACCCCCTCAGTTCCATACCCTCCTCTCTTCATCTTGTAGCCCAGTTGTTGTCTTTCCTTTTAATCCAAATCCAATTGCTGCTTTCCTGTGCTGCATTTGACAAGGACTTGATTGCTTGTTGGAGGGAGACACCCCTCACCCCCACCTTCTTCAATAGACTGGTCGTAGATGTAGCAACAAATCCCCTGCATCCCACTTCTACAGGGAAAATCTTGGTCTTCCAGCCATTCTGAGCAGCTTCAGTTGCCAGTTCAGAGTACTTGGTCTTTTTCCTCTCATAAGCTTCTTCAACGCCATCTTCCCATGGTACTGTCAATTCTACAACGTATTCCAGCTTGGCTGTTGTGAACCACAGGACTATGCCTGGCCAGAGTGTTGTAGCCGCAATGTCTGGGGGAAACACAAGCTTTTTCTCCAAGGCCACGTCCATTTTCCAATCCTGAGCAACATGCGTTATGTTCTTTGATGTTACTTGGTGCTCTGGAGGTTTGCTTGCTGGTACAAATCGTGTAATGTGGAAAGGATGGTTGCTCTGCTTTCACTTGAATTATTCTTATTGGCCCATTCTAAAATTCCTGCTTACTGATTGGTCACTCCTCAATTTAGAAAAACTGCCATGAAACTCTGCCTTCAAAATCCTGATCACTGCCCTGATAAAAAAGTAGCTCTTCTCTCACACCCCTGGTGTGGATTGTCCAACAGGCCCCCCAATCACTGAGGGCACCTTAAAAAAATGATGTCCAAAAAGATGGTATCCATCATTAAAAACCTCCACACCTTGAACATGTCCTCTCCTCGTTGCATGTGTGTCCTCAGGGTCCTGATGGTAGCATTAAGGATGAGGCACAGAAGCCTGAAGACACACTCTCAATGTTTCAGAAATGTCTTCTTCCCATCTGTCATCAGATTTCTGAAAGGACAATGAACCCATGAATGCTGCCTGACTCTTTTTAGCTCTCATTATGCACTAGTTATTTAAATTATTTTTATATATTTTCTACTGTAATTTATAGTTTTTTAAAAATTATTATATGTTGCAATGTGCTGTTGCTGCTAAGCAAAATATTTCACAAAATATACCAATGAGATCAAACCTGATTCTGGTCCTGATACTGAAGCTTTTGTGTCATAATTGGCTGCGCTGTTGACAGTGTGGAAGAATGTTTTAAACTGTAGAAAGGTACACATACAGCAATGAGGTGAGCACAGAAGAAGAAAGTGGAATTCAGTCTGAAGAGGTGTGAGATATTGAAGGTTGAAATGTCAAACAAGGCAACGTAGTTGATTATAAATGGATACATATTGAGAAGAAACCCAAAGAGAGTAGTAAAGGTAAATAAGATGATTAGGAAGTTATTTCTTCTATCGGTCAACACCACAATTACACAGGTGGTGGGCTGGAGGTGTAAGGTGCTCCTTTCCTCTGCTAGCCTGCAGATTACCCTTGAAAAAGGTGCAGCACCTGTTAGCCTCCCCCCCCCCCCAACCAATCAGGGCCATGTGAAGCCATGGCACCAGGTGGTGGATGGTTGCATGAGCAGCTGGTGCAGATCACTAATCCTAGTTATATGACCATTGACGCCAGGCAGACAATCTCTGAAGAGTATTGATAATGGCTGGAGTCACCCATCTTGTAAAGACACTGCCCAGAAGAAGGCAATGGCAAACCACTTCTGTAGAAAAATTTGCCAAGAACAATCATGGTCAAAGATTGTGATCACCCACGTCATATGACATGGCACATAATGATGATGATGACCACTATTACAAAAGCAAAGAGGTGGCACTAGAACTTAATAAAACACAGCTCAGGAACCTATGCATAGTACTGTCACTATACTGCAGAAATAAGTAGGATGTGGAAGAATTGCACACATTATTAGGAAGTCTACAATTTTTTTCTTGCATTTTTAATATACAGTAATGAACGGCTCCAGATTCATGGCCATCTTAGTCAATACAATCAAATTTTGGCTTTCAATGTAATATACCTAGAACATTCTATTACTTTTCAGGCTAAATAATATCCCTTTCTTGCTTAATATGACATATTATTCTGTAGACATCTGCGTGCTTGACAGCCTGAAGCAAATTGTAATGTACTGCTGCAGCAGGATTCTGCTCAGCTGGTACAGGCCAAATCACCTACTGGTACTCATTGACTGTGCGATTATTTCAAGCAAGTTGACCAATTTTAAACATATGTTGCTCCATGTTTTTAAGTCCTTATTTGAATCTGAATTATCCCCTAATTTTCTAAAATTACCTTCCTTCTTTTCCGTGAACAAAGGACCAGGTGAGGATGTTGGAAGTGTGTTTGTGTGTGTGTGGCTTTGTGTGCACATAGATGTCGCTCGGTTAGTTTCAATGCCAGACCGGCTGCAGAACCGTAAACTGACGTCTGTTCTGCAGGTTGGTACTGAGTAGAAGGGCAGATTTGAGTTAGGGTACGTGGAAGAATGTGAAAGTCGAATGTTGCAGTATTGTAACTATTATATTTCACTGACACCGAAGGTTTTCCCAGCAGGTTCATATCTGCTGACGACCAGAGCCTTAGGCACCAATTCTGCTAGCAAGAAAGTCTACATTACAAGGAAACTGATGGGACATCTAATGACTGATGTTTCTGGGGGAGTCATGTGTTAGAAATCATGGTGAGGTATGCTGACTATAGTATAGGGGTGAGCTGATCATGTGTAAAGGCAAACGGACCTCATGTTACATGTAGCAAATGTGTAGGGGCTCTAATAGTGTCGCTCAGTTAGTCATTGGGAATTGGGGTGCTATTGCCCAGGGACATTTCTGATTGTGAACTGAGGGATATTCACCAGTGTTGGGGGCTGTGATGGTGGTCAGGAAATGAGTCTACTGTAAGAGGACAGGGGCTGGAGTTGATGGCTTCTGAAGTTATTTTACTGACAGCTACTGGGTCTTCAAGAGGCAACTACCCATTCCAGATGGTACAGAGTGCAGTAGACACCTGTCCCTGTGAAAACTGAGGTGAGGCTGACACATACAGATTTACAGTTAAATTACATCAATAATGATACCTCTTTCTGCATGCCCAGTGAGATCCTTGTGGAAACAGAATAAGATTTATCAAAGATATTAAATTAAAGATGTAGAAGAAATGAGGTTTGGGCAATTTGAACAAATAACAACTACCTGGATTTTCTAAAGATGTTGCACACCACACTGTCATGTGCTCCGAATGAAGTCACAGTTGAAATTCCCTGGTTTCCTTGGCTACATATGTCTAGTGAAGACAACCTCCGTCCCTGCCAAACTCGTGAGAGTGAGGTGCTCTCCCACCCCAAACCCCTGTTTGTGTGGACGCTGTGTGATTTGCTACCCTGTTACAAATTGGTGCCATGAAATGAGAGACAGTACACCGCATACAATTAAAAGATTATATTTATGAATCATAATTTGACTAAAGGGTTAGTAGAGAAAAGAACAAAAAAGAAAACAGCCCATTTTAATTAAACAGTTAAATGTGCACAAGTTGGAGCTCAATGTTTCTCCATAGTCACCAATCCTCAATCAATCTCACCCTTGGCTTCGTCAAATCTGGGTCCTGCTCCAAGTCAAATCCTATGCCGTCTTCTCTTCTGCATCTTCCATCTTCACCTCCTCTCTAACAAAAGCCCCAAGCCCAGCCTTAGTGTCGCTCACCAATGAAACCTCCGCTGAATCCCACCATCCTAATTGGATGGCACACATTTCTCCTCATCCTCGATAACCCAAACAAGCTGAAAACAGAACAGACTGTTCTTACAGAACTGCTAAATAAAATACATACAGCATAATGGTAAAAATATGCGCCAGGGCATTACACCGCGTTTCCTGAGAGTCATTGTATATTGTAGCACAGAAGTAATCCCTTTGACCCAGCTAGTGCATGCCAGACTATTAATCTGTCTACTCCCATTGACCTGCACCCGGACCATAGCCCTCCATATCCTTCCCATCCACATACCTATCCAACATTTTCTTAAATGTTGAATTTGAACCCACATCCACCGTCTCCTCGGGCAGCTCATTCCACACTCTCACCACCCTCTGAGTGAATAAGGTCCCCCCCTTCACCCTTAAGCCATGATCGCTAGTTCTAGTCTCACCCAACTTGGGTGAAAAAAGCCTGCTTGCATTCACCTTATCTATACCCCTCATAATTTTGAATACCTTTATTAAATCTCTCCTCATTCTCCTAATTTCTAGGGAATAAAGTCCTGACCTATTCAACTTCCAAGATCAAAATCATAATCAGGTTTCATGTCACTGGCTTATGTCAATAGATAGATAGATAGATAGATAGATAGATAGATAGATAGATAGATACTTTATTCATCCCCATGGGGAAATTCAACTTTTTTTCCAATGTCCCATACAGTTGTTGTAGCAAAACTAATTACATACAATACTTAACTCAGTAAAAAAAAAATATGATATGCATCTAAATCACCATCTCAAAAAGCATTAATAATAGCTTTTAAAAAGTTCTTAAGTCCTGGCGGTAGAATTGTAAAGCCTAATGGCATTGGGGAGTATTGACCTCTTCATCCTGTCTGAGGAGCATTGCATCGATAGTAACCTGTCACTGAAACTGCTTCTCTGTCTCTGGATGGTGCTATGTAGAGGATGTTCAGAGTTATCCATAATTGACCGTAGCCTACTCAGCACCCTTCGCTCAGCTACCGATGTTAAACTCTCCAGTACTTTGCCCACGACAGAGCCCGCCTTCCTTACCAGCTTATTAAGACGTGAGGCGTCCCTCTTCTTAATGCTTCCTCCCCAACACGCCACCACAAAGAAGAGGGCGCTCTCCACAACTGACCTATAGAACATCTTCAGCATCTCACTACAGACATTGAATGACGCCAACCTTCTTAGGAAGTACATTCGACTCTGTGCCTTCCTGCACAAGGCATCTGTGTTGGCAGTCCAGTCAAGCTTCTCGTCTAACTGTACTCCCAGATACTTGTAGGTCTTAACCTGCTCCACACGTTCTCCATTAATGATCACTGGCTCCATATGGGGCCTAGATCTTCTAAAGTCCACCACCATCTCCTTGGTCTTGGTGATATTGAGACGCAGGTAGTTTGAGTTGCACCATATCACAAAGTCCTGTATCAGTTTCCTATACTCCTCCTCCTGTCCATTCCTGACACACCCCACTATGGCCGTGTCATCAGCGAACTTCTGCACATGGCAGGACTCTGAGTTATATTGGAAGTCTGATGTGTACAGGGTGAACAGGACCGGAGAGAGTACGGTTCCCTGCGGCGCCCCTGTGCTGCTGACTACCGTGTCAGACCTACAGTCTCCCAACCGCACATACTGAGGTCTATCTGTCAAGTAGTCCACTATCCAATCCACCATGTGAGAGTCTACTCCCATCTCCGTTAGTTTGTGCCTTAAGATCTTGGGCTGGATGGTGTTAAAGGCACTAGAGAAGTCAAGGAATGTAATCCTCACAGCACAACTGACCCCCTCTAGGTGAGAGAGTGATTTGTGCAGCAAATACGTGATAGCATCCTCCACTCCCACCTTCTCCTTATATTCAAACTGAAGAGGATCCTGGGCGTGCCTGGTTTGTGGCCTCAGATTCTGTGAAATTTCAATACGTGAAATTTGTAGTTTTACTGCAGCTGGACAATGCAATGCTTAATAATAAAAACTATAACTTGGAATAAAAAGTACAGTATATGGTTATATACGGTGGATTCCAGTTAATTGTTAGACAGGGCAGCCACTTGTTTTGGACAAACCTTAAAGAACAAAAACTAATCAAGAAAATAGACAGGAGTCCTTTCATTTATTTAGGACACTATTCTGTTTAATTGGAACAGGAGATTGTTGCTTAACAGTTCTAACTGGCATCAGGTATGTACATTTGTGTGGCCATTAGACACTACATGGTGCTTTGAGTAATCAATTTTTAAATAGAGTTTCCTCTGAGTGTGCAAAAATCAGTGATTTTTGTCACTGATGGTGAGAAATAAGCAATAAGACAATTCAGAACCATTTTGCTCACTGTGGTTTCAAGCCTTCAGACTTGGAGATGCCAGAAACAGCCATGAGTAAAAATGAAGCTTAGAAAACTAGAGGGCAATGGGTAACCCTAAGTAATTTCTAAAGTAAGCACATGTTCATCACAGCATTGTGGGCCAAAGAGCCTGTATGGTGCTTTAGGTTTTCTATGTTTCTATGGTTACGTGTCTGGCAACAATGAATATTGAATTGAGTCACGTTTTATAAACAAATAAACATTTATTAAATTCTGCTCAACAAAAATGAAAAGTAAACAAACAACCAACTTAACCGGAAGTTAACTGCTATATGGCAACTCTGGAACAGTTCTTAAAGTGGTAAATGCGAACACAGTCTTTAAAGTGATAAATACGAAAATCCAAGTAATTTATACAGTCAATTAGGAGAGAATTTCCTGAAGTAATGAATTCATTGACAACGTGATGTTACTGGTAATCTCAGCCAAAATATGCCTTGTCCAAAGGATTCACGATGAAGGAAAAAAAGAGCTTAAAGGAACTGACCTTTTTTCTTGGTGAATAACACTGCACAACCCTTTCTGCTCTTACAGGCGGGGTTATCTCAGATGCAGGTCACTATTTCCTGAATGAAGATTCAATAAGGTCGATCCTGTATTATACTGCCAGATGACACCAACTTTACTCAATCTTTTGGGTTCCCGTACTTCAGTAAATTCGTCACTCTCCAATACTTAGACTTTAAAATTAAACCCAAGATACATCAAACAAAACTGACAGAAATTAGCTAAACTGTCGGCACAACGATTCTGTACCTTACAGTAGAAAGTAAAACTCCACTTTAACACGAAACTGCATCATAAGACAAATATGCAGCATAATGGAATAACTGATGAATTAAACAATGACTCAACATAAAACTCTTGTATCACAGCAGGCTTTCCCGCTTTATACCTGTTGGAACATGTCATCACGTGACCTCACACTGGCAGGAAATTACATGATCCCACCATCACAAGACCATTACATCATGCTCACCAGATACTCAATTACATCATGGTCATTAGACAGTCACAAGATACCCACGGGGTATGAAACACAATGAAAATGAAACAATTTCACTCCTTCAACAAGTTAAGAACTATGTAGTCTTACAAGGCATCAACAACATTTTGAATGTTACAATGAAAATGAAGACTTGGAGGATGCAATCAAGAGCATTGTATGAAGGCAGTCCATTATCTACATTAGGTGCCTATGCTGAATTTGTTTATTTACTGTCAATCAAAAGAACATAACAGCAGTTAATGAATTGCTGCTGGAGGACGGTGAAGATTGGATTTGCCCTGCTGGGCAGGCCAAAGGTGCCGCAAGCACTCCGTGATCTCCGGGCAACATGCCGCTGACCTGATACATGCACTTTCTGTATGGGCAGCCATGGCACTGGTTAATATGATGTTCCCAGAAGGCTCTATGGGTAAATTCCTCCATCAATAACTATAATGAACCAATACATAATTCTACAGTACTGTAGTAGCTTTAGTAGCATTCTAAATTGTTCTGTATTTCACTTAAATGCATACTTTGTTACTCAGTTAAATGGTAGTTTGTCTTTTTAATATCTTTTTAAATATTTCAATGAAACTTTAGCTAATTAGGGCAAGAACTTAAATGGGCCAAGATGTGTCCCAATTAACTCGAATCCACTGTATATTAATAAAAATTAGCTCAGTAGTGCAAATGAGAGCAAAAATAATGAGGTAGTTTTCTTAGGTTCATTGTCCATTCAGACATTAGATGGTAGAGGGGAAGAAGCTGAAACATTGAGTGTATGCCTTCAGCCTTCTGTATCTCCTCCTTGATGGTAGCAGAGAGAAAACGAGATCCTTAATGATGGATGCTGCCTTTCTGAGGCATCACCTTTCTGAACGTGTCCTTGATGCTGGGGAAGCTAGCGCCCATGATGAAGCTGTCTGTGTTTTCAACTTTCTGCAGCTTTTCTGATTCTGTGCAGTGGCCCCTCCATACCAGATGGTGATGCAACCAGTTAGAATGCTGCCAACGGTATATCTGTAGAAATCTGTGACACACCAGTCAGTAACAACTGTGGCATATTCATTTGGCTCTGAAGATGAATCCCTGAATCTTGTTCAGTCGATCAAGACATAGCCATTCTGTAAGACTTTCTCCACCTCCCTTGACCATATCTTCTTGGTCCTCACCACTGATGCTGTAGTCTTTAGTCTTTGCCTGTATGCTGTGAGCAGAAGTACAGCCAGGTGAGTGGACTTTCCAAAGTGTGGCATGGGATGGCACAGTTAGAGTTCTTGATGATGATATTACGCTGGTCAAGTGTGTTGGCTGCTCTGGTTCCACACTTGACATGTTGGAGGTAGTTGTTCAGAGAATTCTCCAAGCTGGCCCATTTGAAATCCTCGGCAATAATAGGGAAGAAATTCAGGGCGTGCTGTCCTGTGACTGCTGATCACAGTGCCATGTCCTTCAGCGCCTGTGTGATGTTAACCTGAGGTGGAATGTATGCCCCTACCAGGTAGTTGGTGGAAAACTCCCACGACAGATAAAATCACTCATTTACTGACGGAACTGCTCTACAACATCCATCATGTACCTAACCCTGACATATCTAGAAAACAAGAACACTTATTTCAGAATGTTACTTCTGGATTTCAGTTCAGCATTCAACACAATTTTCCTACAGACTATGGTGAACAAACTCCTACTCCTCTGTCTAAGTACACTGCAAGAGGGTGTTGGACTTCCTGACCAACAGAATTCAGATAGTCAGGAAGCACAGTCACTCTTCCCTCCCCATGCCTCTTCCCCAGGACCATGTGCTGAGCCCATTGCTGTGCACTCTGCTCACACATACAGTAACTATGACTAGGCTGCAGAGGGTTGTAAATTTAGTTGGCTCCATCTTGGTCACTAGCCTACAAAGTACCCAGGCCATCTTCCATCTTCAAGGACCAGTGTCTTGGAAAGGCAGCATCCATTATTAAGGAAAATAGCACCTGGGGCATGCCCTTTTCTCATCCATAGGAGGTACAGAAGCCAGAAGGGATACACTCAGTGATTCGGGAAGAGCTTCTTCCCCTCTGCCATCGATTCCTAAATGTATATTGAACCTTCAGACACTACCTCACTTTTAAAATATATATGATTTCTGTTTTTTGCATGTTTTTTATAACCTATCTTTCTGATGCACCATATATCTGTGGACGTTCAGCTCCCAGTGGCAGCCATCCTTTAGCCAAGTTTCAGAGATGGCCACAATGTCATACTCGCTGATCTGTAGCTGAATTTCAAGATCATCCATTTTATTTCTTATGCTGCGTGCATTCAACCATAACACTTTCAATCCAATATTTGTTGCATTTTGTTTTAAGTGCACCATGCCATGCGTGTGTGTGTGTGTGTGTGTGTGTGTGTGTGTGTGTGTGTGTGTGTGTGTGTGTGTGTGTGTGTGAGTGAGTGTGTGAGTGTGTGTGTGTGAGTGTGTGTGTGTGTGTGTGTGTGAGAGTGTGAGTGTGTGTGTGTGTGTGTGAGTGTGTGTGTGTGTTTGTGTGTGAGTGTGTGTGTGTGAGTGTGAGTGTGTGTGTGTGTGAGTGTGTGAGTGTGTGTGTGAGTGTGTGTGTGTGAGAGTGTGTGTGTGTGAGTGTGTGAGTGTGTGTGTGTGTGAGTGAGTGTGTGAGTGTGTGTGTGTGTGTGTGAGAGTGTGAGTGTGTGTGTGTGTGTTTGTGTGTGAGTGTGTGAGTGTGTGTGTGAGAGTGTGAGTGTGTGTGTGTGTGTGTGAGTGTGTGAGTGTGTGTGTGTGTGTGAGTGTGTGTGTGTGTGTGTGAGAGTGTGAGTGTGTGAGTGTGTGAGTGTGTGTGTGTGTGTGAGTGTGTGTGTGTGTGTGTGTGAGAGTGTGAGTGTGTGTGTGTGTGTGTGTGTGTGTGTGTGTGTGTGTGTGTGTGTGTGTTTGTGTGTGTGCGTGCATTATTAACTCCTGGTGGAGTCCTCGGGGCGCTGTCATGACAAGCTTTTTGCACCAATCTTTTTGGTGATTGCTCATCGTTCAGTGTGTCTTGGGCATCTGTAACCTGGCGGAGCCCGTCCCTCTCCAGGTTTTATTTTTACGAGGCCAAGTTGCTAGCTCAACACTCAACCCAGGCACGGATGGACAGCGTGCAAGAGAGCCAGCCAGATTTGAACTTGGGGCCTATTGCCCTGAAGTCCAGCACTGATGCCACTGCGCCACCAGCCGGCTGGTGGCTGATGGCAAAGGGGGCATCAACCACACCTCTATTGCCCTGTAACTCATCTCGTTGGCTGTGATTAAGCCTCATCTCCTTCCTGTCCTTTCTATCATTTCTGTTGTACGCTATCTTTGATTTATTTCTGTTTTCCCCTTCCTCAGCCCTATCACTCTGGTTCCCATCCTCCTGCCAAATTAGTTTAAACCCTCCCGAACAGCTCTATTGAACCTACCTGCAAGGATATTGGACCCCTTTGGGTTCAGGTGTAACCCGTCCTTTTTGTACAGATTGTACCTCCCCCAGAGGAGGCCCCAATGATCTAGGAACCCCAAGCTCCGCTCCCTACTCTTGTCTCTCAGCTACACAGTAACATGCCTGATCATGCTATTCTTGCGCTCATTAGCACATGGCACAGGCAGCAATCCTAAGATTACAACCCTGCTTTTCAGTTTCCTTCTCAACTCCTTGAATTCTCTGTTCAGGACCTCCTCCCTTTTACTACCTATGTCATTGGTACCAACATGTACCCAGACTTCTGGCTATTCACCCTCCCCCTTCAGAATACTTTGCACCTGATCCAAGACATCCCGTACCTGGGAGGCAACACACTATGTGGATATCTCTATCAGACTGACAGAACCTCCTGTCTGTTCCCCTCACTATGGAATCACCTATGACTACCGCATTCCTCATCTTCTTCTCTCCCTTCTGCGCCACAGAACCAGACTCAGTGCCAGAGATCTGATCGCCGTGCTCGTCCTCTGTCAGGTCATCCCCCTCAACAGTCTTTCCAGGTGATGTTGGATAAATCACCTGGAGCAGATGGATTACATCCCAGAGTCTTGAGAGAGGTTGCTGAAGAGATAACAGATGCATTGGTCATGATCTTTCAAGAATCACTTGATTCTGGCATAGTCCTGGAGGACTGGAAGATTGCAAATGTCACTCCACTCTTTAAGGAGGGATGAAGACAAAAGGAAGGGAATTATAGGCCAGTTAGCCAAACATCAGTGCTTGGGAAAGTGTTGGAGTCTATTATTATAGATGACGTTTTGGGATAAAATAAGTCAAAATCAGCATTGTTTCCATAAAGGGAAATCTTACCTGACAAATCTATTAGAGTTCACTCGAGGAAGAAGCAAGCAGGGTGGACAGAGGACAGGCAGTGGATGACATTTTCTTGGATTTTCAGAAGGCATTTGATAGAGTTCTGTAGATGAGGCTGCTTAACAACATAAATTCCTACGGCGTTACATAAAAGATACTGGCATGGATAGCAGAATAAAAGGCAGGAGGCTGCAAATGGGTATAAAGGGAGCCTTTCCTGGTTGGCTGCCAGTGTTTACTGGTGTTCCTCAGGAGTCAGTATTGGGACCGCTACTTTTCATATTGTTTTTCAATGATTTGGATAATATAATTGATGCCTTTGTGGTAAAGTTTGCAGATGATACAAAGGTAGGTGGAGGGGTAGGTAGTGCTGAGGAAGCAACGCGATTGCAGCAGGGTTAGACAAATTGGAAGAAAGGGCAAAAAAGTGGCAGATGGACTGAATGCCCTAATTCTGCTCTTATGCCTTATAGTCTTATGATTGTTAGTGGAAAATAGGTTGAACCATATAGTCATTAGGAAGAGGCAGAGAGAGAGAGAGAGAGAGAGAGAGAGCTGAACACTACAACCAATGTAAATTGTCAGCTTCTTAAACCAATAGAAAGGCAGAAGGTTTCATCTAATCTCCATCCAGTGGGGGAAAGGCTGTGGTAATGGAGTCAAACATCAAAAGTCTTTAATTGTGTTTCCTCCTCCAAATGTACAGGTGCATCAAAACACTCTACTCCAGGTATTGCAAATATCTGGAGAGAGGCTGGAGAGGAGAGAACTTGATAGAAGAAGAGGGTGGATCATTAGAGAAAGAGAAGGAAGAGCAGATCCAGGAGGAGATGATAGGCAGGTGAGAATTGGTAAGAGGCCAGAGTAGGGAATAAAAGAAGAGGGGAGAGTGAAGGAATTTCTTTTTTACCAGAAGGAGGAATTGGTGTTCATGCCATCAGGGTTGGAGTCTATGCAAACAGAATATAAGGTGCTGCTTCTCCACCCTGAGAGTGGTCTGATCATGGCACAAGAGGAGGTCATGGACCAACATATCGGAATGGGAATCAAAATTAAAATGATTGGCTTCTGGGAAGTTCCGCTCTTGGCCAATAGAGCAGAGGTGCTCAACGGGACTGTTTTGTACTTGTACGAGTTTGATTCCTCTTTTACTTTGTTGATTTTTAATGTCTGATCCAACACAAATTCCTCTGTCTTTGAGAGTTAGCATTCTACCCTGTATAGGGTAGCAATCAGTCTTTGACTTCAGAAAACAATTTGAAGAATAGGTCAGAGTAAATTAACATTCCAGCTTAGTCAGTATAATAAATCTTCACATCAACCGCTTCCTGGCTTTCTGAAATGTTATTGATAATACTTAGCTAATGACCTTATGTTCAATATCTTTTCCATTTCCATTCATTTTTCTTCCATCTTCTTTGTCATCTATACCTTGACTTTCTACTTAATTAGACAAATGTGTTGTGAAGTTTTAAACAACTTCTGTTTTCTGACTGCCACCTGAAGAAGCAAGGCTCACATTTCTCGCTCCACAATTTTATTATTCTTTTACTTAATTTGTTATTTTAAAGGAGTAATCATTTTCCAAAACAAAAATATAATTATATCAAAGTTAAATCTTAATTATTTTCTCAATCTCTCTCCTTGTAGGACTTGTAGGCGGAGTCATAAAGGTGTTAGATTGTGACTCCTTTGCATTCACCTACGAAAACAACTTAATTTCTACCTTTGATATCTCTCCTTTTCTCTTTCAGGATGGAAAGGGTTCTGTTGAATGTTTGACCTGGAGTTACTCCTTAGAACAGTTCTTTGCAATGACGGGGCCTGCTCTTGGGGGCTCATGACCGGCCGCTTTTCAATATTCCCAGGACGCAGTCTAGAAGATGAGCATGTCTTCAGGGTTCTGAGGTTTCATGGCTGATTCTAACCTAGTGCCACTGACTGAAGCATCACGAGAGAGAACGGAACATGGGGAGCAGGGGGTCAGCTGTCAGAGGCAGACCAATTAGTTTGTGTTGTACTGCAGATCATGGTCTTTATCAGAGGCCTTGCTATTGCATGCTTGGTGGGAGGAGGGGGCTGATTTTTTTTGCAGAAGTAGGTGGGGGAGGGTTGTTGCTTTGATGCTGGTTAAGGGTGGAAGAAAGAGGGGGGGTGGCCTTCAAGTTGTACCGTTTTTACTGTCATTCATTCTTTGGGGCACTCCTCTGTTTTTGTAGATGCCAGTGAAGAAAAAGAATTTCAGGATGTATATTGTATACATTTGTCTGATAGTAATTGGAACTATTGAACTACCAGCACCGAACCTTTACCTGCTTCTCAATGGACAAAAGTAAAATCTACATAAGAAATAGGAAAATGAGCAACCTATGTGGCCTTCATAATTGATAGTGTAGTGGTTAGCGCAACGTTTTACAGGCAAACTGGGTTCAATTCCTGCTGCTGCCTGTAAGGATTTTGTACCAAGTTGGTTTCCTCTGGGTGCTCTGGTTTTCTCCCACAGTCCACAGATGTACTTGTTGATAGATTAATTGATTAGTGTAAGTTGTCTGTTTATTAGGCTCTGATTAAATTGGACGATCACTGGGCGGAGTGGCTTGAGGTTCAGAAAGGCCTGTTCTGCAATGTATATCAATAATTATCAATAAATAAACACATAGAACTAAGTTCACCCAGTAAAACTCATCAAGATGCAGCATACAAGCTCTGATTATGTAAGTGCACAATGTGAGGCCAAGCTCCAGGCTTTAACTAACTTGTTCATTCAAACATAAGAAATTAGCTTTGTTGTGTATTTAATATTTCAGCAATATTGGAGTAATCCTGTTTATATATATACAGGTTGCTTAAGCATTCTTGTTCATTTAAATAATTCATCACGGGTTATATGTATAAATACGTGAATTGCATGTGTCATCACACAGCCATGTGATATGTGTGCACCTCACTTAAGGTAAACTCGAACGACACCCGTATTCCTGTATCCCTTGAATTAATGTGTGGTTTGAAGTTACAGATTATCATCTGTGAAACTCCCAATATTCTAGACACTAGACACTAGAATACTACAGCACGGTACAGGCCTTTGGCTCTTGATGTGGTGCCGACCCATTTATTCCTAAAAAAAAAGTACTAAACCCACACTACCCCGTAATCTGCTATTTTTCTTTTATCCGTGTGCCTGTTCAAGAGGCTCTTAAATACCCCTAATGTTTTAGCCTCCACCACTATCGCTGGCAAGTCATTCCAGGCACTCACAACCCTCTGTGTAAAAAACTTACCCCTGATGTCTCCCCTAAACTTCCCTCCCTTAACTTTGTACATATGCCCTCTGATATTTGCTATTCGTGCCCTGGGAAACAGGTGCTGGCTATCCACCCTCTCATAATCTTGTAGACCTCTATCAAGACCCCTCTCATCCTTCTACGCTCCAAAGAGAAAAATCCCAGCTCTGCTAAATTTGCCTCATAAGACTTGTTTTCCAATCCAGGCAACATCCTGGTAAATATTCTCCGCACCCTCTCCATAGCTTCCACATCCTTCCTATAATGAGGTGATCAGAATTGAACACAATACTCTAAGTGCGGTCTCACCAGAGATTTGTAAAGTTGCAACATGACCTCTCTACTCTTGAACTCAATCCCCCTATTAATAAAGCCTAGCATCCCATAGGCCTTCTTAACTACCCTATCAACCTGTGCAGTGACCTTGAGGGATGTATGGATTTGAACCCCAAGGTCCCTCTGTTCATCCATACTCTTAAGTAACCGACCATTAACCCTGTGCACAGGGTTCTGGTTTGTCCTTCCAAAATGCATCACCTCATACTTGTCCGGATTGAACTCCATCTGCCATTTTTCTGCCCAACTCTGCATCCTGTCTATATCCTCTTGAAAACTTCGACAACCTTCAGCTCCATCCACAACTCCTCCAATCTTCGTGTCATCCGTAAACTTACTCACCCATCCTTCTACCTCTTCATCCAGGTAATTTATAAAAATCACAAGGAGCAGGGGTCCCAGGACAGATTCTTGCGGCACTCCACTAGTCACTAGTCACTCCATTAGTTCAACACCATCCCAGAACAATAATACTCCATAACAAGACTGTCCTAGAGGCGTCCCTTATTCTGATTGTCAAAAGTCGCTTCCATTATGATTGGTTAGTTTAGAAGCTGCAGCTGCTTTTCCATTGGATAGATGCCTTGTGTCCAAATATCCTGGGTATATAAAATCACACATGGAATGGCTTGCTCTCATCTTCCTTTGTTTAAGGTAAAGATGCACATGATGATTGAGAAGGTATTCTCTATGCACACTTCTAACTAAGTATGTTTTTTGTATTTTCAGCGTATAGTGTCTTTAACTTGGTGAACATGAATGTTTGATTGAATTTTTTCTGTTTGTAAATAAATAATTAATACACTTACTTGCAGAGAGTGCTTTCTGTATCAGCTGCCAGACCCACGAACCAGATTCAACATTACAAGGACTCTGGAAAATACTGTCCACATTGTGTACCTCAGCCCTCACCTCACAGTGGAGGCAGATAGTGATGATAAAATTCACTATTGCTTTCAATGAGCCAGTACAACCATTAGTTATAAGACCATAAGATTTAGCAACAGAATTAGGCCATTTGACCCATCAGGTCTGCTCTACCGTTTCAAGATGGTTGATCCTTTGTTCAGCTCAGCCCCAATATCCTTCCTTCTCCCCATATCCCTTCATGTCCTGACCAATCATGAATCTATCAATCTCTTAAAAATGACTAAAGACTTGGCTTCTATGGTGACCTGTAGCAACAAATTTCACAGACTGTCTTAGAGACAGACAGCTTAAAGATCAATACTTCAAAACTGGAACTCCAGAATAAGTGAACCTACATCATTCTGATCTTGCAGGAAAACATCTTCCACATCAAGGCAACCAATTACTCTCAGCTGACTCCAAAAGTTCCATTGTGAAAATGTGTTCCTTCTCTATCTAATACCAGATTACTGAGATGAACATCATTCCAAGTACTAGCTTGATAAAAGGAATAATTCAGGATTCTCAAAACTTCTTGAGAGTAGTACAACATCTTTAATGACACGTGGGTATCCCTGACCCATGGCTACTCAAAGGGCAGGATGAGCATTCAGGAGCATGCACATGGAGCTCAGAGATGTCCAGCACATACAACAAAGAAGTGCAGCACCTCCCTAACTTTTCTTTTCCTTGCTTCATCAAACACATCCTGTGAGAAATTCTGTAGGTTCCACCTAGAGCTCATAATCTACCCCAGAACTTCCAGAGGTGGACTGGAAGCATATCACCTTTAACCAAAAATAAGTAAATTCTCTGACTTATTAAGAACATAAGAAATAAGAAATAGGAGCAGGAGTAGGCCATCCAGCCTATTGAGCCTGCCCCATCATTCAATAAGATCATGGCTGATTTGTCCGTAAACTCAACTCCATTTACCTGCCTTTTCCCCACAACTCTTAATTGCCCTACTATGTAAAAATCTACCTAACTGTATCTTAAATATATTTAGTGAAGAAGCCTCAACTGCTTCCCTGGGCAGAGAATTCCACAGATTCACCACTCTCTTGGAAAAACAGTTTCTCCTCATCTCCGTCCTAAATCTTCTCCCCAGAATCTTGAGGCAATGTCCCCTAGTTCTAGTCTCACATACCAATGGAAACAACTTTCCTACTTCTATTTTATCTATCCCTTTCAAAATTTTGTATGTTTCTATAAGATCCCCTCTCATTCTTCTGAATTCTAGAAAGTATAGTCCCAGGCGACTCGATCTCGCCTCATAGGTTAACCCCTTCATCCCTGGAATCAACCTGGTAAACCTTCTCTGCACTGCCTCCAAAGCCAGTATATCCTTCCTCAAGTATGGAGACCAGAACTGCACACAGTACTCCAGGTGCAGCCTCACCAGTACCCTGTACAGTTGCAGTATGACCTCCCTGCTCTTGAATTTAATCCCTCCAGCAATGAAGGCCAACATTCCTTTTGCCTTCTTAATAACCTGTTGTACCTGCAAGCCAACTTTTTGTGATACATGCACAAGCACTCCCAAGTCCCTCTGCACAAAAGCATGCTGCAATATTTCACAATTTATAAGATAATCTGCTCTTCTATTATTCCTTCCAAAGTGGATGATCTCACATTTACCAACATTGTATTCCACCTGCCAGACTTTGGCCCACTCACTTAACCTAGTTATATCCCTCTGCAGACTCTCCACATCCTCTGCACAATTTGCTTTTCCACTCAGTTTAGTGTCATCAGCAAATTTTGCTACGCTACACTCAGTCCCCTCTTCCAAATCATCAATGTAAGTGGTAAACAGCTGCGGGCCCAGCACCAACCCCTGCGGCATCCCACTCACCACTGGCTGTCAACCGGAGAAACACCCATTTATACCAACTCTCTGCCTTCTATTGGTTAACCATTCCACTATCCATGTCAATACACTTCCTCCAACTCCATGCATCTCTATCTTATTTATAAGTCTCTTGTGCAGCACCTTATCGAACACCTTCTGGAAATCCAAGTATACGATATCCACCTGTTCCCCTCTATCCACTGCACTCATTATGTCCTCAAAGAACTCCAGTAAGTTTGTCAAACAGGACCTGCCCTTTCTGAATCCATGCTGCGTCTGTCTAATGGAACAACTCTTTTCTAAATGTTTTGTTATTTCTTCCTTAATGATAGCTTCAAGCATTTTCCTGACTACAGATGTTCAGCTAACTGGCCTATAGTTGCCCATCTTTTGCCTACATCCTTTTTAAAAAGTGACGTGACATTTGCTCTCTTCCAATCCACCAGGACCTGCCCAGAGTCCAGAGAATTTTGGTAAATGATTACCAACTCGTCTACTATAACCTTCACCAGTTCCCTCAGCACCCTGGGATGCATCCCATCAGGACCAGGGGACTTATCTCCCTTCAGGCCCTCTAGTTTGCTAATCACTATCTGTTTAGTGACAGTGATTTTATCAAGGTCGTCACCTCCCATTTCATCCGTAACATCATTTTTTTGGTATATTAGACATGTCTTCCACCGTGAAGACCAACACAAAATAGTCGTTCAATGCCTGAACCATTTCCTTATCACCCAATATCAATTTCCCCTTCTCGTCTTCCAAGGGACCTACATTGACTTTAGCCACTCTCTTCCCCTTTATTTATTTATAAAAACCTTTGCTATCTGTTTTTATATTTTATGCTAATTTACTTTCATACTCTACCTTCCCTTTCCTTATTTCTTGTTTAGTTGTTCTTAGTTGCTTTTTAAAGTTTTCCCAATCCTCCAGTCTCCCACTACTCTTTGTGACTTTGTACACGTGAGCTTTTAATTTGATATTATCTTTTATTTCCTTAGTTATCCAAGGCTGGCTCTCCCCACACTTACTGTCCTTAGCTTTGACTGGAATATACTGTTGTTGAGCACTGTGAAAAATCTCTTTGAAAGTATTCCACTGTTCCCCAACTGTCCTACCAAATAGCCTGTGCTCCCAAACCACATTAGCCAACTCCTCCCTCATCCTGTTGTAGTCTCCCTCATTCAAGCATTCCGAAGTATCATTAGCAAACAAAGTAAGCGTAGTTCAATTTTAGAGGAAAAAATTGACAAAGCAGGGGCAGAGGTGAAAGGAAGAACTGTGAGACTTTTACGCTTAAGGATATGATTGCTAATGGTGAAGAGAATAAAACTAATGAGGCAAAAAGACATCAAGATTTTCTTACAGGAAACGTCAAAAATTCAAGACAATTGGCCTAAGTCAGCATGGTTTCATGAAGAAAAAGTCATGTCTGATTATTTTTTTGGAATCTGTTGAAGAAGTAATGTTTCTGTGCTATGGATACAGAGGAATCAATAGATAGATTACATTTTGATTTCCAGAAGGCAATTGTTAAATTGCTTCATTAAAGGCAATTGTGCAAAAATAAAAGCACTTGACGTAGGAGGTAACATATTGGTGTGAATAGAAAATTGGCTGAAACAAAAAAAAAGTGTTAATAGCTCTTTCCCTGGCTGGCACGAAGTAATGAGTGGTGTGCCTCAGAGATGAGAACGGCAGCTTTGGCATTTTACAGTTGAATTTAAAGAATGGCTCCTAACTTTGGGAAGGATACAGAGATGGGTAGGCAAGCTTGCTGTGAAAAGGAAATGACGAGACTACAAGGAGTTACAGGTTACATAAGTGAATAAGCAAAAATTGGCAAATGGAGCATACAATGAAAAACTGTGGAATTGTCCACCTTAGGCAAGATAAAAAGAGACATATAATCCAGATGATCTGAATACTGAGATTACAGAACCTGAGATGGACCGCAATGTAGATGAGGCAGTGCACAATTAGTAAAAGGCCAACATGGAAGAACAGCAAGTGATTAAAAACTATTGCTCACTAAAAGGCAAATTGAATAAAAAAGCAAATAAAAAACACAAAATACTGGCAGAACTCAGCAAGCCAGACAGCATCTATGGGAAGAGGTAGTGACAACGTTTCGGGCCGAAACCCTACATCAGGAGTGAAGTAACATGGGATGGTCGAGGAGGGATATGAAGTGGGGGGAGGGATGAAGTAGAGAGCTGGGAAGTGATAGGCTGGAGGGAAATGGGCTAGGGGGAAGGTGGAGAATTATGGGAAATAAAAGAGAAAGAAAGGTAGGGCTGGGGGGAGATTATAGTGAGGGGGGAAAAAGCGAAAGAAAGAGAACCAGACTAAAATTATAGATAGGGATGGGGTAAGGGGGGGCAGGGGTATCAACGGAGGTCTGTGAGTTGAACACTTCTTCCCTCACCACCATCCTAGACACCTGCCCCCACACTTCTTCCCTCACCACCATCCTAGACACCTGCCCCCACACTTCTTCCCTCACCATCATCCTAGGTCCCAGACAGTCCTTTCAGGTGAGGCACCACTTCACCTGCGAGTCAACTGGGGTGATATACTGTATCCGGTGCTCCCGATGTGGCCATTTATACATTGGGGAGACCCGCCACAGACTGGGAGACTGTTTCACTGAACACCAGCGCTCAGTCCTCCAGCAGTGGCGGGATCTCCCTGTGGCCACACACTTCAATTCCACAGACCACTCCCACTCCGACATGTCTGTCCATGGCCTCCTCTACCGTCAAGATGAGGCCACACGCAGGTCGATGGAGCAATACCTTATCTCCCGCCTAGGTAGCCTCCTTCCTGCCGGCATGAACATCCAACTCACAGACCTCCGTTGATACCCCTGCCCCCCACCCTTACCCCCATCCCTATCTATAATTTTAGTCTGGTTCTCTTTCTCTCTCTTTTTCCTCCCTCACTATAATCTCCTCACAGCCCTACCTTTCTTTCTCTTTTATTTCCCATAATTCTCCACCTTCCCCCAGCCCATTTCCCTCCAGCCTATCACTTCCCAGCTCTCTACTTCATCCCTCCCCCCACTTCTTATCCCCCCTCGACCATCCCATGTTACTTCACTCCTGATGAAGGGTTTCGGCCTGAAATTTCGTCACTACCTCCTCCCATAGATGCTGTCTGGCCTGCTGAGTTCTGCCAGCATTTTGTGTTTTTTATTTATTTCCAGCATCTTCAGATTCACTCGTGTTGCCTTTGAATAAAAAAGCAGGAGGTTATATTTAAATTACATCAGATAATGATGAAACTACAGTTGGAGCGTTGTGTACTGCTTTATTTGTGTTGGGAGCAACTCATAAAAAGGATTACCAGATTCATACTTGAAATTTGTCAGTTGTCTTGTGAGGAATGATGAAACAGGACAGGGAAAGTGTTGATGGAAAGGGGAAGTGTGGATAGGAGAAGGATAGTGCCAGTGAGAGAGTGAGAGAGGAATAGTGTCAATGGGAGAGGGATAGTGCCAGGGGGGCAGGGATTGTGTCAGTGGGAGAGGGATTGTGCCAGTGGACGTGAGATAGTGCCAGTGGGGAGAGATAGGACCATTGGGAGGGGGTGTTGTGCCAGTGGGAGAGGGATAGTGTTGATGGAAGAGGAAAAATAGCAGTGGAAATGGGATAGTGCCAGTGGAAATGAAATAGTGCCAGTGGGAGAAGGATAGTGCCAGTGGAAATGAAATAGTGCCAGTGGAAGAAGGATAGTGCCAGTGGAAATGAAATTGTGTCAATGAGAGGGTGATAGTGCCAGTGGGAGAGGTATAGTGCCAGTGAGCAAAGAATAGTGCCACTGGAAGTGAGTTAGAAACATAGAAGCATAGAAAACCTACAGCACAATACAGGTCCTTCAGCCCATAAAGCTGTGCCAAACATGTCCTTATCCTAGAACTACTTAGGCTTACCCATAGCCAGCCATTTTTCTATGCTCCATGTACCTATCCAGGAGTCTCCTAAAAGACCATATCAATTCCGCCTCCACCAATGCTGCCGGCAGCCCATTCCACACACTCACCACTCTCTGCATAAAAAACTTACCCCTGACATGTCCTCTGTACTCACTTCCTAGCACCTCATAACTGTGCCCTCTTGTGCTAGCCATTTCAGCCCTGGGAAAAAGCCTCTGACTATCCACACGATCAATGCCTCTCATTATCTTGTACACCTCTATCAGGTCACCTTTCCTCCTCCATCGCTCCAAGGAGAAAAGGCCGAGTTCACTCAACCTATTCTCATAATGCACGCTCCCCAATCCAGGCAACATCCTTGTAAATCTCCTCTGCACCCTTTGTATGGTTTCCACATCCTTCCTGTAGTGAGGCGAACAGAACTGAGTCTCACTGACTCCAAGTCTACTTGGAGGTTCTACTCAGAACTGAGTACTCCAAGTGGGGTCTGAACAGGGTCCTATATAGCTGTAACATTACCTCTTGGCTCTTAAACTCAATCCCACAATTGATAAAGGCCAATGCACCATCTGCCTTCTTAACCACAGAGTCAAGCTGTGTAGCAGCTTTGAGTGTCCTATGGACTCGAACCCCAAGATCCCTCTGATCCTCCACTCTTCCAAGAGTCTAACCATTAATGCTATATTCTGCCATCATATTTGACCTACCAAAATGAACTACCTCACACTTATCTGGGTTGAACTCTATCTGCCACTTCTCAGCCCAGTTTTGCATCCTATCAATGTCCCGCAGTAACCTCTGACAGCCCTCCACACTATCCACAACACCCCCAAGCTTTGTGTCATCAGCACATTTACTAACCCATCCCTCCACCCTCATCCAGATCATTTATAAAAATCACAAAGAGGAGGGGCCCCAGAACAGATCCCTGAGGCACACCACTGGTCACCGACCTCCATGCAGGATATGATCCACCTTCAACCACTCTTTGCCTTCTGTGGGCAAGTCAGTTCTGGATCCACAAAGCAATTGCTCTTACAGTTCCTTAACACCATCCACAATGATTCAACACCTTCCAACCCCATGTCACCTCTTTCTAATGATTTGATTCCATTTTTTTTTTACCACCAGAGTAACACCATCCCCTCTGCCTTCCTGCCTATCATTTTGATACAATGAGTATCCTTGGACATTAAGCTCTCCGCTATAATCTCCTTTCAGCCGTGTTTCAGTGATACCTACAACCTCATGCCTGTCAATCTGAAACTATGCTTCAAGTTCATTGACCTTATTCTGAATTTTGCGCACATTCAAATGTAACATATTCAGTCCTGTATTCACCCTTTTCAATTTTATCTGCCTTTAACATTGCAACTCATCTTGTTGACTGCAATTTTGTCCTTTCAACAGCTTCTCCTCACTGCACATTGCCCCTGTTTGTACATCAGTGACCTCATCTTCAACACTATCATCTGCCTTCCCGACGATACTTCTTGCATTGAAATACAGGCAGATCAGGACACTAGTCACACCATGCTCGATGTTTGAATTCCTAGCTTTGTCTGAGGTCTTATCAACATCTGCATTAACAAACCTTCCCACTAGGATATTAGTCCCCCTGCAGTTCAAATGCAAACCATCCCTTCTGTACAGGTCCCACCATCCCTGGAAGAGAGCCCACTGGTGTAGGAGGGAGGGTATAAGTCTTATACCCTCCCTCCTACATCAACTCCTTAGCACAAATTAAATTGTATAATAGAACCATAAACTCTACAGCACAGTACAGGCCCTTCAGCCCTCTATGTTGTGCCGACCCATATAATCCTTAAAAAAAGTACTAAACCCACACTGCCCCATAAACCTCCATTTTTCTTTCATCCATGTGCCTGTCCAAGAGGTTCTTAAATACCCCTAATGTTATAGCCTCCACCACCATCCCTGGCAAGTCATTCCAGGCATTCACAACCCTTTGTGTAAAAACTTACTCCTGATATCTCCCCTAAACTTCCTTCCCTTAATTTTGTACATATGCCCTCTGGTGTCTGGTAATCTTCCTCGTTCTAGCCTCACTAGCATCTGGCATGGGTAGCATCCCTGAGATCCCAACCCTGGAGTTCCTGCACTTTAATTCAGCACCTGACTCCTTGAACTCCATATGCAGAACCACATCAATTGTCCTACCTACATCTTTGGTAACAACATATACAACATCTTCTAGCTGTTTACTCTCCCACTGAAGAATGCTGAGGACTTGATCCAAGATACCTCAGGCCCTGGCGCCTGGGAATCAACGTATCATCTAGGAATCTCGTTCTCACCCTCTGAACCTCCTTTCTGTTCCCTAACTAACGAATCCTCCATCACCACAGTGTGCTTCTTCTCTGCCCTTCCCTCTGAGTCACAGACTCAGTGCCAGAGGCCCAACCCTGTGACGTTCCTCTGTTACGTCATTCCTGACAATATCCAAAGTGAGATATCTCTTATCGAGAGGGATGACCACAAGGGTACTCTGCACTTATTTCTTAACCCCTTTGCCTTTCCTGACTGTCACCCAGTTTCCTGTGTCCTGCACCTTGGGTATAACTACCTCTCTATATGTCCTATCTGTCATCCCTTCAGCCTCCTGAATAATCTGCAGTTCAGCCAGTTCCAATGACAGCTCTTTAAAACAGATTGCTAGAAGCTGCAGCTGGAATTCTGTGGAACTCTCTGCCACAGGAAACAGTTGAGGTCGGTTCATTGGCTATATTTAAGAGGAAGTTAGATATGGCCCTTGTGACTAAAGGGATCAGGGGGTATGGAGAGAAAGCAGGTACAGGGTTCTGAGTTGGATGATCAGCCGTGATCATACTGAATGGTGGTGCAGGCTCAAAGGGCCGAATGGCCTACTCCTGCACCTATTTTCTATGTTTCTATATTTCTATACACTTCTCGCAGTTGTAGGTGTCAGGGACACTGGAGATCTCCCTACCTTCCTACATATCACAAGAGGAGCATTCCACTATCCTGCCTGGCATCTCAACTATCCTAGCTGAGCATGTATAAAGAATGGAAGGAGAAAAAAAATGTAACCTTGAACTTTTCTTTTGGCTTCACTCACTGCAACCACTCTTCACAGAAGCCATGAAGAACTAAAGTCTCAAGGTCACCACTCTGACTCTGTCTACTCAGATGATGGGCACTGCGATGACAGTCATAATGCCTACCCCTACCTTCCTTCAATTTACTCTTGCTAATCCATCACAAATGCCAATTGGTTGTTGGACAAAGCTCTCTTTCACTGTACCAACCTACTGCTATATTTTGCGCTCAGGCAGTGGACCTGATTGAAGTACCTTCCTCTCCAAACTTCTGACGTCTGATGTCCAATGTCCAGATTTGCCGCTGGTGAAACCCCTTTTTGGTCTTCCCATGATCAATGATTGTTCTTGGCAAAGTTTTCTACAGAAGAGGTTTGCCATTGCTTTTGTCTTTGAAAGACTGGTGAACCCAGCCATTATCAATACTCTTCAAATATTGGTTCCCTGTTATCACTAGTTGCATAATCTGGACATGTTATGTACTGTCTGCCCATATGACCATCCACCACCAGGTCCCATGGCTTCATGGAACCCTGATTGGAGGCTAAGCAAGTGCTACACTTTGCTCAGGGTAACCTGCAGGCTAGCAGAGAGAAGGAGCATCCTACATCTCCTTTGGTAGTGATGTACCTCCATCCCGCCAACCATTTCTGTGAATAGGCAAATGATAAGAGAACCAAGCAAGAACACATCGATTCAATTGGACAAGGGAGGAGATCAGAGAACTGTATGGTTGGACACATCATAGACAGTGAAGAGTGAGATGAGCACAGTCACCATCAGGATTTGATCTTTTTCAACACAGTTGAATAGCTGGAAACCTGTTTTAGGGGGTCAAAGCAAAAACCCAATAGCTTGAATGGCAGTGATGCTTCACTACCAGATGAACTCAACACCTTCTGTGCCTGTTTGAAAGGAAGAACACAACTACAGCTGTGAAGGTCCCTGCTGCACCTGTTGACCCTGTGATCTCTGTCTCAGAGGCCGATGTTAGGCTGTCTTTAAAGACAATGAACCCTTGCAAGGCAGAAGGTCCCGATGGAGTATCTTTTAAGGCTCTGAAAACCAGTGCCAACCAACTGGCGGGAGCATTCAAGGACATTTTCAACCTCTCACTGCTATGGTTGGAAGTTCCCACTTCCTTCAAAAAGGCATAATTATACTAGTGCCTAAGGAGAATAATGTGAAGTGCCTTAATGACGATCACCCGGTTGCACTCACATCTACAGTGTTGAAATGCTTTGAGAAGTTAGTCACGACTAGACTGAACTCCTGCCTCAGCAAGGACCTGGACCCACTGCAATTTGCCTATTGTCACGATAGGTCAACGGCAGACACAATCTCAATGGCTCTCTACACGACTTTAAACCACCTGGACAACAAAAACACCTATGTCAGAATGGTGTCCATTGACTATAGCTCAGCATTTAATACCATCACTCCCACAATCCTGATTGAGAAGTTGCAGAGCCTGTGCCTCTGTACTTCCCTCTGCAATTGGATCCTCAACTTCCTAACCAGAAGACCACAATCTATATGGATTGGTGATAACATCTCCTCCTCGCTTACGATCAACACTGGCACACCTCAGGGAAATGAGCATAGCCCACTGCTCTACTCTCTATATACCCATGACTGTGTGGCTAGACATAGGTCAAATACCATCTATAAATTTGCTGACGATGCAACCGTTGTTGATAGAATCTCAGGTAGTGACGAGAGGGTGTACAGGAGTGAGATATGCCAACTAGTGGAGTGGTGTCACAGCAACAACCTGGCACTCAATGTTAGTAAGACAAAAGAGTTGATTGTGGACTTCAGGAAGGGTAAGACAAAGGAACACATACCAATCCTCGTAGAGGGATCAGAAGTGGAGAGTGTGAGCAGATTCAAGTTTCTGGGTGTCAAGATCTCTGAGGATTCATCCTGATCCCAACATGTTGATAAAGTTATAAAAGAGGCAAGACAGCAGCTTTACTTTATTAGGAATTTGAAGAGAGTTTGAAGGAGCTTGGTATGACAACAAATACACTCAAAAACTTCTATAGATGTACCACGGAGAGCATTCTGATAAGCTGCATCGCTGCCTGGCATGGGGGAGGGGGGCTACTGCACAGGACCAAAAGAAACTGCAGAGGGTTGTAAATCTAGTCAGCTCCATCTTGGGTACTAATCTACAAAGTACCCAGGACATCTTCAAGGAGCAGTGTCTCAGAAAGGCAGCATCCATTATTAAGGACCTCCAGCACCCAGGGCATTCCCATTTCGCACTGTTACTATCAGGTAGGAGGTACAGAAGCCTGAAGACAGACACTCAGCGATTCAGGAACAATTCTTCCCTTCTGCCATCCGATTCCTAAATGGTCATTAAACCCTTGGACACAACCTCAATTTTTTAATATATAATATTTCTGTTTTTTGCATGAGTTTTAATCTATTCAATATACTATACTCTATAAAGTATATTGAATAAGATTTACTTATTTATTTATGGCTATTATTATTATTTTTTCTTCTATATTATGTATTTAGTTGCTTCAGGTGTGATAGAGTAGGAGGGGCCAGAGGAGGAGGTGTTGCATTGCTTGTCCGAGAAAATCTTATGGCGGTGCTTTGGAAGGATAGATTACAGAGCTCCTCTAGGGAGGCTATTTGGGTGGAATTGAGGAATGGGAAAGGTGTAGTAACACTGATAGGAGTGTATTATAGGCCACCTAATGGGGAGCGTGAGTTGGAAGAGCAAATGTGTAAGGAGATAGCAGATATTTGTAGTAAACACAAGGTGGTGATTGTGGGAGATTTTAATTTTCCACACATAGATTGGGAAGCTCATTCTGTAAAAGGGCTGGATGGTTTAGAGTTTGTGAAATGTGTGCAGGATAGCTTTTTGCAACAATACATAGAAGTACCGACTAGAGATGGGGCAGTGTTGGATCTCCTGTTAGGGAATGCGATAGGTCAGCTGACAGATGTATGTGTTGGGGAGCACTTCGGGTCCAGTGATCACAATAGCATTAGCTTCAATATAATTATGGAGAAGGACAGGACTGGACCTAGAGTTGAGATTTTTGATTGGAGAAAGGCTAACTTTGAGGAGATGCGCAGGGATTTAGAGAGAGTGGAATGGGTCAAGTTGTTTTATGGGAAGGATGTAATAGAGAAATGGAGGTCATTTAAGGGTGAAATTATGAGGGTACAGAATCTTTATGTTCCTGTTCGGTTGAAAGGAAAGATTAAAGGTTTGAAAGCGCCATGGTTTTCAAGGGATATTAGAAACTTGGTTCGAAAAAAGAGGGATGTCTACAATAGATATAGGCAGCATGGAGTAAAGGAATTGCTCGAGGAATATAAAGAATGTAAAAGGAAACTTAAGAAAGAGATTAGAAAAGCTAAAAGAAGTTACGAGTTTGGTTTGGCAAATAAGGTGGAAGTAAACCCGAAAGGCTTCTACAGTTATATTAAAAGCAAGAGGATAGTGAGGGATAAAATTGGTCCCTTAGAAAATCAGGGTGGTCAGCTATGTGTGGAGCCGAGGGAGATGGGAGAGATTTTGAACGATTTCTTCTCTTCGGTATTCACTAAGGAGAAGGATATCGAATGGTGTAAGGTGTGGGAAACAAGTAAGGAAGTTATGGAACCTATGACAATTAAAGAGGTGGAAGTACTGGCGCTTTTAAGAAATTTAAAAGTGGATAAATCTCCGGGTCCTGACCGGATATTCCCCAGGACCTTGAGGGAAGTTTGTGTAGAGATAGCAGGAGCTCTGACGGAGATCTTTCAGATGTCATTAGAAACAGGGATTGTGCCGGAGGATTGGCGTATTGCTCATGTGGTTCCATTGTTTAAAAAGGGTTCTAGAAGTAAGCCTGGCAATTATAGACCTGTCAGTTTGACATCAGTGGTGGGTAAATTAATGGAAAGTATTCTTAGAGATAGTATTTATAATTATCTGGATAGACAGGATCTGATTAGGAGTAGCCAGCATGGATTTGTGCGTGGAAGGTCATGTTTGACAAACCTTATTGAATTTTTTGAAGTAGTTACGAGGAATGTTGACGAGGGTAAGGCAGTGGATGTAGTCTATATGGACTTCAGCAAGGCCTTTGACAAAGTTCCACATGGAAGGTTAGTTAAGAAGGTTCAGTCGTTAGGTATTAGTGCTGGAGTAATAAAATGGATTCAACAGTGGCTAGATGGGAGATGCCAGAGAGTAGTGGTGGATAATTGTTTATCGGGATGGAGGCCGGTGACTAGCGGGGTGCCTCAGGGATCTGTTTTGGGCCCAATGTTGTTTGTAATATACATAAATGATCTGGATGATGGGGTGGTAAATTGGATTAGTAAGTATGCTGATGATACTAAGGTAGGAGGTGTTGTGGATAATGAGGTGGGTTTTCAAAGCTTGCAGGGAGATTTATGCCGGTTAGAAGAATGGGCTGAACGTTGGCAGATGGAGTTTAATGCTGAGAAGTGTGAGGTTCTACATTTTGGCAGGAATAATCCAAATAGAACATACAGGGTAAATGGTAGGGCATTGAGGAATGCAGTGGAACAGAGAGATCTAGGAATAACAGTGCATAGTTCCCTGAAGGTGGAGTCTCATGTAGATAGGGTGGTGAAGAAGGCTTTTGGAACGCTGGCCTTTATAAATCAGAGCATTGAGTACAGAAGTTGGGATGTAATGTTAAAATTGTACAAGGCATTGGTAAGGCCAAATTTGGAATATTGTGTACAGTTCTGGTCACCGAATTATAGGAAAGATATCAATAAATTAGAGAGAGTGCAGAGACGATTTACTAGGATGTTACCAGGGTTTCAGCACTTAAGTTACAGAGAAAGGTTGAACAAGTTAGGTCTCTATTCATTGGAGCGTAGAAGGTTGAGGGGGGATTTGATCGAGGTATTTAAAATGTTGAGAGGGATAGATAGAGTTGACGTAAATAGGCTGTTTCCATTGAGAGTAGGGGAGATTCAAACGAGAGGACATGATTTGAGAGTTAGGGGGCAAAAGTTTAAGGGAAACACGAGGGGGTATTTCTTTACTCAGAGAGTGATAGCTGTGTGGAATGAGCTTCCTGTAGAAGTAGTAGAGGCCAGATCAGTTGTGTCATTTAAGGTAAAATTGGATAGGTATATGGATAGGAAAGGAGTGGAGGGTTATGGGCTGAGTGCGGGTAGGTGGGACTAGGTGAGATTAAGAGTTCGGCACGGACTAGGAGGGCCGGAATGGCCTGTTTCCGTGCTGTGATTGTTATATGGTTATATGGTTATATGGTATTGTTTTGAACTGCTAAGTTAACAAATTTCACGTCACATGCCAGTGATAATAAACCTGATTCTGATTTTATTCAAGTGGTTGTGCTAAACTCTGTCTTGCATTTGAAAGGCAAAAACTGGATGAAGCACTTCAAAGAAAAAATTATGTGTGGAAATGGAGCAGAACGGGCAAGTGAACTTTGTACTATGTGGGAAAGGGACCAATAATGAAAGGAGGATGGTAAATGATGTGGCAGAACAGTAAATAATAACATCAAGCATTGAAACTGAGGAAGAAATTGATGGTTATCTATTTGGTGGGAATATGTTGAGAAGCTGAATGTAGATTTAATAGTCAAGTTCACATGACCAGCAAAGGCTTAAGGAAAGTAAAGATGCATTATTTTCTCTGAAGCTTGTGTTCAGTACAGCCTCAGAACCATTTTTCCTTGTTAGTTGAAAAGTGACCATATGACAATAAAACCATAAGATATAGAAGCAGAATCAGGCCATTTAGCCCATCGAGTCTGCTCCTCCATTTCATCATGGCTGATCCAATTTTCCTCTCAGCCTCAATCTCCTGAAGAGACTGATACAATCACATTTTCCAATCATAGTGTCCCACAGAATGCATTTTGCAATATTGATGCTCAACTAAATCTTCTCGGAACATATCTACACTAACAATTCGGTATTAATAACAATAACAGTCTTCAGATATTAATGTCATAGTTTTAATTAATTTGTGAAAATCTATTAGTGTAATTTAAGTCCTTTAATTCAGTAGTATTCATTTGTAAGATCCCATGACATTTTAAGCAATAGAGGATTGTCACTGCTCCAAGTAAAAGAAAGATGAATGGAAAAAAATAATGATTTTTATTAATCTGGAGAATTTTTCTGTTTGTTGGTGAATTTCCATTCTGGAGAAATGTGGAATTCAATATTGGAACTGCAAATGGTCTCAAATATCATTGAAGCAGTATTCCTGTCAGTTGCAACCAACTTACATTGGCCTGCCTGCATCTGGCCAAAAAAAAAGCATTCTCCCTTGAAGAAAGGGGAAAGCAACAAGGGAAGTTGGAGCAAACTTTTGAGTAACTTCCTGCCTCATCCAGCCCTTGATATTTTGAAAATTAGGTGGAGGTGTAGAAGCAGAAAGTTTTCAATAAAAGTTAAATCAAATGTGCCTACTGTCTCTCTATTCTTCAAAACCAGGAATTACTAATTCTTTTACAGTTCTTATTCCAAGATTTGAAACATATATCATTCCACAGTCATCTTCTTTTCTGGAGTTGGTGTTTTTTTACTGTTCATTGGTCTTTATAGCTGGCTTCACCATTCTGTAGATTTTATTAAATCTTTTCTCGTTAACTTGTTACCTCTATTATCTGGAACAGAATATTTCATAGCATGCAATTATCTTTTTATGGATATTCTTCTCCAGGGAGAAGGAAGAATTATTCCCCCCCTCTTTAAAATTGCAAAGGTAATTAGTCCAGTCAATCTTAACACCAGGATATATTGCTGGTGTCCCCTTCTTGTTCTCATAAAGAATGGTCATTTCAAGCGGCATGAAAGGAATGAATATTTTACCATCAAATGAAATTGCTAACTCTGGTGCTGGTATGGCAAGCAACACCATGTATTTTGTATCTTTTGCTTATAAAAGTCATCCACTTTTCCCTCCAAGCTCTTAGTAATTAAGTCAACGTGAAGCTAGTAAACTTACAATTTGTAGAACTATATTGTAATTTACACTGAGCTGTTTAAAATTGCTTCTACTATCTGTGAAAATGTTAATGCAAACCATTGGGGGCAGTATCATGTCAGATTTGTTGCTGGAGTCAAATTTTCATTTTGATCAAATTTCCATAATGAAACAATTTCTATTATGTCATGGACTTTAGGAATGTTGCTGAGTCCTGCACTTCTATCCTTTAACATCTGCTTATTCTGTAACTTCTCCACATTAAATATTACTTTAATATTTTCATTTTGGACATTCAGGCTGCTATAATTCATCACAATCAGGGATGCTATTCAAATGATAAACTGAGAATAGATACTTCTGACACAACCGGATTATTGGTAAGAAGAGATTCACTGAGAACAAATGCCTAATAATAAAAAAAAACATGAAAGTAATCTCTAAAGCAACTCTGGAAAGAAGATTGTTACAACAGGTGGGAAAAAAAACAGAATTGCCTCATTTTCTAAATCAGACACTGCTACCAGTTTTCCAAGGATCAGATCTGTTCAGAGGAAAGTGACAGGAAACAAATTAGTTCTGGGTGTAGCTCTGCAGCACAATCAAATAGCATGAGAAAACAGACCACTCACTGTGTCCATCAATGCAAGGATGGCAGCAATAAATTACTTTTTAGATTCCTTGTGGCTGTAATATATTTTGTTATAACAGCATAACTGTACTCCAGAGATCTGAGCACATAATTTCAACAGGCACTTAAGTACAGCACTGAGGGAATGCTGTGCTACTGGACAATGTTAGGGCATATTCGGACACAGGGTATATAGCAAAATATTAACTTCAGCATCCAATTTTTGGACCTGAACGTGGACTGTAGATTAAATTTAAAATGCAGCCCTGCACAATGGGTTCCTAGAGCTGTGAACAGCAGTTAATTAAAAATCAGGCAATGCTGATTAATATTCATTTTGGGTGTCTAGAGTATGGGTGTGAAGAAGGAGGTGTGAAAGTTACATGTTATTCCAAGGAAGCATTGTAGATACATTGTAAATATAGAATTGTCCTTTGATTTTTAGCATATAAAATGTCATGTGATGTTGGATTGAAAAGGTCTTCCTCCAAATGGGTCTCAGTTTGTCTGCTGCTCGTCTTTGTTGAATAAACCACTTCTGTATCTACAAGCTTCAGTTTCTCTCTAGTAATTTTGTTCACATTACAATAATCTAAATGCTGAGCCAAAACCCTATCTTACTTCTCAGGCCAGTGCAAAAGAGCTTCTTCTACTGTTTGAAGATCAGACTGTTCCACTGATGTCCTAGTCCATCTTTTCCTTTCAACCAATTTATAAAATACATGGTGGTTTTTTTCATTCCAGACTTCTATAAACTTGCAGATGATGCAACTGTGATTGGCTTAATCACAAACATAATGAATCTGCATATAGAGAGGAGGTACTGAAATGGTCCGATTGCTGTAGGATCCACAACCTATCACTCAACATCAGGAAAACAAAAAAAAATGATAATTAATTTCAGGAAGGAAAGAGGTCTCAATCAAGACCTACTATTCATAAATAGTGAGGTAGTGGAAAGGGTCTCCAGTTTCAAGTTTTTATGAATGAACATCACCGAAGAGCTCTCTTGGTCCATCTCTTGGTACAACCTTGATAGTAGGGAAGGAACAAGAGCAACTATACAACCTAAGGGGCTTAAGAAGAACTAATCTGCCCCAAAAATTGCTGGCGATCTTTTATCGATGTGTGATAGAGAGCATACTAACATACGGAATGACAGTGTGGTAGTCTAGCTGCAGCAAGACAGATCACAAAGCACTCCAAGGTGATTGGAATGGCTCAGCACATCACTGGGATTCAGCTACCGGACCTGGATGCCACAGCACACTCCTAACATTATTAAAGACCCATCCTGTCCTGGACATTGTCTGTTCAATCTCCTGCCATCTGGTAGGAGATCCAGAAACATCTTAGCCAAGAAAATAAGACTGAAAAACAGCTTCTTCTGAGGGCTGTTATGCAGCTGAATAATGCTACACCCCAGCTTGCAAATGGCCTCTGAGTGTTGTGGACTATCAAAGTTATATGTTGCATGTTAATATGGGATTTTTTTAAATTGCACCATACGCATGTATTATAATATCTGTTCAGCACAGACTGGAGCAGCACTGCAATCTCATTGCCTAGAGCAATGACAATAAAGTTCTATGCTGTTCGAAATTGACTGCAGTAATACAACATTAATTACGTTACAAAATATGTCAGCAGTTGTAATCATCTCTGGAATGTCTATGAGATTCTACATAAATGTACATTTTTTTTCATTGTGGTTAAAAATGTGAAGTAAAAACCGGAAAAGCAAGTACACACTTCAGCAACATTCTCATTCTGCCATTACCCAAACATCAAGGCAAATTTCTCATGCATCAATTATCCATTTTGCAGCTGTATGTTGGGGTCAGGCAGCAAAATCAGACCATGATAAAGAAGATGTAGAAGTCTTTCAGGCATATAAGTAAATGTTTTTTTCATGAACAATGAATATCATTAAAATTGACCTCTGACAATTATAGGGAACAGAAGAACATTTTAAAAATTAAAAGAAATTTGGTTAAAACAGTAAATAAAAAGCAATTACTGTAATAATAACTACCTGCTGTTAAGGTGCAAGCAAATTAGATTGAATTAGTGAGAAACATATTCAGCAGAGTAGAACATCAGTTCTCTATTTTTTTGAACTTCACTAACTATCTAAATGTTTCATGAAAAATTAGTTGATTTCATTCTTTCAATGAGTAATGTAGAAGAACTATATTCCTTAAATGGGTACCATATGCCCACTTTTATGACTGAGTAGTCCCACTTCAGGTTGGTGTTAATCAAAACATAAATTTACATTAGATTCGGTAAATTCAAAATGATGTTTCATTTTTCTTTGCACTTTCTAAAAATTCAAGGGAGGTTGTATCTATAATAGAAGATCTTTGCAGATCATGGGTAATAAATCTCAGGATGTCTCTGTTGAGGTGGTCTACAGAGCCCTAGAATTTGGGCCTCAGACCTCATTGTAATGTAAACGCTGCTGCGGTAGATGTTAATCCCAAAGAGTGGCTGAAAATTCGGGTTATAGAGAAGAAATGGATGACCCTCAGAATCCATCTTTTGAGTTCATGGGGTATCAGATCAGAAGATTGCAGCTCCAAAGACATTGTTAGAGGGTAAGGATTCTGCATGTTGTTATGGACCAATTAGATTATAGCTCTCAGTAGCGGAATACTTAATTAAATACTTAACTTTCTTTAACTTATGTCACGGCACTAACTGGCTTTCCCAAAGATAATCAGGGAAAAGCTTCAGCAAAGGGCAGTAGCAATCTTTAGAACCCTTATGCATAGGCGAATATGTGAACATCCCATTTAGATGTGAACTGTTTGCCCTGTATCATGAATTCAGCAGCAGGCCAACTTTACAAAGGACAATTACACGAGGAGCCTCCCTTACAGCTTAAATGAAGGCCAGCTCAAAAAAAAAGTTGTAATTCCCAGGAATAAGCGATGTGACCGCAATCCACCATGGAAAATAGGGTGAAAGGCGCTTACAGTAGTCCATCCTCGAAGTACACTTGATCAATGTTTCTTTTGCTCAAAGAAATACATTTTGTTAAAATCAATTATATAAAAAAACGTTTGAAAGGAAAAAAGAACACAGTATTTGAAGTGAAGAGTCAAAAAATAACTTTTAGTCTATATTTTGGATTTTGATTTAATCCAACTATCAATCAAACTACAGTAATGAAAATTCAGTCAGAGTTTTTAAAACAATTAATTTCTATATTTAAATATAAATATACATTTAAA
This sequence comes from Hemitrygon akajei, assembly GCF_048418815.1. Lineage (NCBI taxonomy): Eukaryota > Metazoa > Chordata > Chondrichthyes > Myliobatiformes > Dasyatidae > Hemitrygon > Hemitrygon akajei. The sequence continues at coordinate 193,871,809 of NC_133128.1, forward strand.
CTGTAATGTAACTAATTACAGTAAATTGATCCTTGAAAAGAATAGAATACTTTGCTAAAATTTATGGGTGGTATTTGGATGATCCAGTTTCGAACAGCGTACCAATATTACTAAATGCCATTAGCTCATGTTATTTCCAATGATGTTCAAGATGGAGGCAGCAAACAACGTGGGCAATGGCGAAGTCGTGCAGAGTTCACAAAACTACTTCTTTAACTTCTTTCAAATATGATTCTCCTACCAAGCTGCATGTGATTGAAACCTGTGACTAACATTTTTTTTTGGTATGCCGATTGATTGATCTGGCACTTTGCTGTCTCCGACAGAGTTTGGTGAGCTTGGAAGCCAAGTGTGTAGCCTGCTGGGTTGGAAGCCTAGAGACTGGTCATGAGCCATGTTTGACTCCAATGCTTCCCTCCAATGGAGACGTTGAGTAAGGTTGAAGTCAGTGAAGATGACAGTGAAGTATGGTCTTCCTCTCCCTCTTGTTAGCTGCTGGTGGAGGAAAGTGAAGGAGACTTGGGTTTCATGCTACAAGGATTAATTAGTAAGCCTTGTGGCTCTGCTCTCAGTTTGGGGAACTTTGAGATTCATATTGCGTGTGTTTCTGGATTCTGTTTAATCTTTCTTTTGCTGTTTTTGAGCAACTTGGCTGGCTTTGTTGCCTGTAGTCGGCCAGCGGCACAATGCTGAACTGAACACTCCTGCTTTGATGTTTGATATTCTATGGGTTGTTTGCTCACTTTTGCTGTTTGCGCAGTTTGTTTTTTCTCACGTTGGGTATTTGATGTTTTCTTAAACTGGTTTCATGGTGTTTCTTTGGTCTGTGACTGCCTGTGGGAGGACAAATCTCAGATTTGTATTCTGTATACATACTTCAGTGATAAATGTACTTTGAATCCTATTTAATGTCATACAGTTATTTAATTTTTAAAAGTCCAAGGTAAAAATTTGTGTGCACTTGTCTTGGCATTCCAAACAGTGACTTTTACTGTGAAATTAAGCAAGGATAGCAGCATTTGGAAAACATGAGGGAGTTATCAGTCACTTTTGTTCATTGCAGGCTCTTTGCTCAGGGCATCCACATTTATAAATGAGATAAACCTATTCTCCATGAAAGACATGGGATTATGAATTAAGTGGTACATCTTTGGACAGTTAATTAACCACAGACTACTCAATTAGACTTTGAAAGGACACCTTGTGTTGGTAAGTGAAAAAGCAGTTTGTCATCTCATTCCAATAGGTTCAACAGGTGCATAAGTGGAGCAATTGGGTGTGATTGATGTGGACTGTCAGGACCAGTGTGAAGATGTCATTATCTCAAAGAGGAAGGGTAGTCAAAATCATTCATTTTCTAATAGTAGATTTCAATACAAATAGCTTGTAGAGTAATGTGCATAAAAATAGGTTCATACATTTGACAGCTATTTGTTGAAGTCCCATTGTTACTTTCAAGATCAGAAGCGTAAGTTCTATTTAAAAGCACATATTTTAGAAGTCCTGAGAAGGTGGATGTTGAATAAAAGAGTGTGATTTCAGTTACTAATTCACTTATGGATCAAAGGAGTATAGATCAGAGATGTCTCTGATATCTCTGTAACCTGTTCTAGTGGCTACACATGGAACGGTTAAGCAAATGGTTTCTACTTCCGGGCCGCCGAGCCACGACTTGGTAGCAGCAGTACTCTCAAAGGACATGATTAAATATTTTCATTTCATCCTGATACAGCTAAAAAGCACAACTGCTTCCAAGGTCAGTACAATCAACAAAGATGTCTTATACAGTTAAACAAAATATCGCTGCTTAAAATCAATGGAAACAACACCAATTGTGGTTGAAGAGCCTATGGAAGACACCACGGAAGAGGCACAGGTGTAGATTGGGGCTACAAGTGCATTTAAGAAATGGGGTTTTAAACTCTCTATACCGACTATCTTGCCAGCGAACGTGCAGGCTCTGGTGAATAAAATCAATGATCTCAGAGCTAGGGTGCTGAATCAGAGGGACATTATGACCGCATGTGTCCTTTGTTTCACGGAATCCTGGTTAACGCCTTCTGTATTGGATGCATCGATCCAGATTGACAGGTTTACTATACACCATCAGGATAAGTCTATAGAGTCCCTCAAAAGCAGAGGTGGAGGAGTATGCCTCATGATCAACTTTTCTTGGTGCACAAATATATCGGTGCTGTCCCAATTCTGCTCACCAGACCTGGAATATCTAGCATTAAAGTGTCATTCTTTTTACCTTCCACGGGAGTTCTCCATGGTCATTTTGATAGCAGTATACCTACCACATCAGGCCAACGTCAATCAAGCTTTAGATGATCTGAGCAATGGGATCAACATGCATGAAACAGCACATCCTATTGCCTTCACCATTATTTGGAAGATTTTAAACAGGCTAGTCTGAAAAAATCACTAAGCAATTGCCATCAATAAATCACTTGCAATACTGGAGGAAACAACACACTGGACCATTGCTACACGACCATCAAGAATGCTGACCGTGCTATTCCACGCCCTCACTTCAGGAAGTCTGATCACCTGGCTGTACTTCTACTCCCTGAGTATAGGCAGAGACTGAGGACTGCAGAACCAGCAGTGAGGACAAAGAAGGTTTGGACAAGGGAAGCACAGGAGCACCTACAGGACTGCTTTGAATCAGTGGAATGGACTATATTCAGGGATTCATCTTCGAACTTGGATGAGTATGCTGCAGTTGTTACTGACTTCATTAAAACCTGTGTGGAAGAGTGTGTGCCCACAAAGACTTACTGTACATTCCCAAACCAAAAGCCGTCGATGACCCCAGAAGTACATCATCTACTGAAGGCTAGATCTGTGGCATTCAAGTCTGGCGACCCAGGCCTGTACCAGAAAACCAGGTATGATTTATGAAGGGCTATTTCAAGGGTGAAGAGACAACTTCAAACAAGGCTGGAGGTGACATCATATGCACGGACACTCTGGTAAGGTTTGCAAAACATTACTTCCATCAAAGCGAAACCCAATAGTATGAACGACGGCAATGAAACATAGAAACCTAGAAAATATACAGCACAATACAGGCCCAATGGCCCACAACATTGTGCCGAACATATCCCTACCTTAGAAATTACTAGGGTTACCCATAGCCCTCTATTATTCTAACATCCATGTACCTATCTAAAAGTCTCTTAATAGACCCTATCGTATCCACCTCCACCATGGTCGCTGGCAGTCCATTCCACGCATTCATCACTCTCTGAGTAAAAAACTTACCCCTGACATCTCCTCTGCACCTACACCCAAGCACCTTAAACCTGTGCCCTCTTGTGGCAGCCATTTCAGCCCTGGGAAAAAGCCTGTGACAATCCACACAATCAATGCCTCCCATTATCTGATACACCTCTATCAGGTCACTTCTCATCCTCCGTCGCTCCAAGGAGAAAAGGCCGAGTTCACTCAATCTGTTTTCATAAGGCATGCTCCCCAATCCAGGCAACATCCTTGTAAATCTCCTCTGCACCTTTTCTATGGTTTCCACATCCTTCCTTAGTGAGGCAACCAGAACTGAGCACAGTACTCCAAGTGGGGTCTGACCAGGGTCCTATATAGCTGCAACAATATACAATTGGTGTACAAATACATTTCTGTGAAACCAGCACAGTATGAAACATCTCCCCCTGATTATCAGTGGATGTTGTTTCTTCTCAATTAACAAAACTCAGCCTAGATTTTGGAGTATTTGATTGGCATGCTGGGGCGGCAGGGTGGAGATATGTCTCTACCAAAGGAGGAGTAACACACGCTTTCCCTCTGCAAGCCTGCAGGTCACCCTTGTGAAGGTGTAGCACCTGCATAGCACCACCCCCCCCCCCCACCAACCAACCAGTCAGGGCCATGGGAGGAGGTGGTGGACGATCGTATGAGCAGCTGATGCATATCACAAGTCCTGGTTATGTGACCTCTGATATCAGGCAGACAATCTCTGAAGAGTATTGATAATTGCTGGGGGTCTCCTGTCTGGTAAAGACACTGCCCAGAAGAAGGAAATGGCAAATCACTTCTGTAGAAAAATTTGTCAAGAATAATCATGGTCATGGAAAGGCCATGTTGCCCAATGTCATACGACATGGCACATAACGAATTATGGACAGGCTAGATTCCAATATCAATATTACAAGGAAGATAAAACTGGGAAGGTTTTCTCAAAGGAAATTGGGCCAAGAGGGGAAATTTGGCCGGTGTTTTGTGTACTCTTCATGTCAGTGCACATGAAACCTGCAAAGAATTAGGTCTGCACTAGTTGATGTAATTCACATAACACCCAATTCCATCTGTACTGACATCCTGCAGAAAGCTACAATCTACGATGGTCTCAGAAGAATTGGAGCAAATACAGCGTCTTGCTTGTCTTGCTACATAACAGGACTTTGGAAGAGATGACTGGGCAACTTTGGGTCTGAGTCAGCATTTAAAGAATGTGTTACTACCAACAATGATCCCTTTCCAGGCAAATTATTTTCTGAGATTTTCATTCTGTGTTCTCACTCAGCAACTGTGGGATTGAGTTCAAGAGCCATGAGATAACGTAACAGCTATATAAGTCCTTGGTTAGACCCCACATAGAGTACTGTGTTCAGTTCTGGTCACCTCATTACAGGAAGGATGTGGATGCTATAGAGAAAGTGCAGAGGAGGTTTACAAGGATGTTGCCTGGATTGGAGGGCATATCTTATGAGAATAGCTTGAGTGAACTTGGCCTTTTCTCCTTAGAGCGACAGAGGATGAGAGGTGACCTGAAAGTGGTGTATAAGATGATGAGAAGCATCGATAGTGTGGATAGCCAGAGGCTTTTTTCCCAGGCTGAAATGGTTAATGTGAGGAGGCATAGTTGTAAGGTGCTTGGAAGTAGGTACAGAGGGGATGTCAGGGGTAAGTTTTTCATATAGAGAGTGGTGCGTACGTGGAATGCATTGCTAGTAATAGTGGTGGAGGCAGATACATTAGGGTCTTTTAAAAGCCTCTTAGATAGCTACATGGAGCTTAGAAAAAAATAGAGGGCAATGCGGTAGGGAAATTCTAGGCAATTCCTAGAGTAGGTTACATGGTCGGTACAACATTGTGGGCCAAAGGGCCTGGAATCTGCTGTAGATTTCTATGTTCTAAGTTCTAGAAATCTTAACATGGGTGATGCCAACAGGCTCAATAAACTGATTAGAAAGGCTGGCTCTGTTACAGGTTTTAAACTGGACACACTGGAGGCTGTGCTAGTACAAAGGGCCCTACGAAAAATCCTGGCAACTCTGGACAATATTTCTCACCCTCTACATGCCACCTTGGTTGAACAGAAATCAGAATCAGAATTAGGTTTATTATCACCGACATGTGACGTGAAATTTGTTAAAAACACTTTTACTAATAGACTAAGACAACTGTGCTGCTCCAGAGAGCGGTATATGAGATCATTCCTACCCTTGGCCATTAGGCTCTATACCCGGGGAAGTGATGACCCCACCCTCCTGTTAGACTATTTGTAGTATCTTATTTTTTATTATTTCTGCTACTCTTCTAATATCTAATATCGGTGCACTTGTCATGCTACTGTGACACCATAATTTCCTTTGGAGTCTATACAGTATCAGTCACTAAAAGTAATGAGGTATTGTTCGCTGGTTCAATGTTCATCACTGAGCAAGGGTAGCAGCTGTTGCTAGGGGAAGAGGAGCACGAAACCCTGAAGCTTGTGGACGTTGATGTGGAGCTGAGTGAAGAGGAGAGGGCTGCGAGCTCAGCAATGCTTCCCTGCCGTGTGGGGAGGAGGGGAACAGGCAGGTGGCTTTTGGCTTCACCAAATAAAACAGACTTCCTGGTAGAATAGTTCATAACAAGCCTGAGAACTAGAACTCCTTAATGCAAAACAAGTCACCCCGACCAAACACCAACAATCAGCTGGTGAGCAGGGCCCTAAACCCCCTCACCTCCTGCTGTGCTCTCTGCTACTTTTCAACAAATGATTCACTCTCCCTTACAAATTATATTCTAATTTCAACAGATCATATAATTTCAATGAATCTTCATCCCATGTTCTCAATATTTATTGTTTATTTATTATTATTTCTTTCATTTTGTATCTGCATGGTTTATTGTCTTCTGTACAGCTGTTGAATGCTGGTTAGTCTTTCACTGATTCTGTTACTTATGTATTTATTGATATACAGCGCGGCATAGGTCCTGTCAGTCCTTCGAGCGACACTGAATCGCAAACCGCCATTTTAACCATAGCCTAATCACGGGACAAGTTACAATGACAAATTAACATACTAATCACTACATCTTTGGACTGTGGGGGGAAATAGAAGCACCCTGAGAAAACCCACGTGGTCTTGGGGTGAATGTAGAAACTCCTTACAGGCAGCGACGGGAATCGAACCTGGTTCACTGGGACTGTAAAGCGTTGTGCTAACATCTGCAATACCATGCCCCGCCGGAATAATTTTTATCATTCTATAATTTTATTGACTATGCCCACAAGAAAATTAATATCCGGGCTGTATATAGTGACATATATGTATTTTGATAATAAATTTACTTTGCACTCTGAATTCTGAAATATTGAGAAACAAGTTAGCATGTTATTATTCTGGTAGGCTCCTAATGTGAAGTTACTGTGTTATGAATTTTCTCCCCAACTTGCTCAGCTTCTACAACGGTTATATTGCAATCTCTGGAGGAAGGATTCCTATGAAAGGCAAAGAGATATGAGGGAAAATGCAGATACTCGCTTGTAACAAAACTTCTGTAGTTACAGATGAGTGACACCTTCCTTAAACACCAAATAAAATATAATTTATATGGATCAGTTCCACTCTCTAGGTCTGTCGCTGTTTCATTTGGCTCGATTCGTGGGTGCTCATGTATAGCTGAATGATGATTAAATTTGAACTTCAACATCACTCAAGATCTGAACCCCTTTGGTTCATTGTGACAAGTTCTGTGATTTCTTCTGTGACAACTCAACAATGTAGCCACAATCACTATGAGTAATGCATCTATTGAACTCTAAGTCCAGAGAGAATTGTGAATATCTGAAGAGCAGGTAGATCTGGGAATTAATGCTTACAGAGAACGGGCACAGAAGAGGAGTTGAGGCCTAGCGCAGATTATTCTGGACACAAGAATAGGTGGGGCAGCATTGAGAAGCGGATTAATTTTTCTATTCTTTCTATTTTCTCCTGTCCTCACACTGGCTCATTGAATCCTGCCGTTGTAATCTTACACACAGCGCCACCCATCCAGAGAAGGAACAAAATAAACCAATTGTTTATGTTTAAAGTGGAGATTGATATGCTCTTGATTAGAAACATTACTGGAATAAGGCAGTAGAATGGGATTGAGAGAGAAAATAATCATCCATGATTGAATAGCGGGGCATTCTCAATGGGCTGAAAGACCTATTTCTGTTTTTATGGGCAATTGGTTTCGCTTTGATGGAAACTTTGCTTATATTTCTCTGCTTCTCAGATGAGTCATCCCTCAAAGTTATCGTTAGTAAGAGTGGAGAAAGCTGGAGAGAAATTTTACAAGGGAGATTGGAAACCTATCATTGCCAGAAAAACACAACAGTCACATCATGTCCAGTTGTAATCATGGCTTAGACTGGAAGTACAAAAAATTCAAAGTAGTAAACTTTCAAAAGTTGGCAGTATATTTATTATCAAAGTATATATACATCGCTATATATTACCCTGACAGGCATTTGCTGGCATACAGAATTAATACAAAGAAACACAATAGAATCAGTGAAAAACTACACACAAAGAGAGATAAAAAACTAATATGAAAAAGACAACAAATTTTGCATATTTGACAGCTGTAGCAGGGTTTGAATGCCATAACCTCCTACAAAGCAAATTCTTGCAACATAGGGGACAGCAGAGCTTCGCTCTAAATGAACTCAATGCTTTGACCACCAGAAGAGGAAGGAACCATCGCGTACCCCCATGTCCCCCAATGATCCTCTGGTCTGAGTACCTGAAGATGGACTGCCTTCATGAGAGAGAATCCAAGAAAATCATCCAGTCTGGATGGAGTACATGGCTGAGTACTGAAGACCTGTCCCAACCAACTGGATGGTGTATACATGAATATCTTCAAACTCTCCCTCCGGCAGTGTGTGGTACCCACTTGCTTCAAGGAGGCTTTAATCGTACCAGTACCCAAAATGAGCATGGTAACCTGTCTAAATGACTATGCCCAGTAACATTTACATCCACAGTTATGGAGTACTTTGAGAAGCTGGTGTTAAAGCATATCAGCTCCTGTCTGAATGGTGACTTGGATTTGCTCCGATGCACCCACTCAAGCAACTGTTCTACAGCAGATGGTATCTCGTTGACTCTTCACACAACCATAGAACATCTGGACAGCAAAAATTGATACATCAAGTTGCTCTTTATTGATTACAGCTCATCTTTAACATCATCATCCCCTCAGAATTAATCAGTACACTCCAACACCTGGGCCGCAATACCTCCTTGTGCAATTGGATGCTGGGTTTCCTCACTCGAAGTCCCCAGTCAGTTTGGATGGGCAAGTGCATCTCCTCCACAATTCCATCAGCATGGGAGCACCACAGGGATGTATGCTTAGCCCCCTGCTCTACTCACTTTATGCCTGTGAATGCTTGGCTAAATACAGCTCCAATACCATATACAAGCTTGCTGATGATCAAACGGGGATGACTCAACATACAGGAGGGAGATTGAAAATTTGACTGAGTAGTATAATAACTACAAACTCTCACTCAATGTCAATAAGACCAAGGAACTCATTGTAGATTATAACTTTAAACTCCTAGCAGTCACTATCTCAGAGGATCTGTCCTGGAGCCACTATATAAATATTATTGTGAAGAAAGCACAACATTGCTGCCACAGAGGCCTGCAGAGTTTCAGCATGTCATCAAAAACCTTGGCAAATTCTGTGGATGTGTGGTGGAAAGTGTGCTGACTGGCTGCATTACGGCCTGGTATGGGAACACCAAGGCTCCAAGATTTGCATGACATACTGAATCTTCACCAACTTCCAGAAACAGAGAGGTGCTGCTGTGCCTTCTTTGTGAAGGCACTTCTATGCTAGGACGAGGGCAGACACTTTACATTGATCATTCCTAGGAATTGAAACTGACTGACCTCTGATCCCCTTGTTCAAGGTTGTTTCCTGTCATTTCCTGTACACAAGAGTGGTTTCCCCCTCCTGTGGTGAACAATCAGCTCCTTGCTCTTGCTGACGTTGAGTACGAAGTTGCTGTTGTGACACCAGTCATACAGGTTTTCAACCTCCCTCCTTTATCACTGTCTTTGATTCAGCCAACGGCAGTGAAGTCATCAGCAAATTTGAATATGACATTGGAGTTCGGCTCGCCCAAGGTCTTGGGGCTCTGGAGATGGGCGGATAGCAGGTCGGTATCCCGGCAAGAGATCCGTGTGTCATCGGGGGAGATGGAAGATCTACAGCTGTGTGCCCAGAGACCGGAGATCATTGGGCACAGAGCTCGAAAAAGGCAATGTAACAGACTCTTAACATCATAAACCAGTGAGTTGTTTGTTATGTCTCTCCTCTCGCTGTGAAATGGAGACATCTCTTTCTCCCTTATTAGGGAGAGAGCCCTCGGTATGTTGAATGTGAACAATGAAGCCTCTGGAGAAGGGCAAGTCTGTGTCTTTACTGTTGCTTTGCTCAGACTTAAGTGCTCAATAGTGGGTGCTGATGTTTTCTTGCCGGTGGGGGGAGGGGGGATTGTTGCTTGCTGCCATTTACATGCAGGAGGGAGGGGAGTGGGGGGACTTTGAGGTTCTAACATTTAACTGTCATTCATTCTATGGGGCACTCCTCTGTTTTCATGGATGTTTGTGAAGAAAAGCATTTCAGGATGTATACTGTATACATTTCTCTGACATTAAATGTACCTTTGAATCTTCTGAGCTGTGCATTGCCTCAAAGTCATAAGTATAAAGTGAGTAGAGCAGGGGGCTAAGTACTCAGCCTTGGGGTGCACCTGTGCTGATGGAGATTGTGGAGGAGATGTTGCTGCCAATCCGAACTGACTGGGGTCTTCAGGTGAGGAAATGGAGAATCCAATTGCACAAGGATGTATTGAGGCCAAGGTCTTGAAGCTGATAGGTTAATTTTAAGAGATGATGGTGTTGAATGCAGAGCATCCTGATGTATACTGTACATCTTCACTGTCTGGGTACTCCAGGGCTCAGTGAAGAGCCAATGAAATGGCATCTGCTGTTGACCTGTTGTGATGAAAGGCAAACTGGAGCAGATTCAAGTCAGTCCTCAGGCAGATTGAGAACCCTCATATTTCAGATTGGCATTAGGAATCCTATGTGAATCCTGGCAGGGTATGTAGCAATGCAGGCTGACATCTCTCACTGATTAGGATACTAAATGTTGGCAGTTTGCCCTGGTCTCATTAGGGAATGTACTGATCCTGATTTAGCATTTGATTATGCACCCTATTTCAAACTGCATTTTCGCCAATTTTATGATTTTTTATGAATACGTGATTGAGCATTAGTACACAGCTCCCTGTTAGCACAGAAAAAAATAAATGCAATCCAATTTCTAAGTATTTGTGTTTTGTCTAAGACAAGAAGATCTGAGATATTTGGCAGGAGGCTATTCACAGGAATTTCCTGAGCTTCCTCGTAGTAAAGATGACCCTCAACCTGATGTGATTGTCTTTTCTCATTCAGAGGCATTCTGACCTCACCTGATCCACTTTTTGGTTCCAATGAAGCTGTTTAATGGAGAAGAGTTGTGTTGACATTCTGCTTTTGGGAGATAATACAACTTCTCAGTATACCTGCCTTGCTCCAAAACCCATTGAGCAGGCACTGTAGCTCCAGTGGCTTTTCCCATTAATCAAGAAGTTCACCCAATGACTTGTTGCAGAGCTTGGCTTGCACTGGCAAAGGCAACAGGATGTTGGATTAGTTGAGGACTAGGAACTGAATTTCCCTGCAGGTTCCACGTGTGTTGGGTGTGTGGATGGAGTGTGTTGTGTTTGTGTGCAGGTCTGTGTCATTTCTGTGTCAAGCATTCAGAAATGAGATAAAAACAATAAAACACACCCCCATGACAATATATTCACTAGAAAACAAAACAATATTGTCCATTCATTTGTTATGTTCACTGTTGTATGATGTAGCCGATCGTGGTCTTTCCATGACCATGATTGTTTGTGGCAATTTTTTCTACAGAATGGTTTACCATTGCCTTCTTCTAGATGGGGTGGGAAGGGGGGGCTAAGCAGATACTACACCTTGCCCAAGGGTGACCTGCATGGTAGCAGAGGAAAGGAGCATCTTAATCATTCTTTGGCAGAAACATATATCCATCCTACCACACATAATTACAATGTATAGAATTTAATATATTCTTTATTCTATACTTGTAACAATATTTGCTAAGAAAAAACAGCAACAGGCTTGAAGCTCTGTCAGGAGAATAAAGGAAATGTAATGACATTTCTTGAGTAGGACAAAGCCTCTTCCTTCACTTTTCCCTGTACACTCTTCCTCAGATTTAGGATGTCTTATTTAGACTCAAGTGATTTCAATCTCATACTGGGTCCTCTGCTAGAAAGCACAAGTATTTTACTTCTCATTAGTAACATTAAATCACCCTGCACCCAAGATGGAAGCTAATTACTTGGGTCTTTTGCTGGTTGAGAAGAACAATCAATGGTGTTCAGCACAGTATAATTAACACACATGGGAGAGCAGTGGGACTGCGTAAGAATGCTTGCGAAGAACAGGGGAGATCATAATAGTAAGACATGATACAATACATGGAAAATGTTCAGAAAAAAAACTCAGTGAAAAGAGTTTTGAATTATTTAAAAGGATTGCAGTCACAACCACTATCAATGTTATTGATTTTGATTTAAATAGAGACCACTTGCAATATTTAAGATCAAATTCAGGTTTAATTATAACTCAGCCATTCATGAAAACAGCCAAATGAAACAGCATTCCTCTAGGGCCAAGCAGCAAAACACATCACCAACAGCACATTGCACACTGCAAACAGTACATAGTACATCTAGCACATATGGCTACGATTTCAGATCAAGATGCAGTCACAAAGAGAGAAAAATACGTTGCTCAAGTCCCTGAGTGGTATTGTCCTGATCCAGATTGTTCTTCCACTGAGTAAACACTGGAGGCAGTACTGAGTGACACACTTTGGGGCTGCATGTAATTTAGTTCTGACTAGGAGGTCACTCAAGAGTTTACCTCCTCTTCATCTTACTTAACCTTTACAAAGACCCAGTTGTGTTGCTTTGTGGATATACATTATGTAGCATTGGTCCATGGCCAAATGTTATTCCTCTCATGTTGTCACCCCTCTTTAAGAACTTAATCATATGACTAATATTACAACAGTGTTTGAGGATAGAGGGTTCCAGAGAGCATGTTTGAAGGTAATTAATTGTAAGAATACCTGATGGCAGGGTGAGCTATTTCATAAATAGAATATCTTTTTTTTGTATAGGATAAATAACAGCTCCTTCTGTTGTGTATTTAATATTTCAATAATATTTGAGTAATCATGTATGTATATTGTTTGATTAAGCATTCCTTGTTGCTATAGGTATATGTTGAAACATGTAAATTGCATATGTGAACATGCAATCATGTGATACGCACATGCCTCACTTACAGTGAAGCGCAGAGTCAGACTCGCATTCCCACTCTCTGTTTTTTTTCCAATCAGTTTAATATTTTGAAGTTACAAAACAGAACACCTACAAGTGTTTTTGATAGAGAATAAAACCAAAGCTGATATGTTGGTTCACTCAGAATACTACAAAGAAATTCTCCAACTCCAGGATGGATAATTTAAAGCTGCGACAAATCACCAACATTTCTCATAGTAGCGATTGATAGATTGCAATGCTTATCCAATGTGCACTTCACACCATTGTGCTTAGAAGTCTCATCTGGTTTTGACATGTTTGGCAGTTTCCAATGCATCTCCATTGAGGAGTGATGAGAGTAACTGGGTCTTACATTTCCTGAAACAGGTAGAACTGCTTCTTTCTATGAAATGAGATTTTTCTTACATGGAATATATCAGAATGTTAATGGTTTATTCATGTATTCAAGATTCTGGTTGGGAAAAGTTCAACTATAGCCACAAATTTTCTCATTTTCCTTCCTAATATATTATGTGTTCAACAGAATCTTTTAAGTGACTTCAACTTGCTTGTCAGACTGGTAGCAATGTGTAATGTTCACTTCTTAGTCCACTTACCTAAGTCACATATTAGATATTGTTGTTGTTGAGAATAGAGTTATAGATTCAAAGATAAGTACAGCACAGACTGGCCCATCTAGTCCTTGCCGAACTATTTAACATACCTACTCCAGTCGACCAGCTCCTGTTCCATAGCCCTCCATATCCTTACTATCCATCTACCTATCCAAACTTCTTTTAAGCATCAAAATCAAGCTCGCATGCACTACTTGTGCTGGCAGCTTGTTCCATATTCTCATGGCCCTCTGAGTGAAGAAGTGTCCCCTCATGTTCTCCTTAAAGTGTCATATTGCTCCTGTGTCATATTGCTCCTGTGTTTCTCTTACAGAGATGCAGGGTTCTGTGGTCCAATGCCAGCACACATCCGCTGTACTCCCCCAAAAATCAGCACACTCCAGCCACCTGCTTCACCAGTGCCCTTATCAATGCCAAACACAATATTTAGCAGGTCAGGCCACATCACAATTCAAGCTCAAGAAACTGCAGATGCTGGAATCTGGGGCAATAAAAAATCTACTGGGGGGAAATCAGTGGCCTGAGCAGCATCTGAAGGTGGAGAATGAAACGTTAATGTTTCAGGTTAAAACGTTCAATTTATTTCCCCTCACAGATGCAACCTGCCCCTGTTGAATTTCCACTATCAGACTATTGGCTGTTTCAGTAACAATAAAAGCCATTTCAGAATCAAATGCAAGAAAGAACATTAATGGATGTTTAATGAACTACTGAGAGATCCTAAATTTAGTCACACATACTAACACCTACCATAGTAAATGAATGGTAATGATAAATTGACTTCATGGTAAAAGAGCAAACTTACAAAATATTGGCATTAGACTGATGAGCAGAATACATCAGCATTGTTATGGCTTCTCCTGCAGACATTTCTCCCCATGTTTAACGCATCTGCAGGAATAGGTACAAAAGTAAATTTTATGGAATCCTAATTTAAACGCAGACACTTTCATTTTTGGAAAGAAAAATATTTTCATGCATTCCTGAAATGCTTTTAAGATTTTATATCCTTTATTTTATTGGGAAATCCATTCAAAATTGTTGTTTACTGTTTCAGTGAAGATATTATTGTGTTTTATCTGCTGTCTTTATATATGTTTTACCTCATATTAGATTTCCAGATTCTGCTTTTGTAGTATTTTTGAAAAATAAAAGTCAAAACACTGTAAAATGTTCATAACTATTAATAGAAATAAATCAAATACCCTTTTCATACTGACTTTGCCACTCACTCCCACCGCCATCGCTCAAATGAATAAAGAATGGAGTAGCTGGAAATCAAGAAATCCATAGAAAACCCATGGGTTCAGGCTCTTCATCCCATCTGTTCCTTCTGACCAAGGTGGTCCTTCCAATTTAGTCCCATTTGCCAGTGTTTGGCCCATTACCTTCGCAACCTTTCCAATCCACATATTGCCCCCCTAGTTCTTGAATCCCCAACTCCAGGAAACAGACTAAGGCCATTCAACTGATCTATGTCCCTCTTGATTTTACACAGCTCCATAACTCTCCACTAAGCTCCTACATTCCAAGCAATAAAGCCTTAACCTTTCCAAACAACTCAGCCTGTTATGTGTATGATCCTCTAGACTTCCAGCACGTGCACAATTTCTTGTGTTTAGAAAATGCTGGATATACTCAAGATCTCTGGAAATAGATGCAGATTCTGTCAAAACTGAATAGGCTGATTAACAATGGAAGAATCTTCTTGCTGAGAAGCAGAGATAAAACACATCCTAAATTATCCTAAAAATTCAGTGCTGTGTCTTTGGTTTTGAGGTTAGTTCTGGCTCTAGATCAAGCAGTCTCATGTACCAGTATCTGACTGGTCTTTGATCTTTATCCAAGCCTGTGCAGGCTGTGTAGGTTTATTGCTATTACACTGACCAACATGCAGTGAAAATATTTTTGATTGTCTGCCAGTCAGGCAGACCATACCTTTCATAAATACACTGAACTAATAAAAAGAGAATCAGCATTGTAGCTACAAGGAAAGTACATTGAGTGATAGGTTTGGAGATCAAGAGTTTATTGTGAGCATTTGACTGGCAAATGATGGGGCAGGCTTGAGAGCCAGACTGACCTTTCCCTGCTCCCAATTCATAGGTTGTTATTCGGAATCAGAATCAGGATCATCTCATTGCCAAAATGTCAAACATGCCAGAATTGATTGCCACACACACAAAATGCTGGAGGAACTCAACAGGTCACGTGGCAACCATGGAAATGAACAAGCAGTTGATGTTTCAGGCCAAGACCCTTCATCAGGACTGAGAAGGATGGAGAATGATGCCAGAATAAAAAGATTGGTGGAGGGAAAGGAGGCTCGTTGGACGGTGAAGCCAGAGGAGTGGGAAAGGTAAAGGGCTGGAGAGGAAGGAACCTGATAGGAGAGGAGAGAGGACCATAGGAGAAAGGGAAGGTGGAGCAGTCCCAGGGAGATGATAGGCAGGGGTGAAGAGATTACAGGGTTGCCTTCAGTCGGTGGACTGGGCTGTGTCCAAGAACTCATCTGAGGACCTGAATGATTACACCAGGGTCATTACAGACTTTATTTAAATGGATGGTTGTGTCCCCACAAAATCATTCAGGGTTTTCCCCACTGAACAATGAAATCCAGAAACTGCTGAGAGCCAGATCAGAGGCATTCAGGCCTGGAGATCAAGAACACTACAAGAGGTGAGGTATGATCCCTGGAAAGCCATCTCTCAGGCAAAGTGGAGATTCTGGACTGGAATGGAATCAATGGGATACTCAATGGCTGTGGCAGGGTTTGAATGCCATATCCTCCTACAAAGCTAAATCTTGTGACATAGGAAACAGCAGAGCTTTGCTTCCAGATGTGCTCAATGCCTTCTATGCTCACTTTGACCACCAGAACAAGGAGAAACCGTCGCATGCCCCCATTTGCTCTCAATGATCCTTTGGTCTCAGTATCTGAAGATGACATGTGGGCTGCCTTCAAGAGACCAAATCCAAGGAAAGCATCCAGCCCTACAGGAGTACCTGGCTGAGAACTGATGACCTGGCAGTGACCAAATGGCTGGTGCATTCATGGATATCTTCAACTTCTCACTATGGCAATGTGTGATACCCACCTGCTTCAAGCAAGCTTCAATCATACTGGTGCCCAAGAAGAGTGTGGTACACCAGTCTAATGACTATCATCCAGTGGCACTTACATTCACTGTGATGAAGTATTTTGAGAGGTTGGTGTTGAAGCTTATCAGTTCCTGTCTGAGTGGCAACTTGGATCTGTTCCAATTCACCTAGTGAAGCAACAGGTCTACAGCAGAGGCTATCTTGTTGGCTCTTCACCCAACTCTAGAACATCTGGACAGCAAAGATACTCTTTATTAATTATGTTCAGAATTTAACACCATCATCCCCTCAGATCTAATCATTAACTTAAGACCTGGGTCTCAATACCCATTGTGC
Source organism: Hemitrygon akajei (assembly GCF_048418815.1). Taxonomy (NCBI): domain Eukaryota; kingdom Metazoa; phylum Chordata; class Chondrichthyes; order Myliobatiformes; family Dasyatidae; genus Hemitrygon; species Hemitrygon akajei. Next base: position 193,888,588 of record NC_133128.1, read on the forward strand.
AATTAGAACCTGGATTTTCTCATTTGTCGACCCCATCTCCTCCACAATCTCTATCAGCACAAGAGCACCAAGAGATGTGTACTTAGTCCCCTGATCTACTCACTTTACATCTATGACTGTGTGGCTAAGTACAGCTCCAACACCACGTACAAGTTTATTGACAACACCGCCATTGTGGGCTGTATCAAAGATACAAGAGGGAGATTGAAAACTTGACTGAGTGGTCTAATAACAGCAACCTCTCACTCAATGATAATAAGACCAGGGAACGAATTGTAGACTTCAGGAGAGGGAGACCAGAGGTCCATGAGCCAGTAATAATTGGAGGATCAGAGGCGGACAGGATCAGTAACTTTAAGTTCCTGGCTGTCACTATCTCAGAGGACCCATCATATAAATACAAAGAATGCACAACAATGCCGTTACTTCCTGGGGAGTCCGCAGAGATTTGGCACGTCATCAAAAACCCTGGCAAGCTTCTATGGATGTGTGGTGGAAAATGTACTGACTGGCTGCATTATGGTCTCGTATGGGAACACCAATGCCTTTGAGCAGTAAATCCTACAAAAGTTGGTGAAATCTATCCAGTACATCACAGTACATCACTGTTGAGCACATCTACATGAAACATTGACATAGAAAAGCAGCGTCCATCATCAAAGATCCTCACCACCCAGACCATGCTCTTTTCTCGCTGCTGCCATCAGGTGGAAGGTATAGGGGCCTCAGGACTCACGCCACCAGGTTCAATAACAGTTATTACCCTTCAACCACCAGGCTCTTGAACAAAGGGGGATAGTACACTCATTTAAGGACTCTGTTGTATTGTTATTTCATGCGCTTAATTTATTTCTGTTTATTTATACCTGAATTTTCACAGTTTGTTTACAGTTAAGAGTTCCTGATATTTACAGTTACTGTTCTATAGATTTGCTAAGTATGCCCACAGAAAACAGAATTTCAGGGTTGTATATGGTCGCATGGTTTTACATTGATAATAAATTTTACTTTGAACTTTGTACTTAAAAGGTCAAGATGGGAAATACAGGAAAAGGAGGTGATGAGGGGAAATATGTTTACTGGAAGGAGAAATCAATATTCATGCCATCAAGTTGGAGGCTACCCAAACAGAATATAAGATGCTTCTCCTCCACCATGAAGGTGGCCTCATCGTGACACAAGAGGAGGCCATGGACTGACATAGAAACATAGAAAACCTACAGCACAATACAGGCCCTTCGGCCCACAAAGCTGTGCCGAACATGTCCCTACCTTAGAACTACCTAGTCTTTACACGTAGCCTTCTATTTTTCTAAGATCCATGAAGCCATCCAGGAGTCTCTTAAAAGACTCTATCGTTTCTGCCTCCACCACCGCTGCCAGAAGTCCATTCCACACACTCACCACTCTCTGTGTAAGAAACTTACCCCTGACATCTCCTCTGTACCTACTTCCAAGCACCTTAAAACTATTCCCTCTTGTGCTAGCTATTTCAGCCCTGGGGAAAAGCCTCCGACTATCCAAATGATCAATACCTCTCATTATCTTGTACACCTCTATCAAGTCACCTTTCATCCTTCGTTGCTCCAAGGAGAAAAGGCCAAGTTCACTCAACCTATTCTCATAAGGCATGCTCCCTAATCCAGGCAACATCCTTGTAAATCTCCTCTGCACCCTTTCTATAGTATCCACATCCTTCCTGTAGTGAGGTGACCAGAACTGAGCACAGTACTCCAAGTGGGGTCTGACCAGGGTCCTATATAGCTGTAACATTACCTCTTGGCTCCTAAATTCAATTCCACCATTGATGAAGGCCAATACACCATATGCCTTCTTAACCAGAGTCAACCTGCGCCGCTGCTTTGAGTGTCCTATGCACACGTTGGACTGAGAATCAGAATTACAATGTTTGGCCACCAGGAATTATTGCTTGTGGTGGATGGAGAGGAAATGCTCAACAAAGTGGTTCGGTGCCAAGCATAGAGCACAGGACGATATCATAAAAGACAACACAACAGCAACCAACAATTTACAAGACAATAGTACCAACAGCCATGAACAACCAACAATTAGCAGATCAGTCACATACGCATTCTGACAGTTGCCATCATCGTCTGGTATGTGGTTAAGCTACTGCACAGGATCAAAGTAGGCTGCAAAGAGTTGTAAAATTAGTCAGCTGTGACATGAGTAGTAGCCTCCTTGGTACCCAAGACACCTTCAAGGAGCAGTACCTCATAAAGGCAGTGTTCAGCATTAAGGACTCTCATCACCAGGACATAGGAACATAGAAAACCTACAGCACAATACAGTCCCTTCGGCCCACAAAGTTGTGCCAAACATGCCCCTACCTTAGAAATTACTAGGCTTACCTATAGCCCTCTGTTTTTCTAAGCTCCATGTACCTATCTAAAAGTCTCTTAAAAAACCCTATCATATCCGCCTCCATCACCCCCACTGGCAGCCCATTCCATGCACTCACCACTCTCTGCGTAAAAGATTTACCCCTGACATCTCCTCTGTACCTACTCCCCAGCACCTTAAACCTGTGCCCTCTTGTGGCAGCTATTTCAGCCCTGGGAAAAAGCCTCTGACTATCCACACAATCAATGCCTCTCATCATCTTATACACCTCTATCAGGTCACCTCTCATGCACTATTCTCTTTGCTACCTTTGGGAAGGAGGTACAGAAGCCTGAAGGCACACACTCAATGATTCAGGAACAGCTTCTTCCCCTCTGCCGTCCGATTTCTGAATGGACAGTGAACCCATGAACACTATCTCACTACTTTTTTTATTTTTGTTTTGCATGACTTATTTGATTTAACTATTATATATATAATTACATACACTCACTATAATTCACTTTTTTTCTATATTATTATGTATCGCTGCCACAAAATTAACACATTAAACAACATATGCTGATGATATTAAACCTGAATCTGATTCAAACTTAAATAAACGGGACTGAAAAACTGTGATTGTGTAGCATCAGTTTTAGATTGTATCAAATGTCCTTGAAGCTGTGGATAAAAACAAAGTAGCTGGTCTGTAGCATTTCTACCTTTATCAAATTTTACTAGTCAATTTGCCTGATTTTACAGAAAGCAACAACTGAGTTATAAATTGTGTCACCTGAGCAGCCACTGGTTCCGGGAGACTGCCGGTTGCCACCAGGCCGATATTTCAGAGTACTCCTAACGAGGGTTTGTGTCATTTACATGAAGACCGATTTCTGGCACTGTACAATTAGACTCCAAACTCTGCCCCAAATGCTGCAAAACCAAATATGCATTTGCCTCTAATAAAACAATCTGTCAGAAAATTGATAAATCTTTAATAAGTAGATTCAAATCGAAAGTGATATATCAATTCCAGGCATAGATGCGAATATGAAGATGTAAAATCACTATCAGAGAAATTATCCTTCGATGGTAGCACAAAACAAGTGATGAAGATTTGTCAGACTCAATCAGTTAATGAAAAATAAAATTAGGAGGCATGTAAAATAGGCTTCTGATTCAGGAGCAACTATTTTGCAATGCAGCTGAAGCACAAATTCACACTCTTGTGTTAGTTGAGTCCCCAATGCTTATCAAGCAGGAAAGAAATTATAAAACAAAGCTAGTGTCTGCTCCTCACAAATTTCAAAAAATTCAAAGTAAATTTTATTATCAAAGTACGTATGTCACCACATACAACCCTAATATTAATTTTCTTGAGGACATACTCAGCAAATTTATAGAATAGATTTTTTTTAGCCAACAAGTGGCGTAACTGTGGAATGCTCTGCCACGGACTGTGGTGGAGGTCAAATCTGTGGGTATATTCAAAGCGGAAGTTGATAGATACCTGATTGGTCGGGGCATCAAGGGAAGTAGTGAGAGGGCAGATATATGGGTTGAGTGGCATCTGGGATCAGCCATGATGAAATGGCAGAAGAGACTCAATGGGCTGAGTGGCCTCATTCTGCTCCTGTGTCTTATGGTTTATGGTCTTCACAGTAACTATAACAGGATCAATGAAAGATCACCCAGAGTGCAGGAGACACCAAACTATGCAAATGCAAACATAAATAAATAGTAATAAATAGCAAGAACGTGAAATAACAAGACAAAGAGCCCTTAAAGTGAGATCATTGGTTGTGGAAACATCTCAATGGATGGGCAAGTGAGTGTAGTTATCCCCTTTTATTGAAGAGCCTGATGATTGAGTGGTAATAACTGTTCTTAAACCTGGTGGTGAGTCTAGGAGATCTTGTACCTTTTTTCCAGATGGCAGCATCGTGGCCTGGGTAGTGAGGATCTCTGATGATGGATGCTGCTTGGAGAGGGTTAAGAGAATGATTCCAGAAATGAAAAGGTTACCGTATGGGGAACGTCTGGCAGCTCTTGGGTTGTGTTCCCTGGAGTTCAGGAGAGTGAGGGGGGATCTCACAGAAACATTCCAAATGTTGAAAGGCCTGAACAGGTTAGATATGGTAAAGTTATTTCCCATGGTAGGGAGTCCAGGACAAGAGGGCACAACTTCAGGATTGAAGGATGTCCATCTAGAACAGAGATGCAGAGAAATTACTTTAGTCAGAGGGTGGTAAATCTGTGGAATTTGTTGCCACGAGCGGCTGTGGAGGCCAAGTCATTGGATGCATTTAAGGCAGAGATAAATAGGTTATTGATTAGCCAGAACATCAAAGGGGAGTGGGGATGACTGGAAGAATTAGATCAGCACATGATTGAATGGCAGAGCAGACTCAATGGACTGAATGGCCTACTTCTGCTCCTATATCTTATGGTCTTATGGTCTTAACGTATACATCATAAGAAAACCATTTGATAATATCACCAAATGGTTTATAGTGAACTGAGAAATTCTCTGCCTGTCACCTGGTGACCAAAAGGAGCATAGAGGCAATGACTTTGACTGAACAGCCAAGATAAGAATACAGCTTCTGCTCTCTCCAACCATTCTCTGAAACACCCACAATGCTGGTCTTTGACCAAGTACCTGATACGGCACTGCAAAATTTATTTCTTTATTTTAAGCATAAAATAGATAATACTTTGAGCAAAACCAAGAAAATTAGCAACACGGATGGGGCAATAGACACCAGATGCTAGAGCCTCAAGCAAATAACAAGTTACTGGAGGAACTCAACATGTCAGGCAGCATCTGTTAAGGGAGCGGGATGGTCGTTGGTCAATTTTTTGGGTTGAGATCCTGCAATTGGGCCAGCAGGGCCTGGTTGACATTTTTGGTTAACACCCAACACCTGTCTGGGTAGCACAGCTGGGTTAGGATCTCTGTATATTAGTCCAAGAATTTAAATAAATCTCTGAGTGGATAATCAAGAAGGCTGGAGGCAACTTGGTTTACCTATTGCTTTCCAGGATAATCCCCAAACACCTTCTGGTTGAAAGAAAACTGATCAAATGATTGTTGCATCAATGGCTCAGAAACACAAATTTGAATTGATAGCAAATGTAGGAAAAGATACAAGTTGAACACAAGTGTTTATTTGATTTGGGGTGTGGCTTTGGAATGTAGAACTGATGATCTATTAAGAAATCCCTTTTAGGAGATAGTCCTGCTTCTGCTCAATGGATGATAGCTTTTACAACTTTATTGGCTCGGAGAGCCATTTTGCTTAAATGGAAGGATTCAAATCCACCTACCATTATTCATTGGCTTACCTCCATTATGTCCTGTTTAAGTTTAGAGAAAATAAGAAGTTGGACATTTGAAACATCCTCTAAATTTGAGGAAACTTGGCAACCTTTTATTCAATATTTTCAATTGCTCTGACTTATGGCCCTTCCAGTTACCTTTTTGAAGTTTTGGATTTGATCAGAAAGTTTTTTCTTGTTTTTTTGGCTTTCACTCTTAGTTTGAGCTGCCCAGTTATTTATTTTTTGTTTTTTTTGTGTTTTGGGGTTTTTTTTCTGTTTATTTCAATTATAAAAGTTTCTTTAATTTTTTTATGGATAAGAGGAGAATCAATTACCTTTCCCTTTATTATATACTACTAGATTAACACTTTGTTTGATCTTGATAATGTTTATTTTTCCTTTTATAACCATATAACCATATAACAATTACAGTACAGAAACAGGCCATCTCGGCCCTTCTCGTCCATCCCGAACGCTTACTCTCACCTAGTCACACTGACCCGCACTCAGCCCATAACCCTCCATTCCTTTCCTGTCCATATACATATCCATTTTTTTTAAATGACAATATCGAACCTGCCTCTACCACTTCTACTGGAAGCTCATTCCACACAGCTACCACTCTCTGAGTAAAGAAGTTCCCCCTCGTGTTACCCCTAAACTTTTGCCCCTTAACTCTCAACTCATGTCCTCTTGTTTGAATCTCCCCTACTCTCAATGGAAAAAACCTATCCACGTCAACTCTATCTATCCCCCTCATAATTTTAAATACCTCTATCAAGTCCCCCCTCAACCTTCTACGCTCCAAAGAATAAAGACCTAACTTGTTCAACCTTTCTCTGTAACTTAGGTGCTGAAACCTAGATAACAATCTCCTCTGTACTCTCTCTATTTTGTTGACATCTTTCCTATAATTCAGTGACCAGAACTGTACATGATACTCCAAATTTGGCCTCACCACTGCCTTGTACAATTTTAACATTTCATCCCAACGCCTATACTCAATGCTCTGATTTATAAAGGCCAGCATACCAAAAGCTTTCTTCACCACCCTATCCACATGAGATTCCACCTTCAGGGAACTATGCACCATTATTCCTAGATCACTCTGTTCTACTGCATTCCTCAATGCCCTACCATTTACCATGTATGTCCTATTTTGATTATTCCTACCAAAATGTGGCACCTTACACTTATCAGCATTAAACTCCATCTGTCATCTTTCAGCCCACTCTTCTAACTGGCCTAAATCTTTCTGCAAGCTTTGAAAACCTACTTCATTATCCACAACACCACCTATCTTAGTATCATCTGCATACTTACTAATCCAATTTACCACCCCATCATACAGATCATTAATGTATATAACAAACAACATTGGACCCAGTACAGATCCCTGAGGCACACCACTAGTCACCAGCCTCCAACCTGACAACCTGTTATCCACCACTACTCTCTGACATCTCCCATCCAGCCACTGTTGAATCCACTTTCACTACTTCAATATTAATACCTAACAATTGAACCTTCCTAACTAACCTTCCGTGCGGAACCTTGTCAAAGGCCTTACTGAAGTCCATATAGACAACATCCACTGCTTTACCCTCATCAACTTTCCTAGTAACCTCTTCAAAAAATTCAATAAGATTTGTCAAACATGACCTTCCATGCACAAATCCATGTTGACTGCTCCTAATCAGACCCTGTCTATCCAGATAATTATATATACCATCTCTAAGAATACTTTCCATTAATTTACTCACCACTGATGTAAAACGTACAGGCCGATAATTGCTAGGTTTACTCTTAGAACCCTTTTTAAACAATGGAACCACATGAGCAATACACCAATCCTCCAGCACCATTCCCGTTTCTAATGACATTTGAAATATTTCTGTCAGAGCCCCTGCTATTTCTACACTAACTTCCCTCAAGGTCCTAGGAAATATCTTGTCAGGACCCGAAGACTTATCCATTTTTATATTCTTTAAAAGCTCCAGTACTTCCTCTTCTTTAATCATCATAGTTTCCATAACTACCCTACTTGTTTCCCTTACTTTAGACAATTCAATACCCTTCTCCTTTGAGAATACCGAAGAAAAGAAATTGTTCAAAATCTCCCCCATCTCTTTTGGCTCCACACATAGCTGTCCATTCTGATTCTCTAAGGGACCAATTTTATCCCTCACTATCCTTTTGCTATTAATATAACTGTAGAAACCCTTTGGAGTTATTTTCACCTTACTTGCCAAAGCAACATCAAATCTTCTTTTAGCTTTTCTAATTTCTTTCTTAAGATTATTTTTACATTCTTTATTTGAACTGTTATTGATATAGATATTTGTGATAATTCTCCTCTTGTTTATACATATGTGTGTGTGTGTGTGTGTGTGTGTGTGTGTGTGTGTGTGTGGGTACTTTTTTATTTAACTAATAAAAAGATTGATAAAGAAAGAAGAAGAAATCCCTTTTAGGTTTCAGCCTAACCTATCTGTTATTATGAAGACACATCAGAATTATTATTAGATAATCACAAACCCAGACTCTAAAACCTTACAATTCCTGGGGTAGATTGCAAATGATTGATCTTGTACAACTGGCATCTACTTCCAAATAGAGTTGACTGTCCAGACTGAGCCGAGTGTACTCATCATTTATCCAGTTTAATGAAGAATCTGACAGAAAACAGAACCTTCCTAGGATTGATCATATGCAATGACATTTCCGAAAGGTGCAATGCATTGATACATAAGTATGTCTTTAATGGGTTGTACAATGATGAGGATTGAATTCAGTTATTAAGTTCTTCTGAATGTATGCACTGTTATGATGTGCATTGCAAGGATATGGTATAATTAACTGCAGTGGCGGGGCGGGGGGGGGGGGGGAAGGCAAATACAGTGTGCCAATATGTATGAGAGACATTTGAGAAAATTCCACTGGAGCGGTTAGCCAGGATTGTCTCCATAAGACCATAGTATCATAAGAAATAGGAATTTTAATTAGTCCATTTTGCCCATCAAGTCTGCTCCTCCATTTCATCATGGCTGGTCTATTTCCATCTCAGCCGCATTCTCCTGCCCTCTACCCATAAGCCTTCATGCCCGGACTAATCAAGGATCTATCAACCTCTGCCTTAGATATGCCCAATGACCTGGCCTCCACAGCTGCCTGTGCCAACGAATTCCACAGATTCACCACTCTCTGGCTAAAGAAATTCCTCCGCATCTCCATTCTAAATGGATGGCACTTTATTCTGAGGCTGTTTTCTCTGGGACACCTCCACCACAGGAAACATCCACTCTATCATGGCCTTTCAAAATTTGATGTCTCACTTTTGACCACAACCCCCAAATTACCAATTTTGCTGTCTAGAAATGTGAAAACATCAGATGCCCCATCAGCACGTCCCCTTCATGTCACACGTTATTCTGACTTGGAAATATATCTTTGTTCCTTTATCATCACTGGGAAATAATCATCACCAAATCACTGGAGAGAACAGAGAAAGCAGCTTACCATCTCCTTTGCAACAACATTTAAGAATCTCCTCCTCATGGCATGTCTTAGAAACTACTAACAGATATATTTGCAATATGAGGCACGTCATTGAAAACTGCTACTAGGTTTTCTTAAATAGAAAATTCAGACAAAAATAATACTGAACTATAGCATCCTTCATTCAGCTCCACTTGAATTAACTTTAGTAGAAAAAATGTCTTTGAACTTTTGAATATGGGGAGGTTCCATCCGCAAATCACAGAATGGGATCATGGAACTGCTCTGGTGTTTGCAAGAAACCATTAAACTATTGATTTTATACCAACACATGTCAGAACAAAGCTTTTAGTTCCATTCACCCACCCTCCCCCATTGCCCGGCAAAATATGCTTATCATTGTTCCTGCTAGATTAATGAATGTATCTCTACAGATAAATTTGCAGCACATTGATGCTATCATCAGTATTCAGTACTTTAATAAAAATGTTCAACAAAATAACAAAAAGAACTTGTAATGAGTGATGTAAATGTTGATAGTGGCACTTTTTATAATTGATTTGAAATATGTCCAAATGTTGAATTAGAAGAAGCCTCACAATATATTGTTAAAGTATGCAGTGTTCAGCTGAGCAAGACCCTGCAAGCATACACAGGCAATTACATGCTGGCACCAATTCTTCTTTTTTGCCTTTATTACTCATTGCAACCTTGACAGATCTGTTGCCACAAGCAGAGATCATTCTATGCCTATCTCCTATCTAATAGTATGATATAATTCTAACAAGTTTCTAAGCAATTATGCATTTAAATCACCTCATACATATTTATTCAACTTGAGAACACAATCTTTGCAACTAATATATTTTCCCACCTTACTACTTAATTTTAACACTGATGAAAAAAACAAATCATTCAAAGAAAATTACAAAATCTGTTTAAAAGTGGGGGCACTCAACAATTTCTTTTTAATATCACAGCTAACTATGAGGAAAGCACGGTAGTGTCTCTACTTCCTTTGGAGTTTGCGAAGATGCAGCATGATCTCTGTTATGGTTTTATTGAGAATGCCTGCAAGAAAATGGATCTCAGGGTTGTGTTTGTTGGTATATAGGTAGTTTGATAATAAATTTACTTTGAACTTTTGATCAGTTTTTTTATTATTGGACTCTCAATGAATGTGAGAAACATGATGTTAATTTTTTCCATTTTAACAATTTTACCACACACAACTCATTGATTGGGTGAAATCCTTGTTACATTACTTCTTTAAATAACAGTTCTTCCTTAGCAGAGAGCCTATTAGCAGCTATGCCTGACTTGAGGTTCAGCAGACAATACAAAAAGATGATGCCACAGTTACAGTGTACGAGAAGACACTGCACCAGTATTACTGCTGCATTCTAGCTTTAAAACTTGTTAATGCTGCATGAATATGGATGTTCTATACTCATATCAAAGTTTTTCCTGAAAAAATCTTAAAGTTAAAAGTGCAAAGAATTCTTGGGGAAGGGTCTCAGCCTGAAACATCAACAGTTTATCATTTCTGTGGATGCTGTCTAACCTACAGAGCTCCTCCAGCATTTTATGTGTGCTGCTTACAAATTCAATATTATCTGGTCAAACGTTTTGCAATTTTTAACATTATTGAATAAATTCTTCTACATGTACATTGGAATTCATTATTCAAGTTGTCTGGTCATACAGAACATTTCTAGCATTGGAAAGAATAAAGTTGCTTTACGACCGATACCAACCTATGAGAGTGAGATAGTGAACAGACAGGCAGCTGGCTGCAGAATCTGTGTCTTATGCAATCAAGCAATTTTAGTGTTCTCATTAATCAGGAGCCATTAACTCCCTTGGTAGGTTTAAGGTCATTGAAAAAAATCACACACCAGTGTGAAACAAACTAGAATTATGTAGCCTTTCAAGAGTGGCTTTTGCTTAACATGAAATGCATTTTAGTTCTTTGGATAATTCATTTTACTGTAAATGCTACTGACAGGTTGGAGAATGGATGTCTGGTGTAGAAATTCCAAGTAATAGGAAGCCTTAGTCCTACTGTCAGATGCAATGTTAATTTCGACACTTATCCAGAGGAAACAAAAATTATACTGGAAGTGGCCAGTTGCGAGTTTTGACCTGCCCTGTGCTTTCTTCGTGCATATACAATTAAGCATTCTCCCTTCAGAAAATATTCCATAAGGTTAACAATATTTCAATATCACCTTTGTAGTGCAGGTAGCCAGCAAATGTAATTGCAAGTAGCATGACATAAACAGACATAAATATCAAATAAGAAAATGTGATCAGCACTTCATCCCTGAACAGCTTTTACATGTTTGAAACAATGGCAGAGAGACGAATGAGAGCATAATTAATTTGTTAAATAGAGTGGCCAAAGGAATTTGCTGAGTATAACTTTCATGCAAATAAGACAGGAAATGCAAATGAATTTAAACCAATGTTTCCCAAATGTTTTTACCCCAACATCTCTCTAAAGCACTTCTATACTTGCCAACGCCCCTCATAGGCACAATACATTTTCTGGCACCCTTACAGTGTAAAAACATGTCTTCCATATGCTAACATGAGGAAAACAATTCTGCTTTAAATTTTTTCTTGTCTTTGATCCTTGTGGTCTTTGAGCTTGATGGTTTTTAGAAGGAGTTGAAATATCTGGTTCAAGTTGTGACAACAAAAGCCTTAAGTCCCCACGTGTGACAATGTCCAAGCAGGTTCTGGTTTTCTCTGAGTATGTGGTGTTACGTACCCCGTAACTAGGTTAACAGACCAGCAGGAATGGAATGATTTGTTGGAGTCTGGTGGTACTGTAACTAAAGGTGTTTATTAGTAAACTAAACAATACAGTATCAAAAATGAAAATATACATATAAAACAGGTTAACAATGATAAATACAGAAGTGTAGGAATAAGAATCAAAACCAAGCTCTGTCAAAGTCTAGGGGTAAATGAATTGTCATAGGAGAATATAGAGTTCAGTTCAGTTCGTGTTGAGGTAGTTGTTGTTGTGTTGCAATGTTGGAGAGAGAGAGAGAGCGAGAGATGAGCAGCTGTAGCAGGCAAACCTTCTGTCATCTTCTGGTTCCGTTGTACAGTTGGAGTCACCGATTATGTCCCTTCCGTTCCAGGCTAGACCATTCTTCAGTGATGGACTCGTCACCCAGGCAAGGGTGGACACACACACACAAGTCCCCACCAGTCTGCCTTCATTCACCGTGCTCCAGACTGATTCTCCTGAACCGATCCTCCAGGCCCCCACCTTCCTGTGGGTGCACAACACTCTTTCAGTGTCCACTGGTGTGTCTGAGGGTGTCTCCCCAGACCCGTCTTTTATCCCCACTGACGGGGCATCAGCCATCCATCAACTTCACATGTCCATGTCCATCAAACTAGTTCACTCCCTGCTGTCCTAACAAGAATGTTAATGAGCAAAGAAGTGTCCTTGTAGCAAAAGATAAATAATCGGTGAAGAAGCCATAATACATAAATCATTCATCTCTCTCTCTCTTATCAGTAGCAGATGCTTCTACCTCTGTTCTTCATCTCTCTCTCTCATTAACAGCATAGTTCCCCGGGGGGGGGGGTGCAGCTTTGGACCCCATTTCCATCTGGTTTGTTCAGCACACATAACAGTGGTCACTGCACTGAAGCCTCTTTTAACAAGCTAGGAGCTTGGAAAAGCAATGAAGAGCAGTTTGGCCCTTCTCGAAAGTCCAGGAAACTTCGTATGACAATGTAGCCACATACCACAAAAGCTGGCAATGTTGAAAAGCTTTCTTGCTTTCTTCCTCTCTTCCTGTTCTTCCACCTTGCAAAGAAATAGCTTCCTTGTAGCAATTCTGTAAATCCTTCTTCAGTGACTGCAGATGTAAGCAATACCCTTTCAAATTACCGTCTGTGAAAGAGAATATTCTTCTCCCAATGTTTTGCTTATATATTTCCAATTTTCTGATGTAAGTGGTCACTGCACTTTTTGCCTGAATTAGATTGAAATTCTCACCCTGCAGCTTCATATTTAGACTGTTTATTTTGTCATACAGATCAGCTAGGTATGCCACATCTCCATGTAGAAGTTCAGTCTTGCTTCCCAAGCTCTTGTTATTTCAACCTCAGTGTCAAAAAGATCAAAGAAACCTTTTAAGCTGCACCCTTTTGATGGCAAACACATTTCAGTGTGAAGAAACAAGCGTTCAAACTCTTCCTTGTTACCTTGGCATAACTGGTAAATATTCTGCTATTTAATGGATGAGTTTTAATTTTGTTCAGAGCAGATATTACAAGAGTCATGCTTGATAGAAGTCACTGGCTGAGTTTTCTGGCTGTGGGATGTTGATGATGAACTAGACAATGGATTTCAAACAGACTTGGAATTTCTTTTTTCACAAATGCCATTAAACCAGCATGGCAACCTGTCATATACGGTGACCCATCTGTTGCACAAGAAATCATTTTCCTAATCGGAATACTTTTATCCTCAATTTAGATTTTCAGTTTGTCATAGATTGATTAACCATTGACATTTGTTTTTAACTTTTGACAAAAGAGAATCTCTTCATAAACTTTTCCATTTTTGATAAACTGCACATATGCCTCATAGTTTTGCATTGTTGATTAATCCAGTTGTATCCCAAATTTTGTTATTTGTAGTTCTGTGCATAATTGATACCCACCGTCTTCACTCATGTCGTCTATAGAGACATAAAAAACCTGCAGCACGATACAGGCCCTTCGGCCCACAAAGCTGTGCCGAACACGTCCTTATCTTAGAAATTACCTAGGGTTACCCGTAGCCCTCTTTTTTTCTGAGCTCCATGTACCTGTCAAGGAGTCTCTTAAAAGATCCTATCGTATCCTCCTCCATGACCATTGCCGGAGGACCATTCCACGCACTCACCGCTCTCTGTGTAAAAAAACTTACCCCTGACATCTCCTCTGTACCTACTTCCAAGCACCTTAAAACTGTGCCCTCTCATGCTAGCCATTTCAGCCCTGGGAAAAAGCCTCTGACTATCCGCATGATCAAAGCCTCTCATCATCTTATACACCTCTATCAGGTCACCTCTCATCTTCCATCTCTCCAAGGAAAAAAGGCTGAGTTCACTCAACCTATTCTCATAAGGCATGCTCCCCAATCCAGGCAACATCCTTGTAAATCTCCTCTGCACCCTTTCTATGGTTTCCACATCCGTCCAATAGTGAGGTGACCAGAACTGAGCACAGGTCGGGTCTGACCAAGGTCCAATATAGCTGCAACATTACCTCTTGGCTCCTAAACTCAATCCCATGATTGATGAAGGCCAATGCATCTTATGCTTTCGTAACCACAGAGTCAACCTGCGCAGCAGCTTTGAGTGTCCTATGGACTCGGACCTCAAGATCTGTCTGAAGAATTCAGGGCCCCAAACAGTCCTTCCAGGTGAGGCAACACTTCACTTGTGAGTCTGTTGGGGTCATCTATTGTATCCGGTGCTCCCAGTGCAGCATCCTCTACATCGACGAGAACCGACACAGATTGGGGGACCGCTTTGTCGAGCACCTCCACTCCGTCCGTCACAACAGACAGGATCTCCTGGTTGCCACCCACATCAACTCTGCTTCACATTCCCATTCGGATATGTCCATACATGGCCTCCTCTACTGCCATGATGAGGCCAAACTCAGGTTGGAGGAGCAACACCTTATATACCATCTGGGTAGTCTCCGGACCCTTGGTATGAACATTGAATTCTCCAACTTCCAGTAATTACCTCCCTCTCCATTCCCCCATCCAAGTTTCACTCTGCCTCCTCTTCCAGCTGCCTATCACCTCTCTCATGATTCTGCCTTCTTCTACTACCCATAGTGCTTTCCCATTACATTCCTTCTTCACCTTTCCTGCCAATCCCCTCCCTGCTTCCCCTCACCTACCCCACATATCTAACCCACCTACGCTCTGTCCGCCAAAGGAAGCAGGATCTCCCAGTGGCCACACATTTTAATTCCATGTCTTATTCCCATTCTGATATGTCTATCCATGGCCTCCTCTACTCTCAAGATGAAGCCACATTCAGGTTGGAGGAACAAAACCTTATATACCGGCTGGGTAGCCTCCAACCTGATGGCATGAACATTGACTTCTCTAACTTCCGTTATTGCCCCTCCTCCCCTTCTTACCCCATCCCTGATATATCTAATTTTTCCCCCCTCCTTTTTTTTCTCTCTCTCTGCCCATCACTCTGCCTGTCTCCATCTCCCTCTGGTGCTCCCCTCCCCCTTTCTTTCTCCCTAGGCCTCCCGTCCCATGATCCTTTCCCTTCTCTAGCTCTGTATCCCTTTTGCCAATCACCTTTCCAGCTCTTAGCTTCACCCCACCCCCTCCGGTCTTCTCCTACCATTTCGCATTTTCCCCTCCCCCTCCTACTTTCAAATCTCTTACTATCTTTCCTTTCAGTTAGTCCTGACGAAGGGTCTCGGCCCGAAATATCGACAGTGCTTCTCTCTATAGATGCTGCCTGACCTGCTGCGTTCCACCAGCATTTTGTGTGTGTTTCCAGCATCTGCGGATTTCCTCGTGTTTGCTTTTTATACCATTGTGCGACTTGTTTCCCGAAGATCTGTAGAGGAAGTTGAGAGGGTGTACTTGACTTACCCACTGTTAAATTGTATGAACTCGTTCCATGCCGTGAGTCAAGGGGAATTTATGCATCCCCAATAATGTCTATTTGGCTAGTAAGGTCAAATGTCATTGCAGAGTTCCAGACACATTCCTCCCCAAGAATCTTGAATGCCCCCAAAGACTTCTGATGAGACTTTCCGTAGATGGGGCCTGGCCTGCTGAATTCCTCCAGCTTTTTATGCATGTTATTTGGATTTACAGCATCTGTAGATTTTCTCTTGTTTGTGATTGGATTTCCCTCCCTTACAAAAGAATCAAACTGCAAGATAACCTTGAGAAATTCCTGCTCACAGACTCCAAAGTTCCTTCGCATGGTGGCCCAGGTGGAGGGTGCAATGCAGACCCACCCAAGGGATGGTGTGGAGACCGCACAGGCTGGAAAGTCAGTTCATTGATTAGCATCTGGTACCTGATGGGGAAAGGAGTCAATATCGGGGGGGGGGGGGGTAGAGAGAAAGAAAGGGGGATCAGGGGAGTGACTTGGGCGGGAGTATGTAATGAGTAAAATGGTTCAGCACTGGGTGATCAGTTTTGGGGGAAAGGAGGTACCATAGCTGGAGGAGTTACCTAGGAAAAAGGAGTATTCGGGGTCAGTATCAGGTAGAACAACAGGTTATGGGAGGAGGTTTCAATCCTGGGATCAGAAGAATGATGAGTACTGTAATGGAGGGGAAGGGAAGAGTATTGTGATCTGGGGAGGATATCAGTCAACAGGTTGGTCCTCAGGGGAATTGGTCTGTGCTGAGCAAAGAATGGCGAAGAACCCAAAAGACGTGAGAGTGGTAATGAGGGGAGAATCAGGTAAATGCGGAGGGGTCAGTAGAGGACTGATTCCAGTGAGGGACAGTTACGGGAGGCAGTTCGGCCTGCACCGGTGAGATGGGTTTGTCAGCCCGGCCCAGGCTCGGGAGCTGGTTGGTCGGGTCAGTCTCGCGGCCCAGGAGGAGGGTACAGGGATGACTGGTCAGTGGGAGGGTGTGGCAACCTCATGACAAGACCAGCCCAGACTCAGGACTCGTCTCTGGAGCAGTGCTAGTCCGCCTCCAACAGCATCATTGATCCAGCAGGTGATGATTCGTGGACCAAATTCCAATACACTAGTATCGCTTCCAGAGGGTATGGAGGAACAGCCAAAGGAATCATCGCCTGTGGCACCACCAAAGCTGTGGATAAATATTCACATTGCCTTGTGTGTGCAACGTCTGGGGGAGGAAATCCATACAGAAACTGCAGAGTGGAGTCCTAGGCGGATGGATTGGTTACTACATCAGCTTCTGGCACCTCCTGTTGCAGTGCTGCCACCAACTGTATATTTTCTTCCTTTCCTTTCCAGGAGTGGGGTCTTGTCCTCCAAATCCCATCACCCAGGCCAGTGGCACTATGGAGAGGACACTCCATCGATGTCACAAGATATCGGCATGACATGGCAGTTACTGGTTATGTTCATCCGATTGGCGTATGAAACAAGCACCAGGGGCCACTTCTGACAGTGGGAGAGATCATCACATATCACTGGACATCTACCGCATGCCTCAGACTAGGCAGCCCCTCGTCAGTAAGGTACCGTCCTGCCACTGCTTGTCTGCCTCACTGGGTGTGCGGGGCCTGCAGTTCACCTCAACAGGCAAGGCGAGAGTCCGCACCAGGTAGAAGGACCAAACTAGGAAGATGCCAGTTCTTTGCCTCTCAAGCTGGGACATCCAGACTACGTGTCCCATACATACTAATGACCTCCAAGAAACCACCGACGCAGGCAACCTAGCAGTCATTGACAGGAAACTCACTTGGCTGAACATCGAATTTGCCCGCCTCCAGGAGACACGTCTGATGGGTAACAGTTCCATCGGTGAGTCCAATTACACCTTCTTTTGTCAGGGTCTCCCTCATGAAGACCCAAGGCAGTATGGAGTTAGTTTTACAGTGAAGAACTCAGACAATGTCACTAGGGAACCAGCAACAGGTGGAACATAAAGGATCCTTGCTCTCCGCTTATCACTGCTTTCTGGCTCCGAAAACTTCCTGAACCTCTATGTCCCAACATTTTATTCTTCACCAGAAGCCAAAGACCAATCCTACAAGGCCCTGGATGAGGCAATCTCCAGAATCCCAAGCACTGAAGGATTGTACCTGCTGAGAGACTTCAATGCTAGAGTTGGAGCTAGCCGCAAAGCATGGTCTTCTTGCCTTGATCACCATGGCGTCAGCAAGATGGACGAGAATGGGCAGAGATTGCCAGAGCAGTGCTGTCATCATGGACTGTGTATCTCCAACACATATTTTCAGTGTAAGGAACAGCACAAGGTCTCCTGGAGACATCCACTTCCCACCACTAACAACAGCTCGACTTTATCATCACCAGGTGCAGGGACCTGAACAGTGTCCTTGGCACTCGCAGTTACCACAGTTCAGACTGTGACACAAACCAGTCCCTTGTTGTCAGTAGAGACTCTATCAATCCAAGACTAAGGGCCTTACTCTGGCAGTTCACAGCCGCCTTTGACGCCACAATGAAGAACAGTTCTGGTGACTCTATTGACTCTATAAGTGTTGGCAACTTCACGATGCCATCTATAGCTCAGACATAACAGCATTCGGGAAAAAGGAGCACACGAATGCAGACCGGTACAATGCGCACTGGGAAGAAATGGAGCAAGTGACTGAGGCCAAGTGACAAGTCCTACCGACTTACAAGCAAAACCCCTGCACCAGCACACATGATGCCTTCAGAGCTGTTAGAAACAAGGCGCAGCAAACTGCCCAACATTGCACAAACAACTACTGGCTGAATTGGTGCAGCAAAATCCAAACAGCTGTCGACAGCAGGAATGCAAGACGGATGTTTGATGGCATCAAGTCAGCAACAGGGCCTTCAGCCACCAAGACAGCTCCACTGAAGTGGGAAAATGGGGGCCAGAGCAAGCAGCTTGAACGTTGGGTAGAGCACTAACTGGAGCTGGATGCAAGCTGGAATGTGGTCTGGAGGCCTGGAGCCTCAGACTGACTTGCCAGACATGGGAGAGCTTGATGGGTTGCCACCTATGGAGGAGCTCAGCAGTGAGAGAGCCCCAGGGAAAGATTCAATTCCCCACAAAGGGGGAGACCGCCTCTGTCTGTCATTGGAGTAGCAGTAATTTTGTGCTGCTCTTAGTTTTCTCTCTCTCCCCCCCAGCTAAAATTTTGAATTTAAAATTTTTAATTGCTGATTCTTGAAGGGGAGTAATGTGTCTGTGTCTACGAGAAGTGGGAAGAATCTGCATGAACCTACTGACAAAGGTAACGGAAAAGGAAAGATGCCGAAGGAAAGATCTGATGAAATGCCATCATGGGCTGAAGATATCGTTCGGACACTGAATTCAATTCAAGATCAGAATAAGGCAATTAAAGATCAACTGGAAAAGAATAATAATGAAATGAAGTTATTTCTGAGAAAACTGAAAGATGTGGAAACTCAAGTTACTAAACATGAAGAGGAATTGAAGTCAACTAAGCAAAAACTGTCTGAAACTACAACACGTTTGGAAAAATATCATAATAAGATTATTGACTTAGAAACTAGATCTCGCCGAAACAACATACGAATCGTTGGATTGCAAGAAGGAGCTGAAAATGGAGACTTAATGGTTTACTTTGATAAGCTCTTTCATAATCTATTTCCGACTATTTTATCACAGCCGCCTGCTATTGAAAGAGCGCACCGACTGTCCTCTTCGAAATTTAGAGATTCAAACAGACAAAGATTTATTTTGGTTTGTTTTCATCACTTTAGAATTAAAGATCAAATAATGCGACAGGCAAGAAAACAGAGAGTTTTCAGATTCAATGAGTCTGAGCTCCGTTTTTATGAAGATTATCTGAAAGAAGTAATGGAACAAAGATCAAGATTTGCTTTGGTAATGAAACAAGCATATGATAAGAAACTATTTCCCTCTTTGAGTTACCGGACAAAAATGAAAGTTTTTCCTCCTAATTCTTCCCCACGTACTTTCTTTGACCCAAAAGTCGCGTTGGATTTTGTCCAGGCTATACCTGTCACCGTCACTGACGTTACTACCAAATGAACTTTCTGAAAAGCTGTTTGATTATCTGTATATTACTCACATTTCAAAAAGAAGATATATGAAGGCTATTTGGATATTTCATTGAGCGATTAATAAAAGAAGGTAAGAAAACCTGCTCATCATTAAATCCTATTGGATCTTTTTTTGGAAAGAAGTTTTACGGTTCAAGTTTGACTGTTTAAATGGTTAATTACATATTTGACTGAGAAAAGAGGATAAAAGGATTGGTTCTTTTATCTAATATTTGGTTTGATTTTTTTTGTTGTTTCTTAACTTACTAACTGGTAGTTTTTTTTCTACTAATAAGGTTTCTTTTTATATATATATCTGGGAGAGTTTAGTTACTATGATATTACTAATTAATATTTTTGTAAATTTAGTTCGGTTAAATATACTATTAACCTTTTTTTAATCTGTTTTATTACAGCGTCCTATAACCAAATTTAAAGTTTTCTTAAGGATTTAAAGCTAAACTTAAGATGGCGCTGGTTTTTCTCTCTAAGAGATTATATTATTTTAGTTCTTTTTTTGTTTAATACATGATGGAATGTAAACACTCTCCTTTGTTGAGACGTTACTGTCTTTCTTGCAAGGTCATTTTTTTTTGTGTACTGGCTGGGGGGCAGGAGAGACGAGACCGACAGAAGCCCATGGCTTCACATTTATCTTAGTTCGCTTGCCTTTTATTCAGGCTTTTGGGAGTGTGGGTGGGTTTAGAGTTAGGAGTTTTTTCCCATTGGGTGGTTCCTGAGCATGCGTGTTTTCTATATGGTTGTATTCTTCATCACCGCCATCTTTGATAATCCCGTATTGGTATGTGTTCTGCGCATGTATAAAGTAAATTGGAATAAAATTATAGTATGGCAGTTAAATGGATTAATATAATAATTTGGAATGTATGTGATTGGAATCATCCTCTTACATGAAAAAAGACTTTTAAAATTATTAATCGATTCCAACCTGATATAATTTTTGCTCAGGAGACGCATATCAGGGCGAGAGATCAAAATAGATTTTTTCACTGGTGGAATGGATTACAGCTCCATGCTACTTCTCAGAGCAAAACTAAGGGCGTATCTATCTTTATTAAATCTAATATATTTACTCAAGAGGATATTGAATCAGATTCAAATGGTAACATTTTAATTGTTAAAGGAGTGACTTGTAATAGAAAGGTTGTTTTGGTCAATTTGTATGGTCCTAATTTAGATGATCCTTCTTTTTTTAAAAACGTATTTGCTTTATTGCCAGATTTAAATGAGTATATGTTGATAATGGGTGGGGATTTTAACTGTTGTTTAAATCCTATGATTGACAAGAGCTCAACTAATCAGCGACTTCCAAATCGTTCTGTGTCAGTTATTAACTCCTTTTTGACCGATTTTGGGTTGATCGAATTATGGAGGCATTTGCACCCTGATAACAGAGAATATTCCTTTTTTTCACATGTTTATAAAAAATATTCGAGGATTGATTATATTATAATTGATCCCTGCCTTTTGCCTAATGTTAAAAACTGTGAATATGATGCTATTGCTATATCTGATCATGCACCTTTGAGTTTGTCCTTTGAATTTGATGATGTCATTTTTGGCCGTCCACCATGGCGCATGTCTCAGACTTTATTATAAAACTCTTATTGAAAGCCAGATAAAAGAATTTTTTCTTTTTAATGATATAGGAGGTAAGTCTAAATTAATTATATGGGATACATTCAAAGCATTTTTACGTGGTCAGATTATTTCTTATTCAGCTAAACTTAAAAAACAGACTAAAGCAGAATCAGATAAAATTTCAAAACAAATTAAAGATTTAGATAATATCTATGCAACTTCCCCTAATATTGACTTATTTTAAAAAGGGTGGAACGTCAATCACAATATAACCTATTATTAACTTATCCAATTGAAGGTTTTCTACTTAAGTTAAAGAGCCGATTTATATGTTTGGAGATAAAAATAATAAACTACTTGCATCTCAATTAAAATCAGCTGGAGCCAAAAGGCAAATTTTGAAAATTTGTAGAAAGGATGGTACCCTGGAATATGAAGAAATTAATAAGATTTTTCAAGATTTTTATACTGAACTTTATAAATCTCAATGCCCATTAGACTCTTCTGGAATTAATGCTTTTTTGTGAAAGATTTCTTTTCCTAAAATTTCTGCTGAGGATCAAAAAACTCTTGATGCCCAAATTACTGAATCCAAAATTCATAAAGCTATTTTTTCAATGCAATCTGGTAAGACCCCAGGACTTGGTGCTTATCCTGTAAAATTTTATAAAAAATTTGGAAAATTGCTTTTTCCATATATGTTGGAGATGTTTAATGATTCTTTTGTGAAAAGTGATGCACCTTTTACTTTTTATGAAGCTTCTATTTCTTTAATTCTCAAACAGGATAAAGATCCTACTAATTGTGCCTCGTATAGACATATTTCATTATTGAATGTTGATGCTAAGATTCTCTCAAAGATAATGGCCAATTGGTTGGAGAGTATTTTGCATGAAATCATTTTTAAAGATCAAGCAGGCTTTAAAAGGGTCGTTATTCTTTTTCAAATGTTTGGAGATTATTTAACATTATATATTCGCCTTCTTCTAAAACTCCACAATGCGTTGTATCTTTGGATGCTGAAAAAGCATTTGATCAAGTCGAATAGAAATCTTTATTTAATGTTTTAGAAAAATTTGGTCTTGGTATTAATTTTAATAATTGGATCAAAATGATATATAAAAGTCCTATTGCTACTGGTGTCACTAATAACTGTAGGTCTCCTTTTTTTCAGTTATCACGGGGGAACAAGACAAGGTTGTCTATTAAGTCCTTTGTTATTTAACGTAATATTAGAACCCGTTGCTATTGCTCTTTGTGAAGCCAAAAATATTCATGGGATTTTTGCGAATGAGACCATGCACAAGATCTCTCTTTACGCTGATGATTTATTGGTATATATATCTAAGCCTGAAGAATCTATTCCTGTTTTGCTAAAATTATTTGACAAATTTAGGGATTTTTCAGGATATAAAATAAATTTTAATAAAAGTGAATTACTTCCTTTAAATGAATCTGTCTCCATATATGATAATATTCCTTTTAAAGTTACGGATTCTTTTAGATATTTAGGTGTTATAATTACTAAAAAGATAAAGGATCTTTATAAAGCCAATTTTCCTCCTTTAGTGGACTCTATGAAGTATTCATTTAGTAGATGGAGCCCACTTACATTTTCATTTGTTGGTCATATTCATGTAGTTAAAATGATGATTTTACCAAAATTTTTATATTTATTTCAGAATATTCCTGTTTTTTTGACTAAGAATTTTTTTGATTGGATTGATTCTATTATTCTATCTTTTATTTGGGATAACAAAAGACCAAGAATTGGTAAATGTCATTTGCAAAAGTTGAAAAAGGATGGAGGTCTCGCTTTGCCTAATCTAAGAATGCATTATTGGGCTGTTAATTTCCGGTATATGTCCTTTTGGTTATACTGGGGTGATAGGAATGATTGGCCAATTTGGGTAGACCTGGAACTGAGAGCTGTGAAACTTACAACCTAATAAATTAACTGTGCATTTTGGAATAATTCCTCAAAATATCCATGGTATTTCTGTGTCTGACCAACATGTTATTGCGTTTGTTACATTGATAGCTAGGAGGGCCATCTTGTTGAAATAGAAGGATATATCAGCTCCTGCTTTGTCACAATGGTTCTCTGAAGTGATGCTGTGTCTCAGTTTGGAGAAAATTAGAAGTCGAACCTTTGAACCTTTATTTGATTTTGAGAAGAGATGGGGCTCATTTGCTCGTTACTATCATTTCAGTTAACTGATAGATTTCCTCCACGATCTAAATGTAAATTTTTTTTGATATATCTTTTTTTCTTGTTGGCAGTTTGATGTTTATTTTTAGAAGCTTTCTGTATGACGCATGGCTCCGGGGTTGTACCCCCAATGGGTTTCTTTTTTTTCTCACTTTTCTTGCTTAGTAGGGTCTTTTTTTTGTTCACAAAAATTTTCAATCTTTAAGATAATTTTTTCTTTCTTGAGGCATTGTAAGTGTTGTTACTTCAATGTACTTGTGCTATTTTTGAATAATAATAATAATAATAATAATAATAAAAAGATTTGAAAAGGAATTCCCCACAAAGTGTGGAAAAGCGGGAAGCCTGCCTTGCTGTATCATCTACATGAGCTTCTGTGTCTTTGCTAGGAGAAAGGCAACGTCCCCCAAGACACGTAAGATGCTAACATTGTCACTGTGTACAAGATCAAGGGTGACCATAGTGATTGTAACAACTACTGTGGCATCTCTCTCCTTCGTATTGTGGGGAAAGTGTTCGCCCATGTCATCTTGGAATGGCTTCAGAGCTTTTCATCCGGAGTCTACCCAGAGTCCCAGTAAGGGTTCAGAGCAGGCAGGGCTACATTGGACATGATCTTCTCACTGCGCCAGCTGCAAGAGAAGTGTTGAGAGCAGCAGAAGCACTGTGCTCAGGGTTCATTGATCTGACCAGGGTGTTCAACCTCGTCAGCAGAAGCCACTGTACACAGTCTTCATTGATCTGACCAGGGTGTTCAACCTCGTCAGCAGAAGCCACTGTACACAGTCTTCATTGATCTGACCAGGGTGTTCAACCTCGTCAGCAGAAGCAGACTCTTCAAACTCCTGCTAAAGATTGGCTGCCCCCCAAGACTGCACAGCATGTCATCATCCTTCCATATGGACATGCACAGCACTGTCTGCTTCAGTGGGGCAACTTCTGATGCCTTTCCAGTGAGCAGCGGAATAAAACAAGGTTGTGTCCAGGCACCAACTCTCTTTGGAATCTTCTTCAAGCTCTTTCACTACGCTTTCACAGACTGCACTGAAGGTATCTACCTTCGTGCAGGAGCCGATGGCAAGCTGTTCAATATTGCTTGCTTACGCTCCAAGACCCAAGTTAGGAAAGTCCTCATCTGCAGGACTTTGTTTGCAGATGATGCAGCATTGACGTCACGCACCGAAGACGGACTCCAACAACTGATTAACAACTTCGTCCATGCCTGCAAGGAGCTCGGGTTACCATCAGTCTGAAGAAAACTAACATCATGGGCAAAGGTGCATTATCTCCCTCAAACATCACCACTGATGGTTGTTCTCTTGATGTAGTCGACTCCTTCACCTACCTTGGGTCGATCATCACCAGCCGCCTGTCCCTCGAAGCAGAGGTGAACAGCAGGATTGCCAAAGCTGCAGCTGCCATAGCCAGACTGAACAAGAGAGTGTGGAACAACAGACAGCTGACAAAGCATACAAAGCCGTGAGTGTTCACGCACCTCTACGCCAGCGAGGCTTCGACGCCACACACCAGCTAAGAGAAGAGGCTAAACTTGTTCCACCTGCGCTGGCTCAGGCACATCTTTCACATCTCCTGGCGGGACAGAATCACCAACACAGAGGTTCTGCAGCGGGCTGACTCCTCCAGCTTCCATGCACTACTTGGTACATTGCAAGGCCAATGTGCCAAAAGCTCTCTTTACTGCCCTATCTACCTGTGACACCACTTTTAGGGAATTTTGTATCTGTATTCCCAGATCCCTCTGTTCTAATGCACTCCTCAGTGCCCTACCATTTACCTTGTATGTTCTACCTTGGTTTTTCCTTCCAAAGTGCAATACACTGTGCAAAGTGCAGGACACTGCATCAGAAACTTTTCAAATGGAATTGATTTAGATGCAGGGTGATAACATATTGAGATTGAAATTTCATTCTGAAGATGTGTCAGTGCTTGACTTCTATAGAAAATATATTCTTCCAAGTGGGAAGTATCCTAACTTAGTGGACCATGCAAAAAAGATGGCATCATTGCTTGGCAGCACTTATCTGTGTGAGCAATTATTTTCAAAAACGAAGCACACCAGGAACCATTTGAGAACAAGACTGACTGATGCCCATCTGGATAATGTCTTGCTCTTGGCATCAACAAGTCTGACACCCAATATTGAGAAGCTTTCAAGCAACAAACAGCATGGAGATTTACACTGAATTATCGACTGTTTGCATTAAAATTTTCTTTTTATTATACTTAATTTACCACCATTCAGTGCATCGTGTTCATACATTTTATGTTTAAAGTTTCTTTGTGTCCTTTTAATAGATTCAAAAGATGCCTTGATTGAAATAAATTGCAACTAAACTGAGTTCTTTGATTACTAATTGGCATCCTTGGTTAAGCACAAATGATTTTCTAGCATGCATTATTTATTAATTTGAAGCAAAACATAACTAGATGTATTTAAATGGATAATTCCAATATTTCAAGTTTTTTATGGCATTTTTCTGGCCCACTGTCCGCTCATCAGTACACAATCTGGCCCACAGAGGCAAAAAGGTTGCCAACCCCTGCTTTATCCCATAGTCTACTCTCCTCTCCTATCAGACACCTACTGCTTCAGCAACCTGGCTCCCCCAGCTATCACCTCTCAGCTTCTCACATTATTCCCTTTACTTCCTGCCACCCAACCTCCTGCCTTGCCCTTCTCAGCTGCATTCACTCATCCCCCACCAGCTCCTGCACCTGCCCCCTCCACTATTCTTTAATTTGGGCTTCTTCCCCCTTCCTTTCCTGACTTGATGAAGGGTTTCAACCCAAAATGGTATTGTTCATTTTCCTCGCAAACACGAGGAAATCTGCAGATGCTGGAAATTCAAACAACGACACATGCAAAATGCTGGCGGAACACAGCAGGTCAGGCAGCATCCATAAGGAGAAGCACTGTCGACGTTTCGGGCTGAGACCCTTTGTCAGGACTAACAGTTAGTTGCCTGATCTGCTGTGTTCCGCCAGCATTTTGTGTGTGTTGTTCATTTTCCTTTGTAGATGCTGCCTGACACATTGAACTTAACCAGCATTTTGTGATGTGTTGAACCAGAAAAGCTCCCCTTTATTCCCACTCTTTACCTTCTGCCAGTCAGGTAATCTTCAGTCTATGTTAGTACCTTTCCTATGATACCAAAGTCTCTTATCATGTATCTATTACTAAATCCAAGTAAACAACATCCACTGTTTCCCCTTTGTGTATCCTACGTGCTAAGTCTTCAAAGAATTCCAACAGATTTGTCAGTCAATATCTCCCCTCAAGGAAACTATGCCGACTTCAGCCTATTTTATAACGTACTTCCAGGTACCCTGACACCATCTTTAATAATGAACTCTAAAAGCTTACCAACTACTGAAGTCAAGCTAACTCCCTACCACAAGGAAGAGGAGCAACATCTTATATTCCGCCTAGGGAGCCTCCAACCTACTGGCATGAATATTGATTTCTCCTTCTGGTAAAATCAAATCCCGCCCGTCCCCTCCTCTTCTGTTCCCCACTCTGGTCTCTTGCCTCTTCTCACCTGCCTATCACCTCCCACTGTGTCCTTTCCTCCTTCTTACAGTCCACTTTCCTCTCCAATCAGATTCCTTCTTCTCCAGGTCTTTGCCTTTCCCACCCACCTTGCTTCACTTATCAGCTTCTAGCTATCTTCCTTCCCTTCCCTTCAACTTTTTATTCTGGCATCTTCCCCCTTCCTTTCCAGTCCTGAAGAAGGATCTCGGCCTGAAACGTCGACTGTTTATTCATTTCCACAGATGCTGCCTGACCTGCTGAGTTCCTCCAACATTGTGTGTGTTTTACTCTGGATTTCCAGCATCTGCTGAATCTCTTGTGTTTACTCATTACCATAGATGCTGCCTGACTTACTGAGTTCCTCCAGTGTTTTGTGTGTGTTCTGGATCACCAGCATCTGCAGAATTTCTCGTGTTAATAACTTCTTATGATTTCCTATCTTCTGCCTCCCTCCCTTCTTAAAGAGTGGAGAGACATTTGCAACTTTCCAGTCCTTTGGAACCATTCCTGACTTTAATGATTTTTGAAGGATCATTACTAATTCCTCCACATATCAACCTCAGTTATTTACTTTGTTACTTCTTCAGATATGAAATCCAATTTCTTTTTGAAGTTTATAATTAGATCTGTTTTCAATATCATATCATGCAGTATGCTTTAAATTCCAACCAATAGTGAAAAGTATTTTCCACAATTCACTGCTGGTTATTTCAACAATCACTTTAAATCTGTATTATTAATTCTTTAACATTTGGGGAGAGTAAATCTTGATTTACTCAGTCTAACACTTCCATTAGTTAAATACTTCCATCAAATCTCTTCTATATTCTGACAGCTTTACTCTGAACGAGTCTGCCTTCTCTATTCTAGTCACATGTCTGTGATCACTCATTCCATGTTGTAGAAAATCCCTTCTCTATCTGATCCAAAATTTTCTTGCCCTACCTAAAGATATAATATATTCAAAGTTTTTCTTTTTTATCCTCCTTCTGATAAATCCCACGACACTGCAAATTTTATTAACTGTTTAATTAAACCTTTTCCATACTTGCAAAATGTGTGAGAACCCTCATTAATATGCTTCTCCTCGTTCACAGAACATTGAACATTACAGCATAGCACAGGCCCTTAATCCCGCCTTGTGCTAACCATTTAACATACTCTAAGATCTATTTAACTCTTCTCTCCTACATAAGCCTTCATTCTTCTATCAGTCATGTGCTAATCTAACATTTTCCCAGATGTATCTGCCTCTACCACCACCCCCAGCAGTGTGATCCATACACCCAACACTGTGTCTGAAGAATTTACTTCTGACACCATCCTCTATAATTTCTTTCAGTCAGCTTAAAATTATGCCCCCCTTGTCACTGAGTTATGTGAAATTAAGTTAGATGATAAACTGACAGTGCATCCTGTAGAGAAAGGAAATATTATGCAGGTCGATAATGCTAGACGTAATTAGCAGTACTGATTACAGGAAGAGATCTCTAAAGTACACAACGATCACCTGAAAATGGGATGTCAGCAGTACTTAGCAAATCGTAGCATTTGTGGAGAGAGAAATGGAATTATTGCTTCAGTTTAGCGACTCTTCATCAGAACCAGGAAAAGTAAGAAAGCAATCATGTTTAATCTGGCATGAATATCAGAGCTGCCTATGAGAGGATCAACCCACGAAAGCTAGACAGTGTACCTGGCCAAGTATTGAAAGCCTGTGCAGATCAATGACATCTTCAAACCCTCGCCTCTGTGGTCTCACCATTGACAACATCTACAGGAGGATTGGAGACAGCCTAGTCCACCACAGGCACAGCTCACCTCACCATTGACAACATCTACAGGAGGATTGGAGACAGCCTAGTCCACTACAGGCACAGCTCACCTCACCATTGACAACATCTACAGGAGGATTGGAGACAGCCTAGTCCATCACAGGCACAGCTCACCTCACCATTGACAACATCTACAGGAGGATTGGAGACAGCCTAGTCCCCCACAGGCACAGCTCATCTCACCATTGACAACATCTACAGGAGGATTGGAGACAGCCTAGTCCACCACAGGCACAGCTCACCTCACCATTGACAACATCTACAGGAGGATTGGAGACAGCCTAGTCCACCACAGGCACAGCTCATCTCACCATTGACAACATCTACAGGAGGATTGGAGACAGCCTAGTCCACCACAGGCACAGCTCATCTCACCATTGACAACATCTACAGGAGGATTGGAGACAGCCTAGTCCACCACAGGCACAGCTCATCTCACCATTAACAGCATCTATGGAAGGATTGGAGACAGCCTAGTCCAGCACAGGCACAGTTCACCTCACCATTAACAGAATCTTCAGAGAGAAATAAAGACAGCAGAGTCCAGAACAGGCACAGCCCATCTCACCATTGACAATACCTACAGGAAGATTGGAGACAGCATAGACCACCACAAGCATTGATAGAGTGAGTCGACAAGATACTTTGTCGTGAGACTAGGCAGATACTCGGGAGTACACAATGGCCTCTTGGGAAAAGTGAAGTCAGCAATAAATGACTGTTCACCTCTTTGGTCAGTTAAGAAATGATAGGTAGACCTCTGTACGTTAGTAGATTTCTTATATTTCATCTCGAAAACATCCATAAAGTGCCCTAGTCAGTACAGTACGAGAGCTGACCACATCTAAGGTGATCAGGACAGTCCCTCTCCCGAAGATGAAATATCAGTGGAGTAAATATGTTTCTACTTGACCCAAGAATTGACATATATGAGTGATTCTTAAGCACCGCAATGGGAGAAATGAACGAACAAACAAATTAATAAAACATTATCAGATTCAGATTCAGATTCAGTTTATTGTCATTTAGAAACCACAAATGCAATGCAGTTAACAAATGAGACAACGTTCCTCCAGAATGATATCACAAAAGCACATGACAAAACAGACTACACCAGAAAATCCACGTAACATTTGGCAATCCCCAATCCAGAGTCCGGAGAGGCTGCTGCGTATTAATATCGTGCTACGGTCTTAGCGCATTCCCCGGAAAGGAGCTCCAAGTCCACCAGACAAAACAAGACCAAAAACTAAAGCTACAAGACCTGCACAAAACCACATAGTTACAACATATAGTTACAACAGTGCAAATAATAGAATAATTGATAAAAAAAAACAGACCATGGGCACGGTAAAAATAGTCCAAAGATGTTAAAAGACTATAAGTTCAAAAGAAAACACCACACAGTTTCCACAAGTCCTCAGGGTCCCAATAGACTCATCATCCCACACCGGTGTCAGAAGGGAATACCCCTGCTATGGACTTCCATGGCGCCACTCGACTCAGCCTCGCAGACGCAGCACACACCAAAAGCGACCTGACCGCAGCAGACTCTGAATCCGTCGAACCTCCGAGCCTCCAACCATCCCCTCCGGCACAGCTTCTCCAAGCACCATCCTCTGCCAAGCATATTAAGACACCCCCGCCAACGGCCATCGTCAACGCAACCCCGAGGACTGGGGGCCTGTTCTTCCCAGCAGAGACCCAGGCCTCACAGCAGCAGCAGCAATGAAGAAGGTCTTCCTGGAGATTTCCAAATGTTCCTCCGTGCTCCCACATCCGTTTTTCAACCAATTATGATTGCGCACGGCACCCCGCTTCCCAAATAACAGATAATCAGCTCCGGAGTGGCTGCTGCAAGCTGCGTCGCGCCACCATCACATTACAAACACCTTTATAAGTGGAGCAATATAAAGTGTTTTCATATACAAATTACATTGCACTGAATTTTGTCCAAGTCACCAAAAATGATTGTCAAGGGGCATGATAAACATGTAATAATATAAATAATCAGAGCAATTTTTTGGCATTAAGGGATAGTAGAAGGGAATCTTGTTAAATAATTTAAAATTATCTGAATAGTGAAAAGGGCTATTACAGGATGTATGACATTGGACATCATGAAATGGTTGAGAGCACTGGATACAGATAATTCAATGTAGTGTTGAAGAACATGGTCCAGACATGGCTGCATCTCCAATCAAGTGTTTCTGGTACAGTTACCTCTGTGGCGTCTGGCACAGATGACCTCACCTGGACCCTCATTGCCACCTCCCTTAACAAAAAGACACAGCAGCGCTTCACCTTCCAAAGGAGATTAAGGCGAATGAGGATCCTAACCCCTCCCCTTTATCTGAACATAATTTTATAAAAGCACCATTGAGAGCATCCAGAAAAGTTGCATCTCTATCTGATATGGGAGCAGGTGGGCACTGGACTAGAAGTCCCTACAAAGGACTGTGAGAACAGCTGAGAGGATCATAGGGGTTTCCCTACAAACCATCGAAGACATTTATCAGGAGCGCTGCATACACAGGGCCTTCGTATTATCAAAGGTCCCACACATCCATCCAGAATCCTCTCTGCCTTTCTACCATAAGGCAGGAAACTCCAATGCATAAAAACAAGAACGGTCAGGATAGCAAACAGTTTTTTTCCTATCCTGAACTCCTTGCCGCATTGCACTCGAGGTGTCACTAATTAACCTGTTCTAAAACTGACTATATTTACTTTATGCACTTCACTTTGTTTATTTATGTGTAATTCATTTGTAGATTTTATCCTTACTTTGCTAAGTTATTGTGTGGTATATGTGTACTACTGTGCTGTACATCCTGGCCCAGAGAAATGTTTCACAGTATACATAAGACAATAACACATAGGAGCAGAATTAGGCCATTCAGCCCATCAAGTCTACTCCACAATTCCATCATGGCTGATCCCAGATTGCACTCAACACCATACAGCTGCCTTTTTGCCAAATCCTTTGATCCCCTGACCACTGTTGCTTTCCACAGGTTTATAATAAAATGACAAGAAACTTGACTTGATCTATCTGAAAATGTGGAATATTTTCCACATATCCTTTGTTAGCAAAAAAAAACAAGACATATCTATTTTAGTGCATATTGTTTCCTCTTCAATCATCAGCGGACTGATGGATGATCCTATCAATAGCGCTAGCAAAGAGTAATCATCAGTAACATTCTCACCAATTCCCAGTTCAGATCTCCTCAACAGCCCTATCAAATAGCAATTATCAGTAACATTCTCAACAATTCCCAGCTCAGATCCCATCAATCGTGGTATCAAATAGTAATCAGTAACATTCTCACCAATTCCCAGTTCAGATCTCATCAATAGGACTATCAAATAGTAATCATCAATAACATTCTCAGCAATTTCCAGTTCAAGTCTGCAATGGAGATCTTGGAGGAAGAAGGGAGATTGAGCTGAGTTGGGAAGAGAAACAAGATGCGTCATGGACTATCAGACCAATACTCATTTGAATTCAGTAGCTTTTGGCTTGCTGTTCATCTGAAAGTGTTAGGGTGGCAGATCTCTAAAATGGTGCTAACGAGGACTTAATTTACATTTGTCCAGAATGAGAAAATAACAGTATGGCAAATAAAGAGCGGGAAGAGTTTCAATAATCTGTAGAGTAAATAGTAAATTGTAAACTGTACTGTCACCCACACCAAGGCACAGTGAAAAGCTTGTCTTGTATTACCATCCAAACAGACGGTAAGGTACAAGGACTCAACAAGGTTGAATGTGAGTCCATTTTATCTTACAGAAGGCCATTCAATAGTCTTGTAACAGCAGGATAGAAGCTGTCCTTGAACGAGTGGTGCATGCTATCAGGCTGTTCTATCTTCTGTAAGATGACAAGAGAGAATATTTGGGGTGGGTGGGGGTCTTGATTAAACTAGCAGCTTTACTGAGGCAGTAAGTATACACAGTATTCATGGAGGGGAAGCTGCTGTTCATGATGTGCTTAGCTGTGTCCACAACTCTCTGCAGTTTATTGCAGTCACGGGCAGAGCAATTGCCATACCAAGCTGCCATGCAACGCACTAAGGTCCTATCTATTGTGCATTGATAAAAATCAGTAATCAACGAAGATGCTAAATCCCTAAGGAAGAAGAAGTGTTGGTGAGCTTTCTTCACCGTGCAGTCGATGTGGTTGGACTAGGACAAGTTATGAATGACGTTCACTCCTAGGAAATTGAAGCCCTTATCCCTCTCAACCTCAGAATCACTATTGTACAGAATTCAAAGTAAATTTATTATCAATGTCACCATATACAACCCCGAGATTCATTTTCTTGTGGGCATACTCAATAAATCCATAATAGAATAATAACCATGACAGGAGAGGGCTTTACCTGTGATGGACTGGGCCATATCCATTACTTTTTGTAGGATGTTCTGTTCAAAGGCATTGGTGTTTCCATACCAGCCTGTGATGCAGCCAGTCAATATACTCTCCACCGCACATATATAGAAGTTGGTCAAAGTGTTAGATGTCATGCTAAATGTTCACAAGCTCTGAAGGAAGTAGAGGCACTGCTGTGCTTTCCTCGTAACTGCACTGATGTGCTCAGCCCAGGACAGACCCTCTGAGAAATTTAAAGTTGCTGATCCTCTCCACCTCTGATCCTTCCTAAGGACTGGCTCCGGGGCCTCTCAGTTTCCTCCTCCTGAAGTCAATAATCAGCTCCTTGGTCTTGTTGACACTGAGTAAGCAGCTGCTGTTGTTGTGGGGACACTCAGACAGATTTTCAGTCTCCCTCCTCTAGGCTGACTTGTCACCACCTTTGATTCAGACTCCAACAGTGGTGTCATCAGTGAATTTGATTACGACATATACGCAACAGCATGTACACAAGCACACCTTCCTGAAGCCAATCTCCAGCTTTCCAGCTAACATTGAAGAAACGTTGCTGTCATGATATCATGTTTTAAGCTCTCTATCTCCTTCTACACTATGACAGAATTATTTGAGAAAAGGCCTACTCCAGTGGTATCATTTGCAAAGCAGTCGATGCAGAGTCAGAGCAGAATCAGTTGTGAGTGTGTAGGGAATTGAGAGGGAGCTGAGGATGCAACTGTGGAGTGCCAGCTTTGAGAGTAGTTGTGGCAGCGGTGATGTTGCCTGTTCTTACTTACTGTCGTATGTTGGTTCAGAAGTCAAGGATCCAGTTAGAAACGGAGGTGTGGAGTCTCAGGTTTAGATTCAGAGATGAGTTTTCTTGAAATTATTGTATTGAAGGTAGAACTGTAGTCAGTAAGTAATAGTCCAGCACAGGTATCTTTATAGTCCGGGTGCTCAAGGGATGAGTGCAAGGAGAAGTAAATGCTATCTGTTTCAGCAGAGGGTGAATTGAAGTTGGTCAATTTTGTTTGGGAGGCTTGAGTTAATGGTATAGGAAGCACTTAATGATGGCGGATGTAAGAGCCACTGGATGGTAGTCATTAGGTATGTTGCCTTGCTTTTCAAGTCATCATTTTTAGTCAAGTCAAGTCACTTTTTATTCTCATTTCAACCATAACTGCTGGTACAGTACATAGTAAAAATGAGACAATGTTTTTTCAGGACCATGGTGTTACATGATACAGTACAAAAACTGGACTGAACTACGTAAAAAACAACACAGAAAAAAACTACACTAGACTACAGACCTACCCAGGACTGCATAAAGTGCACAAAACAGTGCAGGCATTACAATAAATAATAAACAAGACAATAGGGCAGTAAGGTGTCAGTCCAGGCTCTGGGTATTGAGGAGTCTGATAGCTTGGGGGAAGAAACTGTTACATAGTCTGGTTGTGAGAGCCCGAATGCTTCAGTGCCTTTTCCCAGACGGCAGAAGGGAGAAGAGATTGTATGAGGGGTGCGTGGGGTCCTTCATAATGCTGTCTGCTTTGTGGATGCAGTGTGTAGTGTAAATGTCCGTGATGGCAGGAAGAGAGACCCCGATGATCTTCTCAGCTGACCTCACTATCCGCTGCAGGGTCTTGCGATCCGAGATGGTGCAATTTCTGAACCAGGCAGTGATGCAGCTGCTCAGGATGCTCTCAATACAACCCCTGTAGAATGTGGTGAGGATGGGGGTTGGGAGATGGACTTTCCTCAGCCTTCGCAGAAAGTAGAGACGCTGCTGGGCTTTCTTTGCTATGGAGCTGATGTTGAGGGACCATGTGAGATTCTCCGGCAGGTGAACACCAAGAAATTTGGTGCTCTTAACGATCTCTATCGAGGAGCCGTCGATGTTCAGCGGGGAGTGGTCGCTCCATGCCCTCCTGAAGCCAACAACCATCTCTTTTGTTTTGTTCACGTTCAGAGACAGGTTGTTGGCTCTGCACCAGTCCGTTAGCCGCTGCACCTCCTCTCTGTAAGCTGACTGGTCGTTCTTGCTGATGAGACCCACCACAGTCGTGTCATCGGCGAACTTGATGATGTGGTTCGAGCTGTGTGTTGCAGCACAGTCGTGGGTCAGCAGAGTGAACAGCAGTGGACTGAGCACACAGCCGTGGTGGGGGGGGGGGGGGACTCCGTGCTCAGTGTGATGGTGTTGGAGATGCTGCTCCCGATCCGGACTGACTGAGGTCTCCCAGTCAGGAAGTCTAGGATCCAGTTGCAAAGGGAGGTGTTCAGGCCCAGTAGGCTCAGCTTTCCAATCAGTTTCTGAGGGATGATTGTGTTGAATGCTGAACTGAATTCTGGTTCTTACCTACCAGAATGATAGTGGTCTTTTGAAAGTATATGTAGACCTTAGATTGAATCAGAGTGAGATTAAAGATATCTGCAAACATGTCCACCAGCTTGTCTGCCCAGGATCTAAGGACATGGCCAAGTACATCATCAGGACTAGTTGCTTTCTGCAGACAAACTTTAAAATCCAAAGAGGAAGAGAATAGTGCTGAATCTGGCTCTGGATTGAACTAAGAAAATGTATTTCATTAAAAGCAAATTTAGCAATTGTCCACAAAATTAGTATCTCCTCTTTGATTTCTGGAATAAGAGAGTTACTAATGAAGAGAGAATGACTAAAATTGGCTCATAGGCACTAGGGATTAAAAAAAATCTATCTCTCTGTGACTTCCAAGGGTTGGAGAGGAATTGGCAGGTCAAATCCTATTAAGCTATGTCATCTCACTGGCAAATCCAGAATAAGGGAAAAGGCACTTAGGATGAAGACATATAGAATTTCCATAATGGACAGATCTTTAAATTTTTTAAACTTTCTAACTTGACATATGATGGATGTGCAATCAAAGAAGAGATTCAGGATTTAAATCCTAAATAAATCAGCAGATATGGAAATCTGGTGGAAAAGCTGGCAAGGTTCAGGAACAGCCATGATCTCAGTCGATGGAGCAAACGTGAGGAGCCATGTGACTATCTCCTGCTTTCAGTTCCTTTATTCCTAAGTGACAGACATTCAAAGAGTCAGTTTGGATGCAATCTTAACATACTCCAATAAATGGTAAAGGAATAGAACCCAAAATTCTTTCTGCTTACATTACTCCACGTGTGTGTAATATATTGCAGAGAAGATTGACAAGATTACCAGACTTGAAAAACTTCAGTTGAAAAAAGCTGATGAAGAACTTGATAAAGTTAGTCAGAATTCTGGATAAAGTATGAAAATTCAGTTTTCAAAAAATAGACAACTTAATCAGCAAGTGGAATATATCTTTAAGCAGCTTATAGACCATGAGACCATAAGATATAGGAGCAGAACTAGGCCGTTTGGCCCATTGAGTCTGTTCCACCACTTCATCATGGCTGATCCATTTCCCTCACAGCCCCAATCTCCTGCCTACTCTCCACATCCCTTCATACCCTGACTAACCAAGAATCTACCAACCTCTGCCTTAAATATACCCAAATACTTGGCCTCCACAGCTGCCTGTGGCAACGAGTTCGAAAGTTTCACCACTCACTAGCTAAATAAATTCCTCTCATCTCCATCCTAAATGGACATACCTCTTTTCTTAGGCTGTGTCCTCTGGTCCTAGACTCTCCACCATAGGAAACATCCTCTCCACATCCACTTTATCTAGGCCTTTCAATATCTGATAGGATTCAATGTAATCCCCCCTCATTCATCTCAATTCCAGTGAGTACAGGTCCAGAACCATCAAAAGCTCTTCATATGATAAGTCTTTCAATCTTGGAATCATTTTGTGAGCCAAAAGGATAACAGGAACAGGTTTGATTCAAAAGTGAACTAAATAAATAGTTTATGGAATCATAGGAATTCATATCTTTGCTTTCCAGTTTTAATGGAGACCTTGGTCCTACAAGATTAAATCAGTTTCCCTTTTCACATACACTGCCTGGTCTGCTGCAAAGTCTATTCTGCTTTGATTTCATGTATTTTTACTGAACAATCTCAAGGAACAGGCAGACGTAAGTGACCACACAGTTCCCAAAGTCAAAGTCAGAATCTCTTAAACTCTGAAACCTTGCCCCAGAGTTCATATAGGCTGCCACTGCTGAGAAACAGCACACGCACCACTTTGCTGCTAACTGCTACACGTTACATTCTGTGTAATGTTTGCCCAGAGGAAGGCAATGGCAAACCATTGCCAAGAACAATCATGGTCATGAGACCACTGATCACCTATGTCATACAACACGGCACGTAAACATGGTGATGTTAGGTACAGGAAACTGCAAACAATCGACTACTTTATTGGAACACATTATCACTAATTGTTTTCCTTACATGCAAGTGAGAATGCATAGCTTCAATATTCTAGTATGAAAGCAGAATCCCATGCCGATGATTAAATTTGAATAAAAATATTTTTTTCATTTCCTATGTACATAATTTAAGCTCTTAAAAGAATAACTATATGCATTATTAAAAGAATAGCTATATAAATTATTAACATGAGGAGCAAATTTGAACTTTAACTAGTTTTTTAAGTTCTAGATATCCAAACTTTTATGCTTCCATTTTCAATGAAGAGTCGATAAGCATGATGATAAAGTTGATTCTGATATGAGTCTCTGTTGTAGACTGAGAGGCTCAATGCTGGGACCCCAGTTGTTTACAATATATATTAATGATTTAGACGAGGGAATTAAATGCAGCATCTCCAAGTTTGCGGATGACACGAAGCCGGGCGGCGGTGTTAGCTGTGAGGAGGATGCTAAAAGGATGCAGGGTGACTTGGATAGGTTAGGTGAGTGGGCAAATTCATGGCAGATGCAATTTAATGTGGATAAATGTGAGGTTATCCACTTTGGTTGCAAGAACAGGAAAACAGATTATTATCTGAATGGTGGCCGATTAGGAAAAGGGGAGGTGCAACGAGACCTGGGTGTCATTGTACACCATTCATTGAAGGTGGGCATGCAGATACAGCAGGAGGTGAAAAAGGAAAATGGTACGTTGGCATTCATAGCAAAAGGATTTGAGTACAGGAGCAGGGAGGTTCTACTGCAGTTGTACAAGGCCTTGGTGAGGCCTTACTGCACCTAGAGTATTGTGTGCAGTTTTGGTCCCCTAATCTGAGGAAAGACATTCTTGCCATAGAGGGAGTACAAAGAAGGTTCACCAGATTGATTCCTGGGATGGCAGGACTTTCATATGAAGAAAGACTGGATCGACTAGGCTTATACTCACTGGAATTTAGAAGATTGAGGGGGGATCTTATTGAAACGTATAAAATTCTAAAGGGATTGGACAGGCTAGATGCAGGAAGATTGTTTCCAATGTTGGGGAAGTCCAGAACGAGGGGTCACAGTTTAAGGATAAAGGGGAAGCTTTTTAGGACCGAGATGAGGAAAAACTTCTTCACACAGGGAGTGGTGAATCTGTGGAATTCTCTGCCACAGGAAACAGTTGAGGCCGGTTCATTGGCTATATTTAAGAGGAAGTTAGATATGGCCCTTGTGGCTAAAGGGATCAGGGGGTATGGCGAGAAAGCAGGTACAGGGTTCTGAGTTGGATGATCAGCCATGATCATACTGAATGGCAGTGCAGGTTCGAAGGGCCGAATGGCCTACTCCTGCACCTATTTTCTATGTTTCTATGAGAGTGGCAAGGGGGCAGGGAGGATGGAGTCATGGTTGAGAAAAGGGGGAAGGGAAAGGGGAGGGAGTGGAAAGCCCAGAGAGACGTTCTGTAATGATCAATAAACCAAATGTTTGTAATCAAATAACCTCGTCTAGTGTCTCAGGGCTGGGTGTGTCTGTACCCACGCCACCCCTGGCACCTGGCACTCCTCTGCCACCTGTCCCAAAGTAGTGAAGCTGGGGAAAACATCACTACTTTGTACACAGTAGATTATCAATGCCAAGGTCCTATTCAGCAAGACAAGCCAAGAATTGTCACAACCCAATTTTGACCTTTTGACATTGTTCGGCTGTCCTTTTATACAAAAACCTATAACATTGCAACGCTAGAAAAGATTTATAATAAAGTTAAAATTATCTTGAAATAAAATTGCAGATTTGTCTTCTGGATATTTTGATTACTGCTGAGGATATGTATGTTCAACTCACCAAGGAAGGGTAAGATTGGCACCTTTAATGAGCTCTGCATAGAAAGTGTGTTTTTTCTCTTGAATTTGATGCGTAACTCGGAGATCTGCTTCGATATTGCACTTTGAGATAATGTGAGCTTACAGTGTGCAGAATAACTACACCATAGCATTCAAACATTAATCATCCACATTTTAAAAATAACATATTCTGTCCTAATTTTCATACATAAAATGTGCAGCACAAATTGTTCATCGCATTTATAGTTGGCCTTGGGCATTTCATGGACCCTTTATGTTCAGCAGCTGATGTGACTGAGCAGTGACTCACTGATCACCTGCCAACTGAACCTTCTCTTGCCCTCAGTTGTTCTCATGGTCCCCAATTCCTCCAAGAATTCTCTCCCTCCTGATCAGTGAAGCCCTGGACATGAATCAACCCTCTGTCAGCTAGTTGAGCCAAGCATCCAGGTTCAATTAAATGGCAAAGATATGAAAATGACTAAGAACTCTGACAACTCTGACAAACACATACAAACACTCAAGAGGTATTAAAATTAAGCATGCTCTTAATTTAGAATACTTTAAATTATATAAAAAGATCATTAGAACATTTAAGAATTTGGGAGGCACACTGGTTTGTCCATCATCGTCGATGAAGACCTCGACACCAGTCGTCACTTTGAGACGGGATGCGGTGTGTCCGAAGATGACTGGTCAGGTCAATTCAGGCACGGAATATCCTGGCACATGTTGGGCAGACATGCGTAGGCACTGCAGTTGTTGTGCTGGTGGCTCTGGACTTGTGCAGCTCGTGCTTATGCTGTGCTTCAGCAGTGCGCCTTGCTTGGTAAGCTTGACAGCCCTTGTGGATGAGGCCGGGCCAGGTAGGGCGGTTTTGTGCCAGCGTTTTCCAGTTGGTCGTGTCTATGTCAAGCGTCTTCAGGGAGGCCTTTAGTGTGTCTTTCTGCCCTCCATACGAGTGTCTTCCAGCAGAGAGTTCCCCAAAAAGGAGCTGCTTGGGTATGCGCTGGTCCGGCATACATGACCTGCCCACCAGGTCTGTGCTCTTATCAGCAGTGTGTGGACTGATGGGAGACTTGCTCTAGAGAGAACTTCAGTGTCTGGTACATTGTCTTGTCATCTGATGCCTGATATTCTGCAAAGACAAGTCAGGTGGAAATGGTTGAGCTGTCTTGCATGCTTTACGCAGTCCACGTTTCACAGGCGCACAGGAGGGTAGTGAGTACCATGGCTCTGTAGACTTTCAGTTTTGTTGCTGGGCTGATTCCTCAATGTTCCCATATAGTGGAGCGCAGTCGACCGAAAGCAGAACTTGCCTTTGCTATTCTGCGGTTAGCTTCTGTATCAATAGTCACTGCTTGGGAGAGGGTGCTGCCAAGGTAAGTAAACTGGTGCATGGTCTGTAGTTTCTGTCCTTTGTGATTTTGGGTTCTGTGTACGATGCACGAGGAACAGGCTGGTGCATGACTTTGGTCTGTTTAATGTTGATGGTGAGTCCAAAGTTGTCACAAGCCGTGGAGAATTTGTCCATATTGACTTGCATCTCTGTCTCTGAGCCAGCGTACAGGGCGCAGTCATTGGCAAAGAAGAAGTCTCTCAGAACAGTCTCCTTCACTTCGGTAATAGCTTGAAGTGTCCTCAGGTTGAAGAGCTTCCCATCCACTCTGTACCTGAGGCTGATTCCAGCATCACTGTCCTGGAAGGCATCATTCAGCATGGCAGTGAACATCATGCTGAACGGTGTGGGTGCGAGCACACAGCCCTGTTTGACACCATTGGTGACTGGGAATGCCTCAGAGGATTCTCCGCCATCCAGCACTCTGCCCATCATGCCATCATGGGGCTGGCATACCATCTGAATGAATTTGGCAGGACAGCCGAACTTTGACACGATCCTGCACAGGCCTTGTCGGCAGACAGTGTCAAAGGTTTTTGTGAGGTCAACAGAAGTTGTGTGGAGTTCGCGGTTCTGTTCCTGGCACTCCTCCTGAAGTCGGTTGGCAGCAAAGATCATGTCGATAGTCCCACGACCTCTGTGAAAGCCACACTGTGACTCTGGCAGCAGGCCCAGCTCCAGATGAGTGACCAGACAATTTAGCAGGACTCTTGCAAGGGTTTTTCCTGTGATGGAGAACAGCTAGATTCCTCAGTCGTTGTTATAGATTTGTCAATTGCCTTTCCTCTTGTAGAGGTGTACGATGGATGAATCTTCAAGTTCCTGAGGAATGGATCTTTGCTTCCAAAAAGACTGGAACAACTCGGTGAGCTTCTCTACAAGTACAGGACCACTGGCTTTGCAGATCTCTGCAGGTATGTCGTCTGCCCCTGGGGCTTTGCCACTGGATAGCAGGCTGACAGCTTTCGTGACTTCGGCTACTACTGGTGGGTCATCCATGGCGCTGTTGATGTCGACCTGGGGAATCCTGTCTATTGCTTCATCGTTAATAGATGACGGTCGGTTGAGGACGGCTTCAAAGTGTTCAGCCCATCTCTGCAGGATCTGAGCCTTCTCTGTAAAGAGAGTTGCACCATCTCTACTCAGGAGGGGGAACTCCCGACAGAACGAGGTCCGTAAAGAGCGTTGAGGGCTCCATAGAATTGTTTCAAGTCGTTTCTGTCAGCATATCTCTGTATTTCATCTACCTTGGTGCTCAGCTAGGCATCTTGCATTTTACGCAGTTTATTCTGGACTGTCCTGCGAGCACTGGTAAAGGCATTTTTCTTGGCAGCTGATGATGGGTTGTTCTAGTGGTCACGATGAAGGCAGTGCTTTTCAACAAGTAAAGCCTGTATCTCCTCATCATTCTCATCAAACCAGTCACGCTGCTTGTAGGTAGGGGGCCCTAGCCCCCTATGGAGACGTCCACAGTGCTGCCTGCAAGGTGTCAGTCAGCAAGCTTGGTTTCTCAGTCTTCAGACAGTGCTGAAGCTATGCTGGGGTTCTTCAGCCCGGCCACATTGATTCTTTTCACAGCCTTGCTTCCTTGTGGTCGCCTCTTGAGTCTGATGTGGAGGTTCGTTTTGGAGACAATGAGCCTGTGATCTGTCCAGCAGTCAGCGCCACACATGGCCTTGGTCACTCTGACATCCTGCCTGTCTTTTCTGCTGACAATGACATAGTCGATAAGATGCCAATGCTTAGAGCGGGGGTGCATCCAGGAGGTCTTGTTACGGGTGGACAGGCGGAAAGCTGTGGTGGTGATGAGGAGGTTGTGTGCTGCACAGCTCGACAGTAAGAGTAAGCTGTTACTGTTACATTTGCCCACTCCCTGTCTCCCAACAACTCTCTACCAGGCTGCAGAGTCACACACTACTCTTGCATTGAAGTCGTCAATCAAGATCAGATTGTCGGAGCTGCTCACTGCTGATAGTAGGGCATCTAGTTCTTCATAGAACCCGTCTTTTGTCTCGTCTGGGTTGGTCATTGTGGGGGCATAGGCGCTGATCAGGGTGGCCTGACTTCTGTTCTGTAGCGGGAGCTGTAGTGTCATGAGCCGGTCGTTCACACCCTTGGGGAGACTAGCAAGTTTCCGAACAAGGTGACTCCTGACGGTGAATCCAACTCCAGCATCACGATGCTCATCGCTGCCGCGACTGCTCCAGAAAAAAGTGTATCCACGTCCAGATTCAGTCAGCTGTCCTTCATTGGCAAGACGAGTCTCACTCAGGGCTGCAATGTCAGTGTTGTACCTTGCAAGCTCTCTGGCAAGTAAGGCTGTTCTCTCTGGTCTGTTTGCTGTATGGTGAGCAGTGTCACCTTGCGTTTTGCTGTGTTTGTTTGACCACCAAGATGGGATCCCCACCAGCCGTGGTAAACCGGCCAGGGTGTAATGAAGCAGGCAATGTTTAGGGCACCTTTTCTAGCCCCTTCCTCATGCTACGGAGGTGAGCAGTGCACTCCTACAGAACGCTGCTCAGTCGCCCAGGTAGACGCCGAGTTTCACTGCTGATTCGGTCAGTGAAAAACGACTATTAGACCGAGCCGCCTGTGTGCAGGTCTGTGACTACAGAACCCAGTGTATCCACACCTGCTGCTTCGCCACTCACCCATCGCCACAGGACTTCAAAGGTTGAGGGTGATGATGGTGATGATGGTGTCGAGACTAACATGTGATTTGGATTTAAGTGAGGGAGAGTTGTGCAACGTCAGCCTCACTCTCCCTTTCCAATTCCCATCTGGATCCAGTGGCAAGACAAGAATCGAGACGGCTTGGGATGGGACTAGGCGCAGTGGATGACCAGGGCATCTTCTGTGTCTTGTCATGCTCTACACGTTCCACGACGCTTGCAGAGATCGCCTTCTTGACTGTTGAACCTTCCATTGGTCTCGTCCGCTCAATCCGCCGGAGTCTGTCTTCACATGCTGGGATAGACAACTCCCTATCTCACTGAGGGTTTGAGACCCGTTGGTTACCCTCACTTGGTTTAGCCGGCTTGTTGAAGCTGTTGCCCGGGGTGTGGTCGCTGTCACATGCAAACAGCTACGGGGAGCCACAGGTGAGAGCTGAGTGCCAGGTGGGGACCAAAGGGGGACAACCCGCCTGAAAAGGACGTGACTTGTTCCCCCACCAA
This sequence comes from Hemitrygon akajei, assembly GCF_048418815.1. Taxonomy (NCBI): domain Eukaryota; kingdom Metazoa; phylum Chordata; class Chondrichthyes; order Myliobatiformes; family Dasyatidae; genus Hemitrygon; species Hemitrygon akajei. Next base: position 193,932,811 of record NC_133128.1, read on the forward strand.
AGGTGCTATCCCTCCCTGACACCTCATATACCCCTGGGAAACACACAAATGCTGGAGGAACTCAGCAGGCCAGACAGTATCTATGGAAAAAAGTACAGTCGACATTTCGGGCCGAAACCCTTCAGCAGACTGGAGAAAAAGAAAGCTGAAGAATAGGTTTAAAAGGTGGGGGGAGGGGAGAGAGAAACACTAGGTGATAGGTGAAACCTGGAGGGGGAGGAATGAAGTAAAGACCAGGGAACTTGATTGGTGAAAGAGACAGAAGGCCATAGGAGAAAGAAAAGGGGGGTGTGGGGTGGGGAGCACCAGGAGGTTATGGGCAGGCAAGAAGATGAGGTGAGAGAGGGAAAAGGGGATGGGAAATGGTGAAGAGGGCTGGTGGGTTGGAGGCATCACTGGAAGTTTGAGAAATCGATGGTCATGCCATCAGGTTGGAGGCTACCTATACACAATATAAGGTGTTGTTCCTCCAATCTAAGTATGGCCTCATCACCACCATGGAGGAGGTGATGGATGTACATACTGAAGTGGAATTAAAATGGGTGGCCACTAGGAGATCGTGCTTGTTCTGGCAGATGGAACGTAGATGCTCGGCAAAGCGGTCTCCTAATCTACGTTGGGTCTCACCAATATACAGGAGGTCACATCGAGAGCACCAAACACAGTAAATGACTCCAACAGACTCACAGGTGAAGTATCACCTCACCTGGAAGGACTGTTTGGGACTCTAAATGGTAGTGAGGGAGGAGGTGTAGGGGCAGGTGCAATGATAAGTACCAGGAGGGAGATCAGTAGGGAGGGATGAATGGACAAGGGAGTCACGTAGGGACCGATTCCTGTGGAAAGCAGAAAGTGGGGGTGGGGTGGTGAGGGTAAGATGTGCTTGGTGGTGGAAATTTTGGAGAATTATGTGCTGGACGTGGAGGCTGGTGTGACAGTATGTGATGACAAAAAGAACCCTATCTCTGGTAGAGCGGTGAGAAAATGGGATAAGAGCAGACGTGCATGAAATGGAAGAGATGCAGTTGCAGGCAGTGTTGATGGTGGAGGAACTTGGAAAAACACATAAAGAAGATGCCCAGATTTTGCTAGCAATATAAAGCAGTCCAATACCATCAAACATGGAGGGCCTGATACTACTAGCAGGCCAATTCAGAACTCCAAGCCACAACGCAGTTTAAACACTCTGGATGGGGTGGTGGATGTACCATGGCGTGATCAACCATGTAATACCACAATACCTTAACACAAAGGAGAGGAGTGAAGCCACTCTGTCCATTGCACCTGTTCTGCCATTCTATCACGGCTAATTTATTATCCTTCTGGACCCTGTGCAGATTACAGAGGAAGAGGTGTTTGTTCTCCTCAGGCAAATCAGAGAGGATAAATCCCCAGGGCCTGACAAGGTGCTCCCTCGAACCCTACAGGAGGCATGCAGAAATTGCCGAGGCCCCAGTAGAAATATTTAAATCATCCCTAGTGACATGAGAGGTATCTGAGGAGTGGATGAAAGCCAAAGTTTTTCCACTGTTTAAAATGCTCTAAACATAAACAAGGAAATTATGGGCCTGCAAGTCTAACATCAGTTGTGGAAAAGTTATTGGGAGGGATTCTAAGGGATCGGATATATAAGTATTCAGATAGATATGGACTGATTAAGAACAGTCAGCATAGCTTTGTGCATGGTACTTCATGTCTAACTAATGTTACAGAGTTTTTTTGAGGAATTTATCAGGAAAGTGGATGAAGGCAAGCCAGTGGATGTTGTCTACATGGACTTCAGCAAGGCATTTACAAGGTCCTGCACGGGAGGTTGTTCAAAAAGTTTCAGTTGCTAGGCATTCAAGATAAAGTAAACAATTGGATTAGATATTAGCTTTGTGGGAGAAGCCAGAGAGTGGTGTGGATGGTTGCCTCTCTTACTGGAGGCCTGAGACTAGCGGTGTGCTGCAGGAATCAGTGCTGGGTCCTTTGTTGTTTGTCATTTGTATCAATGATCCGGATAACTGGATCAGCCACTTTGCAGGGATGACACCAAGATTAGGGTGTAGTGGACAGCAAGGGAAGTCATCATGGCTTACAGAGGGATCTGCATCAGCTGGAGAAATGGCCTGAAAAATGGCAGATAGATTCTAATGCCTACAAGTGCAAGACTTTGCACCTCAGTAGGGTCAACCAGGGTAGGTTTTATACAGTGAATAATAGGGCACTGGGGAGTGTGGTAGAACAAAGGGATCTGGGAATATAGATCTATAATTTGTTGAATGTGGTGTCACAAGTGGATAGGATTGAAAATGACGTTTTTGGCGCATTGGCATTCATTAAGCAAATTTTTGAGTTCTGGAGATGGGATGTTATGTTGAGATTGATGGGGCCTAATTTGGAATATTGTGTGCAGTTTTGGTCACCTACCTACAGGAAAGATGTAAACAAGGATGAAGGAGTACAGAGAAAACTTACAAGGATGTTGCCAGTTCTGGAGGACCAGAGTTAAAAGGAAAGATGAACAGGTCAGGACTGTATTCCTTGGAATGCAGAAAGTTGACCGGAGATTTATGAGGGGTTAATGCAAGCAGGCCTTTTCCACTGAGGTTGGATGGTACTGAAACCAGAGGTCGTGTGTTAAGTGTCACGTACACGCAAACCTGTAAAAGTATCAGCAGCAATAGAACACACCTGGAGTCTGGTTTTGCTGTTAAAAAATACCATTTTATTACACCATTTACTTTTACAGGTTTGTGTGTACGTAACACTTAACACATGACCTCTGGTTTCAATACCATCCAACCTCAGTGGAAAAGGCCTGCTTGCATTAACCCCTCATAAATCTCCTGTCAACCTTCTGCATTCCAAGGAATACAGTAATATAGTAACTTAAACCAGATAAATCAAGAGTTAACAGTCTTATGCATATATAGGTGTAAGTATATAAATCCCCAAACTTCTTCGAGCTTGGGTGGTAAGTGACACAGTCTTACGATGGTGTGCAAGAAACATTCAGTTCAGATGCACAGGTTAATTAATGTGAGATGTTAGTAATCCAAAAGGCGATTGAGTGTTGTGAGAAGGCAATTACGTCGATATTCCCCAGATTCCACGACAGCAATACAAAATAACAATAGCAGTAGGTTTTATCTCCAAAGTAGTTCCACTCCACACTCGAAGTATCACCGACAGTGATCGTCAACGAATATCCTTTCAACACAAGTGGTACCACACCCGAATTCAGCTACGGGACATCCCAAAGTGGTGGCCATAGGATACTCAAACAGAATCCACATATGGATTATCACCAACAGTAGCTTATCACAAAGGGGATCATTTGATCATTTTCAAGGGAACCACCACCCAGGCAAGGGTCGACACACCAGTAGATTCCCCAAGGTTACCCCAATCACACACAATGTGATAGCCACTTATCCAGTTCCACGACATACGAAATAACTCCAACAGTGATTTGCCACAGGGGTGCCTTTCTTCCGTGAACTACTACACCCAGACAAAGGGTAAACACTCACATGGTATTCACAAAGGTTTTCCCCTCACCAGAGAACCCACTCCTGCGGATTAACTAAGTGACAATCACACTTTCATAGAGAATGGAAACAAACTCACCGTCACGGGTGACTTAGAGAGAGTCCAAACAGTGATCTCTTTATCACTTTCTGTTTCAAAACTTCCTCTCCTCTCTTCTCTCTTCTCTGCAAACTTCTTCTAGTTGCAGAACTTGTGAGAGTCATTTATCAATACTATCAATAATCTCAACTAACCCCTTTTGGGCTACTGAAAGTTTAAACCAGTGACCAACTCACTGGTGTCTTCCATTGACCGAATCCATCTTGACTCTAACTGTGTGTCTGTGACTGTCCTTGTAAAAAGTAAACAAGCTGCAGAGAAACCATAACATCAATTGTCCATCAAATAACTCTACCTCTCTCCACCATGGCAACCAAGCAACTCTGCAGGCAGCAGAAATCCAAGTGTCCAAAGGTCAGTCTCATTCTCCTGGCATTTTAAAGTGACAGTCCACAGAAAAAATGAACCCTAGAGGTACATAACATAAGGGTGAAAGTTAAAAATTTGAAGGGGAACATTAGGGGCAACTTTATTCAGAGAACTATGAAAGTGTGGAAGCAGCTGCCAGCACAAGTGGAGCATGCAAGCTTGATTTCAACACTTAAGAGAAGTTTGAATAGGTACATGGATGGTAGGGGTATGGAAGGCTAGTGCAGGTCAGTGGGAGTAGGCAGCCTAAATACTTTTAGCATGGACAATATGGGCCAAAGAGCCTGTTTTGTGTGTTTTCTATGACCCTATGATTCAGACCCACTCTCTTGCCTTCTCCCCATAACCTTGGCATTTTTACTAATCAAGAACCTATTAACCTCTGTTTTACATATGTCCAATGACTTGGCCTACACAGCAGACTGTGGCAATAAATTCCAAAGGTTTACCACCTTCTGTCTAAAGAAATTACTTCTCACTTCTGTTCTAAAGCTATGTTCTTCTATTCTGAGGCTGTGTCCTCTGCTCCTAGACTCCCCCACTATAGGAAACATCCTCTCCACATCCACTCTATCATGGCCTTTCAGTATTTGATAGCATTCAATGAGATTCCCATTGTTCTTCAAAACCCCAGCGAATACAAGCCCAGAACCATCAAGCACTCCTCATACGGTAACCCATTCATTTCCGAAATCATTCTTGTGAATCTCCTCTGGACCCTTTCCAATGCCAGCATATCAATTCTTAGATAAGATGAGCAAAGTTGCTCACAATACTCCAAGTGCGGATGAATAATACCTGATAAAGCCTCAGCATTGCATCCTTGTTCTTATATTCTAGTCTTCTCAAAATGAATTCTAACATTGTATTTTGCTTCCTTACCAAATATTCAAGCTGCAAGATAACCTTTAGGGAATCGCGCATGAAGACTCCAAGTCCTTTGCACCATTGATTTCTGAATTTTCTCCCCATTTAGAAAATAGTCTATGCCTTTATTCCTTCTATCTTAGTAACGATCATGCACTTTCCCACATTATATTCTGTCTGTCTAAGTCCTTCTGCAGACTCCATGCTTCCTCAACACTAAGATCTCCCTCATTTCTTATTGCTCCATGCATAGATGACCTCTTTGATCCTCAAGAGGACCTATTTTGGCCCTTGCTATCTTTTTGCTCTTGATAGATCTAGAGAAGCTCTCCTTCCCCTTGTCTTTTCAAGCAACCTCATGTCTTCTTTTAGTCTTTCTAATTTCCTTTGTAAGAGTTCCCTTGCAAAAGATAACACAGTTGTTATTATGGCTGACTTCAACATCTTTAACATTGATTGGCATCTCCTCAGCGCAAAAGGTTTAGATGTGGCAGAATCTGTTAGATGCATCCAAGAAGGATCACTGACACAATATGTAAACATGCCAATTAGAGGAGAGGCCATACTGGGTCTGGTAAAAGGTAATGAAAATTATCGGGTGACAGATCTCTCAGTGGGTGAGCATTTCAGAGACAGCTATCATAACCCCCTAAAGTCTACCATAGTCTTAGACCGAGATAGGAGTAGATAGTGTGGGAAAGTATTTAATTAGGGAGGGGAAATTATAATTCTATTAGTTGGGGAATTGAGAGCATAAACTGAAAATAGATGTACTCAAGGAAATTCCCAATGGAAATGTGGAGGTTGTCTTGGAGCTTTCATGGGGTTCTGGATAGGTGTGTCCAATTGAGGCAGGGAAAGGATGGGAGTGTAAAGGAACCATGGTTGACAAGATATGCGCAACATCTTGTCAATTTGGTCTGGTAACAACAACTCCTCCATAATCACCATCAGCACAGGTGCGCCACAAGGCTGTGTGCTTTACCTCCTGCTCTACTCGCTCTGCACTTGTCACTGTGTGGCTAAGCACAGCTCCAGTGCCATTTTAAGTTGGTTGATGACACCACTGTCGTAAGCCAAATCAAAAATGGTGATGAATCAGTATATAAGAAGGAGATTGAAAATCTGGCTGAGTGGTGCCACAACAACAACCTCTCACTCAATGTCAGCAAGACCAAGGAGCTGATTATTGACGTCAGAAGGAGAAAACCAGAGGTCCGTAGCCAGTCCTCATCTGAAGGTCAGAGGTGGAGAAGTTTCAGCAACTTTAAATTACACAGAGTTAAATGTCCAGCACATAAGTACAATTATGAAGAAAGCACGGCAGTGCCACTACTTCCTCAGGAGCTTGGCAAGATATGGCATGACATCTAAAACTGTGTCAAACATCTTTAGATGTGTGGTGGAGAGTACATTGCAAACAAGAGCCAATCTACAAATGCTGGTAATCCAAGCAATACACAAAAAATGCTGGAGGAACTCAGCAGGCCAGGCAGCATCTATGGAAAAGAGTATAGTCAATTGTTGAAGGGTCTCAGCCAAAAACGCCGACTGTACTCTTTTCCATAGATGCTGCCTGGCCCGCTGAGTTCCTACAGCAATTGGAGAGTATGTTGGCTGATTTCATCACAGACTGGTATAGAAACAATAATGGCCTTGAACAGAAAATCCTACAAAATGGATTTGGCCCTGTCCATCATGGGTAAAGCTCACTCCACCACATCTACACGGAGTGCTTTAGCAGAAAATCAGCATCCATCATCAAGGACACTTCCACCCAGATCATGTGGTCACCTCACTGCTCCCATCAGGAAGAAGGTAGAAGAGCCTCATGACTCGCTCTACCAGGTTCAGGAACAGTTACTACCCCTTGGCCATCAGGCTCTTAAACCAAAGGGGATAGCTTCATTCAGCTTCACTTTTCCCATCATTGATATGTTCCCACAGTTATTATTTCTACTGTTTTCTACTTACACAGTTTGTTGTCTTTAGCACACTGGTTATCCACCCTGTTTGTGTGGTCTTTCATTGATTCCATTATGGTTGTTGGATTTACTAAGTATGCCTGCAAGAAAACGAATCTCAGGGTTGTATATGCTGACATATATGTACTTTGATAATAAATTTACTTTCAACTTTGAGCTTTGAGAATCATAATTAATGTTTAACAAGCAAGGGTCAGACAGGGCTCGAGAGAGTTTCAAGCTAGCCAGGAAGGAGATGAAGAAGGGAGCTAGGACAGCTTGAAGGAGACATGAGAAGGGGCCTTGGGAAGCAGGATTATCGAAAAACCAAGACATTCTACATGTATGTGAAGAACAGGAGGATAACTAGATTGAGCAGGGTAAGACTAGGGTAAGACTGAGCAGGACACATGAGTCTGAATTCAGAGGATGTAGGAGAAATTCTTACTGAATACTTTGCTTCAGTATCAATCAACGAGAGGGAACTTGCCAATTGTGAGGACTGTGTAAAACAAGCTGATATGCTGCAATGTGTTGATGTAAGAAAGAGGATGTGCTGGAACGTTTGAAAAGCTTTAGAATAATTAAGTCCCTTTGGCTGTTAGTACCGTGGAATGTGAGGGAAGAGATTGCTGTGCTTAATGCAATGATGTATGGCCACAGGCATATGCCAGAAGATTGAAAGCTTATTCCTTCATTCAAAAAAGGCAAGAGGAGTAATACTGGGAATTATAGACCTGCGACTTCTATGTCAGTGGCAATTCTTAGAGACAGGATTTACCAGACTTTGGAGAAGTAAAATCTGCTTAGGGACAGTCAGCTTTGATTTGTGAGGGACAGGTCATACCTCATGAGCTGATCGTATTCTGTGAGGATGTGACAAAGGTAGAGCAGTGAATAGGGTATGTAACCCCCTGGGTCGTCTCAGGCTCGCTCAGCTCGTTCTAGTCTAGGCAGAGCAGCCTTCGGCCCCGCCAAACTGGGTAATCAGCTGGTGTGGATGCTGTGTGATGTCCCTGCCTCGCCCAAAGACAGACAGTACACCATATGCGATTAAATGAGTACAATTTATAAAGGTTACTATAACTAAGTGATTAATAATGATACAGTATATATGAAGGAAAAAAATAAAGAAAAGGCGCCAAACTTATCAAAGTCCAAACCACTTTGTGCACAACCATTGGAGCTCAATTACTGAAGTCTTCTGGCCACCATTCGATCCCCTCCGAACTCCTCGACTCGCAGCTTAGGACCATCCGAAGTGGTCAACCAAGCACATCTAGCTTCATCTCCTCTCCTGGCCTTGGACCCCTGCTTGGGGTCCGTTCCTCGCCCAATTTACAGCATCGCGTCCTCTCTCTCTCAACCCCTCGCGCTGACCTCCCCAAAAGCCCGCCAACAATAGCTTACAGACTCAGAAGAAAGAACAACCTTACAGGTATATATGGATTTTAGACCATAAGATATAGGAGCAGAATTAGACAATTTGGCCCATCGAGTCTGCTCCGCCACTGAATCATGGCTGATCCTTTTTCTCCCCTCCTCAGCCTCACTCTCCAGCATTCTCCCTGTAACCTTTGATACTGTGGCTAAACAAGTACCTATCAAACTCTGCCTTAAATACACCTGGCCTCTACAGCTGCCAGTGGTAATAAATTCCACAAATTCATCACTCTCTTACTAAAGATATTTAGAAACATAGAAAATGTACAGCACAATACAGGCCCTTCGGCCCACAATGCTATGCTGAACATGTACTTCCTTTAGGAATTACCTAGGGCTACCCATAACTGTCTATTTCTCTGCATCTCTGTTTTAAATGGACACCCCTCTATCCTGAGGCTGTGCCCTCTTGTCCTAGACTCTCCCACCATGAGAAACATCCTTTCCACATCCACTCTGTTTAGGCCTTTCAAAATTCAAAAGGTTTCAAGGAGATCCCTCCTCATGCTTATGAATTCTAGTGAGTACAGATACAAAGCCATCAAACGTTCTTCATATGGTAACCCGTTCATACCTGAAATCATCCATGTGAACCTCCTCTGAACCCTCTCCAATGCCAGCACATCTTTTCTTAGGTAATGAGCCCAAATCTGTTCATAATGCTCAAGGTGAGGCCTCACCAGTGCCTTATAAAGCCTCAGCACCACATCCTTGCTCTTGTATTCTAGACCTCTTGAAATGAATGCTAACATGGCATTTGCCTTCCTCAACACCAACACAACCTACAATTTAACCTTTAGGGTGTTCTGCACAATGACTCTTAAGTCCCCTTGCATCTTAGATTTTTGGATTCTCTCCCTATTTAGAAAATAGTGTGCACATGTATTTCTATTACCAAAGTGCATGACCATGCATTTTCCAAAATTGTATTTCATTTGCCACTTTCTTGCCCATTCTCTTAATCTGTCTAAATCCTCCTGCATCCTACCTGTTTCCTCATCGCTACCTGTCCTCCACCAATTCTTGTATCATCTGCAAACTTGGCAACAAACCATCTATTCCATCATCTAAATCATTGATATACAACATAAAAATAAGTAGTCCCAACACCAACCCCTGCAGAACACCACTAATCACTGACAGCCAACCAGAAAAGGATTCTTTTATTCTCACTCTCTGCCTCCTACGTTTCAGCTAAAGCTCCAACCATGTAGTAATTTTCCTATAATACCATAGGCTCTTAACGTGTTAAGCAGCCTCTTGTGTGGCATCTTGTCAAAGGCCTTCAGAAAAACCAATGTACAACCTCCACAGCATCCGCTTTATCTATCCTACTTGTAATCTCCTCAAAGAATTCCAACAGGTTCATCAGGTAAGATTTTCCCTTAAGGAAACCATTTGTTGTAACTTGTCCTGTGTCACCACGTATTCCATAACCTCATTCTTAACAATTGACTCCAACATCTTCCCAACCACTGAGGTCAGGCTAGCTGGTCTATAATTTTTTTTTTCTGCTGCCTTCCTGGCTTTCTTAAAGAGTGAATTTTCCTGTCCTCTAGCACCATGGTTTTTAAAAGATCATTACTAATTTGTTGACAATTTCTACTATTACCTCTTTCAGAACTCTAGAGTGCAGTTCATCTGGTCCGGGTGTCTTACGTACCTTTAGGTCTTTCAGCTTTTTGAACACCTTCTCCCTTGTAATAGTATCTGTACTCACTTCTCTTTCCTCAAACCCATCAACATCTGGCACACTGCTGGTGTCTTCCACAGTGAAGTATTTTAGTATGGTGTTTAATAATGTTCCTATCTAAAAAGTCATGAGGCGTATGATCCAGAGGAAGTTGGCTGCCTACATTTGGTATTGGCTTTCCCGTAGAAGGCAGAGTGTGGGAGTAGATGGAGAATATTTTGTCTGGAGGGCAGTGACCCATGGTGTTCCATTGAGATCTGTTCAGGGACCACTGTTCTTTGTGATTTTATAAACAACTTGAATGATGAAATGGCAGGGTGGGTTAGTAAATTTGCTGATGACACAAAGGTTGGTGGTTTTGTGCATAGTGTAGAAAGTTGTTGCAAGTTATAATTGGGCATTGATAGGATGCAGATGTGGGCTGAGAAATTGCAGATAGAGTTCAATCCAGCAAAGTATGAAGTGATGTAATTTGTAAAGTCGAATGTGAAGGCAGAATACTGGGTTAGTGACAAGACGATTAGAGGGAATCTTAGGTTCCATGACTATAGATCCCTCAAAGTTGCTTCACAAGTTGATAAGGTGGTTGAATGTGTATGGTGTGTTGGCCTTCATTAGTTAGGGGATTGAGTTCAAGAGCCATGAGGTAATGTTGTGCCTGTATAAAACTCTGCTTAGACCACACAGAGTATTGATTTCATTTCTGGTTGCCTCATTATAAGAAGGATATGGAACATTAGAGAGGGTACCATAATGACACCTGTATTAGACAGCGTAATATGTTGAGCAATCTATGGCTTTTCTCTTTGAAGAGAAGGAGGATGATAGGTGAATTGATAGAGGTATACAAGGTAAGAGGCACCTAGTAGATAGAGACAGTGGCATATAGGTAGAGAGGGGAGGTTAGATTGATTGTGGAGTAGGTTAAAAGGTCAAGTTCAAGTGTAATTGTCATTCAAGTATATACATGTATACAACCAAATGAAACATCATACTTCTGGGTCCAAGGTGCAAAACATGGTCACACACACCACTCAGCACTTACATATAGTTACAGTTGCACATAGAGTCACAAAATAATATTAGCATCATCACAATATCGTGGGCCAAAAAGCCTGTACTGTGTTCCATGTTCCATGTTAATGCTTATGTTTATTTTTATGCTCTGTGTTCCATGTTGTGCTTCTAGATTTATGACCAGCTCTAATGTCGTTTCTGCCATGTTGCTCTGGTCTGTGGAAACAAATGGACCATGTCGAGGTAACGTTTTCACCAAGAGGTCCTCGAAAATCAGTCCCTGTGAATTTGTGGAATAGAGGGAACAGAAAATATTTGTGCAAAAAAACACAACTGCCAGAAAAATACCAATTAGCTATTATAAGGAGCTGGTGTTATTTTAAATAGCAATGGTGAGTGGAATTCTTCCTGTGGCTGGGTATTGTCAGATTGCCCAAAGATGTCATTTCTTGGAACGTAGAAGATTGAGAGGAGATTTGATAGAGGTATACAAAATTATGAGGGGTATAGATGGCATAAATTCAAACAGGCTTTTTCCACTGAGGTTGGATGGACAACAACCAGAGGTCATGGGTTAAAGGTGAAAGGTAAAAAAATTAAAGGGAACATGAGGGAGAATTTTGTCACTCAGAGGGTGGTGAGATCGTGGAATGAGCTTGATTTCAACGTCTAACAGAATTTGGATAGGTCCATGGATGGTAGAGATGTGGAGGGTTATGGTCTCAATGTGAGTCGATGGGAGTAGACAGTTTAAATACATCAGCATGGACTAGATGGGCTGAAGGGCCTGTTTCTGTGCTGTACTTCACAATGACTCTATAACAAATGCCAGACACCTAAAGGGTCACAACCATGCTGAATCTATGTTGCATTTTGTCCGATATTGTGATCTGCCTACTTTGTCTGATCTGGTTTCTAGCAGCTGACATGCACATCAACTCCCTCAGTAATATCATCCACCATGAATCATTCCACCAAAACACACACACTCATCAACTCAATACTGAATGTCTCTGGACCTTCAGCACTTTTGGGGAAAAAGTCCACACTTGCCACCAGTAGCCTACAGCACAGAACAGAACATAGTACCAACTGCTTTATGTCAGCAATTAGGATCCCAACAAGTCTCCTTCCAATTCTTCTTTTCCATTATCTGTTTTTTCCATTATCTGGATAAAGTGCATATCCAGATATCTCTTAAGTCAGGGGTTCCAAACCTGAGGTCCATGGACCCTTTGCTTAATGATATTGGCCCATAGTATTAAAAAGGTTGGGAACCCCTGCCTTAGGTGTACCTCAGTTCATTATCTTTACAGCTCTTTGCAGTCCCACATTCCCCATTCTTAAAGCACCTTTATCATTATGTATTTCCTCCTCCTGTCCCTACAACAACCTCATCAAATCCATCTTCATATCGAAGCATGTTCTCAACATCAACTTTATCTTCTCATCATCTTAAAGTTTTACATCACTCACCTCTCAGCTTTCTCATTTTTGGAATAATAAGACCAAATCAATTCTGCCTTTCTTCATAGACATCCTCTTCTTATTCTTTATATACTACGGTAACCAGAACAGGCCCATGAAAATAAATACAGAAGACTGTATTGGCTGTGTAGTTATATCATCTCAGTGCGGCAATCTAGTTGGTGCGAGGATTAGAGGATTGTTGGGGTTTTTTTCTCCCAGCTCAGTTGCCAAAGGATACAGAGTTAGGTCAATTGGCAAAATAATTTGATGGATAGATCTTGGTTATATTGCAAGTTATCATGACCTGAAATATACTGCCTGAGAGGATGATGAAAGTAGATTCACTCATAATTTTCAAAATGGATTTGGATAAATACTTGAAAAAATATCCTTGTACGACTATGGAAAAGAAAAAAAAAGTGTAACTAATTGAATATTTGTTTCAAAGAACCAGCACAAAAATGATTGGCTCAAAAGTCTTCTTCTGTGTTATTAATTTCTGTAAAGGTACGTGTACAAAGGTTACTCAGTCAAACTAATTGACAGAAGCCCATGGCAACTGAAATATCTTTATGTTTTTATGGTATAATAGGGATGCTTGCTCTGTAGCAGTGTCTCTAAACATAATATTTTAAAGATAAAATCAATTTAGAGAGCTGTGTACAAATTATAAAGCAATCTGGTAAACACAATTTAAATTTATGTTTTGGAATATTACAGACAAAGTTGATTACTGTCACTTGTGTTTATAATCTTGGCAAATTCTTAATGGTGTCAATGTCATAGAGTCATCGGATCAGACGTCTGCATCACAGAAGATGTATATCATAGAGTCAGGCTGCTGTTTATTGATTACAGCTCAGCGTTCAACACCAATCATACCCTCAGTACTAATCAACAAGCTCCAAAACCAAGGCCTCTGTACTTCCTTCTGCAACTGGATCTTTCACTTCCTCACCGGAACACTTTAGTCAGTGCAGATCGGAAATAACATCAGCTCCTCTCTGATAATCAAACTGATCCACCTAAAGGATGCATCCTTAGCCAACTGCTCTGCTCTTTCCACACACACACAACTGTGCAGCTAGGCACAGCTCAAAAACCATCTATAAATTTGCCAATCACTCCACTGTTGGTAGAATTTGAGATGGTGATGAGGAGGTGCATACGAGTGAAATAAATCAGCTGGTTGAGTGGTGTTGAAACAACTTTCCACTCAATGTCAGTCAAACTGAGAAATTCATTGTGGACTTCAGGAAGGAAAGTCAAGGGAACACACACCAGTCCTCATAGAGAGATCAGAAGTGGAAAGGGTGAGCAGTTTCAAGTTCCTGGGTATCAACATTTCTAATGTTGAGAAATGATTGTAGCTTATGACCAAATATTCAATTCCTGGAACTCATTTTATTTTATGTCATTTCCATGGAATCTTCTTGATTCAAAAGTGATTATATTTGTGGAAGAAATGGAGCTGAATTTACAATAATATTGCAGCTAAGTTGAAGAATAAAAATAATATCTTTCTTTAACCTGTGTATTTCTTCTGTCATGAACATGGTGGTGATTAAAGCAAAATTAAAATTATTAACACCACAATAAACATGGGCCGATTTTATTTATATACATACCTTTAAGAATGAAATCCTCTGTAATGACTTACTTTTAAAATCCATAAGACCATAAGATACAGGAACAGAATTAGGCCATTTGGCCCATCGAGTCTGCTCTGCCATTCTATCATGGTTGATTCGTTTTGCCTCTCAGCCCCAATCTCCTGCCTTCTCCCCTATCCCTTCTTGTCAATGCCATCAAGAATCTATCAAACTCTGCCTTAAATATACACAAAGACCTGGCCTCCACAGCTGCCTGTTGCAAAGAAGTCCACTAATTCATCACACTCTGGCTAAAGAAAATCCTCAACAGAAAATATACTGCAGACGCTGGGGTCAAAGCAACATGCACAACACACTGGAGCAACTCAGCAGGTTGGGCAGCATCCATGGAAACGAGCAGTCAACGTTTCGTGCCTTTGTCAAGAATTTCCTCCTCATCTGCATTCTAAAAAGACGCCCCTCTATTCTGAGACTGTGTCCTCTGGTCTTATACTCTCCCACCATAGGAAACATCCTCTCCACACCACTCTTTCAAGGCCTTATACCATTTGATAGTTTTCAATAAGGCCACCCGTCATTGTTCTGAATTCTAGTGAATACAGACCCAGAGCTATCAAACACTCTTCATATGACAAATCATTCAATTCTGGAATCATTTTCGTGAACCTCCTTTGAATCCTCTCTGGTTTCAGCACATCTTTTTGAAGATAAGGAGCCCAAATCTGCCTACAATACTCCATGTGAGGCCTCACCAGTGCTTTATAAAGTGCTTTAACATCTATACTCCATCATTGCCTGTCACCTACCCTTAAGTATTGCTTCATTCCCTTATTCCCTGCAATAGAAAATGAACTGTTTTAATGACACTATGGGAGGGAATTGAGGACGTTCTGAGGAAGAGTTGAGGGCTGGAGCTGATTAGCGATGATTATATTGAGTGATGAGGCAGGCTTGAGAACTCTGATCTAATTTACCTCCTATAATTTTTTTGTTTCCCTAGATGCCAGAAATTACTCTCCTCCATCTTCGTCAAAATAATCATATGGGATTTTTTGTTTATCTAAGAAAGCATATAGAGGCTAGATCTAAAGATTCAAGGCTGCAATGTATATTTATTATCAAAGTATGTATACCGTATACAACCTTGAAATTTGTCTTCACCCCAGCCACAAAACAAAGAAATCCATGGAACTCATTCAAAGAAAAATATCACATCCCCCACATGCAAAAAAAAACAAATTACACAAACGTCAACAAAAATGAGTGCAAAACACAGAACATAAAACACAAAGTAATTGACAGAGTACAGGCATATTCCGTTCAGCTCAGTTCATTCCAATCTAGTGCTGAGTCTTCATTATCAGCAGGCTGCCCCAATCAAAATTGCCCAAAATAGCAACAAGAAAACAGAGTAACCTGAAACTAGAAACGCATCATAACATGAACTGGAGTCCAATCCACAAGCAGTGTTGATTAAACCTTCCCCAAAATGCAGAACTCTGGCACCATCCTCCAACAGCACCGAGGGACAGAGGGAGCATTCGAACATAGTGGTGTTGATCCAGCAACAGTAAGTGAGAGGCTGGTAGTACACCTTCTCATCTTCCACACTCGCCTCGATGATTTCAATCTTCCTCAGTGCGTAATCTGTGAGAAATGGAGGCGATTGTGGGCTCACACTCCATCTCCAGGCTACTTGGCCTCAAAGCTGCACTCCTCATGGATCATCCTGGGAGACAGAAAAGCACCAGATCACTCATTCGGCCCAAAAGCACTCCACCAAAATGAAGATCACAGGCTCTGACAATAGCAGAACCATATTTGAAAGAACACAAAGACATAAAAGAAGTAGTTCTGGTAACTGTCTGAAGGATGTCAACCTTAGTCATTTTGTTCTTCTGGAACCTAATGTCTAATATCTGAAAACAGCATCTTCATCAGTGCAGTTTCCCAATAGTACACAGGAAGTTCAGTTTCCGATTCTTATGCTCAGATTTAGAAATGCGCCACAAATCCACAGCTTTCCAACCAAATACATCAATTCAGAAACACCTGGAACAGGTCTCAAGCTGTAACTACATCTGTTATTTAGCAAGGATATGTCAAATTACTCACCTGAATCTTCAGTTAGAAGCTCTACACCACATTATGACAATGATCAGCAGTTGAAACTAGGTAAGACACAACCTGAGACAACTTCATCAAATCAAATATTCAAGGAAAAGGTGGTGGAGGAGGTGATGTAGGAAGAAAACAGTTAGAACTGTTGGAGAAACTAAAGTGAGAAAGGATGCTTTCTCCTGTTCCTAAAGTGAGTTGCATGCTATTATTTATAGTGGTTCAAATCCATTCACATTGTGTGCATCGGACAGCATGGCAGCACAGTGGATAGCACGATGCTTTACAGTACCAGCAACGTAGGTTCAATTCCCACCGCAGTCTGTAAGGAGACAGTGACTGCATGAGTTTTCTCCAGTTGCTCCAGTTTCCTCCCACAGTCCAAAGATGGTAGGTTAATTGGCAATTGTAAACTATCCAGTGATTAGGCTAGGATTAAATAGGGGATTGCTGGTGAGTACAACTCGAGGGACTGAAAGGGCCTACTCCACACTGTATCTCAATAAATAAACTTTTCAAAATGTTCATTTAGTTTGCACTGTTGCTGAGCTCAAAGATGCATGCTCAGCCTACGGCTCTACCGTCTCTACAATGAGGTTTACAAGAATAAGATAGATCAGCTGGTTGAGTGGCAGCACAACAATAACATTAGGAAGATCAAGGAGATGATCGTGCACTTTGGGAAGGGGGATTCAGGAGAATACACATCAATCCTCATTGAGGGATCAGCAGTGGAAAGAGTGAGCATTTTCAAGCTCCTGGGCATCGACATCTCTGAGGATCTATCCCGGGCCCAAAACATTAATGCAACCATGAAGGAGGAATGTCAGTACTATATTTCATTATAGTTTGACAAGATTTGGTATGTCAGCAAAGACTCTTTTACAAATTTCTACAGATAAGGCATTCTACAAGAATGTGAAGAGCAAGAGGATAAGATGTGAAAGAATATGACCTATCAAATGTGACAATGGGAAAGTGTACATGGAACTGGAGGAAATAGCAGAGGTACTTAATGAATACTTTGCTTCAGTGTTCACTATGGAAAAGTATCTTGTTGATTGTAGTGATGACGCAGCAGATTGAAGAGCTTGAGCATGTAGATATTAAGAAAGAGGATGTGCTGGAGCTTTTGGAAAGCATCAAGTTGGATAAGTCGCCGGGACCAGATTAGATGTACCCCAAGCTACTATGGGAGAGTACCTGAGGAGGAAGGTAAAACTGCGCAGGCACAGGTGACATCAGCGGGAAGCACGGGGTTTAAAAAGAGGCACACTTTCAGGAGCGGGCAGCGTCGGTGCGGGCAGCAGAGTGCGCGAGAGCAGAGGGCTGGGCTTTGGCTCAGCTGGCTTCGGCGCAAGGGGACTTCGGTGAGAGGAAATCAGTGAGCCTGAGTACGTGCTTGCTGAGGTAAAAAGGTAAGGTCAGTAGATTCTTTTTTCATTTATTCTGACTAATCTGGGATCAGGTAATGGGGGAGACGGTTAGAGCAGTGGTGTGCTCCGTATGCAGTATGTGGGAGGTCAGGGTCAACACAGTTGTCCCTGATGACCACACCTGCAAAAGGTGCATCCAGCTGCAGCTCCTATCAGACCGAGTTAGGGAACTGGAGCAGGAGCTGGATGAACTACGGATCATTCGGGAGGCAGAGGCAGAGATAGATAAGAGTTATCGGGAGGTAGTCACACTGAAAAGTCAGGAGGTAGGCAAATGGGTGACAGTCAAGAGAGGCAGGGGGAGCAGACAAAGAGAGCAGATCACCCCTGTGGCCGTTCCCATCAACAATAAGTATACCGTTTTGGATACTGTTGGTGGGGATGACCTACGAGGAATAAGTTGCAGTGGTCCTGTCTCTGGCACTGAGGTTGGACCCTCAACTAGGAAGGGGAGGAGGGAAGAGAAGAGAGCGGTAGTTGTAGGGGATTCTATAGTCAGGGGGGCGGATAGGAGATTTTGTGGGGAAGATCGGGAGTATCGGATGGTATGTTGCTTCCCTGGTGCCGGGGTCCGAGACATCTCAGATCGGGTGCAGGTTATTTTCGAGAGGGAGGGCAAGAATCCAGATGTTGTGGTCCATGTAGGGACCAACGACATGGGTAAGATGAGTGAGGGGGTCCTGCGTAGGGAGTTCAGGGAGTTAGGTGCGAAGCTGAAGAGCAGGACCTCCAGGGTAACAATCTCAGGATTGCTACCTGTGCCACGTGCAAGTGAGGCAAGGAACAGAAAGATTATACAGATTAATACGTGGCTGAGAGGATGGTGCAGGAGGGAGGGCTTCAGGTTTTTAGATAATTGGGCTTTGTTCCAGGGAAGGTGGGATCTGTTCCGAAGGGACGGTTTACACCTGGACTGGAGCGGTACTAACATTCTTGCAGGGAAGTTTGCTAGTGCTTCTTGGGGGGGTTTAAATTAAATTTGCAGGGGGCGGGGATCCAGAATGTGAGAGAGGATAGCGAGAGGAAGAATAAAGGACAGGTGGAGACTATACGGTTCCGGAATATTAAGTGTGTAGTAGAGAAAGGTGAGGCGGAACAAGTGATAAGGAGGACACATGTACAGAGGGATGGTCTGACGGAACATGGAGTTAAATGTGCAGAAAGAATAAGTAAATTTAGGAAGGACAACAAAATTCTAGGGGCGTATAGCCCGATGGGAGTTCGGGGAGCTGGGTTAAGCACAATAGGCAGCGATTCAAACAGAGAGAGGAGAAATGGGCTAAAAATTCTATATCTGAATGCACGAAGTGTCAGAAATAAGGCGGATGAGCTTGAAGCTTAGGTGCGAATGGGTAACTATGATGTTGTTGGGATAACGGAGACATGATTGCAGGGAGATCAGACCTGGGAAATGAATGTACAAGGGTATACGTGCTATCGTAGGGACAGAAATGTGGGCAGAAGGGGTGGGGTGGCCCTGTTGGTGAGGAATGAGATTCAGACCTTTTTAAGGGGGGACATAGGATCAGGAGAAGTGGAGTCTGAGTGGATAGAATTGAGGAACAGTAAGGGCAAAAGGACCCTAATGGGTGTTGTCTACAGGCCACCAAACAGTAGCATGGATATTGGGTGCAAGTTGAATAAGGAGTTAACATTGGCATGTGGCAAAGGTAATGTCGCAGCAGTTATGGGGGATTTCAACATGCAGGTGAACTGGGAGAATCAGGTTGGTGCTGGACCCCAGGATAGGGAGTTTGTAGAGTGCCTACGGGATGCATTCTTGGAACAGCTTGTACGAGAGCCGACCAGGGACAAGGCTATTCTGGATTTAGTGTTATGTAATGAACAGGATTTGATAAGCGATCTTGAAGTAAAGGAGCCATTAGGAGGTAGTGACCATAATATGATAAGTTTTTATCTGCAATTTGAGAAGGATAAGGGCAGCTCGGAGGTGTCAGTGTTGCAGTTGAACAAAGGAAACTATGGAGCCATGAGGGAGGAGCTGGCCAAAGTTAACTGGACGGATATCCTAGCAGAAAAGACAGTGGAACAGCAATGGTAGGTATTCTTGGGAATAATCCACAAGGTGCAAAATCAGTTCATCCCCGGAGAAGGAAGGATTCAAAGGGGGGAAAGGGGCCACAGTGGTTGACAAAGGAAGTCAGAGATTGCATAGCATTAAAAAAAAGGAAGTATGACAGAGCTAAGGTGAGTGGGAGGACAGATGATTGGGAAATTTTTAAGGAACAACAGAACTTAACTAAAAAGGCAATACAGGGAGAAAAAATGAGGTACGAATGCAAGCTAGCCAGGAATAGCAAAAGCTTTTTTAGGTATGTGAAGAGAAAGAAGATAGTTAAGAACAATGTTGGGCCCTTGAAGAATGAATTGGATGAAATTGTTATGGGAAACAGAGAAATGGCAGAAGAATTTAATAAGTACTTTAGATCTGTCTTCACTAGGGAAGACACAAGCAATCTCCCAAATGTATGGATGGGCCAAGGACATAGGGTAACAGAGGAAATGAAACAGATTGACATTAGGAAGGAAACGGTGATGAGTAGACTGATGGGACAGAAGGCTGACAAATCCCCAGGTCCAGATGGTCTGTATCCTAGGGTACTAAAGGAGGTGGCCCTGGAAATTGCAGATGCATTGGTAATCATTTTCCAATGTTCCTTAGATTCAGGATCAGTTCCTGAGGATTGGAGAATGGCTAATGTTATCCCACTTTTTAAGAAAGGAGGGAGGGAGAAAACAGAATTATCGTCCAGTCAGTCTAACATCAGTAGTGGGGAAGATGCTAGAGTCCATTATTAAAGATGAAATAGTGGCATATCTAGATAGCAGTGATAGGATTGGGCCGAGCCAGCATGGATTTACCAACGGCAAATCATGCTTGACTAATCTGTTGGAGTTTTTCGAGGATGTAACCAGGAAGTTAGACAAGGGAGATCCAGTGGATGTAGTGTACCTCGATTTTCAGAAGGCATTTGATAAGGTCCCACATAGGAGATTGGTGGGTAAAATCAAAGCTCATGGCATTGGGGGGAGGACATTGACATGGATAGAAAACTGGTTGGCAGACAGAAAGCAAAGGGTAGCGGTGAATGGGTGTTTCTCAGAATGGCAGGTGGTGACTAGTGGGGTGCCACAGGGCTCGGTATTGGGACCACAGCGGTTTACCATTTACGTCAATGATTTAGATGATGGCATTGAGAATAACATCAGCAAGTTTGCTGATGATACTAAGCTGGGTGGCAGTGTGACATGTGATGAGGATGTTAGGAGAATTCAGGGTGACTTGGATAGGCTGGGTGAGTGGGCAGATTCTTGGCAGATGACGCTTAATGTGAATAAGTGTGAGGTTATCCACTTTGGGAGTAAGAACAGGAAGGCAGATTATTATCTGAATGGTGTAAAGTTAGGTAAGGGAGAAATACAAAGAGATCTAGGAGTCCTTGTTCATCAGTCACTGAAGGTGAATGAGCAAGTGCAGCAGGCAGTGAAGAAGGCTAATGGAATGTTGGCCTTTATTACAAGGGGAATTGAGTACAAGAGCAAGGAAATCCTTTTGCATTTGTACAGGGCCCTGGTGAGACCACACCTGGAGTATTGTGTACAGTTTTGATCTCCAGGGTTAAGGAAGGACATCCTGGCTGTAGAGGAAGTGCAACGTAGATTCACGAGGTTAATTCCCGGGATGTCCGGACTATCTTACGCAGAGAGGTTAGAGAGACTGGGCTTGTACACGCTGGAATTAAGGAGATTGAGAGGGGATCTGATTGAAATATATAAGATTATTAAGGGATTGGACAAGATAGAGGCAGGAAATATGTTCCAGCTGCTGGGAGAGTCCAGTACCAGAGGGCATGGTTTGAGAATAAGGGGTAGGTCATTTAGGACAGAGTTAAGGAAAAACTTCTTCTCCCAGAGAGTTGTGTGGGTCTGGAATGCACTGCCTTGGAAGGCAGTGGAGGCCAGTGATCTGGATGCTTTCAAGAAGGAGCTAGATAGTTATCTTATGGATAGGGGAATCAAGGGATATGGGGACAAGGCAGGAACGGGGTATTGATAGTAGATGATCAGCCATGATCTCAAAATGGCGGTGCAGGCTCGAAGGGCCAAATGGTCTACTTCTGCACCTATTGTCTATTGTCTATTGGGAGGCGAGGGAGGAGATTTGCACCATCAATGGGGATGGGAGAAGTTACGAAGGATTGGAGCGTTGCGGATGTTGTTCCTTTATTCAAGAAAGGGAATAGAGATAGCCCAGAAAATTATAGACCAGTGAGTCTTAACTCAGTGGTTGGTAAGTTGATGGAGAAGATCCTGAAAGGCAGGATCTATGAACATTTAGAGAGGTATAATATGATTAAGAATCATCAGCATGGCTTTGTCAAAGGCAGGTCATGCCTTACGAGCCTGATTGAATTTGTTGAGGATGTGACTAAACATATTGATGAAGGAAGAGCAGTAGATGTAGTGTATATGGATTTCAGCAAGGCATTTGATAAGGTACCCCATGAAAGGCTTATTGAGAAAGTAAGGAGACATGGGATCCAAGGGGACATTGCTTTGTGGATCCAGAACTGGCTTGCCCACAGAAAGCAAAGAGTGGTTGTAGACAGGTCATATTCCGCATGGAGGTCGGTCACCAGCGGAGTGCCTCAGGGATCTGTTCTGGGACCCTTACTTTTTGTGATTTTTATAAGTGACCTGGATGAGGAAGTGGAGGGATGGGTTAGTAAGTTTGCTGATGACACAAAGGTTGGAGGTGTTGTGGATAGTTTGGAAGGCTGTCAAAGGTTACAGCGGGGCATTGATAGTATGCAAAACTGGGCTGAGGTGGCAGATAGAGTTCAACCCAGATAAGTGTGAGGTGGTTCATTTTGGTAGGTCAAATATGATGGCAGAATATAGTATTTATGGTAAGTCTCTTGGCTGTGTGGAGGATCAGAGGGATCTTGGGGTCCGAGTCCATAGGACACTCAAAGCTGCTGCACAGGTTGACTCTGTGGTTAAGAATGTGTACGGTGCAGTGGCCTTCATCAATCGTGGAATTGCATTTAGGAGCCGAGAGGTAATGTTGCAGCTACATAGAACCCTGGTCAGACTCCACTTGGAGTACTGTGCTCAGTTCTGGTCACCTCACTACAGGAAGGATGTGGAAGCCATAGAAAGGGTGCAGAAGAGATTTACAACGATGTTGCCTGGATTGGAGAGCATGCTTTATGAGAATAGGTTGAGTGAACTTGGCCTTTTCTCCTTGGAGCGATGGAGGATGAGAGGTGACCTGACAGAGGTGTACAAGATGATGAGTGGCATTGATTGTGTGGATAGTCAGAGGCTTTGGCCCAGAGAATGAAATGGTTGCCTCAAGAGGACACAGGTTTAAGGTGCTGGGGAGTAGGTACAGAGGAGGTGTCAGGGGTAAGTTTTTTATTCAAAGAGTGGTGAGTGCATGGAATGGGCTGCCGGCAACGGTGGTGGAGACGGATACGATAGGGTCTTTTAAGAAACACAAAGTACACTGCAGATGCTGTGGTCAAATCAACACGTACAACAAGCTGGAGGAACTCAGCAGGTCGGGCAGCATCCGTGGAAATGAGCAGTCAACGTTTTGGGCTGAGACCTTTCATCAGGTCTTTTAAGAGGCTCCTGGACAGGTACATGGAGTTTATAAAAAAAAAATACATGGAGCTAGTAATTTCTAAGGTAGGGACATGTTCAGCACAACTTTGTGGGCCGAAGGTCCTGTATTGTGCTGTATGTTTTCTATGTTTCTATGTGCAGTGGAGAACATTCTGATGAGTTTCATCATGTCCAAGCTTTCAGTCAGATCTGTGCTCGAGATTTAAAAAGCAGGTTTTGAACCACTTTTCTCTGAGTTGGACAATCCACTTTGGGGTGCATGAAAAGAGCTACCTTTTAATCAGGACGGTGATCGAGATTTTTGAAAACAGAGTTTTCTGTCAGTTCTGCTGAATTGAGGGGCAACCAATCAGCAAGAGGGATTCATTAGAAAGGGCCAATTAGAATAATTCAGGTGCAAGCAGAGTGGCCATTCTTGGAGTGTGTCAGTCTTTAGACACTAATCAGGCTTGGATGAGGTAAATTGTCTTGTAAGTGACTCTGTCTCTGTTCTTGTTTGTTCATTCCTCTTCATTAATACATAGTTTACTGAGAATGGCTCCAGGGGCAATGTTTTGTACTCTGTGTGGTATGTGGGAAGTCTGGGAGATGTCCAGTCTCCCAGATAAACACATCTGCACCAAATGCACTGAGAGAACATATTAAGGAACTGGAGTTGCAGTGAAGGTAATAATAGGATTATTTGGCAGGTAAGTGTGTGGCTGACAAACTGGTACAGATGGCAGGAGTTCAGATTTATTGGTCATAGGGATCTCTTCTGGGGAAGGTATGACCTGTTCAAAAGGAACGGGTTACACCTGAACCTGAGGGGGTCCAATATCCTTCTGGGCAGATTGGCTGGAGTTGTTTGGGAGGGTTTAAACTAATTTGGCAGGGGATGGGAACTGGAGTGATAGTGCTGAAGGTGAGGTAATTGTTTTACAGAGGCAATGTGTAGTGAGACTCCTAGCTAGGAGAAGCTGATTATAAAGCAAAATTGCGGTCAGCTGTATGATTTGCAATGTAAAAGATGGACAAAATCAAAAATGTTCAATACAGGTCTAAAGTTGATATATTTAAATGTGTGCACAATACGAAATAATCATAGAAATCTACAGCACATTACAGGCCCTTTGGCCCACACTGTTGTGCCAACCACGTAACCTACTCAAGAACCCACCTAGAATTACCCTCCTGCACAGCCTTCTATTTTTCTAAGCTCCATGTACCTATCTAAAAGTCTCTTAAAAGACCCTGCAACACACACAAAATGCTGGTGGAACGCAGCAGGCCAGGCAGCATCTATAGGGAGAAACACTGTCGATGTTTTGGGCTGAGACCCTTCATCGGGACTAACTGAAAGGAAAGATAGTAAGAGATTTGAAAGTAGGAGGGGGAGGGGACCCACTCCCTCCGGTCTTCTCCTATCATTTTGCATTTTCCCCTCCCCCTCCTACTTTCAAATCTCTTACTATCTTTCCTTTCAGTTAGTCCCAACGAAGGGTCTCAGCCCAAAACGTCGACAGTGTTTCTCCCTATAGATGCTGCCTGGCCTGCTGCGTTCCACCAGCATTTTGTGTGTGTTGCTTGAATTTCCAGCATCTGCAGATTTCCTCGTGTTTGCTTTAAAAACCCTATTGTTTCCGCCTCTACCACTGTCGCCGGCAGTGTATTCCGCGCACCCACCACTCTCTGTGTGAAAAACTTACCCCTGGCATCCTCCCTATACCTACTTCCAAGAACCTTAAAACTATGTCCCCTCATGTTAGCCACTTCAGCCCTGGGAAAAAGCCTCTGGCTATCCACACGATCAATGCCTCTCACCACCTTATACACCTCTATCAGGTCACCTCTCATCATCTGTTGCTCCAACCAGAAAAAGGCCAAGTTCACTCAGCCTATTCTCATAAGATATGCTCTCCAATCCTGGAACGTAAGCTCAATGAACTTGTAGTACAGTTATGGATTGGCAAGGATGATGTTGTAGACATCACTGAATCATGGCTGAAAGAAGATTATAACTGGGACCTTAACATCCAACGATACACATTGTATCAAAAGGTCAGGCAGGAAGGCAAAGGGGATGGCATGCTCTGTTGGTAAAAAAATGAAATTAAATCATTAGTACAAGGTGACATAGAATCAGACGGTGTTGAATCATTGTGGATAGAGCTAAGGAACTGCAAGGGGAAAAAGACCCTGATGGGAGTTGTCTACAGGCTCCCAAACAGTAGTAAAGATGTGGCCTACAAATTACAATGGGCGATAGAAAATGCATGCCAAAGGGCAATGTTACAATAGTTATGGGGAATTTCAATATGCAGGCAAATTGGGAAAAATAGGTTGGTGCTGGATTCCAAGAGGGGGAATCTCCAAAGTGCCTATGAGATGTTTTTTTTTTAAAGAGCAGCTTGTAGTTGAACCCACTAGGAGATCAGCTATTCGGGATTGGGTGCTGTGTAATGAACCAGAGTTGATTAGAAAGCTTAAGGTTAAAGAACCCTTGGGGAAAGTGATCATCATATGATAGAATTCACCATGAAATGTGAGAAGGAGAGCTAATATCAGATGTATCAGCATTACAGCAGAGCAAAGAGAAATGCAAAGGTATGAGAAAGGAGCTGGCCAGAATTGACTGGAAAAGAACACTGGCAGGGATGACGGCAGAGCAGCAATGGCTGGAATTTCTGGAAGCAATTCAGAAGGCACAGGATATATACATCCCAAAAAGGAAGAACTATTCTAAAGGCAAACCAGGGAAGTCAAAGCCAACATAAGTGCCAAAGAGAGGGCAGATAATTGAGCAGAAATCAGTAGGAAAAAATAAGGGACTGAGAAGTTTTTAATTACTAACAGAAGGCAACCAAGAAAGTTATTAAGGAGCTAAAGGTAGAATACAAAATTAAACCATACAATAATATTATGAGGACATTAAAAGATTCTTCAAATACATACAGGTAGTAATGAGGGACAACAAAATGGCAGACAAACCGAATATGTACTTTGTGTCAGTCTTCATAGAGAAAGACACTAGCAGTATGGTGGAACTTCCAGGTGGCAGGGGTCAGAAAGAGTGTGAAGTTACCATATACAGAGAAAAGTTTCTTAGTAAACTGAAAGGTCTGAAGGTTAGTAAGTCACCAGGACCAGGTGGTGTACACCCTTGGATGTAGCTGGTGAGACTGTGGAAGCATTAGTAATGATCTTTCAAGAATCATTAGATTCTGGAATGGTTCCGGAAGACTGGATTATTGCAAATCTCCCTCCACTCCTCAAGAAGGGAGAGAGGCAGAAGAAAGGAAATTATAGGCCAATTAATCTGAGCTCAGTGGTTAGGAAGATGTTGGAGTCGATTATTAACGATGCGGTCTCAGGGTGCTTGGAGGCATATTATAAAATAAGCTATAGTCAGCATGGTTTCCTCAAGGGAAAATTGTACCAAAAAAAAACTGTTGGAATTCTTTGAAGCAATAACAGGCAGGACAGACAAAGGAGAACTGGTCGATGTTGTTCACTTGGATTTTTAGAAGTCTTTTGACAAGCTGCCACACATGAGGCTGCTTAACAAGTTATGAGCCCAAGGTATTACAGGAAAAATTCTCGCATTGTGGATAAAGCAGTGGCTGATTGGCAGGAGGGAAATAGTGGGAATAAGGAATGGCTGCCAGTGACTAGTGGATTTCCACAGGAGTCCATGTTGGGACCAATTCTTTTTACAATATACGTCAATGATTTGGATGATGGAAATGATGGCTTTGTTGCAAAGTTTGCAGATAAATTGAGGGGCAGGTACAGTAGTTTTGAGGTAGTGGAGAGGCTACAAAAGGACTTAAAGATTACGAGAATGAGCAAAGAGGCAGATAGAATACTGTGCCAGGACTTGTATGGTCGTGGACTTTTGTTGAAGAAATAAAAGGATTGTATATTTTCTAAATGGAGAGAAAATATAAAAAATCTTTGGCAAAAGGAACTTGGGAGTCCTTGTGCAGGAAAGGGAATTTGTAGGTTGAGTCTGTGGAAAGGAGGGCAAATGCAATGTTAGCATTGATTTCAAGTGGGCTAGAATATAACAGCAAAGATGCAATAGCACTTTATAAAGCACGGTGAGGCCTCACATGGTGTATTGTGAGCAGTTTTCATCTCCTTATCTTAAAAATGATGTGCTGAAACTGGAGAGAGTTCAAAGGAGGTTCACAAAAACAGCTTGTAATATGAAGACCATTTGATGGCTCTGGGCTTGTATTCATTAGAATTCAGAGGAATGAGGGGTGACCTCATTGAAACCTATCAAATGGTGAAAGGCCTTGATAGAGTGGATGTGGAGAGGATGTTTCTTATGCTGGAAGAGTCTAAGACCAGGGAATGCAGCCCCAGAATAGAGGGGTGTCCTTTTAGAATGGAGATGAAGAGGAATTTTTTTAGCCAGAGAGTGGTGAATCTGTGGAATTCTTTGCCACAGGCAGCTGTGGAGGCCAAGTCCTTATGTATATTTAAGCCAGAAGTTAATACATTCTTGATTGATCAGGGCATGAAGGGCTACAGGGGGAAAATAGATGGGGCTGAGAGGAAAAATGGATTAGCCATGATGAAATGGCTGAGCAGACCCGATGGGCCAAATGGCCTAATTCTCCTCCAATATCTTGTGGTCTTATGGTCCTGATATGGTGGCTCCAATGTGTAGGATCAAAAGAGGCCGCAGAGAGTTGTAGACATAACCAGCTCCATCATGAACACAATTCTCCCCACCTTAGAGGAAATGGTGCTTCAAGAAGTCTTTATCCATCATCAAGGACCGTCACCATTCGGTACATGCTCGCTTCTCATTACTACCAGCTGGAAGGAGGCCTAAGGACACATAGTGCTTGAGACAGCTCCTTCCCATCCTCCACCAGATTTCCGAATGATCTCTCAACCACTGAACATTATCTCGCCTTTCCTATTCTGAACTATTTATTTCTGTGTAATTAACTTAGAATAATTTTATATCTTACACTATACTGCTGCTGCAAAACAACACATTTCATGACAAATATCAGTGATAATTAACCCATAGGACCATACGATATAGGAGAAAATTAGGCCATTTGGCCTATCGAGTCTGCTCCGCCACTTCATACCAAATGATTTGGCCTCCACAGCTGTCTGTGGATACAAATTCCGCAGATTCACCACTCTCTGGCTAAAGAAATTCCTCCTCATCTCCATGCTAAAAGAACACTCCTCCCTTCTGATGTTGTGTTTCCTGATCTTAGACTCTCTCACCATAGGCAACATCCTCTCCACATCCACTCTGTCGAGACCTTTCAACATTCAATAGGTTTCAATGAGGTCACCCCTTATTGATCTGAATTCCAGTGAGTAAGGCCCAGAGCTATAAAACACTTTCATATGACCAGCCTTTCAATCCTAGAATCATTTTCATAAACTGCCTTTGAACCCTTCTTTCTAAGATAGGGGGCCCAAAACTACTCAATATTCCAAGTGAGGCCTCACCAGTGCTTTATAAACTTCAATATTACATCCTTGCTTTTGTCTCTCGTAGATAAGTACTTCTAAAGACATTACATGCCAATGCTCAGAAGGTAAGCACAATTCATTTTGGATGGCAGCAGACATTTTAAGGATTTGTGCACTGTAATGGCCTTCTTCACAATTAATCAGATATAATCAATTTGGCAGAACCCTCTTCCATTCTCAGTTCACAGATCTCACCTGCATGTCACCACGATAATAAATCCAATTTGTTTACATACAAAAAAAAAGGCCTGACACTGACTTTCAACTGATTGCGGCTCTGCAAAATGAAAATGAGTTGTGCATGTTAGCTCCTTGAATAATGGATTTTTCTATAAATGGTACTGACAGGTTAGTGAATGGGTGTCTGGTCCAGAGAGTGCTGGTAATGGATAGCTTCAGTGCTGCTGTCAGACACAATGTTAATTTTGACACTTATCCACACGAAACACCAGATATATTAGATGTAGTGCATAGTAAGTTTTAATCCGTGCAGCCTATAAAGGCACACACATAACTAAGGCACTAACTTGTACAGATGATTCTATAAAAACTTAGCAGCAATCCAAAGGCAATTTTTGCAGCTGAAATTTCACCTCATTTACTACTAATTGCATTGGAGTGAGTCTTGTACTCAATGCTAATTTTATTTACAGTTTGTCTTCTTTTGTACATTGGTGTTTGTCAGACTTTATAAATGCAATACTATGAAGTCTTAGGTATATATATCTCAATGTGGAGCAAAGAGGAAATTTATAAAATTGGCAGGAGCTAAGGATGTTGGGAATGGCAAGGGTGGAGTACCATGAAAGGGGTGTGGGAAGGGGTCAGAGAAGGAGTACTGGGGTGAGGGTGTGGTGTGGGTGCAGACACCAGGCAAGGTCATTTGATTCCAAGCAAATGGTTTATAAATCATTACAGAATGTCTCTCTGGTGCTTCATACTCCCTCCCCTTTCCCTTCCACTTTTTCCAACCATGATTCCCCTCTCTCTGTCCCCTTCCCACTCACAGTCCACAATGGAGATTCATAACAGAATCAAGTTTATCATCACTCACATACGTCATGAAATTTGTTTTTTTTTTTTGCGTGGCAGCAGTACAGTGCCATACATAAAACTACTATAGTACCATGCAAAACTCTTACACTCCTAGCTATATCCTGTATATGCCTAAGACTTCTGCACAGTACTTTACAGTAGACTCTAGTTAATTGACACACCTAGGGACCAGTGCATTTGTCCCAATTAAGAGGCTGCCCAAATTTCATGGCAATAGTTAAAAAGATATAAAAAAGACAATCTACCTTTTAACTGTATAACAAGTTATGTACTTAAATGAAATATAGATCTAATTTGAACACTACTGATACAACTACAGTACTATGTGTTATTTCCTAATAGTTATTGACAGAGGAATTCATCCAGTGTACTGCCATGTATGGAGTACCCAGGGAGGGGTGGCATTTCTGGTGTTGTGCCATTCTGGGGCAGTTCATTTACCTTTGGTCCCCGCCAGACTCTCAATTCTCACCTGTGGCTCCAAGAAGCTGTTTGCATGTGACAGCGGCCACACTCGAGTACACTACTTTAACACACAGGCTAAACCAGCTGAGGTAAGCTGGAGGACCTCATACTGCAGAGATATCTGTCCTAGTCTAGCCTAGGACATCCTGCCCTAGCATGTGAAGTCAGCTCCAGTGGACTGGGTGGATGAGATCAAGATTGAGATCCAACGGCCAGGAAGACAGTTCTGCAACACTCCAAGAGCATGACAAGGCACAGAAGAACTCATGATCATTCACTGCAACCAAGGAAGACCCTGGTGTGTGATGACTACTTGTGCCACTCGACCTGGCCTTCCAAGATCAAGAGTGGAAATGTCCCGGTGAAACTGCTTTTCCATTTTATAAACTCTCCCTCATGGGTTTCACTGTCAGCATTGGATATCAGCGCACTGCCATTCTCTTTCAATTGACTGTAAATGAACAAAATTTGTGCAGATGATGGACTGCCTTCAATGACTGCATCCTCCAAATCTTCATTTTCATTGTAACATTCAAGATGGTTGTCAATACCTTCAAATTCTTTGTAGCTCCTAACTTGCTGAAATGGTGAAATTGTTTCATTTTCAATCCTGACTGTTTCTAGCATCCTCAACGCTGAACATTCAAAACTACAGTGAGAAAAGCAGTTCTGAATTGCCTCATTGCTTATTTCTCACCAAATATCAATGATAAAAATCACTGCTTTTTGAACACAAATATTTGCAACTAACACTATTTATAAACTGCTCGTCTAAACATGATGTCGTGTCTAGCAGCCACACAACTGATGCTTGTTAAAAACATTTCAGCAACAGTCTCCTGCCCAGTTAAGCAGCAAAGTGTCCCAAATAATTGAAGGGAATCCCAGGTAATTGCTTAATGAGAGTTTGTTCTTTAAGAGTTGTCCCAAATAAATGGCTACCCTGATTAAATGATGTACCAATTAGCTGGAATCCACTGGGTATATTTTTTTTCATAAAATTCTATTGTATTTCTTTTATTCCCTGTAAATAGCCACAAGAAAATGATTCTCAAGCTAGTGTACGGCAATATACATTCTTCCTACTTAAGCCCATCGCCCCTGCTGGGGCGTAGACCACTGAAAACAACTCACCTGCGTTCTCGGTCCTGGGCCAGTCTTTCAAGTTGTCCTCAGGTCTTCTTGGCAAATCCTCTCCTAGGAATGAGGCTTTTATAGCTTCTGTTGGCATTTCTGTAGCTCTGGGTTTTTAACAGAATATGGTTAACAGCCCTATGACCAACCCTCATCTTTTTGCAGCCGGGCTTGGGACTGTCCATGGTGGAGTTTGTTAATACTTTGATAATAAATTGGCTTTAGTCTTTGAATGGAAACATAGAAAACCTACAGCACAATATAGGCTCTTTAGCCCACAATGTTGTATTGAACATGTACTTACTTTAGAAATGACCAAGGGTTACCAAGGAGCTATTTTTCTAAGCTCCATGTACCTATCCAGGAGTCTCTTAAAAGACCCTATTGTATCCGCCTGCACCACCATTGCCAGCAGCCCATTCCACACACTCACCACTCACTGTGTAAAAAACTTACCCCTGATATCTCCTCTGTACCTACTTCCAAGCACCTTAAAACTGTGTCCTCTTGTGGCAACCATTTCAGCCCTGGGAAAAAGCCTCTGACTATCCACATGACAAATGCTTCTCATCATCTTATACACCTCTATCAGGTTACCTCTCATCCTCTGAAAAGGCATCACCAATCTCTCAAAACACGTTATCATTGTGGATGTAAGTGCCGCTCGATGATACTCAGTGAGGCAGGTCACCGTGTTCTTCTTAGGCACCGATATAATTGAGGCCTACTTGAAGCCTCAGACTGCTGAAGCAAGAGGTTAAAGATCTCAGTGAACACTCCAGTCCGTTGATCAGCATGTGTCTTCCGTACTTAGCCAGCTACTTTATCTGGGCTGGATGCTTTTCATGGATTCACTCTTTTAATGCAGTATTTACTCTTGACATCTGACAGAAGGGCTCCTCTGAAGAAATTGTACATTGGTTGATAACTAGGCTTAGTTCCACACTCTGATTGCTATTTTTGAATTGAGAGCTGTAACAATGAAACCTCTGCAGGTAATCGGCTCTGAAGACAACGTGGTTGAGTAAGTAAGGGTTTGTCGGGGAACACACACCTGTCGACAGAGGGATCAGCAGTGGAAAGGGCGAGCAGTTTCAAGTACCTGGGTGTCAACATCTCTGAGCATCTACCCTGGGTCCAACATATACTTTCAATAAATAGGGGCTCTATCCACAAGCATTGAGAGACCTGCAGAGACGGATACATTCATTGGACTTTTGTTATCATGCCATTAGTGCCTGAGGCTAAGAACGAATCCAGAGGCTATTAAAGTGTAAGAATATAATTGATATTAACAAATCTACTGTGTTTAACTTGTACAAACACCTTACATGCTGCAGGCAGACAAAGAGTTTAAGTGTCACTTGGGATTGTTCCAAGTTCATCTAATATTTTTATAGAATTTAATACTCCACAACACCCTCTGGATCTGTTTCTTTCTCCCCAGTTGAGTCACCTTGGGAAGTACGTCTGATATTGAAAGATGAAACACCCAGTGACCCCAGGTTACGTCACTGATGATGTGTTCCACTGCATCCAAGGATGCACAGTGTCAATAAAAAGTATTTGCCCACTACCCATCCCGGAAGTTTGAATGTTTTATTATTTTACATCATTGAATCACAGTGGATTCAATTTGGCTTTTTTGACACTGATCAACAGAAAAAGAATCTTGTGTCAAAGTGAAAACAAATTTCTACAAATTGATCTAAATTTATTACAATTATTAAACACAAAAGAACTGATTGGTTAAATATTCATCCCCCTCAAGTCAGCATTTAGTAGATGCACCTTTGCTAGCAATTAATGCCTTGAGTCTGTGTGGACAGGGCTTGGCACATCTGGACACTGCAATTTTCCCCCACTATTCTTTATAAAACTGCTCAAGCTCTGTCAGACTGCATGGGGATTGTGAGTGAACAGCCCTTTCAAATCCAGCCACAAATGTTCAATTGCATTGAGGGTTGGATTCTGACTTGGCCACTCCAGGACATTAACTTTACTGTTTTTAAGGCATTCCTGCGTAGCATTGACTTTATGCTTGTGGTTATTGTCTTGCTGGAAAACAAATCTTCTCCCAAGATACAATTTTCTTGAAAACTGAATTGGGTTTTTCTCCAGGATTTCCCCATATTTTGTTCCATTAATTTTACCCTCTACCTTCACAAGCCTTCCAGGGCCTGCTGCAGTGAAGCATCCCCACAGCACGATGCAGCCACCACCATGCTTCACAGTAGGAATAGTGTGTTTTTGATGATGTGTGATGTTTAGCTTATGCTGAACGTAGCATTTAGTCTGATGGCCAAAAAGCTCAATTTTAATTTCAGAGACCATAGTTCCTTCTTCCAGCTGACTTCAGAGACTCCCATGTACTTTCTGGCAAGCTCTAGAGATTTCATGTGAGTTTTTTTTTCAACCGTGGCTTTCTCTTTGCAACTCTCACATAAAGCTGGGACTGGTGAAACACCCAGGCAACAGTTGTTGTATGCACAGTCTCTCCCATCACAGTCACTGAAGCTTGCCACTCCTCCAGAGTTGTCATAGGTCCTTCACTAGTCCCTTTTTTGACGGTCACACAGTTTTTGAAGACTGCCGGCTCTAGGCAGATTTACAGCTGTGCCATATTCTTTCCATTTCTTGATGAATCTGTACTCCAAGGGATATTCAATGACTTGGAAATTTTCTTGCATCCATTTCATGACTTGTGCTTTTCAATAACCTTTCTGGGGAGTTGCATGGCTTGTTCTTTGGTCTTCATGGTGTAGTTTTTGCCAGGATACTGACTCACCAGCTACTGGACCTTCCAACTACAGGTGTATTTTTACTACAATTAATTGAAACACCTTGACTGCACAGAGATGATCTCCATTTGACCAATTATGTGATTTGATGTGTCATATTAAAGGGGGTGAATACTTATGCAATCGATTATTTTGTGTGTTATATATGTAATTAATTTAGATCACTTTGTAAAGACAAGTTTTCACCTTGACACAAAAGAGATTTTTCTTTTGATTTGTGTCAAAAAAGCCAAATTAAACCCACTGTGATTCAGTGTTGTGAAACAATAAAACAGAAAAACTTCAAAGGGGTGTGAATACTTTTTATAGGCACTCTATCTCAGCATCACATTGCTTTCAACTCTACCTGCTGAGTGTCTCTTTCAATTTATTTTTTATTTCCAATTTCTGAATTTTTAAATAGTATAATATTGTTTCCTTATTCCATACACTTTTATCAGGACAATCGTCTAAATTTTGCTGCATTACATCATTGAATAAAACAAGTCTTTAATGACTTTTAAGCATTTACATATGATTTTACATATTTTTCACTCTTGCAATTTGTTGGCAGTTTGAGCTGATGACATCTGGGCTCAGGATGAACAAGCACTACACCTCTGCATTTTCATGGCCAATGAGGCTGAACAACTGGGAAGAAATTTTCAATAAGAATCAGTATTAGGTTTATTATCACTGACATATGTCTCAAATGTTTTGTTTTGTCGCAGCAGTACGGTGTAATATATCAGAATTAGGTTCATTAGCACAGGCATATGTCATGAAATTTGTTATTTTGTGGTAATAGCATAGTGCAATACATAAAATGCTATAAATTATAAGAAGAATATATTTTTAAAAAATAAATAAATTGTATAAAATAGAGCAGAACAGAAATGTAGTGTTCATGAGTTCATTGTCCATTCAGATACCTGATGGTGGAGGGCAAGAAGCTGTTTCTGAAACATTGAGTGCTTGTCTTCAGGCTCCTGTACCTCCTCATTGATGGTAGTAAAGAGAAGAGGACATGTCCCGGATGGCGAGACTCCCTTTATGGATGCCAACTTCGTGTGTCGTTACCTTGAAGATGTCTTTGATGGTGGCGAGGCTAGCACCTGTGATGTTGCTGGCTGAATTTACAACATTCTGCAGTGGAGACACAACCAGTCAGAATGCTCTTCATGGTACATCTGTAGAAATTTTCTAGAGTCCTTCGTGAAACACCAAATTCCTTAAACTCCCAGTCAAATAACAGCTGCTGACGCACCTCCTTTGTAATTACATTAATATTCTAACCTAGAATAAATATTCAGAGATGTTGACATCCAGAAACTTGACGCTGCTCAATGTTGACCACACGATGCAAACTGCTCTGTGGTCTCTCAATTTCCCCTTCCTGAAATCCACAATCAATTCTGTGGTCATACTGACATTACGTGCAAGGTTGTTGTTGCAAAACCACTCAACCAGCTGATCTATCTCACCCCTATACGCCACTTCATCACCATCTGAGATTCTGCCAACAACAGCAGTGTCATAAAAATAAGTTACAATGAGAAATATATAAAAATGTTAAAATCAGTGTAAAAAAAGAGCAAACTAGTGAGATAGTATTCATGGGTTCATGCACTATGTGAGAAAAGGTATAGACAGAGGTAATTAAAAAAAGAAAAATAACATCGAATTAGGATAAGATAAAATTTGAAAATGTTTCCGCATGGACTAGATGGGCCAAAGGGCCTGTTTCTGTGATGTACTTCTCTATGACTATGAGATATTTCTGAAAGGAGAATGATTAATTGTAAATGACATGCATTTATATCTGGAGGCATGTTTTGTTTCTCATCAACAAAATAAATTCAGCAATTTCATGTCATTTGTGTCAATGTAAGGACACCATAAGATTCTACTCCAGAAGTGAGTTGGAAAATTTACAACTTTCTCTCATTTAATATTTCGATTTCATAAGCAGGAGGTCCTGAAAACAGACTACAGGGAGTTAGGAAGGATTAAGAAGCAGGACCTCAAAGGTAGTAATCTCAGGATTACTGCCTGTGCCACACAACAGTGAGTATAGGAATAGAGTGAGGTGTAGGATAAATGTGTGGCTGAGGGATTCGAGCAGGCAGCAGGATGCAAATTCAGATTTCTGGATCATTGGGAACTCTTTTGGGGCAGGCGTGACCTGTACAAAAACAACTGGTTGCACTTGAATCCGAGGAGGACCAGTAACCTGGCAGGAAGGTTTGCTAAGGCTGTTGGGGAGAGTTTAAACTAGAGTTGCTGAGGGGTGGGAACCGAACTGAAGAGATGGAGGAAGTGGCTGTTGGCTCACAAATAGAAAAAGCTTGGAGACAGTATGAGAGGGAGGATAGGCAAATGATAGAGAAGGGATGTGCTCAGACAGATGGTTTGAAATGTGTCTATTTTAATGTAAGAAGCATCATGAACAAAGCGGATGAGCTTAGAGCATGGATCAGTACTTAAAACTATGATGTTGTGGCCATTACAGAGATTGGATGGCTCAGGGATGGCTAATTAGAGAGCCAGGCTTTCAATGTTTCAGAAAGGACAGGGAAGGAAGCAAAAGAGGTGGAGGTGTGGCACTGTTGATCAGAGAGAGTGTCACGGCTGCAGAAAAGGAGAAAGTCATCGAGGGATTGTCTTCTGAGTATCTGTGGGTCAAAGTTAGAAACAGGAAGGGGTCAATAACTCTACTGGGGGGTTTTTATAGACCACCCACTAGTAACAGGGATATTGAGGATCAGATAGGGAGACAGATTCTGGAAAGGTGTAATAACAGGTTTGTTGTGGGAGATTTTAATTTCCCCACTATCAATTGGCATCTCCCTAGAGCAAGGAGTTTAGATAGGGTAGAGTTTGTTAGGTGTGTTCAGGAAGGTTTCTTGACACAACATGTAGGCAAGCCTATAAAAGGAGTGGCTGTGCTTGATCTGGTATTGGGAAATGAACCTGGTCAGGTGTCAGGTCTCTCAGTGGGAGAGCATTTTGAAGTTAGTGATCACAATTCTATCTCCTTTACATTAACATTGGAGAGGGATAGAAACAGACAAGTTAGGAAAGTGTTTAACTGAAGTAAGGAGGAATATGAGGCTATCAGGCAGGAACTTGGAAGCATAAATTGGAAACAGATGTTCTCAGGGAAATGTAGCAAATGTTCAGGGGATATTTGCATGGAGCTCTGCATAGGTACGTTCCAATGAGACAGGGAATGGATGGCAGGGTAAACAAACTGTGGTGTAAAAAGGCTGTTGAAACTCTAGTTAAGGAGAAAAGAAAAGCTTATAAAAGGTTCAAAAGACTAGGTAATGATAGAGATCTAGAAGATTATAAGGCTAGCAAGAAGGAGCTTAAGAATGAAATTAGGAGAGCCAGAAGGGGCCACAAAAAGGCCTTGGTGGCCAGGATTAAGGAAAACCCCAAGGCATTCTACAAATATGTGAAGAGCAAGAGGATAAGACGTAGGAGAATATGACCAATCAAGTGTGACAGTGGGAAAGTGTGTATGGAACTGGAGGAGATAGCAGAGGTACTTAATGAATACTTTGCTTCAGTACTCACTACGGAAAAGGATCTTGGTGATTATAGGGATGACACAGCAGATTAAAAAGCTTGAGCATATAGACATTAAGAAAGAGGATGTGCTGGAGCTTTTGGCATGCATCAAGTTGGATAAATTTCCGGGAAAGGATGAGATGCATCCCAGGGAACTGTGGGAGTTGAGGGAGGAGATTGCTGAGTATCTGATGATGATCTTTGCATCATCAATGGGGATGGGAGAGGTTCCGGAGGTTTGGAGGGTTGTGAATGTTGTTCCCTTATTCAAGAAAGGGAGTAGAGATAGCCCAGGAAATTATAGACCAGTGAGTCTTACTTCAGTTGATGCAAAAGATCCTGAGAGGTAGGATTTATGAACATTTAGAGAGGTATAATATGATTAGGAATAGTCAGCATGGCTTTGTCAAGGGCAGGTCATGCCTTACGAGCCTGATTGAATTCTTTGAGGATGTGACTGAACACATTGACGAAGGTAGAGCAGTAGATGTAGTGTATATGAATTTCAGCAAGGCATTTGATAAGGTACCCCATGAAAGTAAGGAGGCATAGGATACAAGGGCACATTGCTTTGTTTATCCAGAACTGGCTTGCCCACAGAAGGCAAAGAGTGGTTGTAGACTGGTCATATTCTGCATGGAGGTCGGTGACCAGTGGTGTGCCTCAGGGATCTGTTCTGGGACCCCTTCTCTTTGTGATTTTTATAAATGACCTGGATGAGGAAGTGGAGAGATGGGTTAGTAAATTTGCTGATGACACAAAGGTTGGAAGTCTTGTGGATAGTGTGGAGGGGTGTCAGCGGTTACAGTGGGACATTGATAGGATGCAAAACTGGGCTGAGAAATGGCAGATGGAGTTCAACCCAGATAAGTGTGAGGTGGTTTACTTTGGTAGGTCAAATATGATCGCAGAACGTAGTATTAATGGTAAGACTCTTTGCAATGTGGAGAGACAGAGGGATCTTGGGGTCCGAGTGCATAGGACGCTCATAGCTGCTGTGCAGGTTGATTTTGTGATTAAGAAGGCATACGGTGCATTGGCCTTTGTCAACTGTGGGATTGAGTTTAAAGGCCAAGAGGTAATGATACAACTTTATAGGACCCTGCTCAGACCCCACTTGGAGTACTGTGCTCAGTTCTGGTCACCTCACTACAGGAAAGGTATGGAAACTATAGAAAGGGTACGGAGGAGATTTACAAGGATGTTGCCTGGATTGGGGAGCATGTCTTATGGGAATAGATTGAGTGAACTCAGCCTTTTCTCCTTGGAGTGGCAGATGATGAGAGGTGACCTGATAGAGGTGTAAAGGATGATGAGAGGCATTGATCGTGTGGATAGTCAGAGGCTTTTTCCCAGAGCTGAAATAGCTAACATGAGAGGGAACAGTTTTAAGGTGCTTGGAAGTAGACATAGAGGAGATGTCAGGGGTAAGCGTTTCACGCAGAGAGTGGTGAGTGTGTGGAATGGGCTGCCAGTGACAGTGATGGAAGCAGATACGATAGGGTCTTTTAAGAGACTCCTGGATAGGTACATGGTGCTTAGAAAAAAAGGGGGCTATAGGTAACCCTAGGATATTTCTAAAGTAAGTACATGTTCAGCACAGCATTGTGGTCCATAGTGCCTGTATTGTGCTGTAGGTTTTCTATGTGTCTGTGTTTCAATGTTTCTAAGCAAATTTAAAAGTATGCCATCAGTTTCATGATTATCTCGACAGTAAATTACCTGTGATGCAACTTTTGCCCTGATATTTCAAAATAATGCATGAACCAGTCTGCTAGACAAAGTTTAATCCATCATCTCCAGACCTATGATCATGTTCCCATGCTAGTGCTCATGATGGAGTCAACTCTATCATCATTTTGTATTGGG
This sequence comes from Hemitrygon akajei, assembly GCF_048418815.1. NCBI lineage: Eukaryota > Metazoa > Chordata > Chondrichthyes > Myliobatiformes > Dasyatidae > Hemitrygon > Hemitrygon akajei. The sequence continues at coordinate 193,972,468 of NC_133128.1, forward strand.
GACGGGGCACTGCACGGGATCAAAATAAGCGGCAGAAAGTTGTAAACTCAGTCAGCTCCATCATGGGCATTAGACTCCCCAGCAGCCAGGACATCTTCAAGGAGCGATGCCTCAAAAGAACGTCATCCATCATTAAGGAGCCTCATCACCCAGCACACGCCCTCTTCTCATCACTACCACCAGGGAGGAAGTACAGGAGCCAGAAAGCACACACTTCCCCTCTGAGATTCGATTTCTGATTGGACATTGAACCCATGAACACTATTTCACTGCACTACTTATTTAACCTGCAATATCATTTACAGCTTTTATTATTATCTCTTGCAATGTACTGCTGCTATTATTAAACCTGATTTTTATGTTATGACTGATAATCTTCAAGTGTGTACAAAGCAAATATTGCCATTTGCAGCATCTCTGAAGTCTGACTTGCATGAACCAAGCCAACCGGGACACAGGACAGAAGTGCCATGCCTCTACTGCAAAGAAAATCTCTCCTGTTTGACAGATCACAAAAGTCGTACTCTTTGATTTGATGTTGTTCAAGGAAATGGAAAATCTGACAGGTTAAACAAATGACGACAGAAAAAAGAACAGAAGGAAAATGATTTCAGCAAATTGTATATAAAGTAGTGTAGATTTTTTTTCTTCAATTGCTCACTTTCCTGATTCTAAAGACTCATATATTCTGCATTCTACTTTTTGCTAAGAAGTATTCCTATGGCCTATTTGTGTTTTTAAAAGATTTATGACTGTGATATGCATTTGTCAATGATACTGTGACACTACGGACTCTGCTACAGAAAAGGTTTGGCAATCACATTCATGAGAATGCACGCTCCAGATAATTACTGTTTCATTATGATGGTGTTTAACTCACTTCTCTTTGTTCTAGTCTTGTTGAGACTTGACCAGAAGCAGCATCCCTGACTGCCCTCGTCCTTGTCCGGGAAAGAGGACTACCGTTTTGACTGGCACCATAAAGGAATGCTATTCATTTATTCAGTTATTGCTTCCAGCCATGATGGTAGCATTTAACTTTCAGTCTGAGAGGTTTAGTTAATGGTCCTGTTGGCCTAACATTTATTATTTTACTTTCCTTTAAACTCTGCATCAGTTCTTATTAAAGTCAGTGAAATGTCAACCCACTTCGGTCTCTCTCTGCATTTGGGCCATATCTGAATGTTTCAACAGATACGGTTTATATATTTGAGCATGTCTATTTTACATATATTTCATAACACATATATATTGTATATTCTTGAAGAAATTTTCTCCAAATACTGTAACGATATCTGAACAGATGGATAAATAGAAAGATTGCTAAATACAGCCTGTGACCTCCAACCAAGAAAGATAAGGGTATTTGGCCCACGGGAACATCACTCTGCAGGGTTCTGTAAGTCACAGATTTGTTTTAGTCATTAAATCAGTCTGGGTTTTGCGGTCAGAGCCAGCATTTGAGAAGCTGGTGATAAGCTGAACCACTGCAGTCCCTGAGGTGTGGGTGTACCCACAACACTGTTAGGGAAAGAGTCCCAGAATCTTGTTCCTGAGACTGTGAAGGGATGGAGATATGTTTCAAGTCAGGTTGGGGTGTGGCTGGGCAAAGAAGTGGCAGATGGAATACAGTGTCAAGAAGTATATAGTCATACTTTGGCAGAAGAAATAAACACTTTAGAATAGTCTCTATTCTAAATGGAGACAAAATTTAAAAATCTGACGTGCAAAGTGACTTGGGAGCCTTCATGCAGCATTCCCTAAAGGTTAACTTGCCAGTTGAGTCAGTAGTGAGGAAGGCAAATGCCAACTTAGCATTCAGTTTGAGAAGACTAGAACATAAAAGCAAAGATGTAATGTTGAGGCTTTATTAGGCACTGGTGAGGAGTATTGTAGCAGTTTTGGGCCCTTTATCTTTGAACAAATATGTTGACATTGGGAGCGTTCAGGTGAGGTTCACAAGCATGATTCAAGGAATGAAAGGGTTATCATTTAAGGAAAGTTTGAAGGTTCGGGGCCTGTGCTCACTGGAATTTAAAAGGATGCGGGAGGGGGTGGATCTCACTGCGACATTTCAAATGTTGAAAGGTCCCAATAGAGTGGATGAAGTCTGTGGTGAGTAGTCCAAGACCAGAGGATGCAGCCTCAGAATCGAGGGATATCCATTTAGAATGAAGATGAGGAGGAATTTCTTTAGTCAGGGAGAGGTGAATCTGTGGTATTTGTTGCCACAGGCTGCTGTGGAAGCCAAGTCATTGGGTTTATTCAAGGCTGCTGTGGAAGCCAAGTCATTGGGTTTATTCAAGACAGAGGTTGATAGGCACTTGATTAATCAGGGCAGGAAGGGCTATGGGGAGAAGACAGGAGATTAAGGCTGAGAGGGAAATGGATCAGCCATGATGAAATCATGGAGCAGACTTGATGGGCCAAATGGCCTAATTCTGCTGCTTCATCTTATGGTCTTATTTGGAAAATGCTGAATAAAGTATTGGTGAGTTGCTGCAGATGGAAACCATTTGCTATTGTGCTCTAGTGGAATAGTGAGTGAGTGGTGAGTAAGATGCCTCTCGTTGGTCTACTATCTCCTGTACGGTGTTGAACTTCTGGATTGTTGATGAAACTCTACTCATTCAGGTAAGTGGTAAGTACTCCATCACACCCCGAATGTGGGTCTTGTGGATGGTAGAGAGGTTTTGAGCAGTTAGGAAGTGAATTACCCCTCACAGGTGTCCTCACTATTCTCTTTGGGCTGGCAAATGCGCGGCCATAGAGTAACTGGACTGCTCTGTACACATAGCCTTTGCTGCTACGCAGTTGGAATTTTCTGTTGTATTGAGGTTCAAAATAAATTTATTATCAAATGTCACCATATACAACCCTGACGTTCATTTTCCTTGCAGGCATTCTCAATAGATCCATAATAAAATAACCAAAACAGGATCAAGGAGACATCGGACCGATGTGGACATTCAGGCAGAGGGCAGAATGCAACAAACTACTAATACAAAAATCAATAAATAATGATAAATAATACATAAGCAAAAATACTGATGAGATAAAGAAAATAAATATCAAAAATATTGTTGAAAACATTTAATAATGTTTTATTAAAGTGCCACACAGTTTTCAGGCCGTGTGAAAAATTCCTGCTCAGAACAATGATTGGTTCGTGCAGCTGTAAAAAAAAATAGAGGGAACGTTGAGTGGCTTAGTCCCTAACCTGTTCGTGGAGCTCATCATGATTGTAGAACATTGAGTGTCCCAGTCACTGACCTGTTCTTGTAACTGCATCATGATTGTGGAACATTGAGTGTCCCAGTTCCTGACCTGCTCATGTAGCTCATTGTGATTGTGGAACATTGGGTTTCCTAGTCCCTGACCTGTTCATGGAGCTCATCATGATTGTAGAACATTGAGTGTCCCAGTCCCTGACCTGTTCTTGTAGATCATTGTGTTTGTGGAACGTTGGGTTTCCTAGTCCCTGACCTGTTCTTGTAGATCATTGTGATTGTGACTCTCTATTTTTGGCTGATTGTAACCCCTAGGGTATTTACAGTGCGTGATGCCATCAAATGTCAGAGGCTAATAATTGCATTTTCTCTTGTTGGAAAATGTCATTGCCCCCAGGGTGATACAGTAGCTGTATTGTATCTTGTTGGCTATTGTAATTTCTTGGCAGTTGTGTGGAGTGAATGCTACCTACTCAGTCTTGCTTCATTATCCTGACTTAGAAATACAGTACATCACATTCCATTATTACACAAGCCCTAGTTCCTAAAACTCCTTCCCAAACAGTACTGCAAGAGAATTCCCACCAGAAACGTTGCAGATATTTGACAAAGTGTCCTGATCAAGGGTCTCAGCCCGAAACATCAACTGTACACTTTTCCATAGATACTGCTTGGCCTGCTGAGCTCCTCCAGCATTTTGTGTGTGCTGATTTGATGAAGTGGTTCATTATCTCCTCCCCAAGGGTAATAATGGAACGAGCAGTAAATCCTGGCCTGTCTGTAACACCCACTGCAATGGGCAATTTGAGTTTTCTGAAATGAAGATCAGAAGGATGAGCTCCTGTGCTGCTGCTGCTCACAACTTCTCAATGTGCCAATATTCACAAAGACAAGAACATCTGCAGATGCTGGGAGTCCAAGTAGCACACCAAGTGCTGGAGGAACTCAACAGCCCATGTGGCATCTATGGAAAAAAGTACAGTCAATGTTTTGGGCTGAGACCCTTCAGCAGGATGATGAACACACACAGATCCAGTGAAATCTGGTAAACCAGGAGACACGTGGGAACTGTGCACAGTAGCTCAGCCCTCAGATATGTAGGTCGGCTTTGTAGTGTGTGTCTTCTTTTCATCAGGTATCTTGTGAATATTCCATCAAACACTTTGTTAGAGATTTGTTTTATTTTGGTTGCATTTAGTGGGTTGAGGAAAGCTTTCCACAGGTTTCCCATTCTGCAGTCCCCATTGCAACGCAGAATTTTAACATGGATTATAAGCTGAGAGAGAAACAAAATGTTTACCATTGCTCTCCTGACAAGTGGTGCTAATGCAGAAACTGACTGTAGGATCACAGGAAAAATTCTGTTCATGCTAGCTGTCACTTATGTATTATATGTGAAATTCTATGCTTATAATAATATATTAATAATTTAGTTATATGCACATTATAACAGGATAAAATACTGAATTTTTATTCCTTGTTTATTGATGAATACTCTCTTCTCGAGCTTTAAGCCAGACAGAGGCATTGATTATAACCTACATTTCAATAACAAAACTGCCACGGTTATAGTCGATACCTGTACCCAGCTGGAAGCCCGAGAAGAGTTTATTTGTCATATACACTGGGAAAGCACTGGATCCTTTTTGTTTATTGTTGACTATTAGAACTTCCAAGAACATGTTGAGCTTTAAGTTAAAGTTCAAGTTCAAGTTTAATTATCATTCAACAATGTATGTGAAGCCCCTTCACCGGACTTGTACAGAAACTTGCCTCATTATCCAGCTCTGCTAACAGCCACTGGACTCAACTGTGAGAAAGCCACCTTTTTCAACCAATATATGTCTAGGGTTGGTATGATTTGGGTCCCACCAAACAGGAAAGTTGTGATGTTATGATTAAAGGAACCCCGATTTGAGTGAATGCTGTGTAAATACTGACCATATACAATTATCCATTGGCAAGAAGTAACAGATCGCACACAACATACAATTAGAAAGGAAGTGTGTTTACTAATTTCAGCTCTATCTAACAGTTAAGAGGACAAAAGGAAAAGAAAAAAATAATAAAAAGGCTAGTCCCATTATAATTAAACCAGCCTGAACATTCGTATATTGGAGCTCATATCTTCCAAAAGCTGGGTGTGTCTGTTTTTCAAGGCACCGACTTCTCATCACCAATTGCTGATAAAACTATCTTGGGTTCCTTTGAATCACATCTTCCCGTCAGATCAAATCCTGCAGTGATACTCCTGACCTTCTCCTCTCTCTATCTTCCCCATAAAAGGCCATGAACTCCACCAGTATCCATGACAAATATTTTTCCATTCAGCTTTTTCTAGAACCTTCTTCCAGTTCCACCATCCTGACTGGCTGACACAGGATTCCTAAGTTGGACATCACAGCCCCTTAATTTTAACTGAAATCTAAACATACCAGCAGGCCTCACTGCTTCTACAGAAAGCTACAAAAGGAAATACCCTACACCATTAGCAGTAAAAATCTTAACCAGGGCATTACACATGAATATTCATGAATGCAGTAAAATGAGACGGTGTTATTCTGGGAACAAGGTGCAAAATACAGTACCAACAGTCACATCCAGCACAAGAGACATTATCACACATTTAAGACAGAAGGTACATACAAGATATAAGTAATCAATACCTTGATCAGATTCCATATGGAGTACTGTGTTCATTTCTGGTCACCTCACTACTGGAAGGATGTGAATACTGTGGAGAGAACATAGAGGAGATTTACAAGGATGTTGCCTGGATTGGAGAACATGACTTACAATAATAGGTTGAGTGAACTTGGTGTTTTCTCCTTGGAGCAACGGAGGATGAGAGATGACCTGATAGAGATGTATAAGATGATGAGAGGCATTGATCGTGTGGATAGCCAGAGGAATGGCTAACATGAGGGGCATAGTTTTAAGGTGCTTGGAAGTAGGCGCAAGGGGGATGTGTACCTAGAGACTTGTGGGTGTGTGGAATGCACTGCCAGTGATGGTGGAGGATTGGATACAATAGGGTCTTTTTAAAGACTCCTAGATAGGTACATGGAGCTTAGAAAAATAGAGGGCTATGCGGTAGGGAAATTCTAGACAGTTTCTATAGTAGCTGTTTGTCTACAGTACATGGTTGGCACAACATTGTGGGCCGAAGGGCCTGTAATGTGCTGTGTTCTATGTTCTAAAATACAGTCACACAAAAAAATATAGTTCAAGAACCTGAGTCCATGAATGTTGCAGAAATCTGTAGTCGACCACCATACGGTTTATCATCTGCTGAGCAAACACTGGGGTGGGGTGGGGGGCAATGTTCCCTCTAATTTTTAGTAGTCAGTGTGCGCAAAAATCTTATGTTGTGCAAATTTTTTCCTGTGACAAAAGTATGTGCGCACTGAATGCACACATGGCACAGTTTATGTAGGTTTACAAAATATTTGACATAAAACTACACAGAATAACAACAAAATAACATACATATTTAAGTTATTTTTTCTCTCTCCTGTTTTTGGCATTTACCCATTTTTTTAAAACTCTATCTAGACTAATAGAACTTCCATCCAATTGTACAAGGCATTGGTAAGACCGAATTTGGAGTATTGTGTACAGTTCTGGTCACCGAATTATAGGAAAGATGTCAACAAAATAGAGAGAGTACAGAGAAGATTTACTAGAATATTACCTGGGCTTCAGCACCTAAGTTACAGAGAAAGGTTGAACAAGATAGGTCTTTATTCTTTGGAGCATAGAAGGTTGAGAGGGGACTTGATAGAGGTATTTAAAATTATGAGAGGTATAGATAGAGTTGACGTGGATAGGCTTTTTCCATTGAGAGTAGGGGAGATTCAAACTAGAGGACATGAGTTGAGAGTTAGGGGGCAAAATTTTAAGGGTAACATGAGGGGGAACTTCTTTACTCAGAGAGTGGTAGCTGTGTGGGATGAACTTCCAGTAGAAATAGTAGAGGCAAGTTCGTTATTATCATTTAAAGTAAAATTGGATAGGGATATGGACAGGATAGGAATGGAGGGTTATGGGCTGAGTGCAGGTCTGTGGGACTAGGTGAGAGTAAGCATTCGGCTTGGACTAGAAGGGCCGAGATGGCCTGTTTCCGTGCTGTAATTGTTATATGGTTATATATGATAGCTTTTGATTCTCATTAACATAACCAAATGACATTCACCTAAATGGTTTCTCAGCTTGTTTTTGAGTTGATTTATAAGGCTAAAATCACGCTCATCATCCACACTAGATGCAAGAAAGGTTCCCCCAATATCCATCAACTGTGCAAAGTCGCAAAATTGTTCATTTTGAAGTACAAATGCCACCATTTGAGCAAAGTTTGAAATCAGTTTGGATTTAATTTTTTCTTGCATGGAAAATATGAAATCATTAAACTGTCTAACTATTACAGTATTTTCAGCTAGAAAATCATGATATTTTAGACTTAAGGCGTTAACTTGTTCATCGCCAAATGTGAACTTTACGATATGAACACTGTCTGCCAAAGATGGCTGCCGCCGTGATGCGGCTGTACAAACCGGAACAGGAAAGGTGAGGTGACGTAAATTAGTGATGTGCATTGTGGTATTTGAAAAACCAACCAACCAGTTAACAGAAAAATTAGCTAAAAGATTATTTTCAATAAGTATAATTATTAATTACTACATTACTTTAGATAACTAACCTTTTGTGCACACATTAATTTCCTTTGTGTGCTGGTTGAAAAATGCGTGTGTGCATGCACATGCGCACAGCTTAGAGGGAACATAGGTGGGGTGGGCAGCTCCAACTCCAGCCTGGATCCCCAGTGGAGTACACGGACTCTGATGCTTCTCTCCTGGCAGATGTAAACAGGTGAGACCGCAGCCTGAGGCCACACAGCTCCACCACTGTTCACCAATAAATCAGTGAATCAGACTTGCAATGTCCAATAGGGTCTTGCGATCACAAGAGTAACTAAGACAATCACTCATTAGACTGCACTCTGCCTTCAAGCCCTGACTTACATGTTTACGTTTCAAAGTACTAGTTTTAATCATCAACAAAGTGATTGTATGGGTCACCAACAGTATTACGAAGTGTTAATAACCTACACACCAGTGCCCAGTTTAATTTTGACAACTCCTCAGCAAATGAAACAACTCTTATCTGCTTGCTGCATAAGTTTGAAAATATCCAGACAAATTCTGATAAAAGATCAAGAAATATACATTTCCAATTGTAAATGCATAATTTTATTGAACTTTTTGGCCACACCCAAAATACTGAGGTACACAACACTATATAACTACTGAAACTCTTTTAATTACCTGCTATGGTATTTGTATCTAAAATATATAAAAACTAGGTATGAGAGATGAGGAGGAATTTATTTAGACAGAGGGTGGTGAATCATTGCCACAGGCGGCTAGGGAGGCAAAGTCAATTGGGAATATTTAAGGTTGATAGGTTCTTGACTTGTATATATGTCAAAGGTTACAGTGAGAAGGCAGGAGAATGGAGTCGAGAGGGAACATAAATCAGCAAAGTTCAAATGGCTGAACAGACCTGAAGGGTCTCCTATATTGCTCCTATATTTTAACATATAATGGTCCTAGAAAGGCATTCCAATTGTTTGGAGAAAGAAGACTGTAAGATATATCAGAAGCCATGTAGGATGTAAACCCTGTAGATCTGACCCACAAAAAGATCTCCCTATGCTGACCTCAGATCACAGAGTAAAACCATTAGAATAGTTCTCCATATCATCTACCTCTTCTTTTATTATTCCATTTACCTTACCACACCTAAAATCTTACAGCTCCTGTCAACCCTGCCCCTTCCCAGGTACTAATCTTGCCTCTGATTCTTTAACCTATAATTAGAGATTCTGAAATGCTGATCTGATGTACCTTTGCAGATGACACCTAATTTCCAGGCCATTCAGCTTTTGCTAGATATCTGGGTTCTTTTCTATGTGTGCCTTACATTTTCCAACAGTGACCTTCATTACTTCAGTAATGTTGGCCAGAAAGAACGACAATCTGCAAATCTGTGAACAGGAATGGAGTGGCCATTTTGTGAACTGTGGGGCAAATTAGTTCTTAGCATTTAGTGACGTTGAACTGTAACCTTAAGCAAGAAAAGGAACCTTCTGGGCTTGATTTTTCAAATCTATAAAGATAGATAAAATAGATGATGCAAGCTAGTGTTGTAGAAAGGGCTGTTTGGGGTATGCAGAGAAGTTTCAAAGGCTTAAGAGAGTGAAAAAGGAAATGACAGATGTATATATCAACAGAATATGTGATATTATCCTCTTTGGCAAGAAAAATAGAAGTACAAATTAAGTTTTAAATGGTAAAGAGATTGAAAAGTGTGGTCAAAGAGAATTGAATATCTTTGAAAAATGAATCAGTGAAAGTTAAATTGCAGAGAATGGAAAATATTAGGAAGACAAATTGTATGCTGACTTTATTGCAAGAGAATTTGAGTACATGAATGTAAGGGAAATGATATGAAACCCTGCTGAAGAAACACTGGAATACGGTGTTTCGGTGTTATCCCTGCCTAAGGAAGAATACAGTATGTCTGACAAAGGGCATGCAAGCTGATTCCTTGTCTGCTGAGAAGAGGTTAAGCCTGTAAATTCTGTAGTTTAGAACAGCCAAAGGTGATGTCAATGACTAATGCAAAATCATAAGCAGAATTAGGCCATTCAGTCCTTCAAGTATGTTCTGCCATTTTATCATGTCTGATCCGTTTCCCTCTCAACACCATGCTCCTGCCTCTTCCACAAAACCTTCACGCTCTAACTTATTGAGAATCTATCAATATCCACCTTAAATGCATCCACAACCACCTGTGACAATGAATTCCACAGATTCACCACTCTCTGGCTAAAGAAATTCCTCCTCATCTCCATTCTAAATGGATGTCCCTCTATTCTGAGGCTGTGTCCTCTGGGACTCCGCTGCCATAGGAAACATCCTCTCCACATCCGCTTTATCAAGGCCTTTCAAAATTTTGGTAGGTCTCATTTTTGACCACAACTCCCAAATAACTTATTTTGCTGTCTAGAAATCACAAAATAAAGAATTTAGAAATAAAAAAATCCTTTCAAAGCCTGATAAGGTGCAAACAGGGATAACGTTTCCCCTGAATGTTGCAGTAAAAGAAAAGGGATCTTTGTCTTAAAATAAAGGGTCAACCAATCAGAACTGAGGTCAGCAGAGATGCCTTAATCAAAGTCATAAAGCTTTGAAATTCTCTACTCAAGATTGATTGTAGAGATTCTGAAACTGGATATAATCAACAAAGAGATAGGATTGAAAGTAGAAAGTGTGAGTAAATGGAAGTGGAACAAAAGTAAACGTCCACCCGTGATTTTTTGAGCCACAGAACAGATAAAATAAATGAATTGTTCTACACCTACTTCAGCCTGTGTCTGTATGTTCAGATAGTTTTGTAGTAGGCTAATCCAAAATAGTTCTTCTCTCGTCCAGTCTCTGTGGAAATGCTCTATGTTACTTGTCACAAATTTGTTTTCCTTCTTAATTTCATCCCTTAGAAGTCATCTATCTGCCTCCGGGACATCAGTTTGAATAATTAAAATCTATAAGTTGTCATTACTATTGTAATGGGAATACTTTGCAAATTGTAATGAATTGAAAAAAGGTTTGTATGATGAACTTACGTCATTATGAGCTGAGCTGATAAATTAGTACCGACCAATATATAGACACTTTGCTTCACAATTTGCTTTTGGTCATTTTTTGCTCCTAACTGTTGTCTGATCTAAAGCAAATGAATTACTGAAATTCGGGTAGATGGAGCTCGTCAGCCTGGGAAGGCAGTCCATCTAAGAGAGGGAAAACTCTGATTTCAAACCTCCACAGCCTTTGCGACCATACCCACTCAAGGGAAAGGCTTCAGGAGTAAACCCTGAGGACAAATCCGGAGCTGGAGTCCCTAAGGCAGTCCGACATTGCCTTCAACCTCGTTCTGGCAACTCCTGCGACGACACTGGTGCCAAGCTGTATCGGCCTTTGCCCTTCCCTTGGACAACATCGGTGGCGTGGAGAGGGAGACTTGCTGCATGGGAAACAGCCGGTCTTCCATACAACCTTGCCCAGACCTGACCCTGAAGAAGACTTTCCAGGTACAGATCCATGGTCTTGCGAGACTAATGGATGCCATAGATACATACCGAAATTCTAGTAAATTCTATTACAGATGCAGAAAGGGTGGGTAACATAGCAGGATCCTCTTTTGAGTCAGTATGGGTAGAAGTCAGGAACAGGAAGGGAGCAGTTACTCTACTGGGGGTATTCTATAGGCCCCCTGATAGCAGCAGAGATACTGAGGAGCAGATTGGGAGGCAGATTTTGGAAAGGTGCAAAAATAACAGGGTTGTTATCATGGGTGACTTTAACTTCCCTAATATTGATTGGCACTTGATTAGTTCCAAGGGTTTAGATGGGGCAGGGTTTGTTAAGTGTGTCCAGGATGGATTCCTGTCACAGTATGTTGACAGGCCGACTAGGGGGAATGCCATACTAGATCTAGTATTAGGTAATGAACCGGGTCAGGTCACAGATCTGTCAGCGGGTGAGCATCTGGGGGACAGTGATCACCACTCCCTGACCTTTAGCATTATCATGGAAAAGGATAGAATCAGAGAGGACAGGAAAATTTTTAATTGGGGAAGGGCAAATTATGAGGCTATAAGGCTAGAACTTGTGGGTGTTAACTGGGGTGATGTTTTTGCAGGGAAATGTACTATGGACATGTGGTCGATGTTTAAGGATCTCTTGCAGGATGTTAGGGATAAATTTGTCCCGGTGAAGAAGATAAAGAATGGTAGGGTGAAGGAACCATGGGTGACAAGTGAGGTGGAAAATCTAGTCAGGTGGAAGAAGGCAGCATACATGAGGTTTAGGGAGCAAGGATCAGATGGGTCTATTGAGGAATATAGGGTAGCAAGAAAGGAGCTTAAGAAGGGGCTGAGAAGAGCAAGAAGGGGGCATGAGAAGGCCTTGGTGAGTAGGGTAAAGGAAAACCCCAAGGCATTCTTCAGTTATGTGAAGAATAAAAGGATGACAGGAGTGGAGGTAGGACCAATTAGAGATAAAAGTGGGAAGATGTGCCTGGAGGCTGTGGAAGTGAGCGAGGTCCTCAATGAATACTTCTCTTCGGTATTCACCAATGAGAGGGAACTTGATGATGGTGAGGACAATATAAGTGAGGTTGATGTTCTGGAGCATGTTGATATTAAGGGAGAGGAGGTGTTGGAGTTGTTAAAATACATTAGGATGGATAAGTCCCCGGGGCCTGATGGAATATTCCCCAGGCTGCTCCACGAGGCAAGGGAATAGATTGCTGTCTCTGGCTAGGATCTTTATGTCCTCGTTGTCCACGGGAATGGTACCAGAGGATTGGAGGGAGACGAATGTTGTCCCCTTGTTCAAAAAAGGTAGCAGGGATAGTCCAGGTAATTATAGACCAGTGAGCCTTACGTCTGTGGTGGGAAAGCTGTTGGAAAAGATTCTTAGGGATAGGATCTATGGGCATTTACAGAATCATGGTCTGATCAGGGACAGTCAGCATGGCTTTGTGAAGGGCAGATCATGTCTAACAAGCCTGATAGAGTTCTTTGAGGAGGTGACCAGTCACATAGATGAGGGTAGTGCAGTGGATGTGATCTACATGGATTTTAGTAAGGCATTTGACAAGGTTCCACACGGTAGACTTATTCAGAAAGCCAGAATGCATGGGATCCAGAAAGGTTTGGCCAGGTGGATTCAGAATTGGCTTGCCTACAGAAAGAAGAGAGTCATGGTGGAGGGAGGACATTCAGACTGGTGGGTTGTGACTAGTGGTGTCCCACAAGGATCTGTTCTGGGACCTTTACTTTTCATGATTTTTATTAATGACCTGGATGTTGGGGTAGAAGGGTGGATTGGCAAATTTGCAGATGACACAAAGGTTGGTGGTGTTGTAGATAGTGTAGAGGATTGTCGAAGATTGCAGAGAGACATTGATAGGATGCAGAAATGGGCTGAGAAGTGGCAGATGGAGTTCAACCCGGAGAAGTGTGAGGTGGTACACTTTGGAAGGACAAACTCCAAGGCAGAGTACAAAGTAAATGGCAGGATATTTGGTAGTGTGGAGGAGCAGAGGGATCTGGGGGTACATGTCCACAGTTCCCTGAAAGTTGCCTCACAGGTAAATAGGGTGGTTAAGAAAGCTTATGGTGTGTTAGCTTTCATAAGTCGATGGATAGAGTTTAAGAGACGCGATGTAATGATGCAGCTCTATAAAGCACTGGTTAGGCTACACTTGGAGTACTGTGTCCAGTTCTGGTCGCCTCACTATAGGAAGGATGTGGAAGCATTGGAAAGGGTACAGAGGAGATTTACCAGGATGCTGCCTGGTTTAGAGAGTATGGATTATGATCAGAGATTAAGGGAGCTAGGGCTTTACTCTTTGGAGAGAAGGAGGATGAGAGGAGACATGATAGAGGTGTACAAGATGTTAAGAGGAATAGATAGTGTGGACTGCCAGCGCCTCTTCCCCAGGGCACCACTGCTCAGTACAAGAGGACATGGCTTTAAGGTAAGGGGAGGGAAGTTCAAGGGGGATATTAGAGGAAGGTTTTTCACTCAGAGAGTGGTTGGTGCGTGGAATGCACTGCCTGAGTCAGTGGTGGAGGCAGATACACTAGAGAAGTTTAAGAGACTACTAGACAGGTATATGTAGGAACTTAAGGTGGGGGGTTATATGGGAGGCAGGGTTTGAGGGTCAGCACAACATTGTGGGCTGAAGGGCCTGTAATGTGCTGTACTGTTCTATGTTCTATGTTCTAAAAGTCAAATTGTTATGTCTTCTTTCTTTGGAGCATAGAAGGTTGGGGGGGACTTGATAGAGGTATTTAAAATTATGAAGGGGGTAGATAGAGTTGACATGGATAGGCTTTTTTCCATTGAGAGTAGGGGAGATTCAAACACGAGGACATGAGTTGAGAGTTAAGGGGCAAAAGTTTAGGGGTAACACAAGTGGGAACTTCTTTACTCAGAGAGATGTAGCTGTGTGGAACAAGCTTCCAGTAGAAATGGTAGAGGCAAGTTCAATTTTGTCATTTAAAAAAAATTGGATAGGTATATGGACAGAAAAGGAATGGAGGGTTATGGGCTGAGTGCAAATAGGTGGGACTAGGTGAGAGTAGGTGTTTGGCAAGGACTTGAAGGGCCAAGATGGCCTGTTTCCATGCTGTAATTGTTATATGGTTACGGTATATATTTGAAAAGTGAAGTCTTATGAGCATGTCATTGATTAAAACCTAATATGGCATCAACAATATTTCCTTCAGAAATCCAGAAGGCCACCCTTGCCTGGGCCAGAATTTAACACCTCTTATTAGTATAATGGAGAGTTAAGAGAGTGCGAATGCTGGAATCTGGAGCAGCGTGCAGACTGCTGGAGGTTCTCAGCAGGTCAAGCTGCTTTTATGGAGGGAAATGGATCATGGACATTTTGGGTCATGGCCCTTGAAATGAAAGAAGGCAAATAACAAGTATAAAATGGTGGAGGGAAGTGATGGAGCAAGAGCTAATGGGCAATGGGCCGAATCAGGTCATAGTCTTTGTGGTGATACTATTCCCTCTGCACTTTTGAAAAGAATGTTATAGAGTTTAGTATAACAGTGAAGTAAGGATGATGTGCCATGTAAATTGTCGGTGAAGCGAAGAGTCTCCAGGATGGTGGATAAACTCAAGTAGGTTTCTACGTTTATTGATTGTGCCAAGCTTCTTGAAAGTTGCACTTATCAAACCAATCAAAGAGCAACTCATGATACTCCCAACAAGCATCAAGAAAGTGTATACAGGCTTTAGGATATCAGGAGGTGAATTATGCATCTCAGGATACTGGCCTGTGATTTGCCTTCTCATTTGATATGTCTTTGTTCTCTTATACCATGACTAATGAACTAAGCATTTCCAACATTTTGTATTTTAATCTTAGATTTGCAACAGCAGCAGTTACATTACTTTCATAAAATATTAATGTTGCTGTTTGTATTGCTTCAATTGGGCTAGGGATTGACCACGGCTGAGAGGAGTTATCCTTAAATGATACTAACATTATTGTCTACTTTGCATTGTATAAACAATGATAAATATTTTGCCCTAATGGACAAGGCTTTTAGTATTACAGTCAAAAGAATGTGATTATGTAGGCAAGACCATCGGCATTTTAGTTCCTTGCTCAAAATATTCCTGAGCTCTTTGCTAAATATGAAAGTGCGAACAGCTTATTAATCTCAAATTCATACCCTTGGACATTCTCCCTGTCACTCTAAACTTTTGCTGTCTAGATATCAGTAGCATGGACACATACTTTGGCTATTCATCCAATCGACACATCATATTATTCTTTATATCACTGTTATGTTAACTCTTGAGCTCCTTCACCCAAGTGAAAACAAGCCGAGCCTCTCTAATGTCATTCACTTGGATTTTCAGAAGGCGTTTGATAAGGTGTCACACATGAGGTTGCTTACAAGATAAAATCCTATAACGTTACAGGGAAGATATTGGCAAGGATAGAGGAATGTCTGGCAGGCAAGAGGCAGAGAGTGCTAATAAAGGCAGCCTTTTCTGGTTGGCTGCCAGTGACTAGTGTTATCCCTCAGGGGTCAGTATTGGGTCTGCTACTTTTCACACTAGTTGTCAGTGATTTAGATAATGGAATTAATTGCTTTGTGGTGTTACGTACCCATGACGCGTGACAGTGGTACCCTTGTCACGTGACTGGGGTTGAAGCTATACTGGACTTGAGGTAATGGTCTTGTGATGGTGGAGTGACGTCATTTTCCCGCCAGTAGAGGTCATGTGACAGGTTTTTTTTACAGGTTATAAAAGAAAGACCCACCCTGTCAGGTGGGGCAGTTCGTGGCTGGGTTTGCCAAGCTGACTTCATGTCACTGCGTGATTTAATGTTATGACGCAGTTTAGTTGAAAAATGAAGTTTTATATAATGCCTAAAGTTTAAAAGGTCATTGCCAGCAGTTTCTTTGCTGGTGGAGAGTGAAGATAAGAATTTGGAAGATAAAGATCGAGGAGAATCGATTTTCGACGGTGGATTGGTTTCGACCTTATTTGATCCTCATTCGGAAGGATTCTGTTGACTATTCTTGCTGTTAATCCCTGGGTTTGACCAGAAAGGATTTGAGAATAGTGTGGAAGGAAGGTCAGTGCCTTTAAGCCGTTATATTTCATAAAATTCTTTGTGGGAAAGTTCGACGCCGGGGATCGAAGGACAACGACGTGGAAGAGAATTTAAATCGCCTTAAAAAGTCTCTCCTTTTAAATGGACTGTGAGCTTTTGAACTTTCGGCATACCGCTTTAAAGAACTGTTTTTTTTTCAATACCGCTTTAAGAACTGTTTGAACTGCAACGCTATTAAGAACTGTGAATCTGCCGCACAGCAGCTGAGTTCCGGTTAAGCTAGTGTTTGTTTACTTTTGGGGGTTTGTTTTCAGTGTTTAATAAACGTGTTATTTGTTATAAAAACCCTTGCCTAACTCATATATATTTATTGTTGCCTGAATACGTAACAGTGGCAAAGTTTACCGCTGATACAAACATAGGTGGAGGGGTAGTTTGTGCTGAGGAGGCAAAGCAATTGCAAAAAAAACTTAGACAAATGAGAAGAATGGGCAAAAAAGTGGCAGATGGAATACAGTGTTGGGAAATGTATAATAATGCATTTTGGTAAAAAGAACAATAGTGCAGACTATTATCTAAATGAGGAGAAAATCCAAACATCAGAGCTGCAAAGGGACTCGGGAGTCCTCATGCAAGATTCCCAGAAGGTTAATTTACAGGTTGAGTCTGTGGTAAAAAAGGCAAATGCAACATTGGCTTTTATTTCAAGGGGAATAGAATATAAAAACAAGGAGATAATGCTGAACCTTTATAAGACGCCAGTCAGGCTGCACTTGGAGTTTTGTGATATTTCAGAAAGGATGGATTATCATTGGAGAGATGCAGAGGAGGTTCATAAGGATAATTCCAGGAATGAAGGGCTTAACATATGAGGAATGTTTGGCAGCTTTTGGCCTGTACTCACTGAAATTTAGAAGAATGCAGAGGTATATCATTGAAACCTACCAAATATTGAAAGGATGAGATAGGGTGGGTATGGAGAGGATGTTTCCTATGGTGGGGTATCCAGAACTAGAAGGCACAGCATCAAAATTGAGTGGTGACCTTTTAGAACAGAGGCAAGGAGGAATTGTTTTGGCCAGAGAGTAGTAAATCTGTGGAATGCTCTGCCATTGACTGCGAAGGAGGCTAGGTTCAAAGGGAAATTTAAAGTGGAAGTTGATAGTTTCCTGATGGACTAGGGCATCAAAGGATACGGTGAGAAGGCAGGTGTATGGAGTAGAGTGGGATCCGCAATCAGCCATGATATTAGAATGGAGCAGACTTGATGGGCTGAATGGTCCGATTCTGCTCCTATTTCTTATGACTAATGGTCTTAATGTCCCATTATAAGTTCTTCCCATTAACCAAGGGCCCATTCATCTGATGCTTCTCTGCTATCTGCCAAGCTTAAAAACATCTCTTCTGTCCTGTGATGCAGAAATGTCCACAATTAAGAAAGACATGAGGAGAGCCAGAAGAGGCCATGAGAAGGCTGTGGCGAGCAGGATTAAGGAAAACCCCAAGGCATTCTGCATGTGAAGAGCAAGAGGATAAGACATGAGAGAATAGGACCAATTAAGTTTGACAGAGGAAAAGTCAAAGGTAGAGCAGTAGATGTAGGGTATATGGATTTCAGCAAGGTATTTGGTAAGATACTCCATGCAAGGCTTATTGAGAAAGTAAGGATTCATGGGATCAAAGGGGACATTGCTTTGTGGATCCAGAATTGGCTTGCCCACAGAAGGAAAAGGGTGGTTTAGACATGTATTATACTGCATGGAGGTCAGTGACCAGTGGTGTTTCTCAGGGATATGTTCTGGGACCTCTTCTCTTTGTGATTTTTATAAATGATCTGGATGAGGAAGTGAAGGGATGAGTTGGTAAATTAGCTGATGACCCAAAGTTGGGGGTGTTGTGGATAGTGTGGAGGGCTGTCAGAGGTTACAGTGGGACATTAATAGGATACAAAACTGGACTGAGAAGTGGCAGATGGAGATCAACCCAGATAAGTGTGAGGTGGTTCATTTTGGTAGGTCAAATATGATGGCAGAATATAGTATTAATGGTAAGACACTTGGCAGTGTGGAGGATCAGAGGGATCTTGGGGTCCGAGTTTATAGAACACTCAAAGCTACTGCGCAGGTTGACTCTGTGGTTAAGAAGGCATACAGTGTATTGGCCTTCAATGGAACTGAGTTTAAGAGCCAATAGGTAATGTTACAGTTATATAAGACCATGGTCAGACCCCACTTGGAATACTGTGCTCAGTTCTGATCACCTCACTTCATGAAGGATGTGGTGTTACGTACCTGTGGGTATCTTGGACCTGTCACGTTACCATGATGTAACTGAAGCTATGCTGGAGATGAGGTAATGGTCTTGTGATGGGGGAGTGATGTCATTTTCCCGCCAGTGAGAGGTCGTGTGATAGTTTTTTCAACCGGGTATAAAAGGAGAACCCCACCCTGTGACGTGGGCAGTCCGTGGTTGAATTTGGTAGTGACTCCATGCTGCTGCGTATTCCGATGTTATGACGCAGTTTCATTTAAAAGTGGAGTTTTACTTTCTGCCTTAAGTCAAAGGTTATTGCCGGCAGTTTTGCTACAATACTGCCAGTTATAATCAAGTCGGAGAGTGAAGATTTGTCAAAGTTCGGGAAGCTGAAAGATCAAGGAAAGTTGATTTCGACGGTGAAACAAGTTCGACCTTGTTTGATCCTCATTCGGAAGGAATTCGTCAGCTGTGCCCATGTTAGTCCCAGCTCTAAGAGCAGAAAGGGCTGGGTGCAAAGTTTCGCCAAAGAAAGGACAGTGCCAAAGAAAGGACCGTTTCATTTTCCTTCATCGTAAATCCTTTGATCGAAGCATACTTCGACTGGGCTCAGCAGTAATGCCACGAAAGAGAATTTATTATCAAGGAAAGCCTCTCCTTTAATGGACTGTAAATCATTTTGGACTTTCGCATTACTACTTCTGAGAATTGTTTTTGCATTATCGTTTTAAGAACTGTTCGAGCTGCCGTATCGCAGCCGACTTCCAGTTGTTAGTTGTTTGTTTACTTTTTGGGTTTTGTCTAGCAGTGTTTAATAAATGTTTTATTTGTTATAAAAACCCTGTTTCAATTATATATTCATTGCTGTGGGATTGTAACAGTGGAAACTGTAGAAAGGGTGCAGAGGAGATTTACAAGGATGTTGCCTGGATTCGGGAGCATACCTTATGAGAATAGATTAAGAGAACTCGGCCTTTTCTCCTTGGAGCGACGGAGGATGAGAAGTGACCTGATAGAGGTGTATAAGATGATGAGAGGCATTGATCGTGTGGATAGTCAGAGGCTTTTTCCCAAGGCTGAAATGGCTGACATGAGAGGGCACAGTGTAATGTGCTGGAAGTAAGTACAGAGGGGATGTCAGGGGTAAGTTTTTTATGCAGAGAGTGGTGAGTGCGTGGAATGGGCTGTGGGTGATGGTGGTGGAGGTGGATACAATAGGGTATTTTAAGAGGCTCCTGGGTAGGTACATGGAGCTTAGAAAAATAGAGGGCTATGGGTAACCCTAGGTCATTTCTAAAGTAAATACATGTTTGGCACAGCATTGTGCTGTATGTTTTCTATGTTTCAATGTTTCTATTCCAAATGCAGCCTAACAATCATGTTGATCAACTGTAACATGATGTCCCAAATGAGAACGGAGTTACATCCATTTCGAACAGAATTGAGGAAAAATGTCTTCAGCCAGAGGGTAGTAATTCTGTGGAATATGTCTGTGAAGGCCAAGCCATTGTGTATATAGAAGTATATGACCTTCAGCCAGAGGGTAGTAATTCTGTGGAATATGTCTGTGAAGGCCAAGCCATTGAAGGTGGATGTTGAGATGTTAACTCCAACATACCATAAGATATACGAACAGAAGTAGGCCATTCGGCCCATTGAGTCTGCTCCACCATTCAATCATGGGCTGTTCCAATTCTTTCAGTCATCCCCACTCCGCTGCCTTCTTCCCATACCTTTTAATGCCCTAGCTAATCAAGAACCTATCTATCTTTGCCTTATATGCACCCAATGATTTGGCCTCCACAGCTGCTCATGGCAACAAATTTCACAGATTTACCACCCTCTGACTAAAATAATTTCTCCACATCACTGTTCTAAATGGACACCCTTCAATCCTGAAATCATGCCCTCTTGTCCTAGAGTCCCCTACCATAGGAAATAACTTTGCCATATCTAATCTGTTCAGGCCTTTTAACATTTGGAATGTATCTAAGAGCTCTCCACCTTTCTCCTGAACTCCAGGGAATACAGCCCAAGAGCTGCCAGATGTTCCTCATACAGTAACCCTTTCATTCCTGGAATCATTCTCGTGAATCTTCTCTGAACCCTCTCCAATGTCAGTATATCCTTTCTAAAATAAGGAGCCCAGAACTACACACGATACTCCAAGTGTGGTCTCACAAGTGCCTTATAGAGCCTCAACATCACATCCCTGCCCTTATATTCTATACCTCTAGAAATGAATGCCAACATTGCATTTGCCTTCTTCACCACCAACTCAACCTGGTTAACCTTTACAGTATCCTGTACAAGGACTCCCAAGTCCCTTTGCATCTCTGCATTTTGAATTCTCTCTCCATCTAAATATTACGGCCTGCTTATTTCTTCCACCAAAATGCATGACCATACACATTCCAATACTGTATTTCATTTACCACTTCTTAGCCCATTCACCCAAGCTATCTAAAGTCTCTCTGCAGGCTTTCCACATCCTCAACACTACCCACTCCTCCACCTGTCTTTGTATCATTGGTAAATTTAGCCACAAATCCATTAATCTCTCAGTCCAAATCATTGACATACATCGTAAAAAGCAGCAGTCCTAACACCAACCCCTGTGGAACTCCACTGGTAACCGGCAGCCGGCTAAAATAGGATCCTATTATTCCCACTCTCTGCTTTCTGCCAATCAACCAATCCTTCACTCATGCGCGTAACTTCCCAGTGTTTCCACGGGGCTCTTATCTTGCTAAGCAGCTTCATGTGTGGCACCTTGTCAAAGGCCTTCTGAAAATCCAAGTACACCACATCCATTGCATCTCTTTTCTCTACCCTGTTTGTCAGGTAGGATTTTCCTTTCAGGAAACCATGCTGGCTTTGGCCTATCTTGTCATGTGCCTCCAGGTACTCCATAATCTTATCCCTAACAATCGATTCAACAACTTTCCATCCACTGATGTCAGGCTAAGAGGTCTATAGTTTCCTTTCTCCCACCCTTCTTAAATATCAGAGTAACATTCCCAATTTTCCAGTAATCCAGTACAATGTCAGAATCTTTATTTCAATGTCAAGATAATTATTAGTGCCTCCGATATCTCTCCAACTACTTCCTTCAGAACCCGAGGGTGCATTCCATCAGGTCCAGGGATTTATCCACCCTCAGACCAATAAGCTTCCTGAGCACCTTCTCAGTTGTAATTTTCACTGCACACACTTCACTTTCCCGACACTCTTGGATGTCTGGTAAACTGCAGATGTCTTCCACTATGAAGACTGATGCAAAACATGCAGTCAGTTCCTCTGCCATCTCTGCATCTCTCATTACAATATCTCCATCATCATTTTCTATTGGTTCTACAGCTATCTTCAACTCTCTTTTACCTTTTATATACTTAAAAAAAAGCTTTTAGTATCTTCTTTGATATTAGTCACCAGCTTCCTTTCATAATCCATCTTCTCCTTTCTAATGACCTTCTTAGTTTCCTTCTGCAAGTTTTTAAATGCTTTCCAATCCTCTATCTTCCCACTAGCTTTGACTTCATTGCATGCCCTCTATTTTGCTTTTACTTTGGTTCTGACTTTACTTGTCAGCCACAATAGTGTCCTTCTTCCATCTGAAAATTTCTTCTTATTTGGAATATATCTGTCTTGCATTTCCCTCATCTTTTGCAGAAACTCCAGCCATTTTTGCTCTGCTGTCCTTCCTGCTAGTGTCTCTTTCCAGTCATCCTTGGCCAGTTTCCCTGTCATGCCATTGTAATTTCCTTTATTCCACTGAAATAGCAACACATTGGAATTTAGTTTCTCCTTCTCAAATTTCAAAATGAACTTGATTGTATTGTGATCACTATTCCCTAAGGGTTCCTTAACCTTAAGATCTCTTATTACCTCTGGATCATTGCACAACACCCAATCCAGCACAACTGATCCCCTAGTGGACTCGACAACAAGCTGTTCTAAAAAGCCATCCCTTAGACATTCTACAAATTCTCTCTCTTGTGGTCCAGTACTGACATAGTTTTCCCAATCCACCTTCATATTAAAATCCCCAACGATTATCATGACATTGCCTTTCTGACGCGCCTTTTTAGAGTCCTGTAACTCATCCCACTCTCTGTGATTATGCCTCATCTCCTGCCTGTCCTTTCTATCATCTCTGTTGCATGTTATTAGATTCTTGATTAGTCAGGGCATCAAAGGTTTTGGGGAGAAATCAGGAGAATGAGGTTGAGAATGATAATAAACTATCCATGATAGAATGGGAGAGCAGACTCAATGGGCCAAATTGCCTAATTCTGCTCCTATGTCATATGGTCTTATAAAAATATACCATTCCCATTATTTAGCAGTATCTCCTGTTCTGAAAGATGCAAAGATAATATCCCCTACAGTATATTAATATATTTCAGTACTGATAATATTTAGTGACATATTAACAATGAGTGTGCTTTCTTCCACAAGCTTATTTTAAGATAAAGGGTTATGGTAGCACCCTAGAAAGAGACTTAAAAAGATTTTTAAAATTCTCATGATGTTCCAATACCATGAAGCTTAAATTCAACAGAAGGTAGAGTAATTCTGTAAAATTCAATCAAAAGAATTATGGTGATTCATTGTCACCATAATTAGAAAAAAATAAAAGTACATTATTTAGTTACATTATCCAAGCTGTAAACATAATTATTTCAGGTAACATACACAAAATGCTGGAGAAATTCAGCAGGCAAGGCAGTATCTATGGAAATGAATATGTGGTTGATATTTCGGGCCAAGACCCTTCGTCAGAATTGGAAAGGAAGAGGAGAAGTAGGAGTAAGTATTTTCTGTTATCGGAGGTCATTGGTTACAATATGGTTATACAACGGATATTCGTGAAAATTTCTTTGTTGGTGAGTTCATTTATTCTTCATTCTTCTGGTGGTGCCTATTTAGATTGTAATAATATTGTATGCAAAATTTTAAACTTTCTGCAATTTTGGCATAAGTAGTGCATTCTAAGCTGGGAGTAAAATGGTTCATATAAAGTTCCAAATAACCTTTTTTTCTTCATTCCTGAAAGGTCTTTCTTACATCAAATTTATGTTTTACATACATTTGAGTTCATGTGATCGTTATGATAAACATTCAAATGAAATCCTCTGACATAGAAAAGTGCTTCGTTCCAGTTCACAGAAATGTAAAGGTACAATAATGTTTAGACAAAAAGCCAAGGTAATGCTGGAATATTAAAGGATGAGAGGTAGTTATGGAGATAGAAATGTTAAGTAGACCTTTGTTATTGATAATAATTGTAGGGAAATAGCAGGAAATTGGACAGAATCCTTTTCTGATTTCTTTGTTGTTCAGGATCTAGCATGAATGTTGCGTCCAAGCTGTCAACGTGATACACAAATCAGAACAGCAAGTTATGGAGAGCAAACTTCTCCGCCACTTAGCTGATGAATTGTTAAAATACATTAGGACAGATAAGTCCCCGGGGCCTGATGGAATATTCCCCAGGCTGCTCCACGAGGCGAGGGAAGAGATTGCTGAACCTCTGGCTAGGATCTTTATGTCCTCGTTGTCCACGGGAATGGTACCGGAGGATTGGAGGGAGGTGAATGTTGTCCCCTTGTTCAAAAAAGTTAGCAGGGATAGTCTAAGTAATTATAGACCAGTGAGCCTTACGTCTGTGGTGGGAAAGCTGTTGGAAAAGATCCTTAGAGATAGGATCTATGAGCATTTAGAGAATCATGGTCTGATCAGGGGCAGTCAGCATGGTTTTGTGAAGGGCAGATCGTGCCTAACAAGCCTAATAGAGTTCTTTGAGGAGGTGACCAGGCGTATAGATGAGGGTAGTGCAGTGGATGTGATCTTTTAGTAAGACATTTGACAAGGTTCCACATGGTAGGCTTATTCAGAAAGTCAGAAGGCATGGGATCCAGGGAAGTTTGGCCAGGTGGATTCAGAATTGGCTTGCCTGCAGAAGGCAGAGGGTCATGGTGGAGGGAGTACATTCAGATTGGTGAGTTGTGACTAGTGGTGTCCCACAAGGATCTGTTCTGGGACCTTTACTTTTCATGATTTTTATTAATGACCTGGATGTTGGGGTAGAAGGGTGGATTGGCAAATTTGCAGATGACACAAAGGTTGGTGGTGTTGTAGATAGTGTAGATGATTGTCAAAGATTGCAGAGAGACATTGATAGGATGCAGAAGTGGGCTGAGAAGTGGCAGATGGAGTTCAACCCGGAGAAGTGTGAGGTGGTACACTTTGGAAGGACAAACTCCAAGGCAGAGTACAAAGTAAATGGCAGGATATTTGGTAGTGTGGAGGAGCAGAGGGATACATGTCCACAGTTCCCTGAAAGTTGCCTCACAGGTAGATAGGGTGGTTAAGAAAGCTTATGGGGTGTTAGCTTTCATAAGTCGATGGATAGAGTTTAAGAGATGTGATGTAATGATGCAGCTCTATAAAGCACTGGTTAGGCTACACTTGGAGAACTGTGCCCAGTTCTGGTCGCCTCACTATAGGAAGGATGTGGAAGCATTGGAAAGGGTACAGAGGAGATTTACCAGGATGCTGCCTGGTTTAGACAGTATGGATTATGATCAGAGATTAAGGGAGCTAGGGCTTTACTCTTTGGAGAGAAGGAGGATGAGAGGAGACATGATAGAGGTGTACAAGATATTAAGAGGAATAGACAGAGTGGACAGCCAGCGCCTCTTCCCCAGGGCACCACTGCTCAGTACAAGAGGACATGGCTTTAAGGTAAGGGGAGGGAAGTTCAAGGGGGATATTAGAGGAAGGTTTTTCACTCAGAGAGTGGTTGGTGCGTGGAATGCACTGCCTGAGTCAGTGGTGGAGGCAGATACACTAGAGAAGTTTAAGAGACTACTAGATAGGTATATGTAGGAACTTAAGGTGGGGGGTTATATGTGAGGCAGGGTTTGAAGGTTGGCACAACACTGTGGGCCGAAGGGCCTGTAATGTGCTGTACTGTTCTATGTTCTATGTTCTATGTTCTAAAAGTCAAATTGTTATGTCTTCTTTCTTTGGAGCATAGAAGGTTGGGAGGGACTTGATAGAGGTATTTAAAATTATGAAGGGGGTAGATAGAGTTGACATGGATAGGCTTTTTTCCATTGAGAGTAGGGGAGATTCAAACACGAGAACATGAGTTGAGAGTTAAGGGGCAAAAGTTTAGGGGTAACACAAGTGGGAACTTCTTTACTCAGAGAGTGGTAGCTGTGTGGAACGAGCTTCCAGTAGAAATGGTAGAGGCAAGTTACCACTATTTCTGCTGTACACCAGCGATCCAAGAGCACACCCTTCTCATAGGCAAACTCGGTATACGTCTGATTCCACCCTTTCTTTAAATTCCTGAACTTTTGTCTATACGCCTCAGGTACCAATTCATAGGTCCGAAGAATGGCCTCCTTCACTTTTTCATAATTCTCCGCCTCTTCCTCCTCCATGGACAACACCACATATGCCCGTTGTGCCTTCCCTTTTAACACACTTTGTAACAACGCCACCCACTGATCTCTGGGCCACTTCTGATTCACTGCCACCTTTTCAAAAAGGAAGAAATAACTATCAACATTCGTCTCCTCGAATGGAGGTACTAACCTCAACTCCCGACTAACATTAAACCGCTCCTCTTGGTCTGACCCTTGAGCTCTTCGCTCTTGCCTTAACTTCTCCATATCCAAGTCATGTTTCCTCTGTTTCTCTGCCTCCCTTTCCTTCTCGGCTCTTTCCCTCTCTTTTTCAGCTGCTTCCAGCTGTTTTAACTGAATTTCAGGCTCTCTTTGTTTCTCAGCCCTGTCCTGCTCTTTTTTCACCTCTAACTCCTTTAGCTGGAGCGCATGCTCCCTTTTCACCTCTAACTCCTTTAGCTGGAGCTCATGCTCCCTTTTCACCTCTAACTCCTTTAGCTGGAGCACATGCTCCCTTTGTTTGTCGGCTCTTTCCTTTTCCTTTTCAGCTGCTTCCAGCTGCTTTAATTTAATTTCATGTTCCAACCTTAATCTCTCCAACTCTAACTGAGCCATCCCACTAGCTGGTACCTTTTCAGGGATATTTTCCAATACCTCAGCTGCAAACACATTCTTCCCAATATAATACTGAGTTATGGCCCTTCGCACCTCCCGCTTTTTCATTGACAACCTCACCTCTGTGAGGTTTAGTCCCGTCGCCATATTTATCAAGTCCAATTTGGTGGCCGCCTCTAGCGCCTCCAGAGTCGGGTTTTCTATAAATTCACCCACGTCCATCTTTGCTGGTTTCCCGTCTGGCTACCCGCGTAACCAGATCCAAGTTTGGACTTACAAGCCCGATTCACTGGCCTCCCAATTTGGTGTCAAATCCCGAGACGAGAACCCCAAGTTGTTATGTACCCCGTAACTGGGTCACTTACCAGCAAAGACAGAGAGGTCCGTTGAAGTCTGATGGTACTATTTTTAACAGTATTTATTGATAAAAATACACAAAAATAATATCAATGCAAACATACAGATAATATACATCATCAATACTAAATCTAAAAGCACGGGTATAATAATAATCAATAAGAAATAGCTCTATCATTGTCTAGGGGATAATGTATTGTCCGATGGAAATATAAAAGTCACTTTAGTTCATTCAGGCTGCAGCCTTTGGTTGGAGTCAAGAGAGAGAGATTTTGGAACTTGCCCGTTTTTCCTTTTTATGATGTCGATCCTTCGAAATGTCGTTGGGGCTGGTTTCCCCTCTTTGCTAAAGCCGTTCTTCCATGGTGAGGCCCACCAATTCCGAGGCAAATAGAAAAGGACGCACGTGGGCTTTCCACCGGCTGTCGCTATTACGCTGTCACGGGATTTCTAGCCTTTCTCCTGGTGCGTCTAAAGGGGTTGTTCCCCAGACCTTCGTTTATCCTTACTCACGGGGTCTCAGATGTCAATCAGGTTGGAAGGATGCCACCCCTCAACCAGCCTACTTTGTTCATTCCCTGAGGGCTTCAAATAAATAGTGCAGTACTCAATACACAATTCCGTCTCCAAGAGACAATGGCCATTTCCCGTGGCTTTGTATCGTTGAGGGGCCAGGACATTCCAAACCCCTTTGTGGATTCTGCATGTCTTTCTCTTATTTCCTGGGTCTCCTGACCTGAATTAATAGCGATCTTGCGATTCTCAAAAGGGAGGGGGCTACTTTGGACCCTTCGGCCCCTCAGAGTTGGGGCACAAGCATAACAGTGCGTGGAATGCACTGCCTGAGTCAGTGGTGGAGGCAGATACACTAGTGAAGTTTAATAGACTACTAGACAGGTATATGGAGGAATTTAAGGTGGGGGGTTATATGGGAGGCATGGTTTGAGGGTCGGCACAACATTGTGGGCCGAAAGGCCTGTAATGTGCTGTACTGTTCTATGTTCTATGAATCTTAAGGGACAGCAGAGACCAATACAGGTTGGCACCAGTGGCATCGCAGCAGTTGCCAGGTAGCATCGAACTCAAGACTACCTTAAGGAGTCTTATGTAAGACTCCCATTCTAGATTTTTCCTTGGGGTTTATTCCCAAATCTTTCCCCATGAGTAGGTACAGCCATAAGACAGCAGAGGTTTGAGATCAGAGTTTTCCTTCTCCTGGACGAGCTGCCAACCATGGCTGGGAGCCCTATCTTTCCAAAGCAACTGGTTTTTCAGATGCCCATAACTCGCCTTTGCTCCTCCTGTCAGTAAAAACGGTTCCACTGGGCTTAGTAGCTAAGCCACATATGAAGGCCAGGAGCTGGACTTGGTCGTCGGAAGCTATTTGAGATGCACCACATTGGAAGCATTTAATCGGTATTTAGAGCTTATCCCCACTGCCATCCCGGCTATGACAAAATTAAGAAACCCAGACAGAATCCAAAAGCAGAGAAAAAGAGAATTTCAGGGGGAAATGTGGTAAATCTGAGGAAGGTTACAGAGATAGACAGATTAAAGTTCATTAATGAGGTGACTAGAAGCCAATGAGCAAAGGGATCAGTGTGATCTAACAGACAGACTGAAAGCAGTGGAATCTTGGAATTTATAGCTGTCCATCAGTCACAGAGAACATAGACAAGATGACATGGTTAATGATTTTTGCAGTTGATGAATCAGATTGTATTTGAGGCCTTGAAGACAATACAGACTGAAAATAGATTGTCTTTGAAATAAAGGCAAACAATTTGTTCAAACTGAGCAAGACTGAACAGGGGTGAGGAATAATCATGCTTTACATTGGGAGTGTGGAGTAATAGTAATTGACAAGAAAGGTACAGAAATACTCACTCTTCTCTTTCAAAATATTGTGCTGTGATCACTGTTGTTACCAAATAGCCTGCAGTAGATTAGAAACAAGAGATCATCTGCAGATGCTGGAAATTCGAGCAACACAATTTCCTTCCAGCATGTGTGTGTTGCAGTAGGTCAGTACGTTATTTGTTTTCTTGTAGCAACTAACCAGTAAGTTCTCAAATGGCATTGCAAACTTAATTCTACAATGCACCAAATGTAATAAGAAAAGTTGCAGGTTGAGCTATTTGAACAAGTTGAATCTGTTACAATGCACTACAATGGGTCAACGGTTCCATTTAACATTTCAAATTTCACCTTGCACAAGAGAGTCAGAGTCTGCATCGGGATCACTCAATTGCCAAAATGTGAAACATACTTGAATTGAATGTGGTTTGGTGCCAAGTGTAAACCAGCTGCATGCCTTTCATTCCATCAGTCCAGGCTCGATTGGAACCTAGACTCGAAAGAGGAGAGTGTTGAAGCATTTATTTCCTGAGTGACTGAGTCACCAGGTTGTAAACTCATGACAAGGAAATGTGAAAGCAGTTTCATTGAGAATCCCTTGGTCATTTTACACATTCTAAGAGAAACACCGACACTCTATTTAGTGATGGTACAAACAATTTTGTGTTTAACGCTGGTACTGTGAGAAGTAACGGTCGCAGCTGCATCCAATCACTCAGCTTACTGTGTTCCACCACCTGCTTACATGGTCAGGAGACATTTTAAAACTCAAAAGTAGTACCTTCTAAGACATAAAAAAGGATCAGATGCTGAATGTGTAATATTACCAGAAGAAATAGTTGAAATAAACAAAGGTAAAATGTGCCCTCTCAATTTCATCCTGAAATTCTAATTTGTATCCCAGAAAAAATGATTACTTCTCCTGTCACTAATAACTTTGGAAGTTTAAATGCAATAATGTCGTTCCTGTTGCCAGGATAGATGAGATTGGAGTGGTGTATTGTCATAAAACACCAGGATGCAGGGAAATTCATTGTTCACATAAAGCTCACAGAATAAGCAAGATAGACTGTAAGTGTAATAATAAATATAAAAACAATACAATGACAACTGAAAACAGGCAGAGTATTACAAAGACTGTAGTGCAATCTTAAGTATTGTAACAATACTAAAATGAGTTAAGAGTACAAAAATGTGGCAGCTCCACTGGGAAGGGGGTGGGAAAGCGTAAATGGTTCACCTGTGAATCTGCTGGGTTCAGCTATATATTTGTTGCTCCCGATGGAGCCTCCTCTACATTGATGAGACCCATCGCAAATTGGGGAACCACTTCATTGAGCATCTCCACTCCATCTGCCAAAAGGTGAACTTCCCAGTGGCCAAACATTTAAATTCCTATTCCCATTCCTGTTCCGATATGTTAGTCCATGGCCTCCTCTTGTGCCAAGATGAGGCCACCCTCAGTGTGGAGGAGCAACACTTTATATTCCTTCTGCATAGCCTCCAACCTGATGGCATGAATATCAATGTTTCATTCTAGTAAAAAGATGTTCCCTTCCCTCTGCCTTCTTCTTCTATTCCCCACTCTGGCCTCCTACCTCTTCCTCTCATCTGCCTATCAAGTCTCCCTGGTGCCCCTCCTCCTTCCCTTTCTCCTATTAGATTCCTTTCTCCCCAGCCCTTTATCTTTCACCTGGCTTCACCTATTACTTTCTGCCTATCCTCCTAACCCTCCCCCACCTTTTTATTCTAGCCTCTTCCCCTTCCTTTCCACACCCGAAGGAGGGTCTGAATAAACGTCGACTGTTTATTCATCTCCATAGATGCAGCTTGACCTGGGGAGTTCATCCACCATTTTGTGTATGTGGCTACAGATGGTTCAGGAGTCTGATAGGAGTGGAAAAGAAGATTTTCTTTCTTCTTTCTTTCTTAAATCTTGATATCCAGATTTTCAAGCTTCTGCATCTTCTCTCAGAATTTCAGAAAGAAAAGGGAATTGCCAGGGTGGGAAGCGTCCTTGACACAGCTACTAATCTTCCTGAAGCAACACACAGTGAAGAAAGACTTGAAGAAAGGAGGAGATGAGACAGAGATAGACTGGCTGCAGGTTCCATTGTCCAGAGCAGACTAGTTACCAAACCCAGCTGAGATGGGCTGTGAAGGACTAGCTGCAGATTTTGTTGTCCAGAGTAGAGTGGTTACTAAACCAGACTGTGATGCAACCATCAGAGTATTTTCGGTACCACATCTGTAAAAGTTCATTAAAATCCTTGTGGATTAGCTACAGCTTTTCAGAAACAGAAGAAAGTGAATTTACTGATGTGCTTTCTTGATCACCACATCAGAATGGAGGGACCATGTGACATATCAAATCGTTCAAAGTTCAAAGCAAATTTTACTATCAAAGTACATATATGTCACCATATACAGCCCTGAGATTCATTTCTCTGTGGGCATATTCAATAAATCTATAGAATAATAACCATAACAGAATCAACTAAAGGCTGCCCAATTATGTCATTCAATCAGAGTGCAGAAGACAAGAAACTGCAAGTACAAAATAAAATAATAATAATAAATAAATAATATTAAGAACATGAGATAAAATGTACTTGAAAGTGAGTCCATAAATTGTGGCAAGTGAAGTTATCTCTTCGGGTTCAGGAGCCTGATGGCTGAGGGGTAATAACAGTTCCTGAACCTGGTGGGTGAGTCCTGTGGCTCCTCTACCTTCTTTTTGATGGCAGCAACCAGAAGAGAGCATGTCCTGGATGGTGAGGGTCCCCAGTGCTTTCCTGCGATGGTGTTTCATATGTCTGCTCAATGGTTGGGAGGGCTTTCCCCATAAGACCATGAGCAGAATTAAGCCATTCAGCCCATCGAGTCTGTTCCACCATTTCATCATGGCTGATCCCAGAACCTATTCAACCCCATACACCTACCCTCTCACCATATCTCTTAATGCACCAAATCTATCAACTTCTGCTTTGAATATACCCACAGACATGGCCTCCACTGCAGTCTGTGGCAGAGCATTCCACACATTCAACATTTCTTGGCTAAAAAAAATTCCTCTTCTGTTCTAAAAGGTTGCTCACAACTTTGAGGCTATGGCCTCTAGTTCTGGACACCCTCACCATAGGCATCATCGTCTCCACATCCCCCCTATCTAGTCCTTTCAACATTCGGTAGGTTTCAATGAGATGACACACATTCTTCTAAGTTACAGTGAGTACAGGCCCAAAGCTGCTAAATGCTCCTCATATGTTAACCCCTTCATTCTGGAAAAACCCTTGTGAACCTCCTCTGGATTCTCTCCAATGACAATGACTCTACCATATCCACTACTTTTTGTAGAATTTTCCATTCCAGACACTGGTGTTTCCATATCCTTCTTATAGTGAGGTGACCAGAACTGAACTGGGGTCTAACTCTTCTATAGCTATAACATTACCTCATGACTCTTGAACTCAATCACATGGTTGATAAAGACCAACACACTATATGCCTTCTTAACAACACTGTCAACCTGTACAGCAGCTTTGAGTGTCCTTTGGGCATGGACCTCCACACTGCAAAGAGTCTTACCATTAATATTATATTCTGTCTTCAAATTTGAGCTACCAAAATGAACCACTTCACACTTATCTGGGTTGAACTCCATCTGCCACTTCTCAGCCCAGTTCTGCATCCAATCGATGTCACAGTATAACCTTTGACAACCCTCCACAACACCCACAACTTTTGTGTAATCAGCAAATTTACTATCCCATCCCTGCACTTCCTCATTCAGGTCATTTATAAAAATCACAAAGAGTAGAGGTCCCAGAGCTGATCCCTGAGGCACACCACTGGTCACTGACCTCCATGCAGGACACGAACCATCTACAACCAACCTTTGCCTTCTGTGGGCAAGCCAATTCTGGATCCACAAAGCAAGATCTCCTTGGATCCCATGCCTCCTTACTTTCTGAATGAGCTTCACATGGGGAACCTTATCAAATGTTTTACTGAAATCCACATCCACTACATCCACTGCTCTACATTCATCAATGTGTTTTGTTACATCCTCAAAGAATTCAAACAGGCTCATAAGATACGACATGCTTTTGACAAAGCCATGCTGACTATCCTTAATCAGATTACGTCTCTCCAAATGCAAATAAATCCTGCCTCTCAAGATCCTCTCCAACAACTTACCCACCATAAAAGTAATAGTAATAATGATAGTAACTTTATAGAGCACTTTTCATATAGATAATGTAGCTCACAATGCTTTACAATGGGGAAAAAGTACAAATGTGAATACAAAATAAAAGATAAAAATAAATGTAACTCCCTGCTGATAGTGTTTGGGTTTCAGTTAAAGGTAAGGGGCTGTGATGTTCAGTTTAGGAATACTGTGTCAGCCAATCAGGATGGTGGAATGGGAGAAGGTTCTAGAGAAAGATGGGCGCAGATGATCTGTGACAGACACTGGTGAAGTTTGGGGTCTTTTGGTGGGAGATGGAGAGAAGTGAAGATTGGGAGAGCCAAAGATTCTGATCCGACAGGAAGGCACGATTAGAAGAAATGCAAGAATGGAAGTTCTGCTGTTGATCGGTGATGAGAAGTCGGTGTCAAGAGTAAGGGACACACTCAGCTTTTGGAAGGTATAAGCTCCAACTCTATGCACATTCAAACTGGTTTAATTATAACGGGTCCTTTTATACTTTTTATTTTTCTTTTCCTCTTAGAAACTGTTTGATAAAGCTGAAATTAGTAAATACACTTCCTTTCTAATTATGTGATATGCGATCTGTTATTTCTTGCCGACAGATAATTGTATATGGTCAGTATTTACATAGCATTCGCTCAGATCGGGATTCCTTTAATCATAACGTTGCAACCTTCCTGTTTGGTGGACCCAAATCAAACTGACCCTAGACGTACATTGTTCGAAAAAGGTGGCTGTCTCCCCACTGAGTCCAGATGCTGTTAGCAGAGCCAGCTAATGAGGCAAGTTTCTGTACAAGCCCGGTGACAGGCTCCATAAAAATAAACCTGAATATAAAAGACAAAAATATGTCAGTTAAAAGCAAAGGTTAATGAAATAGATTTTGAGCTGGCATTTAAAATGTCAACTGAGTCTGCCTCCCTTGTAGTTTTAGGTACTGAATTCTGCAGCTTAGGAATATGGTTCAAAAAACTGACCTGCCAATTATCATTGGAGAGAGATTGTTTCTATTTAAGAAACTAGAAGCCAGTTACAGACAGAGACCAAGGGCCAGGGTCCATGAGTTTAGAGAGGAGTTTATTTGGTATTATGGTGCTGTGATCAATGTGTAGCGTTCTAGCATAGGTATTATTGTCGAGGTGACCTCGCGCTGAATGTAGAGCCAATTGGCTTTGTTAACAAATTTCATGATCACCACTACGATGCAGATTTTCAGAATAGCTCTTTGCCTATAGGAAAACAATTAGCAATAAGCAAATTCTCCCATATAGATGAGCAAATTTGTTCACTGACATCTCATTCTAATCAGGGCCTCTGGAAATAGCAAAGCCAATGGCAGGCAAAACTGTGATCAGAACATAATATAACAATGCTTCTAATACACCCAGCCTGTGGCTCAAATCTGTATCCACTCCTGTACATTTCTATGTTAATGTGTTACTCATACATAAACAATTGCTGTTTGTATTAGACAAGGAGGTTAATAAATTGCTAGCCTCTAATCTGTTAATCCATTATGAACAAGATGTTGTCTAAATTATGCTGATATTCCTGTGGGATTAACTTCCATTTGACAATGACCCACTGAACTCTTCAAATAACCTACCTCCTCTTTGAGCTAAAGACCATGATCTCTGAGGTATTGTCAAGGTCTTTTGTATATGGCCATCATGTATTACCATTTCTCTGTAAGTGGCATTGTGTTGGTAACTAGAGAGAGTGTGAATGTTAAATTTATTGTACATCAGAGCTAATGAAATCTGTGTTGCACTTAGATGAAGAGATCTTTATCGTCATTGTTCAAGACAATGAGATTGCAGTGTTACTCCTGTCTGTACAAAACTGATATTTACAATGCTTCCAGTGCAGCTTAATTTATAAAGAAATCCCATATTTCCCTGCAACAAGTGACGTTAATAGCCCGTAACAGTCAAAGCCCATTGGTAAGCCAGGGGGTAGCATTATTCAGCTGCACAACAGCCCTCTGAAAGGAGCTGTTTCTCAGTCTTACTGTCTTGGCTAAGATGTTCCTGTACCTCCCACCAGCTAACAGGAGATTGAACAGACAGTGTCTGGGATGGGATGGGATTGGTTTTCAATGATACTATGAGCATGCCGTAGGTATCAAGAGTTGTAGACTGTCTCCAGGTCCAGTAATTGATTCCCTATGATATACTCAGCCATCACTATTTTCATTACTTATAAATCCAAAGGATTCATTATTGAATGGCAGGTGGAAAGATAGAACCAAGACTCATAGAATCAAACAGATAAACTTAAGCACTCTATACTTTTCCTTCCTAAACTATATAGTAAAGTATTATGTGAGAATGGATAGCTGCATGGTTGTCTTGGATACTTCTAAGCTTCCATTCCCCTTTCATTTATTCCCTTACCAGTATTTCTATGAGAATTTATTCGGGTAATGCTAGACCATTGATTTAGGTTTTAAGATAAAGGGCTACATCACACTGGATGGGGTCCAACCCTCACAATTGCTTTCCACTCTAGCTCCATGACTGCATTTGCCTTTTGCCAGCCTTGGTATGAACTAGAGATGTTGCTAAGACCCACCTATGGATCAAAGTAATCAACAAACATTGTTTACTTCTGCAAGTAGTGGAAACCAAGGTCCTGCCCCTGCTATGCATAATGCAAGACAAAATCTACACTGACAGATTTTACTTTAAGCTCTATTTATTGGACTTAGCTGCAGTTCAGATTCTGTTAGCCTAAAGAACTTAAAAATCCACAAGATGGTACAGGTCAAGGATAGTAAGTAAGCAGAAAAGAACAGCTGCATTAGCCGAATAGTGGAAGTGGAAGTTCTTGTTTTGTGAAACTGTCTTTGCAAGCACCATTTTGTGAACTCATTTTCTGAACTAACTCTTGCTGGACTGAAGGAACTGAATGTGGATATAAAAAGGGACCTAGCAACAACCTGCTGTAACAGAGTTAATTTCTGAACAAGAAGTTATTACACCGTAAGATCATAAGACATAGGAGCAGAATTGTCCTGCAGGCAGCGCGGCACATGGCAGCAGCCTGGTGCTACTTTAATTTAGTTTTTTAATTTAATTTTAAGACACAATTGGGGTTTAGGGCAATGGATAACAGAACGACTATCTACCATCACCAGAAACTGCTACAATACAGAGATCGCCCAAAAACAAACCTTCATGAAAATCTGCTGGTTAGATTGCACGACCTCGGCTTGCTGAGGGAATCAGGCCTGCAGTCCTCGGAGTCACCTGATGCCAGTGGCTGGAGGTGGGGACAGCGTAAGCGGTATGTGAGGAAACGGAAGCGAGGCAAGCGGGCAAGAGTCCGTGCCAGGAAAAAAGCAAGCCCTAGCTGGCCAGCTCTCCCGTCCATTCTGCTCTCCAATGGACATTAAATTGGACTACATCTGTGGCAACGAAATACTCGGCAGGAGTACAGAGACGGACGGAATCCTGGACACTGTCATTCAGCTGATTATTTATGTAACAGATTTTCCCCCCAAACCATCAGACTACCAACCTACGGCCCTCTGCTGTGCCTATTGTCTTGTTTATTATTTATAACTGTTTATTATTAACACTGTTCTGTGTTACGTTGTGCAGTCCTGGGTAAGTTGGTTTACGTAGTTCAGTGGAGTTTTTGTATTGTTCATGTAGCACCATGGTCCTGAAAAGCGTTGTCTTGTTTTTACCGTGTACTGTACCAGCAGTTATGGTCGAAATGACAATAAAAAGTGACTTGACTTGACTTGACTTGAATTAGGCCATTTGGTCCATCGAGTTTGCTCCGCCATTTCATCATGCCTGATACAATTTTCCTCAGCCCCAATCTCCTGCCTTCTTCCCACATCGCTTCATGCCCTGACCAATCAAGAATCTATCAACCTCTTCCTTAAATATACATAAAGACTTGGCCTCCACAGTTGCCTGTGGCAAAGAATTCCACAGATTCACCTCTCTCGGATTAAGGAAATTCCTCCTCATCTCCATTTTAAAAGTATGATTCTACAACCATAGGAAACATCCTCTCCACATCCACTCTGTCAAGACCTTTCACTTTTCAATAGGTTTCAAATAGGCCACTCCTCATTCTTCTGAATTCTAGAGAAATCAGGCCCAGAGCCATTAAATGTTCTTAAGCCAATCAATCAAGGAATCATTTTCATGAACTTCCTCTGAACCCTCTCCAGTTCAGCACATCCCTTCTAAGATAAGGGCCCAAAACTGCTCACAAAACTCCAATTAAGTCCTTACTAGTGCTTTATAATGTTTCAATGTTACACCCTTGCTTTTATATTCTGCTGCTCTTGAAATGAATGCTAAACATTGCATTTGCCTTCTTAACCACAGACTCAACCTGAAAATTAACTTTTAGGGAATTCTGCACAAGGACTCCAACGTCCCTTTGCATCTCAGATTTTGTATTTTCTCTCCATATAGAAATCAGTCTACCCTTTATTTCTTCTACCAAAGTGCATGACCACAAACTTCCCAACACTGTTTTCCATCTGCCACTTCTTTGCCCATTCTCCTAATCTGTCTGTCCTTTGTATTGTCGCTACTTCCTCAAAACTACCTGCCCCTCCACCCATCTTTGTATTGTCAGCAAGCTATGCAAAAACGGCATTAATTCCTCATCCAAATCATTGACATATAATGCAAAAAACCAGACCTAACACATACCCCAGTGGAACACCACCAGTCACTGAAAGCCAGCCAGAAAAGGCTCCTTTTATTCCCACTCTCTGCCTCCTGCCAATCAGCCACTGCTTTAACCATGCTAGAATCTTTCTTGTGATACTATAGGCTTGTAACTTGTTAAGCAACCTCACGTATGGCACCTTGTCAAAGGCCTTGAGAAAACCCAAGTACACAGCATCAGTTGATTATCCCTTGTCTATCTTGCTTGTTACTGCTTCAAAGAATTCCAACAGATTTGTCAAGCAAGATTTTCCCTTGAGGAAACCATGCTGACTATGGTCTCTCTCCCTTCTTCAAGAGAGGAGTATAATATTTGCAAACAAATTCACCAACCTGAAAATATGTAAAATTAATCTTGTAAACCCAACAAAAAAAAAGTCAATTTATTTTTGAAAAAAGGAGAAAGGATCTAGATGTAATCTACAAACAATCTGAGACTAAAAAGAATTTAGTATCAAATTTCAATTCATTTCCCACAAAATTCAGAATCACATTTAATATCATTGGCATATATCATCAGATTTGTTTTGCAGCAGCAGTACATCACAATATATAACAATAAAAACTATAAATTACTATAAGTATATATAAAAAAAGAAAACTAAATTAAATCAGTAGTGCAAAAAGAGAGGGAAGTTATACTAAGGTAGTGCTCATTGTCCATGACATCAGAATCAAAATTCAACAAACTGAAGACATTTCAGAAATGCTTCAATAGTTCATTAAAGAGCAGGTTGTTTAGATGGAACTGGTTCAGACTGAGTGACAACTAATAGCCATTAGGAATGTGAAACAGTGCTGTACCTATCAGAGACAGATTCCACAGTGAGCACCTCACCATTGCAGCTTGGGGCATTGGAGTTCAGAGTCATCTGTAAGGAGCCTCTGTATGTCCTCCCCTTGGAATATGTGGGCTTTCTCTGGGCGATCTGGTTTCCTCCCACAGTCCCAAGATGTACCAGGTAGGTTAATTGATTAAATAAATCGTCCTGTAATTAGGTTAGGATTAAGCTAATCCTAAACTAATGTGACTCAAATGGCCAGAGGGCACTGTATCGCTAGGTAAGAAAGATCTGAGACGTGTGCTATCAGGACAAGCTGAAGCATGCCTTTGCTACCAGTGGGACTGAACTATTCTTACTGAAGCGTAAACACTCAAAGAGGAATTTCTGGCTTGAAAACTGGATTTAATGGAAAACCATGTACAAAAATCTTCACAAAGCATAAGAAAGTTTAAATTAAGAACAGGCAGAAAATGTATATACATTGTGCTTAATTCTTAAAAAATATTGAAATATGAAAGAATGAAAATCCATTTTTGTAAAGAATTAATTTTCAATATTTGATGATAAGTAAGACGTCACACCATTAAAAGTTCAGAAACTGCTAGTTCTTCTGATGTGGTAAGTGTGTTTCTAACGTACAATTAGAGCACCTTGCAAGAATTGAATTTTGAATTTCTGATTTTTTAAGTTCTCAAGGAGGGTAAGATCACAGAGTAGTGTTCTGAGTTGAGTAGTTAACTAGAAAATGCACTCTTAAATAAATGGCCTTCACCATTATTCCTACAGCCAAATCCAGGCCTGTGCGTCTAGAGAAGTGAGAATCTACTAAGAGAGAAAAGGGAATTGGAAATCTAAGAAAACCACTTACTTTCCGAACACAAGAGATTCTGCAAATATTGGAAATCTTGAGCAATACACACAAAATGCTGGTGGAACTCAGCAAGTCATGTGGCATCTATGGAAGGGAATAAATAGTCAATGTTTTGGGCCAAAACCCATCACCAGGCCAGGAAATGAAAGGCTGAAGTCAGAATAAGAAGTTTGGGGAGGGAACCTAGCAGCTTTTAGTCACCTGTCACCTGCCAGCTTGCACTCCTTGCCCTTAGCTACTTCCATTTACCAAAAATACACACCATCAACACCTCTCAAACTCAATTGTTTTCATTTAGAAAGCTTTCCCTTCAAGCTCAACCTCATTTCCCATGAGCAAAAGGCACTTATTTTAATTTAGATGTAACGTTGAGCCAGAAGCATGCTGCAGACCAATGTGCCTAGAAATTTAAATGGTTATTGTACATTGCTTTATGCAAAACTCATAGATAAATTGAGTTAACCTGGAGCAGATTAGCCTAGCGATCATTTCAAGGTAAAATAGCAGCCATCAGGAAATTAGACAAGGTTATTCACATGAGAACTTCAGATGTTTCCTTGCCTTGAGACATGTCACTAGTGATGTCATCAGATTCAATAAGATGAAGATTTTGGGAGCCATGGACAATGCATGCACACCTTGCACTGTTATGTTCCTGTTGTCATTGTTTAAAGGGACACTGTCCTGACATCAAGGCAAGTTGCTTAGCAGCTTCAGACCGATAGACAATTTTTCAAACATTTTCCAAAGTTCACACCTAGTCCTACAAAACTTCTTATTCTTTTTAGGTACTTCCAGAGATAAAGATCATAAGATACAGGAGCAGAATTAAGCCATTTGGCCCATCCATCACAGCTGAGTGTCATCCTCTGAACACCATTCTCCCGTCTTCTCCATGTAACCTTTGATGCCCTGAACCTGTCAACCTCTGCCTTAAATATACCCAAATATCTTGGCCTCTACAGCTGCCCATGGCAGTGAATTCCACAAATTCACTACCATCTGATAAAGCAATTCCTCCTCATCTTTGTTCTAAATGGACGTCCCTCTATTGTGAGGTTGTGACTTCCCCACCACAAAATCATTCCCTCCAAATCCACTCTACTTAGGCCTTTTAATATTCGATAGGTTTCAAATTCTTCTAAACTCCAGCAAATACAGGCCCTGAGCCATCACGAGCTCCTCAGATGTTAACCCTTTCATTCCTGGGATCATTCTTGTGAACCTGCTCTGGACCTGCTCCGATGTCAGCATATCTTTTCTTAGATATGGGGCCCAAAACTGCTCACAAGTGTGGCCTTATAAAGCCTCAGTACCACATCCTTGCTCTTACATTATAATCCTCATGAAATGAATGCTATCATTTCATTTGCCTTCCTCACCTCTGACTCAATCCACAAGTTAACCTTTACGGGATCCTGCACATGTACTCCCAAGTCCCTTTGTGTTGTGTATTTAATATCTCAGTGATATTTGAGTAATATTGTAAATATGTTGTTTGATTAAGCATTCTTTGTGTAAATAATTCATTATTGGTTATATGTAATAATACATGAACTGTATAGATCATCACAAGGCCATATCATATGTGCATGTCTCACTTAAAAATATAAATGAACATCTCATTATTTTGAGTAGTTTCATGTTTCAGAGTTACAATACGTAATAGTGGTGATGAGGGTGTTCTAAAACAAACCTGAGACAACCACCTACATTTAAGGAGTACTGAATCTTCTGAGTTTAAAAAAAACTGCAGTGAGACCTTCCAGTTTAAAAAAAAATGGCAGCAGATGTTCTTTGGAAGGGAAGACATGGTCAAGATGGAAAAAAAGCAGAAAATGGACAGGTTCATAAACAGTGAGTACTGGTGATAATCATCATAAATTTAAAAAAAAACAGAAATGGCTGGCTACATCAGAAAGATTGACACGTTCAATTGCACAACACATTACTGGTATTATAATGCAAATTGAGCAAATGAAATAGATAATGAAAAGCCAAGCTGCAGTTTGAAAAAGAACACTAATCTGCAAGCATTTGATGAAGAATCCAATAAGGATGACAGCGACTCATGACTGCATAGCCTTAAGATTTACAATGTGAAAACTAACAATAGACAAGCAACATGGCTTACACCAGATGTGAAGGGCAAGTTCATTAAAATGGAATTGGACACTGGCTTGGCAGTTTCTGTCATTCCACAAAATGAGTTTGAATGGTATCTCAAAGATATTGAACTGAAACCTGCAAATGTCCAACTAAGAACTTATACTGAAAAAAGTAACTTCTGTGGGAAAGACATTTGTAACAGTGAAATACAACAACCAAAAAGCCACATGGGCTTGTCTGTAGTAAAGCATTGTGAGGCCATGATTGGTTGAGACAACGACAACTTGACTGGAAATCCATTCACTTTTTGCATGCTACATTCCATGCAAAAGAGTCATCTGAATGCGAATTAAGAAACGTAATTGCCAACATCTGCCCCCAAACTGCATGCCATAAACTGTTGCCAAGACATACAGGTGTTGATGCCAACCTCTGTGGCTCTGGTTGGAAAGCATATTGGATGAAGGAACAACCATGCAGCTCAGGGAAATCACCTCTGTATAGTAGTTGTATTATATAGTATAATGTGTGTTTACATACATGTAGTATACAATATATGTGGGTGTATGTAAGGTGTGTATGTAAGTTGAGATGCATTCTTTGTTGAGATGCTGTTTATTACAAGTTATATGTAAAAGTACGTAAATGGCTTACACCATCACTCCACCACATCAAAAACAGAAACAATAAACTCAATGTAAACACTAAATTAGACTGACATGTCAGACTCCCGACTTTTCCTTTCAATGTTTCGGATTTACAAAACATAACAGCTGACTGAGACAGTAATTCTCTGGAGATGACAGCCAGTGAGAGAGGTCTCTGATTTTGGGATCACTTGTCCTTCCAGTATGTTTGGAGAATTTGAAGAAACAGCATTGGTGTTTTTTTTCTCAGTGCCTTGAAGTTTCTGCTGTAAGTAGTCATTATCTCAGAAACATATACTATAGGTGCATAGAGAACCACTGCTGACCAGTAGATGGTGAATTTGAGCCAAGTCTGAGATCTCAGTCTTCCAATACCATTTTCCTTTAACCAAAGGCTACACTGGCACATGAACATTGCTCCTTCGAAGCTGTGTGGGTGTGCGGCCACCTAGTAACTAAAATGCCTTTGCTGTGCAGCCGGAATAAAGGCAGAGAAGAAAGGTTACGAAAAGTGAAAGATTTTCAGAATGGTGCTGTATTTTATTATACCCTTCAATTAATAAATGCAATCAAAACATGTGATTTTTCAATTCTCATTCTGAATATTCATATTATGCAAAACTACTAAAAAAAATTTAAAGTGCTGTTCCGTTAACAGACTATGCAAAACTTTCCTGCTCAGAGCAATGATTGGTCGGTGCAGCTGTATAACAAAATTAGAGGCAACGTTGATGGTGAATTTTGTCTCTGAAAGCTGGCTT
The DNA here is from genome assembly GCF_048418815.1 of Hemitrygon akajei. Lineage (NCBI taxonomy): Eukaryota > Metazoa > Chordata > Chondrichthyes > Myliobatiformes > Dasyatidae > Hemitrygon > Hemitrygon akajei. The sequence goes on from NC_133128.1 coordinate 194,015,514, forward strand.
TGTTGAGATATAGCTTACAAGATATGATAAGTAGTCCACATTTTCTACGCCAATGTGGTGCAGTGGGATCAGGTTGGTAAAGCACCTTTGTATTGCAAACTGAGTCATAGAGTCATAAACAAGTGCAGCACAAGAACAGGCTTTTGACTCATCTAGTCCATGTCAAACCATTTAAGCTGCTTACGCCCATTGACCTTCACCGGGACCAGAGCCTCCCATACCCCCACCATCCATGCACCTAACCAAACTTCTCCTGAACATTGAAATGAAGCTTACATGCACCACTCACATGGGCAGCTCTTTCCACACTCTCAGCACTCTCTCAGTAAAGAAGCTTCCCTTCCTTTTCCCATAAAACTTTTTACCTTTTACCCTTAGCCCATGACCTCTAGTTGCAGTCCCATGCAACCTCAGCAGAAAACGCCTGCTTGCATTTACACTATCTATACCCTTCAAAATTTTGTATATACTTATCAGATCTCCTCTCAATCTTCTACATTCAAAGGAATAAAGTCCTAACCTATTCAATCTTTCCTTATACTGTGATTCAGGTGCTCCAGACCGGCAGCATCCTTGTAAATTTTCCCTATGCTCTTTCAACCTTATTTACATCTTTCCTGTAAGTCGGTGACCAAAGCTGCACAAAGTACTCCAGAGTAGACCTCACCAATGTCTTATACAACTTCAACACTCCACTCCTGTATTCAATACTTTGACTTCTGAAGGCCAATGTGCCAAAAGCTGTCTTTACGACACTAAGGTTCATCCTTTTGCACTCTTCAACAAAGGAGTGGATAACAATTTGACACTGAGCCTCTGAGGTGTACAAATGTCTTCAAACTGCGGTTCAAGGTTGATGTGGGTACAGTTCTGGATTGCAAATACAATAGCTAAACAATATCTACCAAATCCGAAGATTAGCTCACTGCCACAGGATGTGAGGTGTACCACTGCAGAGACAGAGACTGACAAAGACCGACTAAGCAAGGAAGCAACCTTGCTTAACGCCATTCTTCCTTTAGATTGACTTTGTTGTAGAACAGCTTGCTATTATCAAGCCTTGCATGTCATTGTGGACTAAGCTAAAATAGATTTTAAAAATCTGTGAGCTGCCAAATTTGAGTTATGAGTTCTGCAGTCCCAGTCAGGTTGGACAGCAGACTACCCTCCTCATACTGACCATCTGATTTTTTTCCAACATGGATGGGTGAGGGGGAGGGAGAGGGTCACTGCTTGTGCATGGCAGGGGGAGGAGGCTTTGGGGTTCTGATGTTACTATCATTCATTCTTTGGGGTCTCTTTTTCGTGTATGTCTCTGTAAAGAGTAAGAATTTCAGGTTGTATATTGTATATGTTCTCTGATATTAATTTGAATCATTTGAACCATTTGGCTCCTGAGATATTTAGTCACTGTGCCCTCAGTATTAACACCCCTGAAAGCACTCTATCACTGGGTACAACATTAGGACAATGACTTCCCAATCAGGGTAGCTCAGGCCATTGGGGTAGCAAATGAGTACATCTTATAAATTCTTATTTCCTGAGAGTCTTCAGAGACACAACTTACATGGACTTCTCTGATAAACAACTTGGTCCAAGACATTCATCAGTGAAGCATATGAAATACTATTGGGGGGACCTTCAGCCACATTCTGCTCTCTCCATCAAGGACAAAGCTACACTGACTGCCAACTTCCTCACTACAAGATCTTTCCAAACTGCTCCAAGATCAAGTTACTGTTCACAAATGCTTTTGAGAGGTGAGATTTCATTTAATTTGCCTTCCATGAGGAACTGGTAGCGTTCTGATCATTACTGCTCTTGTCTGCCTACATTTTGGCACATTGGGCTTCAGAAGTCAAGGTACTGAGTACAGGAGTGGAGAGTTGAAGTTGTATAAGACATTGGTGAGCCCTAATCTAGAGTGCTTTGTGCAGTTTTGGCCATTACGGAGACTTGGCTAGCACCAGGGCAGGAATGGATTCTCAATATTCCTGGATTTCAGTGCTTTAAAAGGGATAAGGAGGGGGGAAAGGGGAGGAGGGGTGGCATTACTGGTCAGGGATACTATTACAGCTACAGAAAGGGTGGGTAATGTAGCAGGATCCTCTTTTGAGTCAGTATGGGTGGAAGTCAGGAACAGGAAGGGAGCAGTTACTCTACTGGGGGTATTCTATAGGCCCCCTGGTAGCAGCAGAGATACCGAGGAGCAGATTGGGAGGCAGATTTTGGAAAGGTGCAAAAATAACAGGGTTGTTATCATGGGTGACTTTAACTTCCCTAATATTGATTGGCACTTGATTAGTTCCAAGGGTTTAGATGGGGCAGAGTTTGTTAAGTCTGTCCAGGATGGATTCCTGTCACAGTATGTTGACAGGCCGACTAGGGGGAATGCCATAATAGATCTAGTATTAGGTAACGAACTGGGTCAGGTCACAGATCTGTCAGCGGGTGAGCATCTGGGGGACAGGGATCACTGCTCCCTGACCTTTAGCATTATCATGGAAAAGGATAGAATCAGAGAGGACAGGAAAATTTTTAATTGGGGAAGGGCAAATTATGAGGCTATAAGGCTAGAACTTGCGGGTGTGAACTGGGATGATGTTTTTGCAGGGAAATGTACTATGGACATGTGGTCGATGTTTAAGGATCTCTTGCAGGATGTTAGGGATAAATTTGTCCCGGCGAGGAAGATAAAGAATTGTAGGGTGAAGGAACCATGGGTGACAAGTGAAGTGGAAAATCTAGTCAGGTGGAAGAAGGCAGCATACATGAGGTTTAGGAAGCAAGGATCAGATGGGTCTATTGAGGAATATAGGGTAGCAAGAAAGGAGCTTAAGAAGGGGCTGAGAAGAGCAAGAAGGGGGCATGAGAAGGCCTTGGTGAGTAGGGTAAAGGAAAACCCCAAGGCATTCTTCAGTTATGTGAAGAACAAAAGGATGACAGGAGTGAAGGTAGGACCGATTAGAGATAAAAGTGGGAAGATGTGCCTGGAGGCTGTGGAAGTGAGCGAGGTCCTCAATGAATACTTCTCTTCGGTATTCACCAATGAGAGGGAACTTGATGACGGTGAGGACAATATGAGTGAGGTTGATGTTCTGGAGCATGTTGATATTAAGGGAGAGGAGGTGTTGGAGTTGTTAAAATACATTGGGACGGATAAGTCCCCGGGGCCCGATGGAATATTCCCCAGGCTGCTCCACGAGGCAAGGGAAGAGATTGCTGAGTCTCTGGCTAGGATCTTTATGTTCTCGTTGTCCACGGGAATGGTACTGGAGGATTGGAGGGAGGCGAATGTTGTCCCCTTGTTCAAAAATGGTAGTAGGGATAGTCCGGGTAATTATAGACCATTGAGCCTCACGTCTGTGGTGGGAAAGCTGTTGGAAAAGAATCTTAGAGATAGGATCTATGAGCATTTAGAGAATCATGGTCTGATCAGGGACAGTCAGCATGGCTTTGTGAACGGCAGATCGTGCCTAACAAGCCTGATAGAGTTCTTTGAGGAGGTGACCAGGCATATAGATGAGGGTAGTGCAGTGGATGTGATCTACATGGATTTTAGTAAGGCATTTGACAAGGTTCCAAATGGTAGGCTCATTCAGAAAGTCAGAAGGCATGGGATCCAGGGAAGTTTGGCCAGGTGGATTCAGAATTGGCTTGCCTGCAGAAGGCAGAGGGTTGTGGTGGAGGGAGAACATTCAGATTGGTGGGTTGTGACTAGTGGTGTCCCGCAAGGATCTGTTCTGGGACCTCTACTTTTTGTGATTTTTATTAACGACCTGGATGAGGAGGTAGAAGGGTGAGTTGGCAAGTTTGCAGATGACACAAAGGTTGGTGGTATTGTAGATAGTGTAGATGATTGTCAAAGATTGCAGAGAGACATTGATAGGATGCAGAAGTGGGCTGAGAAGTGGCAGATGCAGTTCAACCCGGAGAAGTGTGAGGTGGTACACTTTGGGAGGACAAACTCCAAGGCAGAGTACAAAGTAAATGGCAGGATACTTGGTAGTGTGGAGGAGCAGAGAGATCTGGGGGTACATGTCCACAGATCCCTGAAAGTTGCCTCACAGGTAGATAGGGTAGTTAAGAAAGCTTATGGGGTTTTAGCTTTCATAAGTCAAGGGATAGAGTTTAAGAGACGCGATTTAATGATGCAACTCTATAAAACTCTAGTTAGGCCACACTTGGAGTACTGTGTCCAGTTCTGGTCGCCTCACTATAGGAAGGATGTGGAAGCATTGGAAAGGGTACAGAGGAGATTTACCAGGATGCTGCCTGGTTTAGAGAGTATGGATTATGATCAGAGATTAAGGGAGCTTGGGCTTTACTCTTTGGAGAGAAGGAGGATGAGAGGAGACATGATAGAGGTGTACAAGATAATAAGAGGAATAGACAGAGTGGACAGCCAGCGCCTCTTCCCCAGGGCACCACTGCTCAGTACAAGAGGACATGGCTTTAAGGTAAGGGGAGAGAAGTTCAAGGGGGATATTAGAGGAAGGTTTTTCACTCAGAGAGTGGTTGGTGCGTGGAATGCACTGCCCGAGCCAGTGGTGGAGGCAGATACACTAGTGAAATTTAAGAGGCTACTAGACAGGTATATGGAAGAATTTAAGGTGGGGGGTTATATGGGAGGCAGGATTTGAGGGTCAGCACAACATTGTAGGCCGAAGGGCCTGTACTGTGCTATACTATTCCTACATGCTCACAGGGAGAAAGTACAAGATCTATAAAATCGAGATTGAACCCTGGCCAAGTATATTTATTATCAAAGTGTATATATGTATATAGGATATAACCTTGAGATTTGTCTCCTTACAGGCAGCCACAAAGAAGCCCAATAAAACCCACGAAGACAAAGAAAGACCATTAAACACCCAATGTGCAGAAAAAGAAACAAATGTAGAAACAATAAAAAATCATCAAATGGCATTCAGAACCGAAGTTCACAGAAGACAGTTAGTTGTCGGCCACAGCCTTAGTTCAGTGCAGAGATGAGGAAACCTTACGGTGCTTCAAGCTGAAGCAGCACGTCCCTCACCTCTGGCCTCAGCACCCTAACTTTTTCAATCTGGCCCTCAGCTTAAATCATCCAAATCTCAGGCCGTTCCTGATGTTCCCTCTAAGGTGTGCGCTTGTGCCTGCTCACATCTTTTGCTACTAGCCCACAAAGAAACTTAAACTGCACACAAAAAGTTGGCACCCTCTACCTCATTGCCATGTTAAGTATATTTCACGACCGGATACAATCACATTTCCTTTTCCGGTTTCCGATGCGGTTGGTGTTGACGATATGGAATTTGAGATGATGTGTCTGCAGATTTCAGAACTGGTTTATTTATACTGTTTTTATTGAAGAAATTATTGATTCACACTGTCCAATTCCAAAGAAGCTAAGGGTGAGAAGCACAAAAGAACAGCTAGTTCATTTAAAACTGAATGAGGGATGCGATGTTGAGGCACTCATGAGACCACACTTGGAGTGTTGTGTGCAGTTTTGGGCTCCTTATTTTAGAAAGGATATACTGACATTGGAAAGGGTTCAGAGAAGATTCATGAGGATGATTCCAGGAATGAAAGGGTTACTGTATGAGAAACGTCTGGCAGCTCTTGGGCTGTATTCCCTGGAGTTCAGGAAAATGAGACGGGATCGCATAGAAATATTCCGAATGTTAAAAGGCCTGAAGAGATTAGATATGGGAAAGTTATTTCCCATGGTAAGGGAGTCTAGGACAAGAGGGCTCAGTTTCAGGATTGAAGGACGTCCTTTTAGAACTGAGATGCAGAGAAATTACTTTAGTCAGAGGGTGGTAAATCTGTGGAATTTGTTGCCACAAGCGGCTGTGGAGACCAAGTCATTGGGTGTATTTAAGGCAGAGACAGATAGGTTCCTGATTAGCCAGGGCATCAAGGGGTATGGGAAAAAGGCAGGGGAGTGGGGATGACTGAAAAAATTGGATCAGCCCATGATTGAATGGCGGAGCAGACTCGAGGGGACAAATGGCCTGCTTCTGTTCCTATATCTTATGGTTTTATGGAATGCCTTAATGAAGCAGTAGAAACTGCTACACGGAAAGCTCATGAGGTCAGGAACCTGCAGCTACGAGAAATATTTATGTACAATACAGAAACTGGTGTTACCCGTGTAGATTGTTACAATGCAAAAGTTGCTGGAGTATTTGCAAGTGGGAAGAAATGGAGTGATATTTGGAAACAACATTTTAAAGCAACATTTAGCAAACAAATCACATAAGGATGGTATGCAAAATCTCTGATGACAAAACCTTTCATTACCCTCTACAGATCTGCTACGTACATCTTGTGAGATGTATGAGAGCAAAAATGATCAAATCCAGAGGAGATCAATATTCTTAAAGGCAGTAATTTTATTTCTTTTAAACAATGAACAACAAATTGAACTTGCTAGTTTATTATCCTTAGAACAGCTTCGGGTTCACTTCCACTTAAAAAATTCAGTGCACACATGTTGTTGTCACTGGGCAGAAAAATTGCACAGCACAAGATTTTTGTGCACGGTCTTCATTACAAACATTGGTTGTTCCTTGCTTTTGGACCTGGGCCCTGCCCCTTCGACACGCTTGTTGACCCGAGCCCCACTGACTCAATTTGGCCCATATCTAACCTTTCCAATTCAGCTCGGCACTTAACTCACTCAAACCTCAGGTTTTTCATCACTCTTGGGCCCTGGCTTCACCTCATTTACCAGAAAAACTGTGATTAATAAAGTATTTAGCTGAGAGGCTCCTATGACCTAGAGAATCAGAATCAGACTCAGGTTTATTATCACCAGCATGTGACGTGAGATTTGTTAACTTGAAATTGGAACCTCACAATATCTCCTGCACCACTGTGCAACCTTGTAACCTCATACGGAAATTCTCTATTTTTTCTCACACACCAACAGCCTCTCTCTGTCACAGTACAGCACAGGCTTAACATGGTATCATATTCTTGCTTTACGAAAAGGTCACCATGCTAAAATATTAAACCTACTTCTCCTTCTCCATAAACAAAACATTCCCAGCATTTCTGTTTCCTTTTTCAGGTTGTCCTTGTTCTTACACTGAAGAATATAAAAGATTTACTATCAGTTTTATAATAAGTTTTCTGGAAACTATTTTTCTCTGTAAAGGTAAGAAGACTTGGCGGAGATAGCAGAATGAATATTGTAATGCTGTCTCAGGATGAACTTCACCACTGCTACCTGAGTCTCAATCACATTGAAAGTAAATTTCCCAGAATGAGTCATTGGTACATTTCCACCCCATAATGGAAGTAGTTTTTGGAAAAAAAATGGAAGTGTACTTTCGGGATTTATGAATGCCAAGATGACTTTGTTTTTAGACTTAATATATGTGAACATCCAAATAGGTAGGATAAATTTCTCTAATCTCAGAGAAACTTACCAGAACCTCTGGTTGTTTCTCTCAGAACCTCAAATTTTGAAAATGTGCCACTCTTGTAGCCTTGTAGCTACAAAAGAGAAAATGGTTTCCATGGCATCTGGAAAGCTGTATAAATGACTACCTCTGACGTTAAAAACAAATCCTGGAGAGACCAATTGATTTTCCGTATGAAATGATTCAGAAGTGAAATTGACCCCAAAACCCTGTCTATAGTTTTGAAAGTCTGAGCCACATGTTGATCACATTTCATAACAGATAGCAGAATCCCCCACAGCCCCTCCGATTCCATGTGTATGTCTATTATTTCATATTTTAGTCTGTTTGGATGCAATGACTAGTCTTTTTATTTTATCACCATACATTTATGTTTACCTGAGAAAAATAAAGAGTAGTTATGTATTCTAAACCAATAGCAATCTAGTGTCTTAGTCATAAGGAGAAAATTGCAAGGATTTTGGTGTCTTTTCAGTTGTGCTTTTAGATAGTGTTTCAAAATACTCATTATCAGTGCAATGGAACATATGATATGATTCAGCTTCTCTACCATTCTTGAATAATTTCAAAGTAAATTTATTATGAAAGTACGTATATGTCACCATATACAACCCTGAGATTCGTTTTTTACAGGCCTACTCAATAAATCCAATAATCATAATAGAATCAATAAAAACCGTACACAACAGGGCAACCAGTGTACAAAAGACAATAAGTTGTAGGCCAATACAAAAGGAAAGAAAAAAAGAAATAATGATAATAATAATAAAAAATTCGAAGTTCAAAATAAATGTTATTATCAAAGTCATATATGTCACCATATACAACCCCAAGATTCATTTTCTTGAGGGCATTCTCAATAAATCTATAGAATAATATTCTTAACCGAATCAATGAAAGACAACGCCAACTTTAGTGTTCAACCACTGTGCAAAAGACAACAAATTGTGCAAACACAAACAGAAAGAAATAATAATGACAAATTAATAGGCAATAAATATCAAGAACATGAGATGAAGAATCCTTGAAAGTGAGTTCATTGGTTGTGGGAACACGTCAATGATGGGGGCAAGTGAATAACCTTTCTTGAACTTGGTGGTGCGAGTCCTGAGACTCCTATAAATTCTTCCTAATGGCAGCAGCAAGAAGAGAGCATGAGCTAAGTTGTGGGGGTCCCTGATGACCCCAGCACTTGTTCTCAGTACAGTATGTTTGGCAGCAGACCACTGTATTCATTTTAATGTTCATCGGGTCATAGATTTGTTAGCGGAACTCAGCTTTCAAACACTTGCAGAACAGTTTTATTTTGTTTCTCTTTAAGGCATAGTGTATCTTCTAATGCAGGAACTTTTGCATTTGTAAGTAATTAACTCCTGGATGTCTTGATCTTCCTCATCTATTCACTTCTGGCTTTGTCTTGCTGAAGATCTTCAATCTCACTCATCTAAAAGATGACAATTCTTAGTCAACCATCCATGAAGTTTTACAAACTCTGTCTCCTTAAAATGATGATGTTTGAAGATGCAATACTCAAACATTATTCTTTGTTCTGCAACTTCAAATTCAGCCTCACACTGCACTGCCATTGTCACTCAGTTTCCCAGACACAAGATTCAAAGTTCCTCAGTAGTGGTTAGCGCAATGCTGTTACAGCTCAGGATGTCAGAGTTTCAATTTCACTTCCAGGGTTGTCTGTAAAGATTTTGTACATTCTTCCTGTCACTGCTTGGGTTTCCTCTGGGTGCTCCGATTTCCTCCCCCAGCCCAAAGACGGCACCAGCTACTAACATCAATGTGTTGCACACAGTGAACAAAACTACAAGTAGATATACTTCTTCAGAGCTGTGATTGCTGCTGTCTGCATAAAAAGCAAGTTTGTTCATAATGTGCAGCATAGGGGTGAAGAGTTATGAATCTCAGTAGTGGGAAAGGTAAAGTAAGAGAGATCTGAACCACATTCAATCATAAATGTCAAATTCTAATATTGAACACTGATGAGACTCGAAGTACAGCAAAGAAACAGGACTTTAGACCTACCAAGTCTGCAACAATCGTCCGTTTTACATTCCATCCCCCCACCCCCACCCCATATAAGACCATAGGACATAGGAGCAGAATTCAGCCATTCGTCCCATTGAATCTTCTACACCATTCCGTCATGACTAATTTATTATCCCACTCAAAAGCAATCTCCTATCTTCTCCTTGTAAGCTTCGACACCTTTACTAATCAATAACCCATCAACCTCCACTTTAAATATACCCAATGACTTCACCTCCACTGTGACAAAGGATAACACAGATTCACCACTCTCTAACTAAAGATATTCCTCTGCATCGCCGAAGAAATTGTATCACTCACTTACAAAGTAGGGCAATTTTAGAGTGGCCAGGTAACCTACTGAGCTACAGTACATTTTGAAGAGTGGGAGAAAAACTGAGTTGGAAGAGAGTTATGCAGTCACAGCAGAATCGGACGAACTCTGCACAGGCAGGGTAGAACCTGGGCTCCTGGAGTTGTGAGAGAGCTACAGCACTCAGAGGCAGCAATTAACATTGCTGTGAAACTATTTAACTGAGTGTCACTGAATCAGTCATTTAAGAAGAAATGTGCACAGTTTTGTTTCCCAGTGTTGGCAAATCAAGAACTAGAGGGCGAAGGTTTATGGTGACAGGGGAAAGACTTAATAGGAAACTGAGGGGGAAACTTTTCATTATCCCAGTACATGGAATGAGCTGCCAGAGGAAGTTGTTGAGACAGGTACATTAACAACATTGAAATGGTACCTGGACAGGAAAGGTTCAGAATCAGGTTTAATATCACCTGCTGTCATGAAATTTGGTGTAGTGTGGCAGCAGTACACTGTAATACATAATAATAAAAACTACTTTTAAATTATTGTGTGTATGTATGTGTGTGTGTATATATATATATATATATAGAGAGAGAGAGAGAGAGAGTGTTAAATTTTTTTAATTAATGGAAGAAGAGGAAAAAAAAAGTGAGGAAGTGTTCATGGGTTCAGTGTTGTGGTGAACTACATATACCTGTCTGACTGCTCCTGTGGCTCCTCCCACAGACCCCCGCTGACTGCTCCTGTGGCTCCTCCCACAGACCCCCGCTGACTGCTCCTGTGGCTCCTCCCACAGACCCCTGCTGACTCCTCCCACTGACCCCCACTGACTGCTCCTGTGGCTCCTCCCACAGACCCCTGTATAAAGGCGATTGAGGCCTGATGCCCGGCCTCATTCTCCAGGATGTAGTGTTGTTCATTCTTCCAGTCAATAAAAGCCGATACCTCGCTTCCTACGTCTCAGAGTGAGTTATTGATGGTGCATCAAGTGTCCATTCAGAAAACAGATGACAGAGGGGCAGAAGCAGTTCCTGAATCATAAAGTGTGTACCTTCAGGCTTCTGTACCTCCTTCCTGATGGTAGCAATGAGAACTGAGCATGACCTGGATGATGGGGGTCCTTAATCATGAATGCTGCTCTTTGAGGCATCACTTTTGAAGATGCTCTGGATGCTGGGGAGACCGGTGCCCATGATGGAGCTGACTGAGTTCACAGCTTTCTGCAGTTTATTTTCATCCTGTGTAGTGACCAGAGAGTGATGCAGCCAGTTAGAATGCTCTCCTAACGACAAAGGGAGAGATGCAGAAACTCAGAAGTGGTACAACTGTAATTTGTACAACACAGAAGAGTGCAGCACTGGCCAAGATACTATCTTCTGAATCATACATTAAACCGTGTTCCTACCTATCACTAAGATGATTAAAAGACCCCATATGCAATTTGAAGAAGAGCAAAAGAATTGTCCTGACCAGGCATTTATCCCTCAGGCAAGCTCAATAAATCAACATCTCTCAGAGATGTTTTTACCTAAATTGGCCATTACATCTCACTAAATTACAACAATGACTGTATTTCATTTTCTGCAAAGTGCTTTGTGATACCCTAAAGTCCAGTAAGGCACTCTAAAAGTACAAGTACTTCCTTTACACACCATAAGATAATTATAAACAGGATATGAAGGCAACAAGGTACAAATCCTAGTGAATTATTTGCCTTTAAATAAGAAAAGCTTTTAGACAAATTCCCATTGCCAAGACTGGCATACACAGTCATGGGTATTTTTAATACCCATCTGAAATTATTAACTTGTCTGCTAGCATAATGTTAGTTTCAAATGACACAAAATTTAGTGACATGATAAATTGTGAACAAGTTTATGATCGATTGCAGCAGGAAACAGGTTGATGCATGGCAGATAGAGTTTAATGCAGAGAAATGTGAGGTAATGCAAAATTTGTGTAGGCAATTTTAAAGAAATGATACTATTTCAAAAGGGGAGGGGAGCAGATGGATATGTGCATATGTGTGTGCGTTTGTAAGCATGTATGTGCATATGTGTGTGCGTTTGTAAGCATGTATGTGCATAAGTGTGTGCGTGCCAATCAGTGAAAGTGGCAAGCAGATTAGGAAACTATTCGTAAGGCCTGAACCGTACTGCACTTCGTCAATAATGGCATAGACTGAACTGTAATAGCAGGCAGTTCCCACTGATCCTTTTTAAAACACTTCAACTGGAATATTGTGTTCGATTCTGATCGTCACATTATAAGTAGAATGTGGTGAATTCAGAAAAGATTTACGAGAATGTTTCCTGGCTTGCTGGACTTCAGGTACAAGAATAGATTATTTTCTTTGTGGAAGAGAAGACTAAGGGGAGAGTGGATAGGAAAGTATATATTATTGAGCAGTTTGAAAAGAGTGGATATTGGAGACTGTACAATTAGATCAGGAACTAGAGATCACAGGATTATAGAGTAATAGAACAGCACAACAGAGAAACAAGCCCTTCGGCCCATCTATTCCATGCCAAACCATTAATCTGCCATGTCCCATTGACCTGCACCTGGACAATAGACCTCCATACCCCTCCCATCCATGTACCTATCCAAATTTCTCTTAAAATGTTGAAATCAGGTCTGTAATTAACACTTTCACTGGCAGCTGGTTCCAGTCTCACCACCCTGTGAATAAAGACATTCCCTTCCTGATTCCCTGAAGGTTAATTTGCAGGTTGAGTCTATGGTGAGGAAGGCAAATGCAATTTTTGCATTCATTTTGAGAGGACTAGAATATAAAAACAAGAATGAAATTTTGAGGCTTAATAAACCACAACTGAGGCCTCACTTGGAGTATCCTTAGAAAGGGTGTGTGACACTGGATAGGGTTTAATTCCAGGATTAAACAGCTTTTCATTTGAAGAGCGTTTGATGGCTCTGGGCCTGTATTCAATAGAATTGAGAAGAATGAAGAGTGACCTAACTGCAACTTATCAAATGGTGAAAGGCTTTTATAGAGTGTTTGTAGAGAGGATGTCTCCTATGGTAGGAAAATCTGAGACCAGAGGACACAGTCTCAGAATAGAAGAGTGTCCTTTTAGAATGGAGATGAGGAGAAATTTATTTTGCCAGGGAGTACTGCATCTGTGGATTTCTTTGTCACAAGCAACTGTGGAGGACAAGTATTTACGTATATTTAAGACAGAGTTTGATAGACTCTTGATTGGTCAGGGCATGAAGGGATACGGGGAGAAGGCAGGAGGCTGAGAGAAAAAATGGATCAGCCATGATAAAATGGCGGAGCAGATTTGTTGCACCAAATAGCCTAGTTCTGCTCTTAAATCTTACATTCCCCTTAAACATTACACCTTTCACCCTTAACCCATGATCTCTAATTCTAGGCCCACCCAATCTCAGTGGAAATAGCCTGCCTGCATTTACCCTATTTAAACGCCTCATAGTCTTGTATACCTCTATCAAATCTCCCCTCAATCTTCTATACTCCAGTCCTTACAGTTTCAACCTGTCCCTATAACTCAGGTCCTCAAGTACTGGCAGCTTCCTTATAAACTTTCTCTGCACTCTTTCAATCTTGTTTACATCTTTCCTGTAGGTAGGTGACCAAAACTGCACACAATACTCCAAATTAGACCTCCTAACATATTATACAATTTTAACATAACATACCAGCTCCTGTACTCAGTACATTGATTTAAGTAGGTCGATGTAAACTTTCTTTACAACCCTATCTACCTGTAATGCCACTTTCATAGAAACATAGAAAACCTACAGCACAATACAGGCCCTTCAGCCCACAAAGCTGTGCCAAAGATGCCCTTACCTTAGAAATTACCTAGGGTTACCCATAGCCCTCTATTTTTCTGAGTTCCATGTACATATTCAGGAGTCTCTTAAAGGACCCTATCGTATCTGCCTCCACCACCGATGCTGGCAGCCCATTCCATGCACTCATCACTCTCTGCGTAAAAAACTTACCCCTGACATCTCCTCTGTACCTACTTCCAAGCACCTTAAAACAGTGTCCTCTCATGCTAGCCATTTCAGCCCTGGGAAAAAGCCTCTGACTATCCACACAATCAATGCCTCTTATCATCTTATACATCTCTGTCAGGTCACCTCTCATCCTCCATCGCTCCAAGGAGAAAAGGCCAAGTTCACTCAACCTATTCTCATAAGGGATGCTCCTCAATCCAGGCAACATCCTTGTAAATCTCCTCTGCACCCTTTCTATGGCTTCCACATCCTTCCTGTAGTGAGGTGACCAGAACTGAGCACAGTACTTCAAGTGGGGTCTAACCAGGGTCCGATATAGATGCAACATTACCTCTCAGCTCCTAAACTCAATCCCATGATTGATGAAGGCCAATGCACCGTATGCCTTCTTAACCACAGAGTCAACCTGCGCATCAGCTTTGAGTGTCCTATGGACTTGGACACCAAGATCCCTCTGATCCTCCACACTGCCAAGAGTCTTACCATTAATATTATATTCTGCCATCATATTTGACCTACCAAAATGAACCACCTCACACTTCAATGAATTATGGATCGTATTCCCAGATCCCTCTGTTCTACTGCACTCCTGACTGCCCTATTGCTCACTGTGTAAGACTTACCCTGGTTGGACCTTCCAAAGTGCAACACCTTGCACTTGTCTGCATTAAATGCCATTTCTCAGCCCATCTTTCTAGATCCCGCTGCAAGCACTGATAGTCTTCCTCGCTGTCCACTACGCCCCTAATCTTGGTGTCATTTGCAAATTTGTTGATGCAGTCAACCACATTATCAAAGGTTCAAAGGATCATTTATTATCAAAGTATACAATTCTGAAATCCTTCTTCTCCAGGTAGCTACATAACCAAGAAAGGGACAGCAGCACGATCATCAACACCCAAATCCCCCCTCCCTGCACAAAAAAATGAACAAAAATATTACAGGCACTTTGACCCCCAAATCCCCCTCACCCACATATAAAAAGTCATGAGAAAGATTGGATGATAAACACAGAATATTAAAAATAAGACAGAATAAAGTCCATAGTCCAAGTCCATATTGAAAATGCAGAAAACCAGGGGGACACACACAAAATGCTGGAGGAACTCAGCAGACCAGGCAGCATCCATGGAAAGGAGTACAGTCGATGTTTTGGGCCAAGGACTGGAGAGAAAAAACTGAAGAGCAGATGGGGGGGAGAAGAGAACCACCAGGTGATAGGTGAAACCTGAAGGGGGAAGGATGAAGTAAATAGCTGGGAAGTTGATTGGTGAAAGAAGTACAGGACTGGAGAAGTGTGAGCCTGACAGAGGAGGACAGAAGGCCATGGAAGAAAGAAAGAAAAATGGGGAGGAGCACCAGAGGGAGGCAATAGGCAGGGAAGGAGATAGGGTGAGAGAGGGAAAAGGGGATGGGGCAGCATTACCGGAATTTTGAGAAATCGATGTTCATGCCATCAGGTTGGAGGCTACCCAGACAGAATATAAGGTGTTGTTCCTCCAACCTGAGTGCGGTCCAATCACGACAGTGGAGGAGGCCGTGGATAGACATATCAGAAAGAGAATGGGACGTGGAATTAAAATGGGTGGCCACTGGGAGATCCCACTTCTTCTGGTGGACAGTGCGTAGGTGCTTGGTGAAGTGGTCTCCCGATCTACATCAGGTCTCACTGATACACAGGAGGCCACAACGTGAGCACTGGACACAGTATATGACTCCAACCGACTCACAGGTGAAATGTCGCCTCACCTGGAAGGACAGTTTGGGGCCCTGAATGTGCCCATTCTCTGAGCACAGTTTTGGGCTTTCTCCTTTCCAATAGCAGAGCGATCCCACCAGTGATCAAAAGGCAGTCTCCCCTCTCCAACAGCACGTCAATCCCACCAGTGATCAAAAGGCAGTCTCTCCTCTCTGGCAGCAGAGCGATCCCACCAGTGATCAAAAGGCAGTCTCCCCTCTCCATAGCAGAGCGATCCCACCAGTGATCAAAAGGCAGTCTCCCCTCTCCGGCAGCAGAGTGATCCCACCAGCGATCAAAAGGCAGTCTCCCCTCTTCAGTAGCAGAGTGATCCCACCAGTGATCAAAAGGCAGTCTCCCCTCTCCGACAGCAGAGTGATCCCACCAGCGATCAAAAGGCAGTCTACCCTCTCCAAAGCAGAGTGATCCCACCAGTGATCAAAAGGCAGTCTTGCCTCTCCATAGCAGAGCGATCCACCAGTGATCAAAAGGCAGTCTCCCCTCTCCATGCAGAGCGATCCCAGCAGCGATCAAAAGGCAGTCTCTCCTCTCTGGCAGCAGAGCGATCTCAACAGTGATCAAAAGACAGTCTCCCCTCTCCATGCAGAGCGATCCCAGCAGCGATCAAAAGGCGGTCTCTCCTCTCCAGCAGCAGAGCGATCCCACCAGCGATCAAAAGGCCATCTCCCCTCTCCATGCAGAGCGATCCCACCAGTGGTCAAAAGGCAGTCTCTCCTCTCTGGCAGCAGAGCGATCCCACCAGCAATCAAAAGGCAGTCTCCCCTCTCCATAGCAGAGCGATCCCACCTGTGATCAAAAGGCAGTCTCCCCTCTCTGACAACAGAGCGATCCCACCAGTGATCAAAAGGCAGTCTACCCTCTCCATAGCAGAGTGATCCCACCAGTGATCAAAAGGCAGTCTCCCCTCTCCATGCAGAGCGATCCCAGCAGCGATCAAAAGGCAGTCTCCCCTCTCTGACAACAGAGCGATCCCACCAGTGATCAAAAGGCAGTCTCCCCTCTTCGACAGCAGAGCGATCCCACCAGTGATCAAAAGGCAGTCTCCCCTCTCTGACAGCAGAGCGATCCCACCAGTGATCAAAAGGCCATCTCCCCTCTCCATGCAGAGTGATCCACCAGTGATCAAAAGGCAGTCTCCCCTCTCTGACAGCAGAGCGATCCCACCAGTGATCAAAAGGCCATCTCCCCTCTCCATGCAGAGTGATCCACCAGTGATCAAAAGGCAGTCTCCCCTCTCCATAGCAGAGCGATCCCACCAGTGATCAAAAGGCAGTCTCCCCTCTCCGACAGCAGAGTGATCCCACCAGTGATCAAAAGGCAGTCTCCCCTCTCTGGCAGCAGAGCGATCCCACCAGTGATCAAAAGGCAGTCTCCCCTCTCTGGCAGCAGAGTGATCCCACCAGTGATCGAAAGTCAGGCAGCCAACAACCCTGTTATTTTTGCACCTTTCCTAAATCTGTCTCCCTACAACTCAGTCTGCATAGAGCTTAGAATGTTGGTCTTCTAGGTTTCTCGAGCACATGTATTTATTAATTGTTGTCTTAACTAGAGTTGTTAAGCCCTGATCCTTTCTGCTTAATCTTGTTAAGTTAATTTGACTGCCATGGGTTTTCTGCATTCAGTGATTATTTAAAGCCGGCTCATGATTAGTGCTCATCACAGGGTCCTTGTGAATGTTTTGAGAATGATTTGTCTCGTAGTATCGCTTGGTCAAACCACTGACATTCAGTTGGAGTTACGATGAATAAACCTTTGTTTCTGTCTCAACATGGGAGTTTGTCATTCCTCCATACCTGACTTCAGTCGTCCATCAATGCACACTGTGACATACCTTATTGTTCCTCAGTGTCTCTGTTGCTTTTGGTCATCTATAAGACCCTAGGACTATAAGATATAGAAGCAGAATTAGGCCATTTGGCCCATCAAGTCTGCTCTGCCATTTCATCCATTTTCCCTGACTGATTGGAGCCCCAATCTCCTGACTTCTCCCTGTATCCTTTCATGCCCTGAGTAATCAAGAACCTATCAATTTCTGCCTTCAATATACCCAATGACTTGGTCTTTACAGTCAGCTGTGGCAATGAATTCCACAGATTCACCAGTCTCTGTTCTAAAAGGACACCAGTCTATTCTGAGGCTGTCCTCTGTCTTTCCCACCATAGGAAATATCCTCTTTACATCCGCTCTATTGAGGTCTTTCAACATTCGATAGATTTTAATGAGGTCACCCCCATTCTCCTGAATTACAGTGAGTACAGGCCCAGAGACATTAAAGACTCTTCATATGACAAGCCTTTCAATCCCAGAATCATTTTTGTGAATCATCTTTGAACCGTTTCCAATATCAGCACATCCTTTATTAGATAAGGGGCCCAAAACTGCTCGCAATACTCCAAATGAGTCGTCACCAATGCCTTATAAACCCTCAACATTACATCCTTGCTTTTATATTCTCATCCTCTTGAAATGAATGCTAACATTGCACTTTCTTCCTCACCACCGACTAACCTGCAAATTAATGTTTGAAGAATCCTGCACAAGCACTCCCAAATCCCCTTTCAAATCAGATTTTTAAATTTTCTCTCCATTTAGAAATGAGTTTAACCTTTATTTCTTCTACCAAAGTGCATGACCATTCACTTCCCAACACTGTATTCCATCTGCCACTTCTTTTCCTATTCTTCTAATCTGTCTAAATCTTCTGTAGCCTCGCTACTTCCTCAAAATTACCTGCCCCTCCACCTATCTTTGTATTGTCCACAAACTTAGCTACAAAGCCATCAATTCCATAGAATACTCCCAACAGAATAATTGCTCCATTCTGTTTCCGACTTCCTCAGACTCAGCAGATGATCTATTTACAAAGTCTTTCCTTTCTGCAGGTGTGATACTATCTCACCCACCTCTGCGTCCACCACAAAAGGTGAAATTTCCAAATGGACATCCATTTCAATTTGACTACCATTCCCATGCCAATATGTCGATCCACAGCTTCCTCTTGTGCCATGATAAAACAACATTCATGTTGGAAGAGCAACACATCATGTTCCGTCTGTGAAGCCTCCAACCTGATGGCTTGAATATCAATTCTGATAATTACACACTCCTCCTATCCCTTTTTTTCCATTCCCCTTTCTGGTTCCCCTTTCACACCCTCACCTGCCCATCACATCCCGCTGGTCTTCTCTTTTTTCCATGGACCCTGTCCTAAAAGATTTATTCTTCCTCACCTTTCCAACCTAGAACCTCCCAACTTCTTACTTCATCCATCCTCCTTCAACCACCCACCTAAACCCTCACCTAATTTCACCTATCACCAGCCAGCTTTAACTTCTTTCTCTCCCCACTGCCCCCTGAAGCCCCACTCCACCTTCCTATTCTGGCCTTTCCCTCTTCCTTCCCAGTCCCAATGAAGCATCTCAGCCCAAAATGTTGACTGTTTACTCCCAACCATAGATGCTGCCGACTGCTAAATTCCTCTAGCACTTTGTGTGTCTAATGCTCAAGATTTCCAGCTTCTGCAGAATCTCCTGTGTTCATAGTTCTGTTTAAGTTTGTACTTCTTAATCTCAAGTTTGGCGCAATCAACCTAGCAACCTTCAGGAGCTTCCAATTGCTTCCAGTTATCCAGCAATTTTGGTATACATCCCAGGCTGACTCAAATTTGTTAAGAAATGTCTTTTGTTTAAGTTTTTTTTTGAATTTCAAATTATATTTCCCTGCAATTCGATGAATATTTAATGAAGCTTCTTTGTTCTGTTCAAAGAAGGCTGAAGGCAAAAGACTGATCTGCATTTCTGAGTGGAAGATCAGCCAACTTTTCCCTGTTGTAAAGCCTAACTTCCTTCCAGCAAACAATCACATATTTCGCACTCCCTATCTTAAAAATTCTATTTCATCTGGAGTTATGCAATTAAATGATAATTAAATGTTGTTGTTGAATTGATTGGATTAAAAACTTTAGGTTTTGCAAATATTAGATTGTCCAGTGCCATGTCTTGGAAGTGTTTACATCCCAAGGGTAATTTTCCAATTGTTGGCTAGTGTGACCTACAGCAAAAGCAAATAAAACCTTCAGCAAATAAAAGTATTGTTGGTGTAAGAAGAGAGCTCATATCTTCAATCAGAAAATGGCTGCTGGAAGTTCTGGGACATGTATTGAGGGAGGAGAAGCTCTAATATATTGCAGAGACAGGAAAAACTGATAGAGGAATAAAGTTCACGGTCATCAGCACATGGCATTCATAAATTGCATCAAGGGATGGACAGATGTTTATCAGACCATCTCAGATTAAAGACAGATGGTAGACCATGATTACCCACATCATACGACATGGCATGTAATGATGATGATGATGATGATGGTGCAAAGGAATTCAATGACTGAGCATGCTGAAACGCTGCAGTTACTTTGGAGGAGTGCAGGATACTTGCTGCTGTGAAGTGCCACAAGCCATTTAGAGTTGAGTTGTGTATTGAAGATTTTATCATCTCAACAACCAGGAAATGGGCCTCCTGATTCTCATTAGAAGCAAATGGATCAGAAACCCAAACGTGATGAATGGAAACTACTCAGAAATCAAGCTGAAAAGCTTGTTTCTCCGGTAATAAACTGTGAATCACTGTAAAGAAGGTAAATGCCTGGAGGCAGAAATGTATCAGGGGTGCCATCATCTAAAAGCTAAATAGACAGCTTAAAGCATGTCCAATTCAATATTAACCACTTCCAGATTAATAGAATCAGAGAGATATAGCATTGAAACACACTGTTCCTACTGTTCATTCGAGCCTTACGGAACTGGTTTTGATTTGGCTGTCCAATGAAGCCTGAACCGATTGAAACGGGCTGGCATTCCACATAAGCCAGTGTTCTAGTATGGGAATCACTGGAAGATATAACAAGTATAGAAAGCTATTGGAAAAATAATTGATGATTGAGCTTCAGTGCCACAGGAGTTGAGCATGAATGATTATAAGAAAAACGAGCAGGAAATGGCCAACATATACAATTGAAATTTACTTACCCATTCCGGGCTTGCCTTCTTCCCAAATCTTTGACCAATCTGATTGGCAGATATTTGACAAATATCTGCCAATCTTAACCTTGAATATATTCAACAAATTCACCTCCAGTTGCCTCTGGGATAGTGAATTCCAAAAAGCAATAACCACTGAGAGAAGAAATTTCTCCCTATCTGATGCACCATCAATAACTCTGAGACGTGAGGCGAGATATCGGCTTTTATTGACTGGAAGAAAGAACAAGAAGTAGTTGACCACCATACTACATCCTGCAGACTGAGGGCCGGGCTCAGGCCTCAATCGCCTTTATACCGGGGTCTGTGGGAGGAGCCACAGGAGCAGTCAGCAGGGGGCATGTCCAGACAGGTATATGTAGTTCACCACACTATCTCTATCTATCCCTTGCTTCTTCTGGGTGGGACTGGCAAGGTACAGTCTAATAGAGTGCTCTTTCCTTGGCTTTTCCTCAAAGCTACATAACAGAAGAGGGAATGGGGAGGAGGGGGTAGGACTTTTGTTAATATATAACCAAGAGAATGTATGTAACAGGAGCAGTGAGAACTCAGGCAGTCCTGTGAATCTGTTTCACTCTTCATCAAGATACCGGTTAGTCTTCCACCTCAATATTTTTTTCCTGTACCATCCCCAAAACCCTTGATTCAGCTAACATTTAGAAATCTGTCCATCCCCTTTTCAAACTCAGTGATTGATCCTCCATAATCCTCTGGAGTAGAAAATTGCAAAGATTCATCACCTTTGGAGAGAAGAAATTTATCATTTCACTGCTAAATTAACAACCCCTTGTTCTGAGATTATGTTCCAGATTCCTCACTCAGGAATAAAAATCTCCTCTTTTCCCCCTCTACTCTCTTTTATACATTTCTTGAGTTAGATAGAGCTCTTATAGATAGCGGGGTCAAGGGATATGGGGAGGGGGCAGGAACGGGGTACTGATTGTGTATGATCAGCCATGATCACAGTGAATGGTGGTGCTGGCTAGATGGGCCAAATGGCCTACTCCTGCACCTACTGTCTATTTCAGTATGGTTCCCTGTCATTCTCTAAACTCCACAAAACAGATAATTTATATGAATGACCAGCTTATCAGGAACCAATTTTGTCTATCCATGCTGCTTGCCTCCATATTCAGCCCATTTCTAAGTAAGGAGACTTGAAATTATACACAATAGACCAGGTGTAGTTTTACCAAGACTCTACATAATTGTTGTAAGGCATTTTTATTCCTGTGCACAAATCCTCAAGCATTGAGAATTTCTGAACTAAAATAAACTTACCATTACTGTCTGAATCTCTTGAATGTCATGTTCACTTTCAGAGAATAGTGCATGAAGATACTCAGGCATCTTTGAACATCAATACATACAATCTCAGCATTTATAAATATTCACCATTCCTATTTTCAGTACAGAAATCACACAACACAGAAAGAGGCCCCCTGGCCCAAATTGTCTGGGTCAGGCAATCAAACACTTTGATATTTACATCTCACAATGGGCAGGAGATGGCCAGCTTGAAGAACAAAGTGGTGGATACTGGAAAAGGAACATTATTCTTGTGGGTAGGTTTACATTAGGAATTAACAGGCTCAGTATGTCAACACCGTCTCCTGGGAGACACTAAATGTCTGCTCAGCTCACTCTAACACAGGACCAGTGCAACATGATTGAAACCCAAACCTGAAAGTTTCAGAGATTTTTACTTTGACTAGAGGAAAACAAACTGATCCTCCAGGGCAACTTTAACGCCAAGATCAGAAAAAATACACTCCTCTGGAAAGGCTGCACTAGCAAGGAGGGAATAGAGATAATTGACTCCAACATCCTGTTTCATCAGTAAGAGAAACTGAAGACCATATCACAACAAACCTATTGTCATCTAAAGGTTCTCTTATTTCCTGATTAAGTTGCTTTATTATAGGGCAGAGTTTATAATTAAAACTAAAATTCTAACAGTTGGAGACTGGTGTTTATGGTTTATCTTCTTTTTGTGTCTCATTGACTAAACCATATCCACAGTAGGGAATGATCCAAATTCTGGGGAAAAAACACGATTATTTACCCTTGTTCAGTATTGAGTTTCACATAATGCCTAAAATGCTAACTTGTTACTGCAATAGATCTGGAATATAAGCAGTTGCTTATTGGAGTTTCTTTAACAATATATAATTTGTTTGTTTGTTTGTTATGTGCTGTTGTACGACATGAGCAATTATGGTAATCATGATTGTTCTTGGCAGATTTTTCTACAGAAGTGGTTTGCCATTGCCTTCTTCTGGCCAGTGTGTTTACAAGCCATTGTCAATACTCTTCAGAGATTTTCTGCCTGGTTTCAGTGGTGGCATAACCAGGACTTGTGATCTGCACCAGCTGCTCAAACGACCATCCACCACCTGCTCCCAGGGCCTCACTGACACTGATGGAGTGGGGAGGAGGATTAAGCTGTGGATATGAGACATTTTTGTCCTTTAAAATAGATTAAATTAATTCATTGTATACATACAGATAGGAATTTGTTTTTACTTGAATTATACTGTAATTTATTTTGGAGTCCTTACACAGGATTCCTGAAAGGTTAATTTACAGCTTCAGCTGGAGGTGAGGAAAGCAAATGTAGCATGAGCATTCATTTCAAGAGGACTAGAATAAAAACAAGGATGTAATGCTGAGGCTTTATAGGGAATTGGTGATACCTCACTTGAAGTATTGGGAACAGTTTTGGGCAGTTTAACGTCAGGATGTGCTGATGTTAAAGAAGGTTAAAGGAGGTTCACGAAAGTGATTCTGGGATTAAAAGACTTATATGAGGAGCTTTTAATGGCTCCGGGCCCGCTCTTGTTGGAAGTTAGGAGAATGACGGGAGATGCCATTGAAATCTATTGAACATTGAAAGGCCTCAACAGAGTGGATGTGGAGAAGATATTTCCTATAGTGGGGGAAATCTAAGACCAGAAGGTACAACCTCAGAATAAAGGGGTGTCCATTTAGAACTGAGATGAAGAGGAATTTCTTTAGACAGAGGGTGCTGAAGCTGTGGAATTCATTGCAACAGGTGACTGTGGAGGCCAGTTCACTGAGTGTATTTAAGTCAGCGATTGATAGATTCCTGAAAAGTCAGCGTGAAAATTTATGAGGAGAAGGCAGGAGAATGGGGTTGAGAGGGAAATGGATCAGCCATGATTAAATGGTGAAGCAGACTCAATGGGCTGAATGGTCTCAATCTGCTCCGATGTCTGCTTGCCTGATGGTCTGAACTGTTCACTCCAAGATGCAAGATTGTTTGTCATTTCCAGTACAGAAGTGTAAGGGAAAATGAAATAATTGTTACTCTGAATCCTGTGCAGCATTAAAAAAAAACCCATACACAATAAGATAAAGAGCACAAAAATGAAAAAGAAAACTATAAATATAAGTGCATAAGATAGCTGATATTTTATTTTTTGGCTTTTGACCATTCTCTGTAAACTCTAAAGATTGATCCCAGGAGATCAGCAGTTTCTGAGACACTCAAACCACACCATTTGGCACCAACAATCATTCCATGGTCAAAGTCACTTAGATCACATTCTTCCCCATTCTGATGTTTGATCTGAGCAACAACTGAAGCTGCTGACTATGCATGCTAGTATGCTTTGAGTTGCTGCCACATGATCGGATAATTAGATTGCATTAACTTGCAGGTGTAGAGGTGTAGCTAATAAAGTTGTCATTGAGCGTATTTCTCTGTTTGATGTCTCCCATGAGATATTAAAGATATTGCTTGCTTTCAGGAACATTTTGCTCATTCCTTACAGAGGGAAGATGACTGAATCTGCTGTACTTTCAGCTTCCCATTGCGTCCAATGCCTGCAGTCATCACTGCTCTACCTGGAAAACTTCCATCTCCATTTTTCTCACACTTCTGCCAGCAGGCATTTCCCTATTCAGCTAGGGTTGCTTCAAGCTGCTGTAAGTATTGGCCAATGGACAGGCACTGAAGTAGGAACAGATCCTCTGCAGAAGACTGCAACGTTCAACACAACAGCATGCTCAGGGATCAGCAAAGTGTCAGTGTCATGCCATGCTATACAAAACAGATGACTCAAATCTGCCATACAGTGCTATACTGATGGCAATTGTTTACTCTGAAATTTCATATCATCCCAAGATTTATACATCGCCACCAAGAGACTGCAAATATACTGTACTGCTGCCATGGAAAGCAACACAAATTTCATGACATATGTGAGTGACGATAAACCTGATTCTGATATGAGTTTCTATTGTGTACCGAGAGTGGGAAGGAGGCAGGGAGAGGGGAATCATGGTGGAAAAGGGGGAAGGGAGACGGGAGGGAGTGGGAAGCACCAGAGAGACATTCTGTAATGATCAGTAAACTAATTGTTTGGAATCAGATGACCTTGCTTATGTCTCAGGGCTGGGTGTGTCTGCACCTGTGCCATCCCCTACCCCTGACATATCTTCTCTGCCACTTGTCCCACACCCCTCCCATGGCGCACCACTCTGGCCATTTCCAACATCCCTTGCTTCTGCCAGATTTACAAACTCGCTGTCCACTCCATGTCGACAAATATTGTACTGTAGCGGTGTGCTACACGCAGCGCTAAAATAACGGCACAGAGTCAGTAAACTGCAATCAAAGAAAGTTTTATTCGAACTTCACAGCCTTGCTTTAAAGCCTCCCTCATCCCGCCCTCCCCGGGCGCGGATGCTCTAAGGGACACATACTCACAAACCCCCGCAGGCTTTTTCCCTTTGTTGCAGACCTGGCCTTTGTGCCTGCACGCTGGCTAATTGTGAGCCGGTTCGAGTGTGCTAATAAGTGGGTCACCACATAACCCCCCCCCCCCACAGAACCGGTGATACACCGCTCAATGTCCACAGTCTGGGCCGGACCCTGTTTGGGAGGTCGGCCTCTGCACCGCGGTGCCAGAAACTTGACCGGCTGCGCCACATCCACATGGGCCGGTTTGAGTCGGTCCACCGTGAAAACCTCCTCTCTCCCCCCAACGTCCAGCACGAACGTGGACCTGTCATTTCTGATCACCGTAAACGGCCCCTCGTAGGGCCGTTGCAGCGGTGGCCGATGCCCACCCCATCGTACAAACACAAACTTACAGTTCTGCAGGTCTTTGGGTACGCAGGTCGGGTTCTGCCCATGCTGCAAAGTGGGTATGGGGGCCAGGTTACCGAGCCTCTCACGTAGTCTGCCCAGGACTGCTGCGGGTTCTTCCTCTTGCCCCCTTGGGGCTGGTATGAACTCCCCGGGGACGACCAGGGGTGCGCCGTACACCAACTCGGCCGACAAGGTGTGCAGATCGTCTTTGGGCGCCGTGCGGATGCCGAGTAGGACCCAGGGAAGCTCGTCCGCCCAGTAGCTCCTCGCAGGCGGGCCATGAGAGCCGACTTCAGGTGACGGTGGAAACGCTCCACTAGTCCATTCGACTGTGGGTGGTAGGCAGTTGTGTGGTGCAGCTGAGTCCCCAAAAGGCTGGCCACAGCTGACCACAGGCTGGAGGTGAACTGTGCGCCTCTGTCGGAGGTAATGTGGGCCGGTACACCAAAGCGGGACACCCAGGTGGTGATCAGTGCCTGGGCGCAAGATTCAGAGGTGGTGTCAGTGAGCGGGATCGCCTCTAGCCATCTTGTGAACCAGTCCACGATAGTCAGGAGGTGCCGTGCTCCTCGTGTCACTGGCAAGGGGCCCACGATATCCACATGAATGTGGTCGAAACGCCGGTGGGTGGGGTGGAACTGCTGCGGCGGAGCTTTGGTGTGCCGCTGCACCTTGGCTGTTTGGCAGTGCATGCACGTTCTGGCCCATTCACGGACCTGCTTGTGGAGTCCGTGCCAAACAAACCTGCTGGAGACCATCCGGACGGTAGTGCGGATGGAGGGGTGCGCCAAGTTGTGAATGGAGTCGAAAACACGTCGCCGCCAATGTGCCGGGACGACGGGGCGGGGTTGGCCGGTGGCGTCGTCACAGAGTAGGGTCCTCTCACCTGGGCCTACGGGGAGGTCCTGGAGCTGCAAACCGGAGACTGCGAACCTGTAACACGGGATCTCCTCATCTGCCTGCTGTGCCTCTGCCAGTGCCTCAAAGTCTACCCCTGGGGAAAGGGCGTGAATGTTAGGGCGAGAGAGCGCATCCGCCACGACATTGTCCTTACCCGAGATGAGCCGGACGTCCGTCATGTATTCAGAGATGTAGGACAGATGGCGCTGCTGGCGGGACGACCAGGGATCGGACACCTTCGTGAACGTAAAGGTAAGCGGTTTGTGGTCCGTGAACGCGGTGAAGGGCCTACCTTCTAAGAAGTACCTGAAATGCCGGATTGCCAGGTATAGCGCCAACAGTTCCCGGTCGAAAGCACTGTATTTGAGCTCGGGTGGCCGCAGGTGTTTGCTGAAAAACGCCAGGGGTTGCCAGCGACCCTCGATGAGTTGCTCCAGTACCCCACCGACTGCCGTGTTAGATGCGTCCACTGTGAGGGCGGTAGGGACGTCCATTCTGGGATGCACTAGCATCGCGGCGTTTGCCAAGGCTTCCTTCATTTGAATGAAAGCGGTGGCGGACTCCTCGTCCCAGGTAATGTCCTTGCCCTTACCCGACAACAGGGCGAACAGGGGGCGCATGATTCGGGCAGCTGGAGGGAGGAAGCGGTGGTAGAAATTGACCATACCGACGAATTCCTGAAGGCCTTTGACCATGGTGGGTCAGGGGAAATGGCGGACCGCATCTACCTTAGCGGGCAGAGGGGTTGCCCCGTCTTTAGTAATCCTGCGGCCCAGGAAGTCAATGGTGTCGAGCCCGAATTGGCATTTGGCCGGGTTGATTGTTAGACCGTAGTCACTCAGCCGGGCATAGAGTTGACGGAGGTGGGACAGATGCTCCTGACGACTGCTGCTGGCTATGAGGATGTCGTCCAAATAGATGAATGCAAAGTCCAGGTCGCGTCCCACCGCATCCATTAGCCGCTGGAACGTCTGTGCGGCATTCTTCAGGCCGAACGGCATGCGGAGGAACTCGAAAAGGCCGAACGGGGTGATGAGAGCCGTTTTGGGGACGTCGTCCAGATGCATCGGGATTTGATGGTATCCTCGGACGAGGTCTACCTTGGAGAAGATCCGTGCGCCGTGCAGGTTTGCTGCAAAGTCCTGAATGTGCGGTACAGGATAGCGGTCCGGTGTGGTAGCCTCGTTCAGCCTGTGGTAGTCGCCACATGGTCTCCAGCCCCCTGTCGCTTTGGGCACCATGTGCAGGGGGAGGCCCATGGGCTGTCGGACCGCTGTATGATCCCCAATTCCTCCATCCTCTTGAACTCCTCCTTCGCCAGTCAGAGCTTGTCCGGGGGAAGCCGCCGAGCACGTGCATGGAGGGGTGGTCCCTGGGTCAGGATGTGGTGCTGTACGCCGTGTCGGGGCATGGCTGCCGTGAACTGCGGTGGCAGAACCGATGGGAAATCCGCCAGGACCCTGGTGAAGTCGCTGTCGGACAGCGTGATGGAGCCGAGGTGTGAGGCTGGCAACTGGGCTGCACCCAGGCAGAACGTCTGAAAGGTCTCGGCGTGGACCAGTCTCTTCCTGGGCAGGTTGACCAGTAGGCTGTGAGCCCACAAAAAATCTGCACCCAGAAGCGGTTGGGCTACGGCGGCTAGTGTGAATTCCCACGTGAACTGGCTGGAGCCGAACTGTAGCTGCACCGTACGGGTGCCATAGGTCCTTACTGTGCTGCCGTTCACGGCCCTCAGGGGGGGACCCGGTGCCCTGCTGCGGGTGTCGTAACTCGTCAGAGGTAAGACGCTGATCTCGGCACTGGTGTCGACCAAAAAACGGCGTCCCGACCTCTTGTCCCACACATACAGGAGGCTATCCCGATGGCCAGCCGGCGTAGCCATCAGCGGCGGCTGACCCTGGCGTTTCCCGGGAACTTGCAGGGCGGGCTACAACAGCGGGCCTCTGCGCCCCACTGCTGGTGGTAGAAACACCATTGTACGTTGGGCTCCCCATCCCTGCCTCTGGGGCTAGCGGGCTCTGCGGCTGGGCCTGGACTGGTTTGCTGCTGGGAGCGTGGCCAGGTGATCTGTGCGATAGACACCCCACTCTCCTTCTTGGCTTTCCACAGCAAGTCCGCCCGGGCTGCCACCTTCCGGGGGTCGCTGAAATCCGCGTCGGACAGCAGCAGGCGTATGTCCTCGGGCAGCTGCTCTAGGAATGCCTGCTCAAACATGAGGCAGGGTGTGTGTCCGTCGGCCATAGACAACATCTCGTTCATTAAAGCTGATGGAGGTCTGTCTCCCAAGCCATCCAGGTGGAGTAAACGGGCAGCCCGTTCGCGGCGTGAGAATCCGAAAGTCCTTAGGAGCAGGGCTTTGAATTCCGTGTACTTGCCGTCCGCCGGGGGAGACTGTACGAACTCCGCAACCTGGGCCGCTGTGTCCTGGTCGAGGGAGCTCACCACGTAGTAGTAACGTGTGTCCTCTGAGGTTATCTGCCGAACGTGGAATTGGGGTTCTGCTTGCCGGAACCATAGGTGAAGTCGTAGCGTCCAGAAGCTTGGCAGTTTCAACGAAACCGCATGAACAAATGCGGCGTCGGTCATCTCCGGTCCAAAAATTGTTTGGACCGTCGGGATCACCAATTGTAGCGGTGTGCTACACGCAGCACTAAAATAACGACACGGAGTCGGTAAACTGCAATCAAAGAATGTTTTATTCGAACTCCACAGCCTTGCTTTAAAGCCTCCCTCATCCCGCCCTCCCCGGGCGCGGATGGTCCAAGAGACACGTACTCACAAACCCCCGCAGGCTTTTCTCCCTTTGTTGCGGACCTGGCCTTTGTGCCTGCACGCTGGCTAATTGTGAGCCGGTTCGAGTGTGCTAGTAAGTGGGTCGCCACAGTCTTAGGTACCCTAGCTATATATACAATATGTGCCTTGGACTTCTGCCTTGGGTGCTTCAAGCTTCCATAGATTAATGGACTCCCAGCTAACCTTCTGTGTTCAGTCTTTTATGCTTGTGCTGCCCATAATTGATCTCATTCAAATTCAATTCACCAACCACATTTATATTCAATGTCTCTCAGTAAAACAATACCTCAATTTAAAACACAAGAAATTCAGTGAATGCCGGACATCCAAATTAACTCACACAAATCACCGGAGGAACTCAGCAGGTCAGGTAACATCTCTGGAAATGAATAAACACAAGAGATTCTGCAGGTGCTGGAAATGCAAAATAACACACACAAAATGCTGGCAGAACTCCTCAGCTCAGGCAGCGTCTGTGGAAATGAATAATCAGAACCCTCTCTCACCTAGATGGGGTCAGTGGTGCTGTGAGGATTACATTCCTGGACTTCTCTAGTGCCTTTAACACCATCCAGCCCAAGATCTTAAGGCACAAACTAACGGAGATGGGAGTAGACTCTCACATGGTGGATTGGATAGTGGACTACTTGACAGATAGACTTCAGTATGTGCGGTTGGGAGACTGTAGGTCTGACACGGTGATCAGCAGCACAGGGGCGCCGCAGGGGACCGTGCTCTCTCCGGTCCTGTTCACCCTGTACACATCAGACTTCCAATATAACTCGGAGTCCTGCCATGTGCAGAAGTTCGCTGATGACACGGCCATAGTGGGGTGTGTCAGGAATGGACAGGAGGAGGAGTATAGGAAACTGATACAGGACTTTGTGATATGGTGCAACTCAAACTACCTGCGTCTCAATGTCACCAAGACCAAGGAAATGGTGGTGGACTTTAGGAGATCTAGGCCTCATATGGAGCCAGTGATCATTAATGGAGAATGTGTGGAGCAGGTTAAGACCTACAAGTATCTGGGAGTACAGTTAGACGAGAAGCTAGACTGGACTGCCAACACAGATGCCTTGTGCAGGAAGGCACAGAGTCGACTGTACTTCCTTAGAAGGTTGGCGTCATTCAATGTCTGTAGTGAGATGCTGAAGATGTTCTATAGGTCAGTTGTGGAGAGCGCCCTCTTCTTTGTGGTGGCGTGTTGGGGAGGAAGCATTAAGAAGAGGGACGCCTCACGTCTGAATAAGCTGGTAAGGAAGGCGGGCTCTGTCGTGGGCAAAGTACTGGAGAGTTTAACATCGGTAGCTGAGCGAAGGGCACTGAGTAGGCTACGGTCAATTATGGAAAACTCTGAACATCCTCTACATAGCACCATCCAGAGACAGAGAAGCAGTTTCAGCGACAGGTTACTATCGATGCAATGCTCCTCAGACAGGATGAAGAGGTCAATACTCCCCAATGCCATTAGGCTTTACAATTCTACCGCCAGGACTTAAGAACTTTTTAAAAGCTATTATTAATGCTTTTTGAGATAGTGATTTAGATGCATATCATATTTTTTACTGAGTTAAGTATTGTATGTAATTAGTTTTGCTACAACAAGTGTATGGGACATTGGAAAAAAAAGTTGAATTTCCCCATGGGGATGAATAAAGTATCTATCTATCTATCTATCTATCTATCACAATCATGATAAGGTTTAATATCACCGGCAAGTATCTTGAAATTTTTAACTTAGCAATAGCAATACAATGCCATACATGACAAGTAAATCAATTACAATAAGTACATATGTATATTAAATAGTTAAATTAAAAACAGTGCAAAGCAGAAATAATAGAAGAGAGGTAGTGTTTATGGGTTCAATGTCCATTTAGGAATCAGATGCAGAGGGGGTGAAGCTGTTTCTGAATCATTGAGTGTGTGCCTTCAGTCTTCTGTACCTCCTTTCTGGTGGTAACAATGAGAAGAGGGCATGCCCTGGGTGATAGGGAACCTTAGTAATGGATATCGCCTTTCTGAAGCTCCGCTGCTTGAAGGTGTTTTGGATACTACAGAGGCTAGAACTCAAGATGGAGAATAAACTGTCAATGTTTCAGACCAGGAATCTTCGACAGGACTGGAAAGGAAGGGGGAAGCTGCCAGAATAGAAAGGTTGCTGAGGGGAAGGAGTATAGCTAGAAGGTGATAGGTGAAGCCATGTGGGTAGGAAAGGTAAAGGGCTAGAGAGGAGAGTGACCCATAGGGAAAGGGAAGGAGGATGGGACCCAATGGAGGAGGAGGTGATTGGCAGGTAAGTAGAGGTAAGAGGTCAGAGTGGGGAATAGGAGAAGGAGGTGGGAGGGAATTGTTTTTTTCTGGAAGGATAAATCAATATTTATGCCATCACGTTGGAAGGTACCCGGATGGAAAACAAGGTGTTGATCCTCCACCCTGAGTGTGGCCCATCGTTGCACAAACAGAGGCCATGAACTGACATGTCGGAACAGGAATGGGAATCAGAATTACAATACTTGACCACTGGGTAGTTTAGGTGGATGGAGAGGAGGTGCTCAAGTTAAAATTTGTCATCTTTGTTTCAAAAGACTCCATTGTCTCACGCCACTCCAAACTTCTGCCTTTCTATAATAATCTAAGGATATCTAATTTCTCCAAACTTTTGGCTGCCATCTGCAAATATAAGATTATAAAACCATAATATATAGCAACAGAATTAGGCCATTTAACCCATTGAGTCTGATCCGCCATTGGGACACCAAAGGTGATATATTAATGGGAATAGTTGTTGAATTACTATTCTTTCACTGTTCCAAATACAACAATGCCATGGTCCCAACTGAACAGCAGCAGGAATCCGACTTCTAGCGCTTCATTTCTGCAGAGTGCGTTAGCTGCCATTGTCCTTCTGGGACTCAGACTGCCAATTACTGTCTGCCACATCCCTTCATGGAAAGTCTGCAATTAAAGGCCTCATGCTAAGTACTCTGCTCAATTGTAGGAGTCCCATTTCTAGTACTGTGGTTTGTGATTTCACCTTTGGATTTCGTTTCTGTCATTTTGTTTTTTGTGAGTTTGAGTCTGAATCCAAACTTCTGTCTTTCTATAATAGACCTCTCTCTGCATTTAGATTCACACCCATCCATAGCTCTGTCCTTCCAAGCAAATAAAGTTCCGATAATTCCAAATACCTACTAACTTCCTTCTTTATTATATTCCTACACTTTCTGAAATGTCAAGTTCTCCTTATGGACTTGCTTAGTGTAAAACTCCTAAACAATCAATATTGCAGCAGAGATCAATGTTAAACTAAGATAATGGAAGGAGGATCCATTCACCTGGGTCTGTTTCATTAGCTGTCAAAGAACCCCCAATGATTTGTTTCTTTTTTGCACAGAAACAAAAATTTAGACTAAATTTATACTTGAAAACTCTAGATGATTTTAAAGGAAACATAACAATAGCTTTCTGGAGTGGGGTTTTTTATGCCATGGAGCCTTACCATGAACTGAAGTGTCCGTGGACCCAGGTTGGGAATGCCTGTTAGAGAATGTTCATTCTGATGTTCCATTAAACCAGGGGTTTCAAACCTTTTTATGCCATCGACTAATATCATTAAACAAGCAGTCCAAACACGACTGCAGACGGTGTAAACTCCCCTTAGAACTGGAGCCTTTCACAATACATTCTCAAGCTATAATCACTTATATGAAAACTATTATCTTTTCTCGCTCCTGCATCAGGTAAAAGATACAATAACATTAGAACCTGCACCACCAGGTTCAAGAACATTAATGGCCCCACAACCATCAGAATCTTGAACAAAAGGGGATAAATTGCCCATAACCAATGATCACAATTTAAGGACTCTTTATCTTGTTACTTTATGTTCTCATTATTTATAACTATTTATTTATATTTGCATCGCCATAGTTGGGGGTTGGGGAATGGGGGACAGGGGATAGGATGATGAGGTGCTGGGAGACATGGAATGGCAAGATAAGGGATGAAGGGATGTAACATCCCTAGTTAAAGGTCACATGTTGTTTCTTACTCACTTAACTGGATCAGCAATTTTGTGGATGACACCAAGACTGGAGGTGTAGTGAATGGTGAGGAAGGCTACCATGGCTCGGATCAGGATCTGGACCAGCTGGAAAAATAGGCTGAAGAATGGCAGATGGAACTTAATACAGACAAGTGTGAAGTGTTGTACTTTGGTAGGACAGGCCAGGGTTGTCCTTACACAATGAGTGGTAGGACACTGAGGAGTGAGCTGGTACAAAGGGATCTGGGAGTACAGGTCCATAATTCATTGTAAGTGGCATCACAGGTTGGTAAAATCATAAAGAAAGCTTTTGGCACTTTAACTTTCATAATTCAAAGCATTGAGTACAAGAGATGGGATAAAAACACAAAATGCTGGCAGAACTCAGCAGGCCAGACAGCATCTATGGGAGGAGGTAGTGATGATGTTTCATGCCGAAACCCTTAATCAAGAGTGATGTTGTGTAGGGTAGGGGTATGGGATGTTGTGTTGAAGTTGTATAAGACATTAGTGGGAACTAATTTAAAGAATTGTGTGCAGTTTTAGGTGCCTACCTACAGGAAAGATGTAAATAAGATTGAAGAGGTACAGATAAAATTTACAAGGATGTGGCTAGGTCTGGTGGACTTGACTTATTAGGAAAAATTGATTAGATTCGGATTTTATTGCTTGGAATATATAAGACTGAGAAGAGATTTAATCAAGGTAAGCAAAATTATGAGGGGGAAAAGATAAGGTTAATCCAAGCAGGCTATTTCCATTGAGACCAGAAAATCTGCAGATGCTGGACGTTACCTTTTCCACTGAGCCTGGGTGGGACTACAGCCAAAGGTCATGGGTTAAGGGTGAAAGATGAAAAGATTAAAGGGAACATGAGGGGAAACTTCTTCACTCAGAAGGTCGTGAGAGTACAGAATGATCTGCCAGCACAATTGTTGCATGTGAGCCTGATTTCAACATTTAAGATAAGTTTGGATAAGTACATTGTAGGTAGGGGTATGGAGGCCTGTGGTCCTGGTACAGGTTGATGGGAATAGGCAGTTTAAATGGTTCAGCACAGACTAGAGAGACAGAAGGGCCTGTTTCTATGCTGTTATTTTCTATGATTTCCTACTTCATTGGAACAGAGTAAAAGGCCAAAATCAGAGAGCTCAGAGTGAAAGTGAGATGGAGCCTATGAATGTATTGGGTCAGCAAAGAGAAAGGCCAACTTTGTTTACCCCTCAGTAATGCCATCTGCCTGCTGAGTTTTTCCAGCATTTTTCTGTTATAAAGGTAAACAGAATTTTGGGAAGTTCATGCTTGGGAGGGTGCCAATACTCAGACCTTCAGTTTATTTTTAAGAAATAAAAATTGGACAGAACTTCAGCTGTATTCTATCTATTTGGAGGAAATAGGACGGACAAATCATTAAAGACAAAGGAAAATGTTCTCGTTTTATTGATGTGGGACATCAAAGGCCCACCAGCACCATCGGTATTATCTACTGGAGGTGCTATCTGAAGAGGGAATCATTAACCTAGAGTTCCCTCTTCAGATAGCACCTCCAGTAGATAATACCGATAGTGGGGGTGTGCCTTTGATGTCCACGAGTCTTTGCAGCTTCTTAAATTCCGGCATATTCAAATTGCCATACCAGACTATGATACAACCACCATCATCATTATGTGCCATGCCGTATTGTTACGTACCCGTGACACGTGACAGTGGTGTACTTGTCACGTGACAGGTGTTGAAGCTATACTGGACTTGAGGTAATGGTCTTGTGATGGTGGAGTGACGTCATTTTTCTGCCAGTAGAGGTCATGTGACAGTTTTTTTTTACAGGGTATAAAAGGAGGACCCCTCCCTGTGAGGAGGGGCAGTTTGTGGCTGGATTTGCCATGTTGACTTCATGCCACTGCATGATTTAATGTTATGATGCAGTTTAGTTGAAAGATGGAGTTTTATTTAATGCCTAAAGTTTAAAAGGTCATTGCCAGCAGTTTCTTTATAATACTGCTAGTTGAGAATCAGTGGAGAGTGAAGATCAGAGTTTGGGAGTTAAAAGATCGAGGAAAGTCGATTTCGACAGTGAAACAGGTTCGACCTTGTTTGATCCTCATTCGGAAGGAATTTGTTGACTGTGCTCGTGTTAATCCCTGTGAAATAGCAGAAAGGATTGAGTACAGTTTTGTAAAGGAAAGG
Source organism: Hemitrygon akajei (assembly GCF_048418815.1). Classification (NCBI taxonomy): domain Eukaryota; kingdom Metazoa; phylum Chordata; class Chondrichthyes; order Myliobatiformes; family Dasyatidae; genus Hemitrygon; species Hemitrygon akajei. Next base: position 194,051,141 of record NC_133128.1, read on the forward strand.
TCAGTGCCTTTAAGCCATTTCATTTTTCATCTTCGTAAAATTCTTCGTGGGAAAAGTAGTTCGACTGGGAACCACAACAACACGACATGAAAGAGAATTTAAATCGTCTTAAAAAGTCTCTCCTTAAATGGACTGTAAGCATTTTGAACTTTTGCAATACTACTTTGAAGAACTGTTTTTGCAACATCACTTTAAGAACTGTTTAAGCTTCATTGCTTTAAGAACTGTTTAAGCTGCCGCACAGCAGCTGATTTCTGGTTACGTTAGTGATTTGTTTATTTTTTGGGGGTGTGTTTTTCAGTGTTTAATAAATGTTTTATTTGTTATAAAAACCCCTGCCTCACTCATATATTTATTGTTGCTGAGTCCGTAACAGTATAGCATGTGTTATGATGGTCTATCTGTGAGCATGATTATTCTACAGAAGTGGTTTGCCATTGCTGACTCTCTCCACTGCTGATTTCAAAGACTGGTACAATATTTGCTTTCCTTCCTCTTCTTGAAGTCAACAATCAGCTCTCTGGTTCTGCTGATGTTGAGGGAGAGGTTGTTGTTGCAGTTCCACTCCACCAGGTGACCTATCTCGCTTGAGTAAACTGACTCTTCAACAGCTGTGATCCATCCAACATCAAAGGCATATTTTCAGATTTGAAGATGGCATTGAATCTGTGTTTAGCCACAAAGTTATAGATAGAAAATATGCAGCCTTGAGGTGCACCTGTATCGATGATCAATGAAGTGGAGACGTTGTTACCAATCCCCACTGATTGAAGTTTGCTGATGAGGAAGTTGAACACCCAATTGCAGAGGGATATGCAGAGGCCCAAGGTCTTGAAGCTTCATGAAGTGTGCATGGGATGACTGTGTTGAACTCCAAGCTGTAGTCAATGAACCTGATGTATGAGTTTTTGTTGTCCAGAGCAGAGTGAGGATCCAGAGAAATCATGTCCACTGTTAACCTATTGTGGTGGAAAGCAAACTGGAGCAGATCCAGGAAACACATGATCCACGTCTCCACAACACCATTCTCTGCATGCTGATGTACCGTCTGAATGCGTCTGCTTCATGTCTGCTTCCACCCCCACACTTGACAGCACATTCCATGCTTCTCCTTTAAATGTTTCTCCTGGCACCCCAAATCTATGCCCCATAGTATCTGACATTCCTACACTGGGTAAAATGATTCAAGGAATGTCTCATATATTCTTACTTTGAACTTCATCCGACATAATTTAGCCACATTCATTTAGCCTTCTATCAAATATTTTACTCCTATCCATATAATTCAAGACTAATCTATTGAATCCTGATTCTAATCTGTAATATTCAATCACTGGCATCCAGACACAAACGCTAGTCATTTCAGATGGTTATGCAATAATGTGCCAGATTTGAAGGTGAATTTTAATAAAAGCAGCTAATTTTTTAATGTGCAATCAAAGCAAATAATTTCTAAACACAAGGAATTCTGCAGATGTTGGAAATCCAGAGAAATGCACACAAGATGCTGGAGCAACTCAGCAGCTCAGACAGCATCTATGAAAATGTTAATTTCTAATCACTTCTGGAAATAATTTAACCAGCGATAAAAAAATTGTGAATATTTTCCTCTAAGCTTGGGTGGGACTACAAGAGGTCATGGGTTAAGGGTGAAAGGTGAAAAGTATGAGGAGAACATGAGGGGAAACTTCTTCACTCAGAGGGTTGTGAGAGTGTGGAATGAGCTGTCAGTGCAAGTGGTGCATGTGAGCTTAAATTCAACATTTAACAGAAGTTTGGATAGGTATATGGATGATAAGCGTATGCTCCTGGTGCAGATTGATGAAGATGGGCAGTTTGAATGATTCAGCACAGACTAGATGGGCCGAGGGGCCTATTTCCATCCTGTACTGTTCTATGTTTCAATGTCTCTATGACACTGGAGCTGATGGATTTGTTGCAGCCATCCGCCTTCACAGCCATTGAGTTTGAAGTAACTTTGTCCACCTGTCCACCGTTGAGGTCTTGGTTGGATTGTTCTTTGTCCTCACCTTCGACCCTACCAGGAGCACAGCTCCGGATGGCATTGCTCTTGGAACCTCAGCACCACACAATTATGTTATGGCTTTTTAAAAGTCACAAAAAATTACATTCTTTATGAATTCATGGATTTCTGATGTCTGCTGTCAGGTATTCTAAACAAATTTTAAGCCATTAGCTGCATGCCCTCTTCATGGTTTATTTCAGTGTATCAACATTATGCAACCTACCAAAATCAAATAAAACACAGACTTTATATCAGAAGTGATAATTATTGAATTTATACTGTAAAGTCATGCAATCTGTCACTATCTTGCAAACCATACAAAGTACAACTCAAGCAGAAGAAACCGCAATGAAAACTGTTTCAAATTGAATCACTCAACAACATGCCATATGGCCCAGAACAGGTGGGTGCAAATTGTCTTTAGGAAAACTGCTTTTTATTGAAATGCAGCAGTTAATCTAAGGTTCTGAAGTAATGCCATGGACTGCTAGGGTACAAGATAATACCTTTAAGATCCTGTACAAATGAAAAATATTCAACTTCTTTCATAGATCTTCTTGTCAATGTTTCATCCAAATGTTAACATTTCACTTCAATCCAAACAATGAATTTTAAACTTGTATCTTAGAACTTCAGTTCTGAAAGGTTCTTTAAGGTTGTTGTAGCTGGGGTGGTAATGGGAATAAGCCTCCACTACCTATTAAAAACTCCCAATGGTATGTGTCTCAAAAGCCTCTGACAACCAGCTCCAGCTCCGGGCCATCACGTGTGGCTTGGTTACTAAGCCCGGCTATTGACAGGACAAGGGCAAAGTGGATTACTGGTGTCTTAAGACCAGTCACTCTGGACAGATGGGACTCATCAGCTGTGTTTGGCAGCTCATCAAAGAGAAAGAAAATTCTGATCTCCAAACCCTGCTACCTTGCAGCTATACCCAATGATGAGGAAGGCTTCGAGAGTAAACCCCAAGGGAATAATCCAGAGATAGAGTCCTTAAGGCTGCCCTATGTTGAGTTCAATGCTGACTGACAACTCGTGCGACACTTCTGGTACCAAACTGTATGTCCTCTGCCACTCAATGGTAAGACTCTTGGCAGTGTGGAGGATCTGAGAGACCTTGGGGTTCGTGTTGGTAAAGCTGCTGTGCAGGTTGACTGTGTGGTTAAGAAGGCATATGGTGTATGGGGCAGGTGAAGCTGAGTGAACTTTTTCCCTTTGGTTCAAGAGCCTGATGGAGTTGAGGGGTGATAACTGTTCCTGAACCTGGTGGTTCAGTGTAGTGGGTTACAAGATTGTGTTGGAAAGGTAGGTGATGTCAGTCAGGACTATCCTTTCTTAAAAAAATGTTCTAAGTAATCCTGCTTATTTAATAATAATTATTATCTTTTGTGTTTGCACCATTTGTTGAACACCCAAGTTGTGTGGTGGGGGTGGGGGGAGTCTGCCATTGATTTTATTTTGGTCATTATTCTATGATGAATTTACTGAGCATGTCCACAAGGAAATGAATCTCCGGGTTGTATACAATGATACATATGTATTTGATAAAAAAATACTTTTAACTTTGAACTTTAATTTTTGAATTTATTTATATATGTTGTATTTTTAAATAAAATAATTTAATTCAAATTAATTACTTTTAAAATAATTCTACTCACTATGTTGACTTAGACCTAGAGGGCCGGCGTCAGGCACAATGATGGACTCTCCATTCCTTCCTCTCCCTCATCAGAGTGTTTAGTTCATCTACATTAGCCGCATCACTATTTTCTCGGAGCGTGTTGACCACAGTCTTGGGAGGGCTCCCAGAGTTCATCCTTCCATGCTTGGGCTCCCATGTGATGACTAGGCTGGCAGGTAGCTCAGGGTGGCGTAGACACTGCCCCACTAGTTGCAGTCTTCTCACCTCGATTTTAGTAGTGAGCATCGGTAGGTCATCATAGAGCTCAACGCTCGTCATGTGCTGTTGCCAACTCACATCAAGAGCCATCCAGAGCATCCATGTATAGCAACCATCTAGTGACTTTCACATGGTCTTGGTGAGTCTCCACATCTTACATCCATACGTGAGAATGGACTCTATGACTGCATGAAGATCCTCTTTTTGAGCCTCTGGTCAGGTTTGACGTCCAGATTTCCTTCATGTCGTTCACAGCCCTCCATGCCAGCGGCTTCTGTATCTTTATGTCCTTCTCCAAACTCAGCATTCTTGACCCGAGGTACTTGTAGTCTAAGACTTCCTTAATGGTATCATTCTTTACAGTCTTGAAAATACCTTTGTCGCAGTTGAACGCCACGTACTCTGTCTTTTTAGCATTTAGGTGAAGTCCAACTTTATTGCACTCAATTTCCACTTTTGTCAGTAGCTGCTGTGCTTCCTCCATCTGGTCAGAGAGCAAGTCTATGTCATCTGAAAATCGCGATCTGTGAGCGTAACTGGTCTGACCCTTTTGGCTTGTCCTGGTTTTATGGTAAAACCAAGCTTGTCTTGATCTTTGGTAGCTTGACATAGAATGTAATCAAGGACGATTATAAAGATGTAGGGTGCCAGAGTGCCTCATTGCAGCTCACCAGCTAGGAGCTCGAACACTGCTGTTTCTCCGTCTGGTGATACAACTTTTGCCATGGTCTTGGTATAGCTGGACTCTATTGCTCTCAGTAGATGGTCTGGTACTCCGTAAGCTTTCAGGATCTTCAGCATTTTACCTCGGTAAATAGAGTCAAAAGCTTTGCGAAAATCAATGAAAGTAAGCACAGCTGGTAGGTTGTTCTTCTTGACTTCCTCGATGATTCTACGGAGAACAAGTATTTGCATTACTGTTGTGCGTTTCTGCCGAAAACCATTCTGATTGAATCTTAGCTTAGGGTCAATGACAATGCAAATTTTGTTTGAGATCATCCGATCGTATAGTTTTGCTAAGATACAGGTCAAGTTGATACCACGGTAGTTATCTGTCTTTGTGAGGGATCCAGACTTGGGGACAGGGACAATGTTTGAGAGTGACCACTGTTCTGGTTTGTCACCTTTCATCAGTGCCGTATTACATATGTCCAGCAAGATGTCATCCAGGTTGCAGTTCTTCAGGACATCTGGTGGTATCCCATCTGGTCCAGTGCTCCTGCCCTGTTTGAGTGTACATTTGACCTTCTTCAGCTCCTCAATGGTGAATGGGCCGTCATCGATGTCATCAATTATTTAAAATAACTGATATTACTTAAGTAATCAGATATATTTTAACTGTTTCCAAACATCTCTGACTGCAAGTTATTTTGAAACAGTGAAAATGGTATTTTACCACACAAGCTGCTAGAAATCCCTGCTATGTGCTGCCATTATTTTTATCCTGGAAATGCCCGCAGGAAAATGAATCTCAGGGTAATATATGGTAAACATACGTACTTTGATAATAAATTTACTTTGAACCTTGAACCACATGAGGCTTTGCTGCCACTTGAGGAATTACCACAGCAACAAGTCCCTGTGCATGTTGGGATTTGTTCAGCTGTCTAAGTGTGGCCATGTGTAGCCTTTGGGAAGTAAGTTTACAACACAGGCAACATTGAGAACAATCTGGTCCATTAAACTAATTTACAATTTTTAAAAAATATGCTGCTTTCTAAAATGTCTGTGCATTTTGGTACAAAGAGCCTGATTGATCCCTCTCTGACAGCCCATGCAATTTATAACTTGAGAAGTTCTATCCCACTAAACATAGACTTTGCATTGCTACAGATTAATTTATGGACTTAATAATAAGCTTTTAAGATGCACAGCTCAAAAAGAAATACACAGCAGCCCACTCATTATGTGGAAAGACAATTTGTTCAATAAACAAATTGAAATAATTGCATTTACAATAACAAGAACTGTAAGCAGTTAAGGCTGTCACGATTCTTTAAATATATCACTCATTGACATGAAGCTTGATTTCCCGAAACACTGCATCCCAAGATGTGAAGCTATCATTGTTGACTGCCATATTATGAGATAATATTCTCTCTGAACCTGAAAAGAAGTTTCTTGCAGCTAATTCAATCTCCACAAACCTTCAAGTAGCTTTTGTGACATTAATATAAGGCACTTACATATTACTATTGTCAAATAGATTTCAATTGCTAGGAAAGTTTTCTTTACAGCAGACTCCCAACTTTTGGTAGCTTTAAATACAATCAAAAATTACATCTTCTAATCTTTTTGTAAGTGTTATTTGAGCTTAACTACACAATTGGCACTCTTCCTCACTACAGCCTGTTAGTTCTTATTTGAATATAGAAGCATATTGTCATAAGGTCAAGCAGCACAGTAAAATAAGCTTTCCAGCACACCATGCCTGTCATTATACTTACCTATACAATTCCCATTTATCCATGACCCTCATGGCCTTGTTAATTCAAATTCAAGACTGATTAATGTCATTTTCAGTACACAAGTGTAAATGAGTGGGACGAATATTCTTGCGGGCAGGTTTACTGGGTGACAGGCTGATGCACCATCAATAACTCTCTCTGAGACGTGAAGGCGAGATATCGGCTTTTATTGACTGCAGTAGTTGACCACCATACTACATCCTGGAGACTGAGGGCCGGGCTCAGGCCTCAATCGCCTTTATACCGGGGTCTGTGGGAGGAGCCACAGGAGCAGTCAGCAGGGGGCATGTCCAGACAGGTATATGTAGTTCACCACATTCACCCCTTCTTTGTTTTAAAAGAGAGTCCCCATGGGGCGAAGTTTCTTACAAGTATATTTACAGGTTAAGTCTATCAGGTGGTCGAATCTGTCGCTGCGATCTACGTAGCACCGGCTGTGATTGCACAGGTGCCGGTGGTGATTGCACCGGAGATGGCGGTTGTGCTGGTTCCGGCCTAACTGGAGGTGTCAGCCCACTAGGTGTCAGTGATCCCTCATGCGTGTGCGAGGCGCCTGGTATATGCACGTGCGAGACGCCCGGTATAGGAGTGTCGTGAGGAGTCTGTGTAGGGCTCGGTGTGCGCGGTGTCACCTCGGGTACAGGGTTCATAGTTACCGTGGAGTGTTCGGGGTAGTGGTCTGCTGCTCCTGCGGGCACCAGGTCGCGGACGGAGACCAGGTCCTCCCGCCTATCAGGTAAGACCACGTAAGCATACTGGGGGTTTGCATGTAGAAGGTGAACCCTCTCTCCTCACATGTTTCCGGAGCAGCACTGGTCCTGGGGACGTCAGCCAAGCTGGTAGGGTGGTCCCAGTGACAGACTTCCTGGGAAAAGAGAATAGGCATTTGTGAGGGGTGGCATTGGTGGACGTACATAACAGGGAGCGGATAGAGTGGAGTGCCTCAGGGAGGACATCCAACCATCGGGAGACCGGCAACCCTTTTGACTTAAGGGCTAAAAGTGTGGCCTTCCACACTGTGGCATTCTCCCTCTCCACCTCTCCATTTCCCCGGGGATTATAACTCGTGGTCCGACTATTAGCAATGCCCCTAGCCAGCAGGTATTGGTGCAGCTCGTCACTCATAAAGGAGGACCCTCTATCACTGTGGATATAGCAGGGATATCCGAACAGAGTGAAGAGCTGGCGCAGGGCTTTTATGACAGACGTGGTAGTGGTGTCGGGGCAGGGGATGGCAAAGGGGAACCGTGAGTACTCGTCGATAATATTGAGAAAGTAGACATTGCGATCGGTGGAGGGAAGGGGGCCCTTAAAGTCAACACTCAGTCGCTCAAAGGGGCAGGTGGCCTTGATAAGTTGCACCTTTTCAGGACGGTAGAAGTGCGGTTTGCACTCAGCGCAGACTTGGCAGTCCCTGGTCATCGTCCTGATGTCCTCAAGGGAGTACGGCAGGTTCCGGGCTTTCACGAAATGGTAAAATCGGGTGACCCCCGGATGGCAAAGATGTGCATGGAGGGCGTATAGCTGGTCGAGCTGCGCGCTGGCACACACTCCCCAGGATAGGGCATCAGGGGGCTCATTGAGCCTTCCAGGCCGGTACAGGATATCATAGTTGTAGGTGGAGAGTTCTATTCTCCACCGCAAAATTTTATCATTTTTGATTTTGCCCCGCTGTTGGTTGCTGAACTTGAACGCAACTGAGCGCTGGTCAGTCAGCAAGGTGAACCTTTTGCCAGCGAGATAGTGCCTCCAGTGCCTAATAGCTTCCACTATGGCCTGGGCTTCTTTCTCCACCGCGGAGTGCCAAATTTCAGAGCCTTGAAGGGTATGAGAAAAGAATGCTACTGGCCTGCCTGCCTGATTGAGGGTAGCAGCAAGCGCGAAATCGGAGGCGTCACTCTCTACTTGGAAGGGAATGGTCTCGTCCACCGCATGCATCGTTGTTTTGGCAATGTCCCCTTTAATGCAGCTGAAGGCCGCGCAGGCCTCGGCAGAGAGGGGAAAAGTGGTAGACTTGACCAGGGGGCGGGCCTTGTCTGCGTAATGGGGGACCCATTGGGCGTAATAGGAAAAGAAGCCCAGGCACCATCTGAGGGCTTTGAGAGTGGTGGGAAGAGGGAGTTCTAACAGGGGGTGCATACGGTCGGGATCAGGGCCAATGACCCCGTTCTCCATGACATACCCAAGGATAGCGAGTCGGGTGGTTCCGAACACACACTTGTCCCTATTTTAAGTAAGGTTCAGGGCTTTGGCCACTTGGAAAAATCGTTGGAGGTTGGCGTTGTGATCCGACCAGTCGTGACCACAGATGGTGATGTTATCCAGATAGGGAAATGTGGCCTTCAGTTGGCACTGGTCCACCATCCGGTCCATTTCCCTCTGGAAGACCGAGACACCATTTGTGGCACCGAATGGGACGCGCAGGAAGTGATAGAGCCTGCCGCCCGCCTCGAAGGCGGTGTAGGGGCGGTCCTCTGGGCGGATGGGGAGTTGATGGTGTTATGATACCAGCCCCCTCCTTTGTGAGAATTGCAACAGCCCTAGTGAAAGGGGGGTCAATGACCCGAGAGAGAGAGAGCAAGAGAGAGAGAGAGACAGGCTGAATGGACACAGGAAATGGAAAGACAGCGACGTGCTGGATACCGCATTCCACAGGGACAAAAGCTGGTGACTGTGGCATTGTTCTCAGGAGACACCTGGGAACTGCAGACGTGCCAACTCGCAGGGACATTGTAAAGCCCTCGGGCAAAGTGGGCTGGTTGAGAGAGAGATTGCATCACCTGCAACCTGATTGACACCTGAGATCCCGTGAGGCAGTATAAAGAAGGGTCTGAAAGAGGACGACCCTCAGACGCACCAAGGAAACACCAAGAAGCACGATACCGCTTCCCGTGGGAACGGGAAGCCATTTTGAAGTAAGCCACGTGCGTTAAATTCCAAATGCGGGGTTTGTGGCTGGAACCAACGGAAGATCGCTTTTAACTAACAACGGGGAAGATCGCTCCCCTGATTCCATGGATGTTTTGGGCAAGTTTTTCCGTTTATCTCTCTCTCTCTCCAACACGTGAAACCAAAAGGGAAAAGCCTGCAGACTGCAGAGTGACTCTTTATATTTCCAATTGGACTCAGTATTATACCCTAGACAACGAAAGAGCTTATTTCTGAGTGATTATTAATGTACCTGCGTTTTAGATTGAGTATTGACGCATGTTATCTGAATGTTTGTATTAACCTTAATTTTTGTGCCCCTTTATTAATAAAACTTTTGAAAATAGTACCATTGGACTTCAACTGACATATCTATCTTTGCTGGTAAGTGAAACCAGTTACTGGTTTCATAACAAGGGTAAGCGGATTTCAGGTCTATGGTCGAGTACACCTTGTACTGAGCTATCTGGTTGAACATATCCGCGATGCGGGGTAGGGGGTACACGTCAAGCTGCGTGAACCTATTGATGGTTTGACTATAGTCCACGACCATCCTATTTTTCTGCCGGGTCCGAACAACAACCACCTGGGACCTCCAAGGGCTTGTGCTTGGCTCGATGATCTCCTCCCTGAGCAGCCACTGCACCTCCGACATAATGAAGGCCCTGTCCCCCGCGCTGTACCTCCTGCTTTTAGTTGCCACAGGTTTACAGTCGGGGATCAGGTTGGCAAACAGCGGTGGGGGAGGGATCTTGAGGGTGGAGAGGCTGCAAGTGGTGTCAGTAGCGCAGCTGTCGGCATGGTGCTGGGTGGGATGTGTGGTTCGGTGTCTGTGTGGTCAGTAGTGGGGTATATGGCGAGGTCCCACAAAACTGAGGATTCCTGACAGTGAGTGGTGGGAGGGGCCCGTCATATGCCATAGTCACACTTTCGAGGTGGCTCTGGAAGTTTAGCCCCAATAGCACAGGCGCGCACAGTTGAGGCATGACTAGTAGCGCAAAGTTCCGATATTCTGTGCCCTGCACCACCAATGTCGCTACACAACCCACCCGGATGTCTGTGGAATGCAATCCAGAAGCCAAGGTGACCCTCTGACTTACCGGCCGTGTCACGAGTCCACAGCATTGCACTGTGTCCGGGTCAATAAAACTCTCAGTGCTGCCTGTGTCAAACAGGCAGCTAGTCCTGTGCCCCTCCACCAGGATGTCCATCATTGAACTTGCAAGCTGGTGTGGGGCGCTTTGGTCGAGGGTTACGGTGGCCAGAGTTGAACTGCCGTCTTGGTGCCCAGTAAGCACCGGTGGGTCGGGGGCGGGGCGAGTTGGTGCCGACAAAGATGGCCGCCCCCATCCGGGCAGGCAAGATGGCGGCCCCCATGCCTCACACGCAGCGCTGCCCGACCCCGCTCGTGGTTTAGACTTACAGACCTTGGCGAAATGGCCCTTCTTCCCGCAGCTGGAACAGGTCACTTCTCGGGCCGGGCAGCGTTTTCGGGGGTGCTTTTCGAGTCCGCAGAAGTAACACTGCGTGGGCTTTTGACTGGCAGCAGCTGTGGTCGGGTTCGGGGAATTTGTGGAATCGTGACTGGCAGCAGCGTTGGCGAATTCGCTTGCGGCGGGGTCTGAGGTGTCCATGGAACTGGCGGGGAATCGCGCGGCTGGACAGCGTCAGCGTTGTGCAGAGCAGCCTCCAGCGTGTCGGCCATCTCGATCACCGAGTGTAAGGTAAGATTGGCATTTTCCAGTAGCCACTGGCGCACGTACACTGACCTGATTCCTGTAACAAAGGCGTCTCGTACGAGGAGCTCCTCATGCTGTTCCACCGTGAGTGTTTTGCAGTCGCAAGTCCGCATGAGTGTCTGTATGGCTCAGAGAAACTCGGCGCTCGATTCTCCAGGCCGCTGCCGTCGCGTAGCTAAGCGATGTCTTGCGTAGACGGTGTTCACCAGCCGCAGGTACTGTCTTTTGAGGGCGTCCAGTGCCCCTTCATAGGTCGGCAGCCCTCTGATAAGTGAGTAAACTTTCGGGGTGACCCTCGAGAGGAGAATTCGGTGCATAACAGCGGGGTCAGTTGCACGAACCTCCTCCAAGTATGAGTGGAAGCATGCAAGCCAGAGTTCAAAGGCAAGAGCTGCTTCAGGGTATTGGGGGTCCAAATCCAATCTTTCCGGACGTAAAACGCTTTCCATGTTTTAAAACTTCCAGTCAATAAAACTGATGCACCATCAATAACTCTCTCTGAGACGCGAAGGCGAGATATCGGCTTTTATTGACTGGAAGAAAGAACAAGCAGTAGTTGACCACCATACTACATCCTGCAGACTGAGGGCCGGGCTCAGGCCTCAATTGCCTTTATACCTGGGTCTGTGGGAGGAGCCACGGTCAGTGGGAGGAGCCACAGAAGCAGTCAGCGGGGGGCATGTCCAGACAGGTATATGTAGTTCACCACACAGGCAAGAGGCAGTGAGTGGGAACAAAGAGGGCCTTTTCTGGTTAACTGCTAGTGGTGTTCCCTCACAGGTCAGTATTGGAACTGCTACTTTCCATGTTGTTTGTCAGCAATTTAGAAAATGGAACTGATGGCTTTGTGGCAAAGTTTGCAGATGATACAAAGTTAGGTGGAGGGGTAGGTAGTGCTGAGGAAGCAATGCAATTGCAGCGGGACTTAGACAAATTGGAAGAATGGGTATCAGCCATGATGGGATGGCAGAGCAGACTCAATGGGCTGAATGGCCTAATTCTGCTTCTATGCCTTATGAGAATGTAATAATTGTTTGCTTATAGATGCATCCTAAATGTTAAGAAAATTCCCACCTCGTCAGGCAGTGTGTTCCAGATTCCAATCACTTTCTCTGTGAAAAAGTCTCACCTCAGATTCCCTCTAAATCTCCAAACACACATTTACTCCCTGAGGCCTCTGTTGATCAGAATCAACCATGGATGTTGCGTCTCTGCTGTCTACATGATACACAGACCAGGGCAGTACAATATGGAGAGCAAGCTGTTGCCCGTGTTACAGACTTCCCCTCTCCATGCAGTTGATAAATCCAAAGGAATGGCAGAGACCGATACAGTTTGGCACCAGTGGCATCGCAGGGGTTGCCAGTCAGTGCTGAACTTGATGTAGGACTGCCTTAGGGACTCCAGTTCTGGTTTTTATCTTGCGGTTCACTCCCGAAGCCTTCCCCATGAGTGGGTATAGCCGCAAGGCAGCGTAGCTTTGAGCTCAGAATTTTTCTTCTCCTAGATGAGCAGCAAACTACAGCTGACGAGCCCCACCTGCCTGAATCACCACCAGTAACCCACCGTTGCCCCTTGTCCTGACTGTGGGACAGTACATAAGCCACATGTGAAGACCAGGAGAAGGATTTGGCTTTCAGAGGCTGTTTGAGGTGCATGTCATTGAGAGGATTTCTATTGGTGGTGGGAGCTTATCCCCTCTGCCTCACCTGGCTACACAACTTTAAGGAACCACACACACTTACTTATTTCCTCTGCCACCAAGAAAAAAATATTTTTTGTTCTTTCTGTTCTTTCTCCATGACTATTGAAATAACTGACAAGAGCCAAAATCAATTGAATTGTGTTTAACTTGCCGAATTCTAACTTTCCATTGACAGGTCACCGGTGAGCATGGCAAATTTAATCTGCATTGTGTATAATCTGCCAGACCATTCCCATGTAAAATAGACAATAGACAATAGACAGTAGGTGCAGGAGTAGGCCATTTGGCCCTTCTAGCCAGCACCGCCATTCACTGTGATCATGGCTGATCATACACAATCAGTACCCTGTTCCTGCCCTCTCCCCATATCCCTTGACCCCGCTATCTATAAGAGCTTTATCTAACTCTCTCTTGAATGCATCCAGAGACTTGGCCTCCACTGCCTTCTGGGGCAGAGCATTCCACATATCTACCACTCTCTGGGTGAAAAAGTTTTTCTGCATCTCTGTTCTAAATGGCCTACCCCTTATTCTTAAACTGTGGCCTCTAGTTCTGGACTCACCCATCAGCGGGAACATGCTTCCTGCCTCCAGCGTGTCCAATCCCTTAACAATCTTATGTAACACTTACCCAAAAGGCTGGTATATGTCTAGGGGAAAAGGAGATCCAGCCACACACCAACCCACCTCCCGTACACGCAGGTGCTGTGAGAATCGAGTTTATGCCTCGCGCCGCTCACCGTATCAACTCCACACCAAATACCGTTATGAAATACACTTTATAGAATTTACTAACATTAACTAAAGAAGTATTAGGCAATACAATATATATATACAAGGAAAGAAAAAAACAAAAGGCGCCAACTTGTCAAAGTTCAGTCAGTGTAGTGCACATCGTAGGAGCTCAATCAACGAATCATCCGACAGCCACGTCGTCCCCCTGGGACCACCCGGTGGTCTTACGAGCCGTCTAGCGCCAGTCGCGGTGGTCTTACGAGCCGTCTAGCGCCAGTCGCGGTGGTCCTACGAGCCGTCCAGTGCCCGTCCACCTTCCTCATCCGTCTCTCCTCCCGACTCTCCTCACATCCCAAGCCCGCGCAACCCCTCCCCCAAGTTCCCAGCCTCACAAAACACAATAACATTCCCCATTGATTAACAAATGAATACAATTACCATATCAGCCATTCTAAAGCGAAACAACGGTGAGAGAAACATTTAACAGACAAAGAAACATTCCTACTCGTAACAAACCAAAGAAGCCCTTTTTAGTAACATACACAGGACATTGTACACTTATATGTTTCAATCAGATCCCCTCTCATCCTTCTAAATTCCAGTGTATACAAACCCAGTCGCTCCAATCTTTCAACATATGACAGTCCCACCATTCCAGGAATGAACCTTGTGAACCTACGCTGCACTCCCTCAATAGCAAGAATGTCCTTCCTCAAATTTGGAGACCAAAACTGCACACAATACTCCAGGTGGGGTCTCACCAGGGCCCTGTACAGCTGCAGAAGGACCTCTTTACTCCTATACTCAATTCCTCTTGTTATAAAAGCCAGCATGCCATTAGCTTTCTTCACTGTCTGCTGTACCTGCATGCTTGCTTTCATTGACTGATGTACAAGAACACCTAGATCTCGTTGTACTTCCCCTTTTCCTAACTTGACTCCATTTAGATAGTAATCTGCAAAGTTTGCCAAGTTTATGAGACTTATGAAGGAAGTAGAAACAGTTTGGTTATCAGGGTATGAAATAAATATTTGCTGTTGTTCTACCAATGATCTATCATCATTGCAGCAACAATACAGAAATCCTGGGCACAGCAGAATCAGAGAATGCTTGGGGCATCCTGTGAAAGTCTGACTTGCCTCCAAAAGTGGGTCCCTTTATTTGGAGGATGCAAGTTGTGTTGATGGCTCATGATGAGGACAAATTTAGACAAGGAGGCCTACCTCTGCAAGTCGGGAATTGAGTAATATAATGCTGCTAACTGTGTTTTTGTGAAATTCAATCAAATAGTGGGGATTGGTAGCCATAGAGTAGATAGAGATCTTTTTTATACTTTCATAAAATGTGGACATTGCTGTCAAAGTCATTATTTACTAACCATCTCAAATTGTCCCTGAAGTGAGGGGATTACTGCATGGCTGGGTCTCAAGGCACATTTTCGTGAATCAAAGGGGTTTGTAATGACAATCCAACATTGCATGACGATATTGTATTCCATAATTATTCACCTTTTGATTTTAAATCCCACAACAGCTTTGGTGGCATTAAAATTCCCTAGGAAGAATCAGTGATCCAAGTCGTTGGATATTATTTCAATAATTTAACCATGCAGCCACCACATCAATGTCATTAGCTTACATTTCAGAACAATGCTTTAATTTACAGACCTTTGAAGATTAGGTCACCTTCTTTTGAAAATTTTTTGCAGCCTTATGTTGGATTTCTAGGTGATCACCGATGCACAAGTTCAAATGTGTCATATTCATGGTGAGATGAGGCCTCCGTTGGTCAGAGATGACAATGGATATTGCGAAATATCTGTCTAGATATGCAAGCCTAGGCAGTACGATAGGACAGCAAGCTGTTCTCCATGTAGCAAGCTCCCCCTCTCCATGCATCTGATGAACCCAAAGGAATGAGACAGACCAATATAGTTTGGTATCAGCGCCGTTGCAGAGTTTTGCGATCAGAGAATTCAAGCTTATAGAGGACAAAACAGGGTCTTCAGTCCCCATGAACAAGAGAAGCTGCAGATGCTGGAAGTCCAAGCATCAAACACAAAATGGTGGAGGAACTCAGCAGGCCAGGCAGCATCTATGGAAAAAAGCACAGTCGACATTTTGGGCCGAAACCCTATTCCGTCTGGGTAGCCTCCATCCTGATGGCATGAACATCGATTTCTCAAACTTCCAGTAGTGCCTCCACCCCTCCCCCCTTCATTTCCCATTCCTTAGAGCCTCTCTCATGTTATCTCCTTGTCCACCCATCGCTTCCCTCTGATGCTTCTCCCATCGTCCCTTTCTTCCTTCTTCCGTGGCCTTCTGTCTCTTTCACCAATCAACTTCCCAGCTCTTTGCTTTGTCCATCCCCCTTCATGTTTCACCTATCACCTGATGTTTTTCTCTCTCTCCTCCCCCCACCTTTCAAATCTACTCCTCTCGTTTTTTCTCCAGTCCTGCCGAAGGGATTTGGCCCAAAACAACAACTGTACTTTTTTGCTCTTCAATCTCCATTATCCATGGTGGCCATCAGGTATGTCTCTATCACAATCCCTGAAATGAAGCAAAATTAATCTCCTTATCAGATGGTGTTATACAATATTGTGCAAAAATCTTAGGCACGTCTAGACAGCCGGTGTGCACTATACTGAAGTAATTGTATGTATTGCACTGTACTGCTGCAAAAATCATGACGTATCTGAGTGCCGATACACCTGATTCTGAGATGGGTCTCTATTGTGGACTGAGAGTGGGAAGGAGGCAGGGAGAGGGCAATCATGGATGGATAAAGGACAAGGGAAGGAAAGGGGAGGGAGCGGGATGCACCAGAGAGACATTCTGTAATGATCGGTAAGTCAATTGGTTGGAATCAACTGAACTTTCCCAGTGTCCCAGGGCTGGTGTGTCTGCACCTCGCCAACCCCCACCCCTGGCATTCCTTCTCTGCCAACTATTCCATACCGCTCCCATGGCACTCCACTCCCGCCATTTCCAACACCCTCTGCTCCCGCCAGCTATGCAAACTCACTTTCCGCTCCACATTGACAAATACAGTAATGCGCAAAAGTCTTCGGTGCCCTAGCTGTCTATATTTACCTAAGAATTTTGCACAGTACTGTATATAGATAAAGAAAAGATGGAACACCAATAAAATTATAAAGTGTTATGCTTTATAATTCCAAAATATTAAACTAATTAAAGAAAAGACAGGTGAGTCTGAAATGTGAGCCTAACTTCAGTTTTACTTAGTGCGAGGTGTATAATTATCAATTGGCAGTGTGATAATGTATGCCATCCGTGTTCTTCATACATATAACCATAATGAATTAAATAAACAAACAGAGAATGCTTAATCAAACAATATATTTACAATATTACTCAAATACTACAGATATATTAAATACACAACAAGGAATAAATAATATGAAAAAAACGGTTTTAAAATTTTATATCCCCTTCTTTCTCGATAAAGAAGGTGTTTAATGATTGGAACACCATTAATTCGAGAAATAAGCAGCAGAATTATGTTCTAAATATACAATGTGTAAAGCAATGCAAGAAATGCCTGTCAACAGAACATAATTCCTCTGAGATTTACATGAAACAAAACATGTTATTTGCCCCAAACTTGCTTTTTTCTTGTCTGGCAAGCCGGAGATTCTGCTTTAAGCATACTTGCTAAGAATCATTACTTCTTGGCGAAAAAAGCAGATGTTTCTTTTTGCATTGTTAATATTCCATAAGGTAGACTATAGGTCCAATATACTAAATAACTCAAGTAATTAATATAAAATAATAACATCATAGATGGATGCGTAATAAATGGAAGGGTTAAGTTACAAATATAGTGAATTTCTTTGAAACAATTTGAAGCATCAGCAGTTTATCACATTTATGTATTTAGGGTAGAAGCAGTCAATTGTCACATAGATCATATGACCATAAAATATAGGAGCAGAATTAGGCAATTTGGCCCATCAAGTCTGTTCTGCCATTTCATCATGTTTCTGCCATTTCCCTCTCAGCCACAATCTCGTGCCTTCTCCCTGTAATACTTCATGCCCTGACCAATCAAGAATCTATCAACCTCTGCCTTAAATATACATAAAGACGGCCTCCACAGCCACCTGTGGCAATGAATTCCACAGATTCAACACTCTAACTGAACAAATTCCTCCTCCTCTCCATTCTAAATGGATGTCTCTTTATTCTGAGGCTGTGTCTGTTGGTCCAAGACTCCCCCACCATAGGAAATGTCCTCTCCACATCCACAATATTGAAGCCTTTTAATATTCAATAGGTTTCAGTGAGATCCCCCATTCTGAATTCCATTGAGTATAGACCAAGAGCCACTAAATGCTTCTCATACGCTAAACCTTTCAATCACAGAATCATCTTCGTGAATCTACTTTGAACCCTCCAGAAGAGGCTTGTTAAATTGTGATACTAGATGTTCACAAAACTGGCCCTCAGTTTCAAGCTTATAATCTTGCAGGCAACAGTGACCACTGTTATAACTGGGCTATTTCTGGCTATACAGCCAATCTTGAATAAATAGGAAGTGGGAGGAAGGGAGGGTAGGCATCTGTAAATGGAGTGGCCCGTGGAGTTTTGATTGAGGCATGAGGTAATGTTGTGCACTGGGAACTAGTGGGGACCACGTCCACATTTAGTTAAACAAGTTTTAAAAACTCCTCGTTTTGGTTCAGCTAAATGCATCAACATGATGACAGCTGCCTCATTGCAAGACTATCTTGCTAGCAGAAATCTCTTATGGGTGTTGGGCATCTTATATAAAGTTACAAAGTGCATATAGGCTTTCCATTTCATTGGCATCTTCTAGCTTCTCATGAATCCATAGTCCCTGCCTCTTATAGTGGAAATATTAGAGAGCTGTTTAGTGGCAGAAAATCTCTTGACCAGTAGTTCCCAACCTGGGGTTCATGGGCTCCTAGCTTAATGATATACATCCTTGGCATAAAAAAGGTTGGGAAACCCTGCTTTAGACCAACTACTCCAAGCTTCTCAGCTTTAAGCCTCTTTGTACTTTTATCTGCACCTTATTCCTCAGTTTTCATTTATGACTTTCTTTGTGTCATCATAGGTGTAAATTGGTTTGAAATATCATTCTTTGTATTTTCAGTTACTTTCTCTGTAATTGCCTAATATCAGCTCCTCCTCTGATCTCTGTTTAGCTGATTAACTCTGCTTTTATCGCCCTATCATCAGTCATCGAGCGGCTTCTGCAGGATGGAATTTTCTTTGCAAACCCTTTCCTATATCTGTCTTCCTCAACTGTCTTAAAACTAATCATAATTCTTAAACTTCAGTCACCCTTCCATCATGGCAAAAGCACAATTTATTGCTCATTCCATAGTGCTTTAGTGCTGGATATTTTTCCACAGACACATTGTAAGGTACAAGTTGCTGAGAAGGGCAAAAGGTGCCAAAGGTTTTCAACTATTGGTGTGAAGTTCCATTTGTGCAGCAGAATCACTTTATGCACCTTGAAAGTTTATTTGTCTTTTCAGATGTACAAGTATTTTTGCCAGCTCTCAATAAATACTTTAGTGATATAGCTTGAGTAGTCATTCAGAAATAATTATTCAGTGGCCATTGAAGCTGACAGGGATTTGCAATATGAAAATAAAGTTCTTTGACATTTGGCTCTTGCAAAAAAAAAAGGAATGTTAGGAACAAAAGGATAACTTCACTCAACTTGACTTGCTCCATCAATGAAATTTTCAGACAACCTATAGACCCACTCTTCATCTTCTGTTTATTGCCTATATATTTATATTATTATTTCTTCCTTTTGTATTTGCACAGATTGTTGTCTTCTGCACCCTGTTTGAACACCCCATTTGGGCAGCCTTTCACTCATTCTTTTTTTAAAATATCTTACCCCTAAACAAACCTCCCCGAACACACCATGGCAGCTAATGTATTTACAATACAACAATTCACAAATACAAGTACAGACATTTCACAGCCATACCCCACACTACTTCAAGATGAAGGCCCATACACATCCACAACATGTCATATGATCCAGAATATACTCATATTACAATTCATCAGCCACCCTGTGAGGTAAACCATATGCGTGTTAAAAGAGAGGCAACTTCCCAAGTACAATCAGATGCCCTCAGCTAGTAGGTAATTCCTTAAGACTCCCAAAATATAACAAGAAAGGTCCCCATTTCGAATAGAACTTTTTCACAGACCCCCTCAAAGTGAATCTAATCTTTTCTAATTTCAGAAAAAACATTACATCCTCTAACCAAGCAGCAGCAGATGGGGGAGTGGCAGATTTCCAGACCAGTGAGGTTCTCCTACAGGCCAAAAGCGATGTAAATGCAACGATACCCAGCTGGTTTGCATTTAAACCCAAAGCATCATCCGCCACAGCTATAAGCGGGCAAGGTCTCAGTGTCACCTCCAAAACCTCACTGATAATTTTAAAAACCAGTGCCCAATAGCCATCAAGCCAAGGGCAAGACCAAAATGCATGCACTAACCAGCCGGAGAGAAGGAACACCTGTCACAGCCAGCATCTGTCCCAGGATATATGTCAGCAAGCCTGGCTTTACTGAAATGTACTCTGTGTAAAATTTTAAATTGTATGAGCTCCAGTCTAGCACATGATGACGAGGAATGAACCCTATTCAATGCTTTTGCCCAACATTCCTCAGCCAGATCCATACCAAGGTCATCCTTCCACTGAGTCTTAGTTTTGTTTAGATCTTGAACTTCCAAAGACATCAGCTGAGAGTATAGAACAGAGATCAGCCCTTTATCATTAAAGCTAAGAGTGAATTTTTCTCACAACATAGCAGGTGGTAGATCAGGAAAAGAGGGAAATTTTTCCTTGACAAAGTGGTGAATCTGCAGATATTTTAAAAAACGATTATGCCGAAGGCCATATTTACGGCGCAGGTTATCAAAACTATCAAATATATTACCAGTGTACAAATCCTTAATGCACAGAAGACCATTCAAACCCCATTGTCTAAAAACTGAATCGAGTGTTGAGGGAAGAAACAGATGGTTTCTATGAATGGGACCCAAAACTGAAGCTGATGTGAACTTATACTGGCAGCGAAATTGATTAAAAATTTTGAGGGTGGAGGGCACGACCGGGTTAGATGTGAATTGAGAGGATTTCAATGGCAAGGAAGAATAGCTGGGAGAGACGAGGAGTGGCAAGACCATGTCTCAAGCAGGCACCAGTTTATATCTGGCCAGTGGAGCCAAAATAATACCTTTTGAATATTCGATGCCCAGTAATAATGAATAAAGCTAAGAAGGCCCATTCCACCTACGTCAAAGCCTCTTTGGAGCATGCGCTTATTAACCCTTGGGACCTTATTTTCCCAAATAAAGGAGGTTATAGCTTGGTCGACCGATTTGAAAAATAACTTGGGTAAGAAAACTGGCAAGCACTGGAACAAGTAAAGAAATCTGGGAAGTATAGTCATTGTCACTGATTGAACTCTCCCAGCTATAGTAAGGGGTAAACTGCGCCATCTCTCAAAATCAGCCTTCATTTGGCTAACCTGAGGCCTGTAGTTAACTTCAAACAGAGATGTAGAAGAGCGAGTAATATGTATTCCTAGATATACAAAACCATCTTGAGATAAAGGAAAAGGCAAAGATTCCTGTTGGATCTGTAGGGTCAAGTTATTAATGGCATTAAAAATGGCAATAAAAGCATTTGCTTTTTTGGAGGTTCAGTTTATAGACAGAGAAGGCTCCAAATTGACCTAATAATGACACAATAGCAGGACTGCTACCTGCAGGGTCACTAACATAAAGTAAGAGGTCGTCAGCATACACGGTGTTCCATGTCCCCTCTCCTAACGCCTTGGAAATAATGTAGTTGACTTAAGTGCAATAGAAAGAAGCTCAACTGCAATTGCAAAAAGAAGAGGGGACAATGGGCAGCCTTGATGAGTGCCACGAGTTAATGGGAAATAGTCCAATCAAAAATAATTTGTCTGTACACACGCTAAAGGTGAGTGATATAATAGCTTAACCCAGGCCACAAATATTCTGCCAAATCCAAATTTCTCCAAAACATTAAACAAGTATACCCACTCCACTCTATCAAATGCCTTCTCCGCATCCAAGGAGATAACAACCTCCGGACTCGGAGAATCACTGGGTGAATAAACCACATCAGCCAGTCGACAGATATTAAAAAAAGAATGGTGATTTTTAATCAAACCTGTTTGATCATCTGAGATTATCTTGGGAAGGGGCCGTTCTAAACGGCACGCAAACACTTTAACCAAAATTTTTATATCCACATTCAAAATTGAAAAGGGGCAATATGATCCACATTGACTCAGGTCCTTGTCCTTTTTAAGAAGTGAAGTAGATGCCTGTGAAAGAGTAGGGGGTAAGGAGCCATTCTCCAAAGATTCCTGAAACATTTCTAGAAGAACTGGTATGAGCTTATCCATAAATTTCTTATAAAATTCTATCAGATACCCATCAGGACCTGGGGACTTACCACTCTGCATAGCCATAATGGCATTATTAATCTCTTCCTGCCCAAGAGCCTGATCTAAATTCTCCACATCCTCTGGTTCAAGAGTTGATATTTCCAAATTATCTAAAAAACGTTCCATATTTGTTATATCTGAGGGAAACTCTGAGGTATACAGAGAGGAATAAAAAGTTGCAAAGATGTTATTAATCTCTTTGAATTGCTTGTCAAGTTTTGGTGCGTGTCTCTTATCTGGGGAATAAGTCGTGATGCAGCTTGATGCTTCAACTGATGAGCCATGAGCCGGCTCGCCATGTCACCATATACATAATAGAGGCCACATGTCTTAAGAATTAATTGTTCTGATAGGTTTGTAGATAGAAGATTAAACTTCGCTTGCAAATCAACCCGGCTTTTATATAATTCCGCAGTGGGTGCCTCAGAATATTGCCTATCCAGGTCCAAAATAGATTGTGATAACACTTGCATTTCCTTCCTACTCTCTTTATTGGCATGTGAAGTACAAGATATTATTTGACTCCTCGAGTAAGCTTTTAAAGTTTCCCAAAGTAAAGAGTACGATATCGACTCAGTTTTGTTAGTCTCGAAGAATGTGTCAATGTTAGCTGATATATAACTACAAAACTTCTCATTGGAAAGCAAAAGGGGTTTAAGTCTCCACAGAGGCCGTTCTCTAATATAGGTCCAGTTTCAGGGGCGAGTGATCAGATATAACTATAGCAGTGTACTCAATTTGTCTAATCGTTGATATCAAGGAGCTATCTATAAAGAAATAGTCTAGCCTGGAATAGGAGTGGTGAACATGAGAAAAGAAAGAGAATTGCCTAACTGATGGATTCAAATATCTCCAAGAATTTATATAACCATTTTGTTTCATAAACATCGAGAAGGCCTTTGCCATACCAAATGTTCCTCTAGAGCTAGACCTATCAAGCAGTGGGTCAATAGCACAGTTCAGATCTCCTGAAGAGATTAGCTGGTGTGTATTCAGGTTAGGTATTAATGACAGAACCTTATTTGCAAAGTGGACGTCATCCCAAATAGGGGCATAAATATTTACCAAAATGACAGGTATCTGAAAGAGAGATCCAGAAACTATAATAAAGCGACCATTAGGGTCACTGATTACATCAGATGGTGTTAACTGCATTCTTTTGGTGATTAATATTGCCACCCCCCTGGACCTACTATTAAATCTGGAATGAAAAACCTGACTAATCCATGCTTTATGGAGTCTATTATGGTCTTCCACTCTTAAATGTGTCTTTTGTAGAAATAGTATATCTGCTTTTAATTGTTTCAGATGAGAGAAAACTTTAGCTCTTTTAACAGGACTAATGAGCCCCTTTACATTCCAAGAAATAAACCTCACAGGGTGGCCTCCGTCAGCAGCACTCATGTTAACCATATCAAAAGACACACCGGGCCCACAATCCAAAACAGTGTGAGGGCACAAGCTACACACAATAACGCACAATGAGAAGAAAGTCTGGCCAATCCGTAACACACAAAAGAATAAGCTGCCATGGTGATTCCCCAGAACACTCCCCCACCCCTTTACACAAACAAGAAAAAACAAGCCTTTCACTCATTCTGTCGTAGTTATTATTGTATAGATTTATTGAGTATGCCCACTGGAAAATGAATCTTAGGTTTCTATATGGTGACGTATATGTACGTAACGCTCTCACTGGGGCTTGTACACAGACTTGGCTCTTTCGCTAACTCTGCTAACAGCAACATGACTCAGTGGTGAGAACGCCACCTTTCATAAACAATATATGTCAAGGGTCTGTATGACTTGGTTTCAACCAAACAGGAACATTGTGATGTTCCAATCAAAGAAACCTGAATTTGAGCCAATGCTGTGTAAATACTGCTCATACACAGTTATCAGTAACCCAGAAACGACAGATTGTACCCCAGTGTAAAACTATAGAGAAAGTATATTTACCAATTTGTCAACTTTAACAAACAGTTACAGGGAAAGAAAAGGAAAATAAAAGGGCAATTATAGTGAAACCAGTCCAATGTGCACTTAACGTTGGAGCTCATTCTGGAGAAGTCGGGTGTGTATCGCTTACCTCCACGCTGGACCCACGATCTACGTGAAATCACCCACCACATTCTGAACGCCCCACAAAGGCAATCTCAAATGAAATGGCTCTCTCAGGAGTATTGGCCTTTCCTTCTCGGAGTCATTCGTCTGCACAAAGCACTTCTTCCAATAACATTCTCAGCATCTTCCCTTGGGCCCCACTCTGCAGCTCCCACCAAAAGCCCCAAAACCAGACTACTGTCCTTCTGAAAACTCTTCCCCATAGCTCTCTAGAACTTTCTCTCACATCCCATGATCCTGATTGGCTGACCCACATTCCTAGATTGGATAACTTGGGTCCTTATCTTAGCTGAACCCAAAACATACTCTCCAGCATGGCACTCCACTTTTACAGAAAACTGCTAACATAAGCGACCTTACAGTGTGCAGTAGAAATCTTAAGCAGGGAATTACAGGTACTTTGATAATAAAATTTACTTTGAACTTTGTTACTTACACAGTGACGACTCATTTTAAAGGGGATACCTTCTTTGGCTCAGAATATCAGCATACTTCTGATGGAAATGATTTGAACCCTTTATTCACAGTTCCAGTGATGCCAGATATCATTTTATTTTATTCCTAATTCTGGCCAAGCTTGAAAATGTTAAACTTAGCAATATTGTCCTTTTAAGAAAATTGTACCGCACCATGGGTAGCGCAGTGGTCAGTGCGATATTATTACAGTTTGGGGCGTGGCGTACAGAGTTCATTTCCAATGTAAGGAGTCTGTATATCCTCCCTGTGGAATGTGTGGGTTTTTCCGGGTGATCCAGTTTCCTTCCACAGTCCAAAGGCATACCAGTGGTTGGTTAATTGATCGTTGTAAACTGTCCTGTGATTAGCCTCGGATTAAATACAGGGACTACTAGGCAATGGGTGAGTAGAGCCTACCCCACCCTGTATTTTGCTAAATAAATAAATACATTTTACCATCTTAGCTTGATTTATCTAGGAAGAACAATACATGATTTGACCTGCATTGCAAAAATGTAATGCATTCTATTTGATGGTGAGGAGTATCTGTTGTTTGAACTCTAGTATTTTTCATCTTGTTTCCAACTTGAATGACACTAATCCATCTATGATTTTGTTTTGGTATATGCCTTAAGGCATATCTGAAGCCAAATGGAATATGCTTTAAAGCGATCCTTAAAATGCAATTTTCAGCAGTTGGGCTAGACGCCACGAGGCTTAAATAATCTGCAGCTGGCCATTTTGGTTCTTTGCCGAGGGTTAGGTCGTTATGACGAAGAACACATCCCTTGATATCTGATTTCTGCTACCTGGTGAAAAGTGAATCATTAACATTTTTTGACAGGTTTCTGGCATGGAGTGAATGTGAAGTTTACAGTAAACTATAAGTATCATTCAGATTTCTTCAATGTTAATTGAGAAGGTTTATTTGAACAGCAGCTATATAAACTGTTCTTATTTAGCTGAATGGAGACAAAACAAAAGGAAGTGTGAGCACAGCATAAACACACACAGATCCTGAGGTAAGAGAGACAGATTCTGAGATTGACAGATCACAGAGACTTATAGACTTTGCCATCATTCAAGTATTAAGGTAAGTAAGATTTGAATGAGTTGTGATCAAGATAAGAGATTCTAACCTGTAATGAAGATTGATTAGGAAAGTATACTAACCTCAAGGGAATTTATCAATAAAGGTTCAACGCTCTTACATCCCAGAAATTCCATTTCAACAGGCAACTGCTGCTCCTACGACACAGCTTCAGAAGCATGAGGCTGAGTTCCAGGGTGTAATGCGGAAGCTGTCAATCAATGTCATAGTCTAGACATTGACTACAGTCATAGTCATAGGAAAGTACAGCACAGGAACAGTCCCTTCAGCCTATCTAGTCCATGCTGGACCATTTAAGCTGCCTAGTCCCATCAACCTGCACCAGGACCTTAGCCCACCATACCCCTGCCATCCATGTACCAATCCCATATCATCAGTAAAAAAGGTCAAAATAAAATACCATTAAATATATTCAATAGGTACTAACTGAAGTAGTTATATACTTACATATACATACTTCCTTAGCTGCGTAAGTTTGGAGAATCCACCCTCCAGTCCCGTCAAAGCCGTCAGATTGAGGTGACTCTCCCGCTCCAAACCCTGGTTTGTCTGGATGCTGTGTCATTTGCTAACTTGCTGCAACTCAGTGCCACAAAACAACAGATAGCACACTGCGTACAATTAAAAGAATTATATTTATGAATCTTAACTTAGCTAAAGGGTTAGTAAAGAAAAGAAAAACAAACAAAATGGGCCCATGATAATTAAGCCGTCAAATGTGCACCAGTTAGAGCTCAATTCACCAGTGTTCAGTCAATCTCAGCACCGTCCCCCACGGGTCATATCCTACAATCACTTCTCTCCACCTCAAAAGAACATAAGGAAGGTAAATTCAGAAATCAGATGTGCAAATAGGCTTGGGGTCCTCGTGCAGGATTCCCTAAAAGTTAACTTCTAGGTTGAGTCGGTGGTGAGGAAGGCAAATGTAATGTTAGCATTCATTTCAAGAGGTCTAGAATATAAAAGGCCGGCTGGTGGCACAGTGACATCAGTGCTGGACTCCAGAGCGAAGGTTCCCAAGTTCCAATCCAGTCCGGCCGCTCCCGGACACGCTTGCCATCCGTGCCGGGTTGAGTGTCGAGCTCGCAGCTCAGCCTCGTAAAGAAAAACACTGCGCTGTGAGGAGGACGTGGGGGACCACTCACAGAATCTTTCCTCAAAGACAACCACTTGAAAAAATATGTAGTCGCTGAGTCTCTGGCAGAGTATGGCACACAAAAAAAAATAAAATCAAGGATATGATGCTGAGGCTTCATAAGGCACTGATCAGACCAGACTTTGAATTGAATTGAATCGACTTTATTTCTTACATCCTTCACATACATAAGGAGTAAATATCTTTACATTACGTCTCCATCTAAATGTGCAATGTGCAATCATAGTAATTTATAATAATTTATAATAAATAGAACAGTCAATGTAACATAGAAATACACTCAAATCAATGTGAGTTAATCAGCCTGATGGCCTGGTGGAAGAAGCTGTCCCAGAGTCTGTTGGTCCCGGATTTTATGCTGCGGTACCATTTCCCAGATGGTAGCAGCTGGAATAGATTGTGATTGGGGTGACTCGGGTCCCCAATGATCTTTCGGGCCCTTTTTTCACACCTGTCTTTGTAAATATCCTGAATCACGGGAAGTTCTCAACTACAGATGCACCAGGCTGTCTGCACCACTCTCTGCAGAATCCTGCGATTACGGGAAGTACAGTTCCCATACAGGCAGTGATGCAGCCAGTCAGGATGCTCTCAATTATGTCCCTGTAGAAAGTTTTTAGGATTTGGGGGCCTATACCAAACTTCCTGAACTATCTGAGGTGAAAGAGGTGCTGTTGTGCCTTTTTCGCCACACAGCCGGTATGTACAGATCACGTGAGATCCTCAGTGATGTGGATACCGAGGAACTTGAAGCTGTTCACCCTCTCAACCCCAGATCCATTGATGTCAACAGGGGTTAGCCCATCTCCATTCCTCCTGTAATCCACAACCAGCTCCTTTGTTTTTGCGACATTGAGGGAGAGGCTGTTTTCTTGACACCACTGTGTCAGAGAGATGACTTCTTCCCTGTAGGCCACCCGTTGTTGTTTGAGATAAGGCCAATCAATGTAGTGTCATCGGCAAATTTAATTAACAGATTAGAGTTGTGGGTGGTGACACAGTCTTGGGTATACAGGGAGTAAAGGAGGCTTAGTACACAGCCCTGAGGGGCTCCTGTGTTGAGTCAGAGGGGTAGAGGTGAGGGAGCCCACTCTTACCACCTGCTGGTGATCTGACAGCAAGTCCAGGATCCAGCTGCACGAGGCAGGGTCAAGGCTAAGGTCTCTGGGCTTCCTGTCCAGCCTGGATAGAATTGTGGTGTTGAACTGCAGTCCAAGAACAGCATTCTCACATAGGCATCCTTCTTCTCCAGATGTGTAATGATGGTGTGTAGAGCAGTGGCTATTGCATTGTCTGTCGATCAGTTGTGTCGGTAGGTGAATTTTAGGGGGTCCAGTTTGGGTGGTAGCAAGCTGCAAATGTAATCCTTGACCAACCTGTCAAAGCATTTGCTTATTATGGAGGTGAGTGCGACAGGACGCCAGTCGTTCAGGCATGTTACCTTGGTCTTTTTTAGTACAGGGACAATGGTGGATAATTTGAAGCAGGAGGGCACTCCATACTGGGAGAGGGAGAGGTTAAAAATGTCAGTAAACACACCTGCCAGTTGTGCTGTGCACATCCTGAGTACTCGCCCTGGGATGCCGTCCAATCCCACAGTCTTGTGACAGTCCACTCATTGAAAACATCTGCGTACCTCAGAGATGGCCAGGTTGCAGGTTGTAGCGATGGCTTTCCTCCGAAGCTCAGAGTTAGTGACATTGAACCAAGCGTAAAAGCAATTGAGTTCATCTGGGAGAGAGGCCGCGATGTTGGTGGCACCACTTGAAGTATTGTGAGCAGTACTAAGAAAGGATGTGCTGACATTAGTAAGGCTCCATAGGAGGTTCATTAGAATGCTCCCAGGAACAAAAGGGTTAACGTAGAGTATAAGGAATGTTTGATGGCTCTGAACTCATTGGAGTTTAGAAGAATGAGGAGGGATCTCATTAAGATAAATTGAGTATTGAAAGATAGAGTGGACATGGAGAAGATGTTTCTTATAATGAGGGAGTTTAGGACCAGAGCAGACAGCTTCATATTAGGACATTCCTTTGAAACAGAAACGAGGAGGAATTTCTTTAGGCAGACGGTGTTCAATCTGTGGAATTCATTGCCAAAAACAGCTGTGGATTCAAGTATATTGGGTATATTTAAAGTGGAGGTTGATAGGTTCTTGACTAGTAAGGGTGTCAAAAGTTACGAGGAGAAGGGAGGTTCAGCCACGATGAAATGGCGGAGCATATTGAATGGGTCGAATAGCCTGATCTGATCTTATGTTTTATGTTCTTATGAATTGATATTCGCACACATACAAATACCCATATGGAATGAGAAAATAATCCATCCTATTTCTAACTTGTGCCTGGTAGAGTGGAATTATTGAGAAGGTACATATCATTTCTGCTTTCTGACAGGGCAGTAAATAGGGTAAGCTGCAGTTCTGTTACGCTTGTGACTAAAGAATAACAACAAACAATCTTCAAATCTTCCAGGAGTAGCAGTGCCATAATGATTCTCGTTCAGTACCTACTTTATTAGATACCCGCTGCACTTAGTAAAGTGGCCACTGAGTGTATGTTCACGGTCTTTTACTACTACAGCTCATCCACTTCAAGGTTTGATGTATTGTGCATTCAGAGATGTTCTTCTGGGCACCACTGTTGTAATGCGTGGTTATTTGAGTTACTGATGCCTTCCTGTCAGCTTGAACCAGTCTTGCCATTCTCCTCTAACATCTCACAATAACAAGGAACACATACAAAATGCTGGAGGTACTCAGCAGGCCAGAAGCATTCATGGAAAAGAGTACAGTTGATCCTTCAGCATTTTGTGTGTGTTGCTTGGATTTTCAGCATCTTCAGAATTTCTCCTGTTTGTCTCTCAATAACAAATGTTTTTGCCCACAGAACTGACACTCACTGGATGTGTTCTTCCATGTAAACTCTAAGACAGGGATTCTCATCCTGTGGTCCATGGACCCCGCAGTTAATGGCATAAAAAATGTTGGAAACCCCTGCTTTAGAGACTGTTGAGCAAAGTCTCAGGAGACTAGCAGTTTCTGAAATCATCAATCCACCCCATCAGGCACCAACAATTATACCACAGTCAAAGTCATTTAGATCACATTTTTTCCAAATTCTAATGTTTGGTCTGAACAACAACTGAACTTCTTGGCCATGTCTGCATACTTTTAAGCATTGAGTTGCTGCCACATGATTGGGGATTAGATATTAGTATTAACAAGTAGGTGTACAGGTGTACCTAATAAACTGACGACTGAAATTTGTCAATATGGCATCATGAAGGGGAAATCCTCTGTGCCACATTGATTGAATGTTTCAAAGAGTTAACAAAATGTATGAATGAGGCTGGTACAATTGATATAGTCCTCATGAGAAACTGGGCCAATCAGTTTGAATCCATGAAGTCCAAGGTAAGCTGTCAAATTATATCCAAATTTGCTTGTGCACAACATGGATAGTATTTAAAACTTTACTTTCAATAAATATATTTTGATAAATTATTTATTTATTTTTCAACAAATAAATATAGATTGGTCAGGACATCAAATATGTGAGTAGGGAGGCACGGTAGAACATTATTTAGGCTGTAGTTGAGCCTTGTGTATAGTTTTGGCTGCTTCACTACAGGCCTTATACAGAAGGTGGTCCAGAGGTGATTCATCGGGATTTTCTCTGGGATCGAGTTTAGAA
This sequence comes from Hemitrygon akajei, assembly GCF_048418815.1. Classification (NCBI taxonomy): domain Eukaryota; kingdom Metazoa; phylum Chordata; class Chondrichthyes; order Myliobatiformes; family Dasyatidae; genus Hemitrygon; species Hemitrygon akajei. Next base: position 194,081,692 of record NC_133128.1, read on the forward strand.
ATGAGGAGAGACTGGATAGTCAAGGCCTGTGTGAGAGGTATATAACTGTTATGGTCCATTAAAAACACATGTTTTAAGCTTATTTTCTGCAGGGAAATAAGAACTGTTAAGAAAATATGACAATTTATTTCAATTAATATTTCTTCTATTCATAGTTGAACTTGTTGACAGATACAGGGTCTCGAGATCTTTTTCAGAGGTATTGTTTTAATGTCTTTTAAGAACAGTGAGATTGAAAGTCTGCGCAGCACTTCGACTAACTGAAATCCTGCTCTCTAATCAGTGGATGAAATTCTGATCGGAACGAGACGCCCAAAGATGTGCACAAAGTAACGCTACTGTGAATTACTCAATTGTCCCTTTTTTTTAAATGACAGTTGTGTGAAAGAAGTCCTTGATCAATAAATACCATGCCTGATTTGGTATGGAAAGAGAGTACTGAGTGAAACATTGAATTGGGGAAAATACAGAAAGGAAAAGAGAATAATTAAATATCTTAAAATCTTTTAATTATCTCCAAAATTTAGTATCTGAAAGCGATGTCTTTCCAAAATTGTATTAGCTATTTCTTATTACCAGTTAACCTCTTAATCAGTGACTAATTAATTATTTTAAAGATACAGCACAGTAACAGGCCCTTCTGGCCCATATTACACCCATGCCACCCAATCACACCCATTTGTCATTGGAATGTGGAGGAAACGGACATGCTCACAGAGAGAACATACCAGGACAGTAGCGGGAAAGGGAAATGGAGTGCTGGCACTGTAATACCATTTTGCTAATCTGAACGAGCTTCCAGTAGAAGTGGTAGAGGCAGGTTCGTTTTTGTCATTTAAAAAAAGATTGGATAGGTATATGGACAGGAAAGGAATGGAGGGTTATGGGCTGAGTGCAGGTCAATGGGACTAGGTGAGAGTAAGCATTCAGCATGGACTAGAAGGGCCGAGATGGCCTGTTTCCATGCTGTAATTGTTATGTGGTTATATGGTTATAACCACTACACTAATGTGGCCATCCCAATTATTGATCATATTATTAAAAGACAATTTGACCTACAGTGAAGACTAAAAAAAGCTTGCTGTAGAAAATTATCAAGCATGCAAATCTTCCAACTTCAAATGATGCAATAGAGGCAGATTATAAATGCCCATTCTCAAAACTTCTAATAGTGAAGCAGTGCAATTTGGATATATTCATCCATTCTTATAGTCCTCATCAAAATTTGTCTTAATTGCTCAAAGCAATGAATACAGTTATCCTCACCATTGCTTATCGACCAACAGAATTAAGCCACTCAGTCCATTGAGTCTTCTCCACCATTCATCATGGCTGATCCATTTCCCTCTCAGCCCCAATCCTCTGCCTTCTCCCTGTTTCCCTTCATACCCAGACTAACCACAAATCTATTAATCTCTGCTTTAAATATACTGTATCACAACCTCCACAGCTGCCTGTAACAATGAATTCCACAGGTTCACTACACTCTGGCTAAAGAAATTCCTCCTCATATTTATGCTGCCTGTATGGAATATGAGGGTCATTATCCAATTATATCAAAAACATTTTCTGCATTGATTTAATTTACTTTTCTCCAAGAAAATATTCATGCGTTTCAAATCAGAAGGTTCTAACTAATCCAGAATTAAGCTGTGAATCATAAACTTTACTAAAGAATGTGAATTCAAAGTCTGCATGCAGCGGGTGGTGGGTGCCAAGGAATATGAATATCACTTTACAAATTTATCTATTTTTAAGCAGTTGGTGAAAAGGGTTGGATTTATTTTAAATTTATACAACTGGTTTACCTAAAGCTAAATTCTGTGAGGAAAGCAGCAGTGAAAATAGAGGTTTGAATAAAATGTGTATATGTGAAGAAATGTAAAAACCTTTGAATGATTCCACCAAGCTGCTAATTGTAGATTCCAATTTGCTAGTGAATTTTAAGTAGCTCTATATACAGAGCAGTGGGTTGATGTCTTGATAAGACAGAATAAAAAGAATAATGTTAATATTAACCTAAACATGAGATGATGAAACTAAGTTTCAGAATTTCTTAAAGCCTCAAAGCCACAAAGCAGTTGGAATTAAATATTTAATGATGTCTTCCTATTGGTGAAAGATAATAATTTGAAGGCTACATATTTTTGACAAAGTTTTCTTGCCAAAACTATGGCAGAGTGGCAATTTACTGTACTTTCATTATGTTGTTCCTCTTTGTGGATGAGTTTGGTGACATGCACCTCATCTGAAGATATTTTCATAGGTATGAGTCCTTGTGCCCTTAGTTTTTTACAGGACATCTGTGAAGGTCTTGTTTCCATTATATCATTATAGAACTTTTAATACTGCACATTATATTATCCCTAACATATTCGTAGAATCCACTTCAAGGCTCTATTAGACTTGTTCACTTTAAAGTCATGTTTCATGCTGATTGCCCATACTGTTACTCAAAACTTATCAAGAGAATTTCAGATGGCTACAAGAGCAGTAAGTAATCTTGACCAAAGAGCATGGAAAAAAATTCTCACTTGAAGTATTAATGTTTTTCTGCTATCTAACTTACTCAAGTTTTTTCATGCTTTTTATCCCAAATTTCCAAAAAGCATAAAATTCCTTTAAAGCAGACATAATATAACAGACATTTAGAGAAAATAATTTGTAGCATATGTTTCTATTGGTGTAATATTTGCAACATCTATAATTAGGTGGTAAAAGTGCAGTAATTTACAAATAAAGTTGACTTGTTTCTCTACAGTTTAACAAACTGGTAAATAGTATATTGAAGTACTACTCTGCCACCACTGATGCAAATCTGTAATTACGTCTTGATACTTTTGTACTGTTGATTCTCCATTACAGAAAGTGAACACTGCTATGATTTGAAACTCCAAAACATAAACCTCGTAATGTATGGACCTATTTCAGTGACTCCACTTAGCACAATTTATGGACTGATAACTTACCCATCTGCATTGACCTGTTATATACACATTCATGTTGATTTTCATTCATTCTCATTCTCTCTCTCTCTCCCCATCCCTCCCTCCCTGCAGTGTGAATACATCAGTTAAAGTCATCTCTCACATGCATGTTTTATTTTAATTGATATTTAGTTTTACAAACTGGTGACGAGTACAAATATGAACGTCAGTGGATATCCCAACAGATACGGGATGGCAGACAGTGAAAGGAATGTGTTAATTAGTACAGAGAAGACCATCGTAGATGCTAACAAAGGGATGCATGTTGCACAGTAAGAGATACACAAATAGAAAACTTAATGTAAAAATAGCATGACAATGGCTTTAATCGGGAAAGCTGATGAATTTACTAGTGCTAATGAGGACCGAGAACTGTATATCGAGAGGGCTGAACTACATTGTAATGGGAGCGATGTGGATAAGGAAGAGAAAGTCTCCATGGTTTTACCTTAACAGGTGCCAAACCATACAATCTCTTATGCAGTCTCATAACCCATCAAGCAAGATGTTTGATGAAATTGTTACAATTTTGCAAAATCACTTCAGCCCTAAACCACTGGTAGTAGATGAGAGATTTAGATTTTACAAAAGGAACCAGTCAAAGGCTGAAAGCATTTCAGAAAACATTGCAGAACTGTGCGAACTCTAAAGTACTGTGACTTTAGAGATGGATTTTCTGCTGCATGTAGGGACAGGCTTGTGTGTAGCATGCACAGTCAAAGTACTCAAAAGCGGCTACAGGCAGAGAGAGACCTAGCCTTAGAACAGGCACTGACCATTGCAATATCAATAGAGAATGTGGCAAAGGATGCAGCAGGACTACAGAAAAAGAGTTTAGAATGTGAAACACATAAAATGTTCCTGAATGGATTAAAAAGCTGAAAGTGTTATCCATGTGGCAAATCCTTCCATGATGCAAAGAAAACGTTTGTAGAAAGTGTCACAGACAAGGTCACATACGGAGACTGTACAAAGAGCACAACCAAAGAGAGAGCAACACACAGAGTGAAAAGTTCCAAACACAAAACCAAACAAATGCATAAAGTGACTCAATGCACAACTGAATCAGACAACACAGAGCTGACACAGCTAAGCTGTCATCCCCAAAACTACACAGCATTACTGAAGCAGATCACAAAATCATATGGATCACAATAGGAATGTCTGGTGTAAAACTGAAAATGGAGCGGGATACGGGATCTGTTTGCTATAATTCCAGAGGCTGACTACAACATTCTGTTTTCTAAGATACCATTAGAGAAAACCTCAGTGATGCTAAAGACCTGCACAGGTGAAAAAGTGTCTCCCAAAGGCAAACTGAAAGTGAAGGTGACGTATGGAGGTCAAACACCACACTTTATGTATTGAAAAGTGGAGGGCCAGCACTTATCAGTCATGAATGGTTGGGAAAAATCCAACTAGACTGGCAGACAATCAAAGCTCTCAGTGTGTCATCAACAGGCAACTGCAACCCAAATGGTAGCATGAACCAGAGCCCATCACAGCTGCTTAATGCTAATGAGAAGGTGTTAGAGAAGGGCATTGGTAAATTCAAAGGCATGAAGGTCAGAATTCAACTGGATGAAGCAGCAACACCAAGATTCCAAAAAGCATGTCCAGTGCCTTACGCACTCTGTCCTAAAGTGGATGCTGAACGTCTGAGCTTGGAGGCATCTGACATTCTCTCAAAGGTTGAGTGGAGTAATTGGGCCATGCCCATTGTCCCAGTGATGGAGGAAGGGAAGGTTGGAGATATTCACATATGTGGGGACTTCAAAGTGAGCATCACCCCTGTGCTGTGTACTGTGCAATATCCCCTGCCACGTACAGAAGACATATTTGCAGCTTTGGCTTGGGGGTGGGGGGGGTGGTGGGAGAGAGGTCATTAGTCTACTATGAGGAATAAGGAAGTTCTGCCACTACCTTTACAGGCAAAAGTTTACACTAGTGACAGACCCCCAGCCCCTTGTGTCCATTTTCAATCCCAGGAAGGACATTCCAGTGATGACTGCTACCCAGTTACAAAGTTGGGCATTAGTCCTAGGAATCCACTCATGACATAGAGTTCAAGGGGACCAAACAACACAGCAATGCTGATGACTTCTCACATTTTCCACTGTTGGGAAATGAAGAACATAAGTCTTCATGGCTGAGGGATTGGAGCAGGGGGCAGGGATTCAGATTTCTGGATCATTGGGACCTCTTTTGGAGCAGGTGTGACCTGTACAAAAAGGACAGGTTACACTTGAATCCCAGGGGGACCAATATCCTGGGGTATGGAGAGAAAGCAGGTACAGGGTTCTGAGTTGGATGATCAGCCATGATCATACTGAATGGCGGTGCAGGCTCGAAGGGCCGAATGGCCTACTCTTGCACCTATTTTCTATGTGTCTATGTTTCTATGGGACGTTTGCTAAGGCTATTGGGAAAAGTTTAAACTAGAACTGCAGGGGGATGAGAACCAAACTGAAGTGACAGAGGAAAGGGAGGTTGCCTGAAAAATAGAGAAAGCTTGGAGATGGTGCGAGAGGGAGGATAGGTGGATGATAGAGAAGGGACGCGCTCAGACTAATGGCTTGAGACGTGTCTATTTTAATGCGAGGAGTATTATGAACAAAGCGGAAGAGCTTAGACCGTGGATCAGCACTTGGAGCAATGATTTTGTGGCCATTACAGAGACTTGGATAGTTCAGGGACAGGAATGACTACTTCAAGTGCCAGGCTTTAGAAGTTTCATAAAGGACAGAGAGGGAGGCAGAAGAGGTGGGGGCGTGGCACTGTTGATCATGGATAGTGTCACGGCTGCAGAAAAGTAGGAACTCATGGAGGGGTTGTCTATGGAGTCTCTGTGGGTGGAAGTTAGGAACAGGAAGGGGTCAATAACTCTACTGGGTGTTTTTTACAGACCATCCAATAGTAACAGGGACGTTGAGGAGCAGAGAGGGAGACAGATTCGGGAAAGGTGTCATAATAACAGGGCTGTTGTGGTGGGAGATTTTAATTTCTCAAATATTGATTGTCATCTCCCTAGAGTTTGTTAGGTGTATTCAGGAAGGTTTCTTGACACAATATGTAGATAGGACTACAAGGGGAGAGGCTGTACTTGATCTGGTATTGGGAAATGAACCTGGTCAAGTGTCAGGTCTCTCAGTGGGAGAGCATTTTGGAGATAGTGATCACAATTCTGTCTCCTTTACCATAGCATTGGAGAAGGATAGGAACAGACAAGTTAGGGACACATTTAATTGGAGTAAAGGGAAATATGAGGCTATTAGGTAGGAACTTGGAAGCATAAAAAGGAAACAGATGTTCTCAGGGAAATGTACGGAAGAAATGTGGCAAACGTTCAGGGGATATTTGTGTGAGGTTCTGCATAGGTACGTTCCAATGAGACAGGGAAAGGATGGTAGGGTACAGGAACCATGGTGTACAAAGGCTGTTGTAAATCTAGACAAGAAGAAAAGAAGAGCTTACGAAAGGTTCAAAAAACTAGGTAATGATAGAGAGCTAGAAGAATATAAGGCTAGTAGGAAGGAGCATAAGAATGAATTTAGGAGAGCCAGAAGGGGCCATAAGAAGGCCTTGGGGGGCAGGATTAAGGAAAACCCCAAGGCATTCTGCAGGTATTTAAAGAGCAAGAGGGTAAGACATGAGAGAATAGGACCAATCAAATGTGACAGTGGAAAAGTGTGTATGGAACCGAAGGAGATAGCAAAGGTACTTAATGAATATTTTGCTTCAGTATCCACTACGGAAAAGGATCTTGGCGATTGTAGGGATGAATTGCAGCAGACTGAAAAGTTTGAGCATGTAGATATTAAGAAAGGGGATGTGCTGGAACTTTTGGAAAGCATCAAGTTGGGTAAGACACCAGGACTGGACAAGATCTAACCCAGGCTATTGTGGGAAGTGAGTGAGGAGATTGATGATCCTCTAGAGATGATCTTTGCATCATCAATAAGGACGGGAGAGGTTCCGGAGGATTGGACGGTTGCGGATGTTGTTCCTTTATTCAAGAAAGTGAGTAGAGATACCCCAGGAAGTTATAGACCAGTGAATCTTAATTCAGTGGTTGGTAAGGTGATGGAGAAGATCCTGAGAGCAGTAGATGTAGTGTATATGGATTTCAGCAAGGCATTTGAAAAGGTACCCCATGCAGGGTTTATTGAGAAAGTAAGGAGGCATGGGATCCAAGGGGACATTGCTTTGTGGATCCAGAACTGGCTTGCTCACAGAAGGCAAAGAGTGGTCATAGATGGGTCATATTCTGCATGGAGGTCGGTCACCAGTGGTGTGCCTCGGGGATCTGTTCTGGGATACCTACTGTTTGTGATTTTTATAAATTACCTGGATGAGGAAATGGAGGGAAGGGTTAGTAAATTTGTTGATGACACAAAAGTTGGGGGTGTTGTGGATAATGTGGAGGGCTGTCAGAGGTTACAGTGGGACATTGATAGAATGCAAAACTGGGCTGAGAAGTGACAGATGGAATTCAACCCAGATAATTGTGAGGTGGTTCATTTTGGTAGGTCAAATATGATGGCAAAATACAGTATTAGTAGTAAGACTCTTGGCAGTGTGGCGGACCAGAGACAACCTGGCTGTTACCCAGGTTGTCTCTGTGGTTAAGAAGGTACACAGTGCATTGGCCTACATCAATCGTGGGATTGAGTTTAAGAGCCGAGAGGTAATATTACAGCTATTTAGGACCCTGGCCAGACTGCACTTGGAGTACTGTGCTTAATTCTGGTCGCCTTACTATGGGAAGGATGTGGAAACCATAGAAAGGGTGCAGAGGGGACTTACAAGGATGTTGCCTGGATTGGGGAGCATGCCTTATGAGAATAGGTTGAGTGAACTCGGCCTTTTCTCCTTGGAGCAACAGGGGATGAGAGGTGACCTGATAGTGGTGTACAAGATAATGAGAGGCATTCATCATGTGGATAGTCAGAGGCTTTTTCCCAGCATGAAATAGCATAGTTTTAAGGTGCTTGGAAGTAGGTACAGAGGAGATGTCAGGGGTAATTTTTTACACAGTGAGTGGTGAATGCGTGGAATGGGCTGCCGGCGATGGTGGTGGAGGTGGATATGATAGGGTCTTTTAAGAGACTTCTGGATAGGTACATGGAACTCAGAAAAATAGAGGGCTATGGATAAGCATAGGTAGTTCTAAGGAAAGGACAAGCCCTGCACAGTTTTGTGGGCCGAAGGTGCTGCATTACCTGTAGGTTTTCTATGTTTCTATGACAGCAGAAGTGTTCCACACAGCATTGGTGGACCAGTTGCCAGTAACAAGTTCTGAAATACAAAGAGAAACAAGGAATGGCCCAACATTGTCAAACGTCTGTGAATCACCATGCAAGGATGGCCGGCTCATGGTAATGCTGCTGTTCCTGAGTTCTCAGTGAGCTGAGACTATATCAATGAACGCTAATGTGTGAATCATGTGTTGTGGTTCTTGCAGCACCACATTCATGAGCAGTTACGACTCCTCAACCATCAGGCTCCTGAACCAATGGGGATAACCAGTCAATTTCATTTGTCCCATCATTGAAGTGTTCCCACAACCAATGGACTCATCATCTCATAAGCTCAATATGTGTTGCTTATTTGTTTATTATTACTTATTTATTTTTGTATTTGCACAGTTTGTTGTCTTTTGCACATTGGTCGAACATGCGAGTTGGTGTGATCTTTCACTGATTCGGTTATGGATTAACTGAGGGTCCCCACAGGAAAATACATCTCAGGGTTGTATATAGTGATCTATACTGTATGTCCTTTGATAATAAATTTATTTGAACTTTGAACGTTTTCTTCACCACCCTGATTACTTGTGCAGCCACTTTCAGCAAACTGTGCTCTTGTACCCCCAGGTTCCTCTGTTCCACAAAACATGCCAGTGTCATACACAATATGGGTCTTACGCTGGTCTGAATGACCAGAATGTGTCTAATGTAATTTAGTTTAAGAGCTATTTGCCATTCCCCAGCCCATCTCCCCAACATTCCTGGGGCAAAACACTAGTCAGAAAATCTAGCTTTGTGTCTCTGAGCCAATTCTGAATTCACTTCACAAATTCTCCTTGAATCCTATGTAATCTGGCCTTCCAGATCATCCTGATATGTGGGACCTTGGGGAACTTGTCAAAGGTATTCTGACCATCGGTATAGACAACATCCACTGCCTAGTAACGGAATCACTTCCAGGTGAGTCCAACAGACCTGTGCAGACATGCCAGATTGATTTTTTGTGGTGTCCCAACCACCACATAACACTAATTCAGAATCAGAATCAGAATCAGGTTTATTATTACTGATGTTTTGTTTCAGCAGTAAGATACATGTACTGCAAGTGTGAGGCTTTCTTCCTGAAGATGGCCGGATGCCCAGTTGCAACAGCCACTCCAGTTCCAACTAATGGTGTAATTATTAATTCTTTGTGCCTAATTATCCCTCTCCTCTGTCCAGCTATCTCTTTGGCCCTTACCATTCAGCAGTAGGTACCGTAGCATTAGGACAAGAACTGTTAGGCAACAGCTTCTTCCCCCAAGACACAAGACTACTGAACTCCCTCCCATCACTCAAGTTTCATCACATGTGAAGCACCAGGAGTGTTACTTAGAACATAGGACAAAACAGAGTACAGCACAGGAATTGGCCATTTGGCCCACAACATTGTGCTGAATCAGCTAAAAGGCAAATCAAAAATACCCAAAGACTAATTGCTCCTACCTACACTGTCCATATCCCTTCACCTTCCTTACATCTACGTGCCTCTACCACCATACCAGACAGCCACGACTCTCTGAGTAAAAAACTTACTCCTCACATGCCAGTGGAGCTACACCCCCTCACCTTCAATGCATGCCCTGTGGTATTAGACAATTCAACCCTGGGAAACAGATACTCTCCGTCCACTCTATCTATGCCTCGGATAATCTTGTAAACCTCTCTCAGATCTCCCCTCAGCCTCTGACGCTCCACAGAAAGCAACCCCAGTTTATCCAGCTTCTGATGGTAGCACACGCCCTCTGAACCAGGCAGAATCCTGGTAAACCTCTTTGCAATATTGTTTGCTTTTTAACTTGTGTCATTAATGCACCTTATTATTTATTTATGGAAATATTACTTTATGTATTGTGTGTATAAGTTGTATAGTACTGTGCAAAAATTTTAGGTACATATACTGTATATACAGTAGGTAGGGTGCGGAAGACTTTTGCACAGTACTGTATTTGCCAATGTCGAATGGAGAGTGAGTTTGTAAATCTGGCAAGAGCAAAGGAAGTTGGGAATGTCAAGGGTGGAGAGCGTGGAAGGGGTGAGGGACAGGTGGCAGAGAAGGAGTGCCAGGGCAGGGGTGGTGCAGGTGCAGACACACCTGACACTGAGACACCAGGCAAGTCATTTGATTTCAAGCAATTGGTTTATTGATCATTGCAGAATGTCCTTCCGGTGCTTCCCACTCCCTCTCCTCTCCCTTCCTCTTTTCCCAAACATGGTTCCCACTCCCAATCCACAATATGTATTGCTTATACTATATGCCATAAAATTTGTTGTTTCTTTGTGGCAGGAGTATAGTGCAATACATAAAATTACTACAGTACTGTGCAACATTAGCTATATGTACTGTATGTGCCTAAGAGTTTTGCAAAGTGCTACATGTACTGTGTGATGCACTTTGGTATGGAGTAACCTTGATGGTATACTTGGTGGTATGGCTGTGTGTAAGGTGATGAGAGGCATTGATCATGTGGATAGTCAGAGGCTTTTTCCCAGGGCTGAAATGGTTGCCACAAGAGGACACAGGTTTAAGGTGCTGGGGAGTAGGTACAGAGGAGATGTCAGGGGTAAGTTTTTTACTCAGAGAGTGGTGAGTGCGTGGAATGGGCTGCCGGCGATAGTGGTGGAGGAGGAAACGATAGGGTCTTTTAAGAGACTTTTGGAAGGGTACATGGAGCTTAGAAAAATAGAGGGCTATAGGTAAGTAGGGACATGTTCGGCACAACTTTGTGGGACGAAGGGCCTGTATTGTGTTGTAGGTTTTCTATGTTTCTATGTAACAATAAACTATACTTGACCTTCAGCCAGAAGTCAAGTTGACAGTGCTTGATAAGCATTCACTGTGAACTGGCAAGAACAATATCAATTCAGCATTGCCCATTGGCTGTTCTGCAGGATTCCAGCATGTGCATGTAAGACAATTGTGATACAGGCAGTGTGACAAGTTGTGCTGATAATGTGAACATGCATTTAGTGATTGGTACTAGGAAGAAATATTAGCACAGAAAACATTAATGCTATCTAACCTTATTTAATTCTCTGTGGATCTTCGTATTATCTCTCCAGACATGTTAACTTCCTTTAGCATACATTAAGTGAGCTTTTACAATTATATGTTTGACATACATTACTGACGACTGCAATATGATCCATGTGTAGCTCATGGAATGTCTATCCAGGTTTATAAAGAAACATTATAATTGATTTTTCTTCAAGTATATACAGAGGAGAGATCTCTTTTGTTACTCATGAATGCTTTAGTGTGAAACACAAGATATGTTATCAATATGTGTACGTACTAATGCATTAGGTACAGCAGTAGGCTAATAAGCCCCTCAAACCTGCTCACATTTAACAAAATCACAGCAGATCTGATCATAACCTCACTTTCACATTCCCACCAACCCACAGTAAACCTTTCACCAGCTTACCTTCCAAGTATCTATTTACCACTGCCTTAAATATATTCCAGCACTCTGCTTCCCTGCTTCTTTGAAGAAGAGAAGTCATGTTCCTTGGAAAAGATTCTGCCTTTTATTTTATTTTATACGTGCAGTCACTTACTGTATTTTGGAACAAAGACCCTGTTAACTGTAACTGTGATCGAAGTCGCTGGAGAGACACTGAAGCTGGTGATATAAAAGTCTTTATTCAGCACAACAAGCAGGCTTCATTCTGGAGACACTCTCAGTAGAGGCTCACAGACCCAAAGGTACATCACATTTTCATACCCTTAAGATCAAAGGTAACAGTCCCAGTGATTCAATACAATTTCAGTAGTTACAATGACGTTGTTTACTTCAGTATTGTGGGTTGACAAATGGATCCTTGGAGGTACATAGTGGAGGCACATTGTAATTGATAAGACTCCTCTGAAGGTCCAACGTCTTTGGGAGAAACCAGTTAACACAAATATTCATAGCAATGCACACAAAGTGCTGGAGGAACTCGAACGTTCAAAGGTTCATTTATTATCAAAGTATACAACTCAGAAATTCTTTAATTTTCCATGTAGCCATGAAACCAAGAAAGAAAGAAAAAACAGCACGATCATCGACCCCCAAATCCCACCTTCCCACAAAAATAAACAAACAAAAATGGAACAGGCACTTCAACCCCCAATTCCCTCCTCCTGCACAGAAAAATAAACAAACAAAAATGGAACAGGCACTTCAACCCCCAATTCCCTCCTCCTGCACAGAAAAATAAACAAACAAAAATGGAACAGGCACTTCAACCCCCAATTCCCTCCTCCTGCACAGAAAAATAAACAAACAAAAATGGAACAGGCACTTCAACCCCCAATTCCCTCCTCCTGCACAGAAAAATAAACAAACAAAAATGGAACAGGCACTTCAACCCCCAATTCCCTCTTCCTGCACAGAAAAGTAAACAAAGCAGATCAGGCACATTGACCCCCAAATCTTTCTTCCAGCACAAAAAAAAAACAAAGATGGATCAGGCACGTCAAATGCCAAGTACCAATCCCCATACAAAAAAAACGAGAGCATCAGGCAACAAAACCTCAGAATATAAACACTATAAGACTCAAAAATGGAAGTCCAAGTCCACACCCAAAATGCAGAAGGAACCTGGACAACACTCTCCGGGCGCAGCAGCAAGCTCTTCCCTCTCTGGTACAGGGCAACTGATCAAAAGGCAGCCAGCACTTATCCTCTGTACTCGTTCCAATGCTTCAATCTCTCTCGTCAATTTAATCGGCTAACAATGGAAGCTATGATTGGGGAAATGGAGTTAAATATCCTGTAGCCTACCTGCTACCAGGTTCCCACGTGCTGCCTCTGCCTCCCAGAATCCCCTCAAAGACTGCAGAGCGCTGGAACTCTCAAACTTCCACACTCACCTTGATGTTTCAATACTCCCATTGCGCTAACTGGCGGACAAGAGAAGCTATAATCAGTGAAATGGGGTCAAATGTTGGCTCACACAACATCCTGCAGCCTTCTCACCACAAGGTTCACTTACGAAGCCTCTGTCTCCTGGAATCCCCTGAGAGACTGAAGCATCCAAACAATCTCCAAACAGCAAAACACAGTTCCAGAATTGCATTCGAGATGAAAAACAAGCATAAAGGACATAAGAGAAGCGAAAAGGATGCTTTCATGATCTATCGAGAAGATGTCGACCAAAGGAACATTGTAAACAGTCCCCATCTTGACCAGAGTGAAGCAGGTCATTGAATGGAATGTGAAGTGCAATTGTATATAGGATCTCCCGGTGACAACCTATTTTAATTTTATTCCCATTCCTATTTCAACATGTCAATACATGGCCTCCTCTACTGCCATGATGAGGGCACACTCAGGTTGGAGGAGCACATCTCATATTCTGTCTGGGTAGCCTCCAACCTGATGGAATGAACATTGTTTATCAAACATCCAGTAATTTCCCCCAACCACCCCCCTTCACCATTCCATTTTTTGTTTCCCTCTCTCACCTTACCTCCTTAACTGGCCACCATCATCTCCCTCTGGTGCTCCTCCCCCTTCCCTTTCTTCCATGGTCCTCTATCCTCTCCTATCAGATTCTTCCTTCTCCAGCTCTTTATCTCTTTCACCAATCAACTTGCCAGCTCTTTACTTCACCTCTCCCGGTTTCACCTATCACCTACCACCTTGTATTTCTTCCTTCCATCCCTCCACCTTCTTACTCTGACTTTTCATTTATTTTTCCAGTCCCGATGAAGTGTCTTGGCCCAAAACATTGACTGTTTACTCTTTTCCAGAGATGCTCCCTGGCCTGCTGGGTTCCTCCAATATTTTGTGTGTGAGCTTGGATTTCCAGCATCTGCAGATTTTCTTGACTTTGTCTTTGTTCTAAAGGGACATCCTTCTTTCCTGAAGCTGTGTCCTTTGGTCCGAGACACCCACTATTGGAAATAACCTCTCCGTGCCCACTCGATCTCAGCTTTTCAATATTCAGTGGATTCAAAAAGATTCCCCATTTATTCTTCTAAACTCCAGCATATACAGACCCATAGCCATCAAATTCTCCTCATATATGAACTCATTCGCTACAAGGATTATTCTTGTAAAAGTCCACAGCACCCTCTCCAGTGCCATTATGTCCTTTCTTATATATGGGTCCCATATGTTTCTTTGATATGTCAAGATCTCTCAAGGTGTTACATGTTATAATCAAGGAGCCCTCGCTCTTCCAAACTCCCACAGAAGCCATGGAAATCTAGCCTGTCTAACCCATTTAAATTTCAGAATACCGAACCTCCTCTGAACTGCTTCCAAGGCATTAACATCCTTCCTATGATCCTTCATAAGGTGATCAATATTCCAAATAGATTTTCAGATCCAGTGTCACCAATGCCCTTTAATCTGAAGTATAGCTCTCTATTTTCAATTCCCTTCACAATAAATGTAAATATTCCATTATCTCAGTAATTACTTAGTGGACCAATGTACGTTTGTTTGGCAAAGCATAAACTCAGATCTCTCAAAACTCTGCAATCTTTCAAGATTGGGACACACGCTTAACAGTATATTAATGATAAAAAGTTGCATGCATTCCTGAACTGATCCAATGAAACAATAACTACGTATACTAGTCACATACTTTTTCTAAGCAATACTCTCAGTTTTAAAATAGAACAGCTGAATGTTTAAAATTCACTGTCTGCACCAATTCCTAACCATCGTATTTTCCACATTTACAACATAACACAGTAAGAAATAGCAGTAGATTTAGGCCATTTGGCTTATTTAGTCTGATCTGCCATTTCAGAGAAATACCACTGGATCTACCAATACTAATTGTGTCATGTTTCTAGAGCACTGCTTTTGTCAGTCCCCTCTTCTTCCCTCAATTGAAACTTCTAGAAAAGACAAAACAGAATGCAGAGAACATTAGCTAAAATAATTATTGCAAGCTCTTGGTTTCTATCTGTTTCCTGAAAATAACAACACCATGATAAGACACTCACAGTGAGTGAACCCCTCCCCCCCCAGGGGAGATCACTGTCACTGGATGAGACATTCACAGTGAGTGATGCCCCCCAGGGACTGAGTAAGAAACTTGCAGTCATTCATCTCCCTCAAACATAAGCATATGTTTACCATGTATTACTCACTCAGCTTGCAGTTATTCTGTATTCACTGATACTCTTTTTCTCAAGTCGGTGACTTTCCAGGACGCATCACCATCTGGCTTTGGTAACTCCTCTGTTATCTTTAAGATCATATGATATGGGAGCTGTATTAGGCCATTTAGCCCATCGAGTCTACCTCATCCATTTCACCACAGCTAATCTATTTCCATTTCAGCCCCAATCTCCGCCCTTCATGCCCTGACTAATCAGGGATCTATCAGCCTCTGCCTTAAATACACGCAAAGACTCGTCCTCCAGAGCTGCAACAAATTCCACAGATCCTCCCTCTCTGGCTAAAGGCTTTTCACCTTTCTAGATGGCATGACATTGACTTTAACATCAATTAATAAAATTTTCTCCTCTGTGTTGCTTCTTCAAGAGGTAATCACCATCTTTTAAATTACATGAATAAGAGCTTTGAAACCAAGTTCTGAGTTCCAGTCCCCACAGACAATATTTGGCCTTTATTTTCTAGATGTGAATATGACCAGAAAGAATTTGATGAATGTAACAAAGAAGCAACCACAATACTGAAGCTGGTTAAGCATTGGCAATTTTAACTATTTTAGGATCCCTTATTATTATGAATCCTGACACGTGCCCTGAAGAATTAAATTGGTCGAGAATATCAGTTTTTCATTCCCAAAGATATAGCCTGACCTGCTGAGTTTCTCCAGCATTTTCTGTGCACTAGCTTATGAATATGGAGTTATTCAGTAGTTAACATGAGGAAATCTGCAGATGCTGGAAATTCAAGCAACACACACAAAATGCTGGTGGAACACAGAAGGCCAGGCAGCATCTATAAGGGGGAAACACTGTCAACGTTTCGGGCTGAGACTCTTTGTCAGGATGAAGGGTCTCGGCCCGAAACGTCGACAGTGCTTCTCCCTATAGATGCTGCTTGGCCTGCTGCATTCCACCAGCATTTTGTGTCTGTTATTCAGTAGTTATCTGATTTAAGATGGCCCTACTGAAGCTAGCCAACAACTTACTGGTGGTTAATAAAGCAAGAAATATAACTAAAAACTTTATTAATAATACTTCTTTCTGTGATAAATTGTGGTAAATTATCAACACAAACAATGAAGAGGCCAGTGAAATCAAGGTTAATTTGGGGATTGAGCAATGTTGAGCGATACAAAGTTGGAGTGTAGTGTGTTCGAGGAGAACAAGGTTGAGGCATGGTCAAGACGGAGATGGAGTTGGAGCAAGCATATTGGGGAGGAGTTGCCGCAGAGGAGTTTCAGGGCCTGCCCACCTAAACTGGGAGCAAGGTTGGATCAATCTAAGTGCTGAACCGAGTAGAAAAAGACAAGAATGGCCACAGGCTGGGCAGCAGGGTACCAGCCAGAGTGATTCGCTGCGAAGCACGACCCTGTGTTTAGATGATTTAAACACCCAGTCCAGGCAGACTGAAAAGGCAGGTGTCAGAACTGCAGGCAATGTTTGGGTTGATTCTGCTCACTCTTCAATGACATTTACTCCTCTCTCTGCAGCCCTGAGGCTGTGACACTGCTCTGGATGCTACGCGCTTCGTGTCTGCAAGCTTTGCGTTAGCTTGTCCCGCTGTGTGATGAACTGAGATTGAGGCTATGGGCCTACACCAGCTGCTCTGGGCTCCAGGTCTATAGACTCAATTTGGTTCAGAATGCTATTGCTTGTTTCTAATGTTTGCATGATTTGTTTTTGCCCCCCCTCTTTCTGAACATTGGGTGCTGTTTGTTTTTTTAATTGGTTTCTTTTGGGTTTCTTGCTTTGTGGCTGCCTGTAAGCAGACAAACCTCAAGGTTGTATAATTTATACATTCCTTGGTAATAAATGTACTTTGAGTCCTTGAATCCTTTGAAGTGCCGCCTATTGTGGTATTTCTCCTCAGCATTTTGAAATTCCCCAAGTGTTCTTTGGACAAATAGCATTTATCACTCGGTGGAATAGGAGTATGATTTTCAATTCAAGGCACTCCGCTTTGAGGTTGTCCTGCCAGTCTCCGCATTCGACTAATGCATTTTCTATCATTGAAACACTTTATAGGATTTGGATTGATAAGCATGTGTCTCATGGATCTAATAGACAAGGTGTGGGAGTGAAATGCAGAAAGGCATCAGAAATATAATTCATCTACTGAGAACTCGAAGCCAAACATGACATTTTTATAAAACTGAAGAGCTCTGTGAATTGCATACATAAAGACTGTATCTGATCATCACTTAGGCAGACTTGAAACCTCTGATTATGGATCATGTGCTTTGCATCCATCACTGGGTTTAGATCTCTTGAAAATGTGTCACACTCACCTACCTGTCTAGATCAGTAATTAGCTTAATCATTATATGAGATAATAATGTGGTGGTAATATGTTCCAGGCAGAGAAAAAAAATGATCTAAGGTCCAGAGTATTAGACACTTTGGTAAACAAACTGATGAACATTACCTTCAATGTAGAATCATAAGATATGACAACCAAAACCATTCAGTACTATACTGTATATGTAATAGTGTCATAGAATAACACAACACAAAAACAGGCCCATCAGCCCAACCCATTCATGCTGTTAGGGCATATTCTGGAAATATGTTATAAGCAGTCAATTTTCAGACCTGAACATGGATTGTAGATTGAATTTAAAATGCAGCTCTGAACAATAGATTTGCTGGAGAGTTGATTACAAACCAGACAATGCTGACTAACATTCATTTTTGGTGTCTGGAGTGTGGCTACAAAGAAGGAGGTGTTTGGGAACTACATGTAATTCAGAGAAAGCATTATACATACAGTATATTGTAACTATAGATTTGTCCTGCTGTTACCTTTGATCTTTAGCATATAAAACGTCATAGAATATTGGGGCGAGAAGGCCTCCTTCTCCAAGAGTGTCTTGAATTATGATGTCTGTTATGCATTTTGTTAAATAAACACTTCTATATCCTTCAGTTTTACTGTCTCTCTGGTGACTTTGTTCACAACATGACACATGCCAACCAAAATGACCACATAAGCAAGTTTATTGGCCCATATTCCTATTAACTGTTCCTATATCTGTACTTACTTAAATGTCGAGGAGCAGGTAGGGAAACAGATTCTGGAAAGATGCAATAATAACAGGGTTGTCGTGGTGGGAGATTTTAATTTCCCCAATAATGATTGGCATCACCCTAGAGCAAGGGGATTAGATGGGGTGGAGTTTGTTAGGTGTGTTCAGGAAGGTTTCCTGACACAATATGTAGATAAGCCTACAAGAGGAGAGACTGTACTTGATCTGGTATTCGGAAATGAACCTGGTCAGGTGTCAGGTCTCTCAGTGGGAGAGCATTTTGGAGATAGTAATCACAATTCTATCTCCTGTATCATAGCATTGGAGAGGGATAGGAACAGACAAGTTAGGGAAACATTTAAATGGAGTAAGGGGAAATCTGAAGGTATTAGGCAGGAACTTGGAAGCATAAATTGGGAACTGATGTTCTCAGGGAAGTGTACAGAAGAAAAGTGGCATAGGTACATTCCAATGAGACAGGGAAAGGATGGTAGGGTACAGGAACCGTGGTGTAAAAAGCTGTTGTAAATCTAGTCAAGAAGAAAAGAAAAGTTTACAAAAGGTTCAAAAATGATAGAGATCTAGAAAATTATAAGGGTAGCAGAAATGAGTTTAAAAATGAAATTAGTAGAGCCAGAAGGGGCCATGAGAAGGTCTTGGCGGGCAGGTTTAAGGAAAACCCCAAGGCATTCTACAAGTATATGAAGAGCAAGAAGATACGATGTGAGAGAATAGGACCAATCAAGTGTGACAGTGGAAAAGTGTGTATGGAATTGGAGGATATAGCGAAGGTACTTAATGAATATTTTGCTTCAGTATTCATTATGGAAAAGGATCTTAGCAATTGTAGGGATGACTTATAGCCCAGGAAAACATAGACCAGTGTGTCTTACCTCAGTAGTGGGTAAATTGATGGAGAAGATCCTGAGAGGCAGGATTTATGAACATTTGGAGAGGCTTAATATGATAAGGAATAGTCAGCATGGCTTTGTCGAAGGCCTTACGAGCTTGATTGAATGTTTTGAGGATGTGACTAAACACTTTGTTGAAGATAGAGCAGTAGATGTAGTGTACATGAATTTCAGCAAGGCCTTTGATGAGGTACCCCATGTAAGGCTTATTGAGAAAGTAAGGAGGGAAAGAGTGGTTGTAGACTGGTTATATTCTGCATGGAGGTTGGTGACCAGTGGTGTGCCTCAGGGATCTGGTCGCCTCACTACAGGAAGGATGTGGAAACCATAGAAAGGGTGCAGAGGAGATCTACAAGGATGTTGCCTTCATTGGGGACCATGCCCTATGAGAATAGGTAGAGTGAACTCAGCCTTTTCTCTTTGGAGCGATGGAGGATGAGAGGTGACCTGATAGAGGTGTACAAGATAATGAGAGGCATTGGTGGTGTGTTTAGTCAGAGGCTTTTTCCCAGGTCAAAAATGGCTAGCATGAGAGGGCATAGTTTTAACATGCTTGGAAGTAGGTACAGAGGGGATGTCAGGGATAAGTTTTTTACACAGAGAGTGGTGATTCCGTGGAATGGTCTGCTAGCAACAGTGGTGGAGGCAGATACGATAGGGTCTTTCAAGAGTCTCTTGGATAGGTACATGGAGCTTAGAAAAATTGAAGGCTATGGTTAAGCCTTGGTACTACTAGCGTAAGGGCATGTTCAGCACAGCTTTGTGGGCCGAAGGGCCTGTATTGTGCTGTAGGTTTTCTATGCTTTTATGTTTCTATATAACTTCAGTAGTGTCTGCCTAATACATGGTGAGATTATGATGACACTGCCTCCCCTTTCTGGTCCCTCCTTTGGTCCCTCTCTCCTCCATTTCTCCTTCTCCTCTGCCTCTGCCTCTTCAGATAATTTTATTAAACAGGCTCCAGTAGTGTCCTCTCTACACTTGGCTTTTGTTCTTCGGCTGTTGTAAGATCGTTGAGGGGAAGGGAGTTGGATTGAGTTTTTCCACAGTCTGTGCCATGACCTTCTGACAAATTGCTGTGCTATTGGGGAATCCCTGACCAAGTCTGGTTCAGGTGCTAATGGGAGAGCCTGAAATCTATTAACAATATCCAGGACTGAGAAAATGCTATCTTCTGGAGGCAGACTTGTGGCTTGGCTGGCTACAGCGGGATGCCATCTCGGTCTGGTCTTACTGAGGGCAGTATAGCTTATTGTTAACCGATATGATCCATCTGGGTACTTTCCTGGCCATATTGGTGAGTTTGTGGATGATGAGGTCTCTCTGAGAATGCCCTGGTGTTTTACTACCTTCACTATGTTCTGGACATGAGCTTTCATAGGATATTCCTTACAGGGTTTATGCAGTTCACCCTCTATTTTAACTGTTTTATCATCACCTAACCACAATCTTGCACACACCTCTGCAGACAATGTAACTCATAGACACCATCCTGGCTCCAGTCCCTGATGATCGGAGCAGCTACCGCTATGCTGGCTAGGTTGTGTACTCTACTGGTTATTCATGATCTCTGCCCCTAACTTGTCCAGATTATTTTCACTTTCTGGAGTCTATAATGGCCACTGCCTCCCTTAGGATGTCTATTCCAAAGGCAGTGCCTTCATTATTTGGACAGACCCAGAAAAGCATTGGAAGCTGCACACCACCAATTTTGCATTTGCATGACTCACTTCTTTCTGCTTTCACTGTTCTTCCCATACACCCATAATACAAACAGCATCTCAGACCTTGGCCAGGGCAGGCCAGTCTTCAATATCGATGTCCCCGTGCCCACATTGCCAGCCCACTGACAACGCTGTTGTGTACATCCGTGAGTCACCAATGGAGCCCACTGCTGGCTATTTGTTTGACTTTGAGACTTTCTTTACTAGTTCAACAATCTGGTCAGCAGTCGGATTGTCCTGTTGGAGTTGTGGACTTGGTTCAGTTGTGGTCCGACCTGTCTTAGTGGGTAACTCTTGTGTTTCCTTCCCCTGTTAGGACGTTGTCTCCAACCATGGCCTGTGAGACCACAGCTGTCACATATTATCTCCTCATCAAAGTTTCAAGGTTCATCGCCTTCTGAACAACTGACATCATCATTCCCCATTGTTCTCTCCTTGTCCAAGTCACTGCCTCACAATATGTATGAATTCAACTTGAAATTTGATAGGGAGAAAGTCTGACATAGCAGCATTCAAGTGGAGTAAAGGAAATTACAGTGGTATGAGAAAGGAGCTGGCCAAAGTAAATTGGAAGGAGCTGCTGGCAGGGTTGACTGCAGAGTAGCAATGATATGAGTTTCTGGGAAGAATAAGGAAGGTGCAGGATAGAATATTCCAAAAATAAAGAAATACTCAAATGGCAGAATAGTATCACCATGGCTGACAAGGGAAGTCAAAGCTAATGTAAAAACAAAAGAGAGGGCATGCAACAAAGCAAAAATTAGTGGGAAGACAGAGGATTGGGATCTTTTAAAAACCTGCAGAGAGCAACAGAGAGGGAAAAGATGAAATATGAAAGCAAGCTAGCAAACAATATCAAAGTGGAAAGTAAAACCTTTCTCAAGTATGTACAAAGTAAAAGAGAGATGAGAGTGGCTATAGGCCTGCTAGAAAATGAGGCCGGAGAAATAATAACAGGGGCCAAAGAGATGGCAGATGAACTAGATGAACTAAATTTTGCATCAGTCTTCACTGTGGAAGACACAAGTGCATCAGGTGTTGAAGGGTGTGAGGGAAGAGAAGTGGGTGCAGTTATTATTACAAGGGAGAAGATGCTCAAAAAGCTGAAAGGCCTAAGGGTACATAAGTCCCTGGACCAGATGAACTGCACCATAGGGTTCTGAAAGAGGTAGCGATTCTGGAGGCGTTAGAAATAATCTTTCAAAAATCAATGGCATTCTGGCATGGAGCAAGAGAGCTGGAAAATTGCAAATGTCATTCCATTGTTTAAGAAAGGAGGAAGGCAGCAGAAAGGAAATTTACACCAGTTAACCTGACTTCAGTGGTTGGAAAGATATTGGAATTAATTGTTAAGGACAAGGTTATGGAGTACTCGGTGATACAGTACAAGATAGGTCAAAGTCAGCATGCTTTCCTTAAAGGAAAATCTTGCCTGACAAGCCTATTGGAATTCTTTGAGGAGATTGCATGTAAGTTAGATAAAACGGATGCAGTGGATGTTATATATTTGGACTTTCAGAAGGCCTTTGACAAGGTGCCACACATGAGGCTGCTTAACTTGTTAAGAGCCCATGGCATTACAGGAAAGTTACTGGCATGGTTATAGCATTGGGTTATTGGTAGGAGGCAATGTATGGGAATAAAGGATCCTTTTCTGGTTGGCTGTCAGTGACTAGTGGCGTTCCATAGGGGTCAGTGTTGGGACCGCTTTTTTTATGCTGTAAAGAAGATTTAGATGATGGAATAGATGGCCTTGTTGCCAAGTTTGCCGATAATATGAAGACTGGTGGAGGGGCTGGTGTTGAGGGAAAAGGTAGGCTGCAGAAGGACTTAGGCAGATTAGGAGAATGGGCAAGAAAGTGGCAAATGAAATACAATTTTGGAAAATGCAGTCATGCACTTTAGTTGTAGAAATAAATGTGCATACTATTTTCTAAATGGGGAGAAAATCCAAAAATTTGAGATGTGAAGGAATTGGAAGTCCATGTGCAGAACACCCTAAAGGTTACTTTGCAGGTGAGGAAGGTAAATGCCATGTTAGCATTCGTTTCAAGAGGTCTAGAGTACAAGTGCAGGGATGTGATGCTGAGGCTTTATAAGGCAGTGGTGAGGCCTCACCTTGAATACTGTGAACAGATTTGGGCCCCTCGTCTTAGAAAAGATGTGCTGGCATTGGAGAGGGTCCAGAGGTGATTCACAAGGATTCAGGAATGAAAGGGTTATCATACGAGGAACGTTTAATAGCTCTGGGTCTGTACTTGCTGGAATTTAGAAGGATGAAGGGGAATCTCATTGAAACCTATTGAATATTGAAAGGCCTAGACAGAGTAGATGTGGATAGGTTGTGTCCCATGGTGTGGGAGTCTTGGACAAGAAGGCACAGTCTCAGGATAGAGGGGCGTCCATTTAAGTAGAAATGCGGAGAAATTTCTTTAGCCAGAGGGTGGTGAATTTGTGGAATTTGTTACCACAGGCAACTGGAGGCCAGGTTATTGGGTGTATTTAAGGCAGAGCTTGATAGTTTCTTGATTGGCCATAGTATCAAAGGTTACGGGGAGAAGGCTAGGGAGTGGGGCTGAGGAGGGAAGAAAAGGATCAGCCATGATAGAATGGTGCAGTAGACTCAATGGGCCAAATGGCCTAATTCTGCTCCTTTGTTTATGGTCTTAAGGTCTTCTTCATTGATGTTCCACTATCTTGCCTCTGTGCTTGAATTACCACTAGTTGCCCAAGTTCCATGCTGGGGTCAGACTGTCCCATATATTTGTTAGGCATTTGGCTTTAACCAAGATGTGTATGTCTTTGGGGTACATCTGGTGGACTTCAATCATTTTTCTAAATTACATCAAAATTCTGTATTGCCACACACAATACTAAGTGAGGGCAATTGAGGTAGAATGCATTGCATTTCTTGGGCTGAAGGGGATAAGTCTGGCTGAAATCATGAGGGTTCTGACCCTCTGGTTACCTGGTCTCTATAGGTGTCATTCCAACAGACAGTATTGGCTATAATGTCTCCTGTTTGTGGGTATTTTCCCACTTGTCAACTCCACGGCCCAGCCCTTCCCAAGGTGCCTCATCACCATCTACAGTGGTGCAATGTTTCCATGTAATATCAGAGAATGTATACAGTTATTGTTGTCCCTTTTTGCACCTTCTGGCACATCGGATGGCACTTTTGCTGTTTCCGTAGCATTTGACTGTTTTTTATGAGGCCGAGTTGCTAGCTCAATGCTCAACCCAGCACAGATGGAAAGATTGCAAGGAGTCAGCTGGGTTTGAACCAGGGTCCATTCTTCTCAAAGTCTGGTGCTGATGCCACTACACCACCAGCCAGCTTATGTACAAAGTTGAAACACTTTGGTTCCCTCGGCTGTGTAAGTCTAGGGAAGACAATCTCCGACTCTGCCAAACATGTGAGATTGAGGTGCGAGCAAACCCCCCCCCCCCACCCGAACCCCCTGTTTGTGTGGATGCTGTGTAATTCACTACCCTGTTCAAATTGATGCCATAAAATAACAGACAGTATACTGCATATTGTTAAAGGAATTATATTTATTAATCTTAACTACAGGGTTAGTAAAGAATAACAAAAAGAAAAAGGGCCCATTCTAATCAAACAGTCAAATAGAACCATAGAGCCATAAAACATTACAGTATAGAAACAGGCCCTTTGGCCCTTCTTGGCTGTGCTAAACCATTTTTCTGCCTAGTCCCACTGACCTGCTCCTGGACCATATCCCTCCATACCCCTCTCCTTCATGTACCTGTCCAACTTTTTGTTAAATGTTAAAAGTTTGCCTGCATTTACTACTTCATCTGGCAGCTCATTCCACATTCCCACCACTCTCTGTGTGAAGAAGCCCCCCCCCTAATGTTCCCTTTAAACTTTTCTCCCTTCACCCTTAACCCATGATCTCTGGTTTTTTTCTCCCCTAGCCTCAGTGGAAAAAGCCTGCTTGCATTCACTCTATCTATACCCATCATAATTTTATATACCTCTATTAAATCTCCCCTCATTCTCCTACGCTCCAGGGAATAAAGTCCTAACCTATTCAACCTTTCTCTGTAACTCAGTTTCTCAAGTCCTGCCAACATCCTCGTAAACCTTCTCTGCACTCTTTGAACCTTAATAATATCCTCCCTGTAATTCGGTGACCAAAACTGCACACAATACTCCAAATTCGGCCTCACCAATGCCTTACATAACCTCACCATAACATTCCAACTCTTATACTCAATACTTTGATTTATAAAGGCCAACGTACCAAAAGCTCTCTTTACTACCCTATCTACCTGTGACACCACTTTTAGGGAATTTTGTATCTGTACAAGAGGTTGCCATCTAATCTGATGTCCACTGTCACAGTGCTGCTATCCTCAATTTGTAACACACAAGAGGAAGATGTTAAAGAGCACTGCACACACACACACACACACACACACACACACACACGCACACACACACGCACACACACACACACACACACACACACACACACACACAGAAACACACACACCACAATTTTACAGTATATCTAACAGTTCAGATTTTTGCCAGGTTCTTTGATATTTCATGATCCTGTGGTCATTAACCTAAACAGTTCTAAGTGTGGGAACTACTGTTAGAAATGTACTCAGCTCCTTAGACTTGTGAGATCACTGGCCTCACTGTGAGTCACAAACATTGAGCTGCCTAATGCTGTGACAGTGATCAAATTCTTCTTCAGCACAACAAGCAGGCATCGTTCTGGAGACACTCTAAGTAGAGGCTCACAAACCCAAAGGTACATCACATTTTCATACCCTTAAGATCAAAGGTAACAGTCCCAGTGGTTTAATACAATTTCAGTAGTTACAATGACGTTGTTTACTTCAGTACTTTGGGTTGACAAATGCTTCCTTTGAGATACATTGTAATTGATAAGGCACCTCTGAAGTGAGAAAATAAGTAACACAAATATTCTAAAAACTTTGAACAACAGAGAGACAGAATTAATGTTGTCAGGGCTGTCTCTGAGTGCACAAATATCATAAGTATACAAATCTATTGATTACCTACATCTGTGAGCATGTTTGATTTGTTAAATGACAATGACTGTCTGGTCTGCCAGCTTGAACAAGTCACAATGGTGCAAATTTATTAGCCCATGTTGCATGGTTTGATGTAGGCCAATTAACACAACCCCATTGTCTTAATGTTTGGCTCTTGTATATACAATCTCCTAGTCTGAGGAGCAGCCTGTGCTTTTAACTTCAATTACTGCTTGCAATTTACAAAAAAAAACTGAAGGCCAATTGTAAGTTTCAGAATCAGAATCAGAATCAGGAACTGAAGCCTGGTTTCTGTTTGAATTAATATCCGCTACATTCACATTACTCCAAAATACCTTCTAATAGAATAGTGGTCCTTCTATAAAACATCTTGACAACCCTATGCTTGGACACATGAGGTCCAAGTCCAATTTTAATGTCAAACTAAGAAAAGCATTTTCAAGCTCACTGACTGGTTCTGAAAAACAAGTCACATGTATTGTACTTCCCTCACAAGAATATTTCAAAATATACAGTAATTAATTAAAAATGAAAGATTATTTGGTACATTTCCAATTCTGTTCTAATGGTAAGTGTATGCTCAGGTCTTTATTGCTCTATATAATATTTAACAAGATAATTTTAATTATTAATGATTAACTCTCAGGGAATTCTTCAGTGGAGTTAACAGCTCAACCACATTCATATGTAAAACCCATGGACATGAAGATTTTTAATCAGCTGATTGCTCAAAGTAGACAGTAGAAGGAAAGGGGAAGATCTGGACCGAGAGATGATTGAGTCTTTGTGGCAGCTACTTCCATATAATGAGGAAGAGCCATTGTTTCAACATTAATGGCAGAGTTCTCAAATAATGTGATTTAAAAAAATAAGATATAGGCAATGTTGTCAATTGAATGAGAGGACAGTGTATCTACAAGTTATTGGTGAGGCTTCAACTTAGGGATTGTGTCTGTGTAATAACCATTATAGGAAATACACCATTAAGCTGCAGAGAATGCTAAGAAGGTGTACAAGAATGTTGCCAGGACTTGTGGGTCTGAGGACTTTCTCCCTTGGAACATTGGAGACTGAAGGGTAAACCTAACAGAGGTGTCTAAAACCATGAGGGACATAGGCCAGGTGGCTGTGTACAGAGAGGGGAAAGATTTAAATGGGAACCTCTTCATGAGATATGCCAATATAGGATGAGCTGCCAGAGAAAGAAATCGAGTTGGGTACAATAACAACATTAGAGATAGAAACACAGAAACATAGAAAACCTACAGTACAATACAGGACCTTCGGCCCACAATGCTGCACCAAACATATACTTACTTTAGAAATTACCTAAGATTACCCATAGCCCTCTGTTTTTCCATCAACTTACCAACCACTGAAGTAAGACTCACTGGTCTATAAATTCCTGGGCTATCTCTACTCACTTTCTTGAATAAGGGAACAACATCCACAACCCTCCAATCCTCCAGAACCTGTCCAGTCCCCAATGATGATGCAAAGATTATTGCCAGAGGCTCAGCAATCTCCTCCCTCGCCTCTCACAGTAGCCTGGGGTACATTCCGTCTGGCCCCGGTGACTTATCCAACTTGATTCTTTCCAAATGCACCAGCACATCCTCTTCCTTAATATCTACATGCTCAAGCTTTTCAGCCACTGCAAGTCATCCCTACAATCGCCAAGCTCCTTTTCTGTAGTGAATACTGAAGCAAAGTATTCATTAAGGACCTCTGCTTTCTCCTCTGGTTTCATACACACTTTTACCACTGTTACACTTGATTGGGCCTGTTCCCTCATGTCTTCTCCTCTTGCTCTTTACATACTTGTAGAATGCCTTGGGGTTTTACTTAATCCTGTATGACAAGGCCTTCTCATTGCTCTTTTTGGCTCTCCTAATTGCATTCTTAAGCTCCTTCCTGCTAGCCTTATAATCTTATAGATCACTATCATTACCTAGTTTTTTGAACCTTTTGTGAGTTCTTCTTTTCTTCTTGACTGCATTTACAACAGCTTTTGTACACCATGGTTCCTGTGCCCTACCATCCTCTCCCGTCTCATTGGAATGTACCTATGCAAAACCCCGTGCAAATATCCCCTGAACATTTGCCACATTCCTTCCATATGTTTCCCTGAGAACATCTGTTTCCAATTTATGCTTCCAAGTTCCTGCCTGATAGTCACATATTTCCCCTTACTCCAATTAAACATCTCCTTAACTTGTCTGTTCCTATCCCTCTCTAATGCTATGGTAAAGGAGACAGAATTGTGATCACTATCTCCAATATGCTCTCCCACTGGGAGATTTAACACCGTACCAGGTTCATTTCCCAGTACCAGATTAAGTACAGTCTCTCCTCTTGTAGGCTTATCTACATATTGTATGAAGAAACCTTCCTGAAC
The DNA here is from genome assembly GCF_048418815.1 of Hemitrygon akajei. Lineage (NCBI taxonomy): Eukaryota > Metazoa > Chordata > Chondrichthyes > Myliobatiformes > Dasyatidae > Hemitrygon > Hemitrygon akajei. The sequence goes on from NC_133128.1 coordinate 194,110,207, forward strand.
ACACCTGACAAACTCCACCCCATCTAAACCCTTCGCTCTAGGCAGATGCATCGTAGGGTAATGCATCAGGGAAGACACAGTGTGGTGAGCTACATATACCTGTCTGGACTGCTCCTGTGGCTCCTCCCACAGACCCCTGCTGACTGCTCCTGTGGCCCCTCCCACAGACCCCTGCTGACTCCTCCCACAGACCCCTGCTGACTGCTCCTGTGGCTCCTCCCACAGACCCCTGCTGACTCCTCCCACAGACCCCTGCTGACTGCTCCTGTGGCTCCTCCCACAGACCCCCGCTGACTGCTCCTGTGGCTCCTCCCACAGACCCCTGCTGACTGCTTCTGTGGCTCCTCCCACAGACCCCCTGCTGACAGCTCCTGTGGCTCCTCCCACAGACCCCCTGCTGATTGCTCCTGTGGCTCCTCCCACAGACCCCTGCTGACTGTTCCTGTGGCTCCTCTCACAGACCCCCTGCTGACTGCTCCTGTGGCTCCTCCCACAGACCCCCTGCTGACTGCTCCTGTGGCTCCTCCCACAGACCCCCTGCTGACTGCTCCTGTGGCTCCTCCCACAGACCCCCGCTGACTGCTCCTGTGGCTCCTCCCACAGACCCCTGCTGACTGCTCCTGTGGCTCCTCCCACAGACCCCCTGCTGACTGCTCCTGTGGCTCCTCCCACAGACCCCCGCTGACTGCTCCTGTGGCTCCTCCCACAGACCCCTGCTGACTGCTCCTGTGGCTCCTCCCACAGACCCCCTGCTGACTGCTCCTGTGGCCCCTCCCACAGACCCCCTGCTGACTGCTCCTGTGGCTCCTCCCACAGACCCCTGCTGACTGCTCCTGTGGCTCCTCCCACAGACCCTGCTGACTGCTCCTGTGGCTCCTCCCACAGACCCCTGCTGACAGCTCCTGTGGCTCCTCCCACAGACCCCTGCTGACTGCTCCTGTGGCTCCTCCCACAGACCCCCTGCTGACTGCTCCTGTGGCCCCTCCCACATACCCCCTGCTGACTGCTCCTGTGGCTCCTCCCACAGACCCATGCTGACTGCTCCTGTGGCTCCTCCCACAGACCCCTGCTGACTGCTCCTGTGGCTCCTCCCACAGACCCCTGCTGACTGCTCCTGTGGCTCCTCCCACAGACCCCTGCTGACAGCTCCTGTGGCTCCTCCCACAGACCCCCTGCTGTCTGCTCCTGTGGCTCCTCCCACAGACCCACTGCTGACTGCTCCTGTGGCTCCTCCCACAGACCCCTGCTGACTGCTCCTGTGACTCCTCCCACAGACCCCTGCTGACTGCTCCTGTGGCTCCTCCCACAGACCCCTGCTGACTGCTCCTGTGACTCCTCCCACAGACCCCTGCTGACAGCTCCTGTGGCTCCTCCCACAGACCCCTGCTGACTGCTCCTGTGGCTCCTCCCACAGACCCCTGCTGACAGCTCCTGTGGCTCCTCCCACAGACCCCCTGCTGACTCCTCCTGTGGCTCCTCCCACAGACCCCCTGCTGACTCCTCCTGTGGCTCCTCCCACAGACCCCCTGCTGACTCCTCCTGTGGCTCCTCCCACAGACCCCTGCTGACTGCTCCTGTGGCTCCTCCCACAGACCCCCTGCTGACTGCTCCTGTGGCCCCTCCCACAGACCCCCTGCTGACTCCTCCTGTGGCTCCTCCCACAGACCCCTGCTGACTGCTCCTGTGGCTCCTCCCACAGACCCCTGCTGACTGCTCCTGTGGCTCCTCCCACAGACCCCTGCTGACTGCTCCTGTGACTCCTCCCACAGACCCCTGCTGACTGCTCCTGTGACTCCTCCCACAGACCCCTGCTGACTGCTCCTGTGGCTCCTCCCACAGACCCCTGTATAAAGGCGACTGAGGCCTGTTGCCCTGCCTCATTCCCCAGGATGTAGTGTTGTTCATTCTTCCAGTCAATAAAGCCGATACCTCGCTTCCTACGTCTCAGCGTGAGTTATTGATGGTGCATCAATTTTATTGACTGGAAGTTAAAGCATGGAAACCGTTTTACGCCCGGAACAGTTGGATTTGGACCCCCAAGACCCTGAAGCAGCTCTTGCCTTTGAACTCTGGCTTGCATGCTTCCAATCATACTTGGAGCAGGTTCGTGCAACTGACCCCGCTGTTAGGCACAGACTTCTCCTCTCGAGAGTCGCCCCAAAAGTTTATTCATTCAGCAGGGACCTCTCGACCTACGAAGGGGCGCTTGACGCCCTCAAAAGACAGTACCTGTGGCCGGTGAACGCCGTCTACGCCAGACATCGCTTGGCCACACGCAAACAACAGCCTACGGAGTCGACTGCTGAATTTCTCCGAGCTCTACAGGTACTCATGCGGACTTGTGACTGCAAAACACTCACAGCGGAACAGCATGCGGAACTCTTGGTCCGAGACGCCTTTGTGACCGGAATCAGGTCAGTGTATGTGCGCCAGTGGCTGCTGGAAAAAGCTGATCTGACCTTACGCTCAGCGATCGAGACGGCTGATACGCTGGAGGCTGCTCTGCTCTACGCCGACGCTGTCCAGCCACGCGATTCCCCGCCGGGTCCGTGGACATCTCCGGCCCCGCCGCCACCGGTTCCCACGAGCGAATTCGCCAACGCCGCTGCCAGTCGCGGTTCCACGAACTCCCCGAACTCGTCAGACAGTAAACTTTGTTACTTTTGTGGGCTCCTGAAACATTCTAGAAACAGTTGTCCAGCTCGCGAAGCGACCTGCTCCAGCTGCGGGAAAAAGGGCCATTTCGCCAAGGTCTGTAAGTCTAAACCACGTGCGGGGTCGAGCAGCGCTGCGTCTGAGACCTGGGGGCCGCCATCTTGCATGCCCGAATGTAAACAACCATCTTTGCCGGCGTCACCATGCCCCGCCCCTACCTACCCGTGTGCGACCTGGGGGCCGCCATCTTGCATGCCCGAATGTGAACAACCATCTTTGCCAGCATCACCATGCCCCGCCCCCGACTCGCCGGAGTTTACCGGGCACCTGGACGGCTCAACTCTGGCCACCGTAACCCTCGACCAAAGCACTCCGCACCAGCTCGCAAGGTCGATGATGGACATCCTGGTGGAGGGGCACAGGACTAGCTGCCTGTTTGACACAGGCAGCACTGAGAGTTTTATTGACCCGGCCACAGTGCAACGCTGTGGACTCGTGACATGGCCGGTAAGTCAGAGGATCACCTTGGCTTCTGGGTCGCATTCCACAGACATCCGGGGGGGTTGTGTAGCGACATTGGTGGTGCAGGGCACAGAATATCGGAACTTTTCGCCCCTGGTCATGCCTCGACTGTGCGCGCCTGTGCTATTGGGCCTGGACTTCCAGAGCCACCTCGAAAGTGTGACTATGACAAATGACGGGCCCCTCCCACCACTCACTGTCAGGAATCCTCAGTTTGGTGGGACTTCGCCATATACTCCATTACCACACGCACATACACCGAACCACACATCCCGCCCAGCACCATGCCGATAGCTGTGCTGCTGGCACTACTTGCAGCCTCTCCACCCTCAAGATCCCTCCCCCATCGCTGTTCACCAACCTGACCCCCGACTGTAAAGCGGTGGTGACTAAAAGCAGGAGGTACAGCGCAGGGGACAGGGCCTTCATTCAGTCAGAGGTGCAGCAGCTGGTCGGGGAGGGGATCATTGAGCCAAGCACAAGCCCTTGGCGGTCCCAAGTGGTTGTTGTTCGGACTGGGCAGAAAAATAGGATGGTTGTGGACTATAGTCAGACCATCAATAGGTTCACGCAGCTTGACGCGTACCCCCTACCCCGCATCGCGGATATGGTCAACCAGATAGCTCAGTACAAGGTGTACTCGACGATAGATCTGAAATCCGCTTATCACCAGCTCCCCATCCGCCCAGAGGACCGCCCCTACACCGCCTTCGAGGCGGGTGGCAGGCTCTATCACTTCCTGCGCGTCCCATTTGGTGTCACAAATGGTGTCTCAGTCTTCCAGAGGGAAATGGACCGGATGGTGGACCGGTACAAACTGAAGGCCACATTTCCCTATCTAGATAACATCACCATCTGTGGTCGCGACTGGTCGGATCACGACGCCAACCTACAACGATTTTTCCAAGTGGCCGAAGCTTTGAACCTCACTTATAACAAGGACAAGTGTGTGTTCAGAACCACCCGACTCGCTATCCTTGGGTATGTCGTGGAGAACGGGGTCATTGGCCCTGATCCCGACTGTATGCGCCCCCTGTTAGAACTCCCTCTTCCCACCACTCTCACGGCCCTTCGGCGGTGCCTGGGTTTTTTTTCCTATTACGCCCAATGGGTCCCCCATTATGCAGACAAGTCCCGCCCCCGGTCAAGTCTACCACATTTCCCCTCTCTGCCGAGGCCTGCGCGGCCTTCAGCTGCATTAAAGGGGACATTGCCAAAACAACGATGCATGCGGAGGACGAGACCATTCCCTTCCAAGTAGAGAGTGACGCCTCTGACTTCGCGCTGGCTGCTACCCTCAATCAGGAAGGCAGACCAGTGGCATTTTTTTCTCGTACCCTTCAAGGCTCTGAAATTCGGCACTCTGCGGTGGAGAAAGAAGCCCAGGCCATAGTGGAAACTATTAGGCACTGGAGGCACTATCTCGCTGGCAAAAGGTTCACCTTGCTGACCGACCAGCGCTCAGTTGCATTCATGTTCAGCAACCAACAGCGGGGCAAAATCAAAAATGATAAAATTTTGCGGTGGAGAATAGAACTCTCCACCTACAACTATGATATCCTGTACCGGCCTGGCAGGCTCAATGAGCCCCCTGATGCCCTATCCTGGGAAACGTGTACCAGCACACAGCTCGACCAGCTATACGCCCTCCATGCACATCTTTGCCATCCGGGGGTCACCCGATTTTACCATTTCGTTAAAGCCCGGAACCTGCCGTACTCCCTGGAGGACATCAGGACGATGACCAGGGACTGCCAGATCTGCGCTGAGTGCAAACCGCACTTCTACCGTCCTGACACTGCGCAGCTTGTCAAGGCCACCCGCCCTTTTGAGCGACTGAGTGTTGACTTTAAGGGCCCCCTTCCCTCCACCGACCGCAATGTCTATTTTCTCAGTATTATTGACGAGTACTCGCGATTCCCCTTTGCCATTCCCTGCCCCGACACTACTACCACGTCCGTCATAAAAGCCCTGCGCCAGCTCTTCACTCTGTTCAGATATCCCTGCTATATCCACAGTGATAGAGGATCCTCCTTTATGAGTGACGAGTTGCGCCGGTTCTTGCTAGCTAGGGGCATTGCTACTAGTCGAACCACGAGTTATAATCCCCGGGGGAATGGACAGGTGGAGAGGGAGAATGCCACAGTGTGGAAGGCCACACTTTTAGCCCTTAAGTCAAAAGGGTTGCCGGTCTCTCGATGGCAGGAGGTCCTCCCTGAGGCACTCCACTCTATCCGCTCCCTGTTGTGTACGTCCACTAATGCCACCCCTCACAAATGCCTATTCTCTTTTCCCAGGAAGTCTGTCACTGGGACCACCCTACCAGCTTGGCTGACGTCCCCGGGGCCAGTGCTGCTACGTAAACATGTGAGGAGTAATAAATACTCCCCGCTGGTCGAGAGGGTTCACCTCCTGCATGCTAACCCCCAGTATGCCTACGTGGTCTTGCCTGATGGGCGGGAGGACACGGTCTCTGTCCGCGACCTGGCCCCCGCCGGAGCAACAGACCACTACCCCGTACACTCCACGGTAACTATGAACCCTGTACCCGAGGTGACACCGCGCACACTGAGCCCTACACAGACTCCTCACGACGCTCATGTACCGGGCATCTCGTACGCGTCTATTCCAGGGGCCTCGCACACACGCGAGGGATCCCTGACACCTCCAGTTGGGACAGAACCAACCCACTCTCCTCCTCCGGTGCAAACACCACCTCCGGCACCTGTGCAATTGCAGCCGGAGCTACGTAGATCGCAGCGAACGATTCGACCACCTGATAGACTTAACCTGTAAATATACTTGTAAGAAACTTAGCCACCTGGGGACACTTTTAAAACAAAGGGGGGGTGAATGTGGTGAACTACATATACCTGTCTGGACTGCTCCTGTGGCTCCTCCCACAGACCCCTGTATAAAGGCGACTGAGGCCTGTTGCCCTGCCTCATTCCCCAGGATGTAGTGTTGTTCATTCTTCCAGTCAATAAAAGCCGATACCTTGTTTCCTACGTCTCAGCGTGAGTTATTGATGGTGCATCACACAGCATGATCATGACCCGCTGGCAGGCCCAGTGGTGACCAAGGATGAGAGGAGAGCTTGAGAAATTCTGTCGCCATTGCATCAGTTGTGCCAGCAGAACTCCGGTAAAGGCATAAACATGCATTTAGCAAACCAGCCATGGCCAAGGGATCCTAGGAAAACATCACAGGTCCCCTGTCAAAAAGCAGAGGGGTGGGAGGGGGGGGGGGGGAAGCTACTGCTGGTGATCTCTGAGGCCCTGTCAAAAAAACGCTGGGGTGGGGGGGGGGAGCTTCTGCCTGATAATTTCCTTTATTCCAATGAAATACTATTATGTCAGACTTTAGTTTCTCCCTATCAAATTTCAAGTTGGTCTCAATTATATTATGATCACTGTCTCCTAAGGGCTTTTTTTTACCGTAAGCTCCCTAATCACCTCCGCTTCATTACATAACACCCGATCCAGTATAGCTGATCCCCGAGTAGGCTCAATGACAAACTGCTCCCAAAAGCCATCTTGTACTCATTCAACAAATTCACTCTCTTAAAATCCATTCCCAATCTGATTTTCCCAATCTACCTCCATGTTAAAATCTCCTATGACTATCATAACATTATGCTTTTGACACACCTTTTTTATTTCCCGTTGTAATCGGTAGTCTACATCTCAGCTACTGTTTGACTCTAGAACATAGAACATAGAAATCTACCGCACATTACAGGCCCTTCGGCCCACAATGTTGTGCCAACCTTGTAACCTACTCCAGAAACTGCCTAGAACTTCCCTACTGCACAGCCCTCCGTTTTTTTAATCTCCATGTACCTCTCTAAGAGTTTCTTAAAAGACCCTATTGTATCCACTTCCACCGCTGCTGCCGGCAGCCCAGTCCACGCACCCACAACTCTCTGTGTGAAAAACTTACCCCTGACTTCTCCTCAGTAACTATTTCCAAGCACCTTAAAACTGTGTCCTCTTGTGTTAGCCATTTCAGCCCTGGGAAAAAGCCTCTGACTATCCACGTGATCAATGCTTCTCATCATCTTATATACCTCTATCAGATCACCTCTCATCCTCCATCGCTCCAAGGTGAAAAGGCCAAGTTTACTCAACCTATTCTCATAAGGCACGCTCTCCAATCCGGGCAACATCCTTGTAAATCTCCTCTGCACTCTCTCTATAGTATCCACATCCTTCCAAGGGGTCTGATCAAAGTCTTATATAGCTGTAACATTACCTCATGGTTCTTAAACTCAATCCCACAGTTGATGAAGGCTAATACACCACACACCTTCTTACAACACTATCAACCTTGCAGCATCTTCGAGTGTCCCGTGGACACGGACCCCAAGATCTCATTGATTCTCTACTGCCAAGAATCTTACCATTAATACTATTTTCTGTGTTCAAATTTGAGCTTACAAAATGAGCCACTTCACACTTGTTGAGCTCCATCTGCTACTTCTCAGCCCAGTTCTGCATCCTATCAATGTCCCACTGTAACCTCTGACAGCCCTACAAACTATCCACAACACCCTGAACCTTTGTGTCATCAGCAAACTTACTAACTCACAGGTCTACTTCATCATCCAAGTCATTTATAAAAATTACAAAGAGGAGGGCTCCTAGAACAGATCCCTGCGGAACACCACTGGTCACCGACCTCCATGCAGAAAAGAACCATCTACAACCCCACTTTGCCTCCTGTGGGCAACTCAATTCTGGATCCACAAAGCAATCTCATGCCTCCTTACTTTCTCAATAAGCTTAGCATGGGGGACCTTACCAAATGCCTTACTGAAATCCATGTACACTATATCCACTGCTCTACCTTCATCAATGTGTTGTGTTACTTCCTTAAAGAATTCAATCAGGTTCATAAGGCATGACCGGCCCTTGACAAAGCCATGCTGACTACCCCTAATCAGTTAATGTCTCTCCAAATGCTCATAAATCCTGCCTCTCAGCATCTTTTCCAACAACTTGCCCATCACTGAAGTAAAACTCACTGGTCTATGATTTCCTGTGTTATCTCTTCTCCTTTTCTTGAACAAGGGAACAACATTTACAACCCTTCAATTGTCCGGTACTTCTCCTGATGATGTAAAGATCATTTCCAGAGGCTTAGCAATTTCTTCCTTCACTTCCCAAAGTAGCTTGGGGTATATCTCGTCTGGCCCCGGTGACTTATCTAATTTAATACCTTTCAAAAGTTCCAGCACATCCTTTTTCTTAGTGTCTATACATTCAAGGATTTCAGTCCACTTTAAGTCATCCCCACAATTGCCAAGGTCCTTTTCACTGGTGAATACTGAAGCAAAGTATTCTTTAAGTACCTCCAGTACCTCCTCCGGATCCACACACATGTTTCCACTGTCACACATGTTTGGTCCTATTCTCACCCGGCTCATCCTCTTGCTATTCACATATTTATAGAATGTCTTGGAGCTTTCCTTAATTCTGCACACCAAGGCCCCTACTAGCTCTCCTAATTTCATTCTTAAGCTCCTTCCAAGCAACCTTGTAATTCTCTAGAACTCATACAGTACCTAGTTTCTTGTACCTTTCATAAGCTTTTCTTTTCTTTTTAACTAGATATTCCACATCCTTGATACACCATGGTTCTTTTACCCTACCATCCTTTCCCTCCTTCCATGGAACCTCTGCAGAACGCTATGCAAATGTTCCCTGAACATTTGCCACATTTCTGCCATGCATTTCCCTGAGAACATCTGCTCCCAATTTATGCTACCAAGTTCCCACCTAGTAGCATCACAATTCCCCCTACCCCAATTCAATGTTTTTCCAAATTGTCTGCTTCCATCTCTCTCTAGTGCTATGGTAAAGGAGATAGAGTTGTGATCACTACCTCCAAAATGCTGTCCTACCAAGAGATCTGACACTTACCGGGTTCATTTCTGAATACCAGATCAAGTACAGCCTCCTCTAGTAGGCCTATCTGCTCCTGAATGTCCTGTTACTATTAGAGGGGGGTGTCTATAAAAAACACCCAGTGGAGTTATTGCCCCCTTCCTGTTTCTGACTCTGCCCACAATGACTCAGTAGATTATCCCTCCATGACTTCCTCCTTTTCTGCAGCCATGACAATATCCCTGATTAGCAATGCTATGCCCCCATCTATTTTGCCTCCCTCCCTGTTCTTTTTCAAATTTGTAAAGCCCGTTAACCTCAGCAACCATTTCTGTCCCTGAGACATCCAAGTCTCTGTATTGGCCACAATGTCACAGTTCCACGTATTGATCCACACTCTAAGTTCATCCGCCTTGTTTATGATACTCCTTGTATTAAAATAGGTACATCTCAAACCATCAGGCTGACTGCATCATGACTCTATCACCTGCCTATCCTTCCTCACAAACTCCCTACAAGCTGTCTCTACTTGTGCTCCAACCTCCTTATCCTCTGCCTCTTCACTTCGGTTCCCAACTCCTGCAAATCTAATTGAAACCCTCCCCAACAGCATTAGCAAATTTCCCCGCCTGGATGTTGGACCTCTCGAATTTAATGCAACCGATCCTTTTTGTACAGTTCACACCTGGCTCAGAAGAGGTTCCAATGATCCAGAAGTTGGCCTTCATCAACCATGAGATTGAGTTCAAGAGCCGAGAGGTAATGTTACAGCTATACAAGACCTTGGTCAGACCCCACTTGGAGTACTGTCTACAGTTCTGGTCACCTCACTACAGGAAGGATGTGGATACTATAGAGAGAATGCAGAGGAGATTTACATGGATGTTGCCTGGATTGGAGAGGGTACCTTATGAGAATAGGTTGGTGTTTTTGGTCTTTCCTCCTTGGAGTGATGGAGGATGAGAGTTGACCTGAAAGTGGTGTATAGGATGATGAGAGGCATTGATTGTGTGTGGATAGCCAGAGGCTTTTTCCCAGGGCTGAAATGACTAACACGAGGGTCATAGTTTTAAAGTGCTTGGAAGCAGGTACAAGGGAGATGTCAGAGGTAAGTTTTTCACACAGGGAGTGGTGGTGCGTGGAATGCACTGCTGCCAACGGTGATAGAGGCGGATATAATAGGGTCTATTAAGAGACTTTAGATAGGTGCACGGAACCTAGAAAAATAGAGGGCTATGCAGTTGGGAAATTCTAGGCAGTTTCAGAAGTATGTTACATGGTCGGCACGACATTTTGAGCCGAAGGGCTGTAGATCTCTCTGTTCTATGTTCTAAATCTGAATCCCTACCCACTGCTCCAATCCTCCAGCCATGCATTTATCTGCCACCTCTTTCTATTTCTATCCACACTGTCACGTGGCACACACAACAATCCCAAGGTTACTACCCTTGTGGTCCTGCTCTCAGCTTCCTTCCTAACTCCCTGTAGTCTGCTTTTAGGGCCTCCTCCCTTTTCCTACCTATGCTGTTGGTACCAATATGTACCACAACCTCTGGCTGCTCACCCTCCCTTTTCAGGATATTGTGGACACATTCAGAAATATTGCTGACCCTGGCACCTGGGAGGCAAATTACCATCCACAGAATTGCCTGTCTGTCCCTCTAACTATAGAGTCCCTCTATTACTGCTGCCATCCTCTTCCATTCCCTACCCTTCTGAGCCACAGGGCCAGACTCTGTGTCAGATGCACGGCCACTGTTGCTTCCTCCAAGTAAGTTCTCCCCATCCCAACAGTACTCAAAATGGAGTACTTAATGTCAAAAGCAACAGCCACAGGGGTGCTCACCCTTCCCTCTCCTGACAGTTACCCACTTGTCTGTCTCCTGTGGCCCCAGGGTGACTACCTGCCTGTAGCTCCTATCGATCACCTCCTCACTTTCCCTAACTAGCCGAAGGTCATCAAGCTACAGCTCCAGTCTCCTAACAGTCTCTGAGGAGCTGCAGCTCAATGTGTCAGCTGCAGATGAGGCCATCAGAGAGGCTGGAAGTCGGAGGCCAGTATATAACTGCCATCAGGGTCCTTTTACCCTTGCAGTTTCTTAACTCAACCCCCAAGGATTCAACATCTTCCGATCCTATGTCACATCTTTCTACTGATTTGATGCCATACTTTACCAGCAGAGCCATGCCATCCTTCCTATACTCTGATACAACGTGTAACCTTGGGCATTCAGCTCCCAACTACAACCATCCTTCAGCCACGATTCAGTGCTGGCCACAACATCATGCCTGACAATCTGTAACAGTACAACAAGATCATCCACATTATTTATTGTACTCTGTGCATTGAGACTTCATACTATGAGTTCTGTATTTACTATCCTTTTTGAATCTGCTTCCCACTGCACTGATACTCACGCTGCTGGCTGCAATTTTGTCCTATCACCTGCCTGCCCTTCCTGACAGTCTGACTGCACACTATCTTTGCTTTTTCACCATTCGTCCTATCCTGAGTCCCTTCACTCCAGTTTCCACCCCCTGCCAAATTAGTTAAAACCCTCCCCAACAGTTCTAACAAACATCCCCGTGAAAATATTGGTCCCCCTCGGGTTCAGGTGCAACCCGTCACTTTTGAATAGGTCATACCTCCCCCAGGAGAGATCCCGATTATCCAAGAATCTGAAGCCCTGCCCCCTGAACCAGTCGGAATCAGAATCAGGTTTTTTTTTATCAGCGGCATGTGACGTGAAATTTGTTAACTTAGCAGCAGCAGTTCAATGTAATACATAATCTAGCAGAGAGAAAAAAAGAAATAATAATAAATAAAATAAAACATAATAATAAATAAACAAGTAACTCAATTGTATATATTGAATAGATTATTAAAAACATGCAAAGATAGAAATACTGTATATTAAAAAAAGTGAGGTAGTGTCCAAAGCTTCAATGTCCATTTAGGAATTAGATGGCAGAGGGGAAGAGGCTGTTCCTGAATCGCTGAGTGTGTGCCTTCAGGCTTCTGTACCTCCTACCTGATAGTAACAGTGAGAAAAGGGCATGCCCTGGGTGCTGGAGGTCTTTAATAATGGATGCTGCCTTTCTGAGACACCGCTCCCTAAAGATGTCCTGGGTACTTTGTAGGCTAGTGCCCAAGATAGAGCTGACTAGATTTACAACTTTCTGCAGCTTCTTTCGGTCCTGTGCAGTAGACCCTCCATACCAGACAGTGATGCAGCCTGTCAGAATGCTCTCCACGGTACAACTATAGCAGTTTTTGAGTGAATTTGTTGACATGCCAAATCTCTTCAAACTCCTAATAAAGTATAGCTGCTGTCTTGCCTTCTTTATGATTACATCAATATGTTGGAACCAGGTTAGATCCTCAGAGATCGTGACATCCAGGTACTTGAAGCTGCTCACTCTCTCCAATTCTGATCCCTCTATGAGGAATGGTATGTGTTCCTTCATCTTACCCTTCCTGAAGTCTACAATCAGCTCTTTCATCTTACTGATGTTGAGTGCCAGGTTGTTGCTGCGGCACCATTCCACTAGTTGGCATAACTCACTCCTGTACGCCCTCTCGTCACCACCTGAGATTCTACCAACAATGGTTGTATCATCAGCAAATTTATAGATGGTATTTGAGCTATGCCTAGCCACACACCTGTGTGTATATAGAGAGTAGAGCAGTGAGCTAAGCACATACCCCTGAGGTGCGCCAGTGTTGATCGTCAGCGAGGAGGATACGTTATCACCGCTCCACACAGATTGTGGTCTTCTGGTTAGGAAGCTGAGGATCCAATTACAGAGGGAGGTACAGAGGCCCAGGTTCGGCAACTTCTCACAGATTGTGGGAATGATGGTATAGAATGCTGAGCTATAGTCGATGAGCAGCATCCTGATGTAGGTGTTTGTGTTGTCCAGATGGTCTATAGACATGTGAAGAGCCATTGAGATTGCGTCTACCATTGACCTATTGTGACGATAGGCAAATTGAAATAGGTCCAGGTCCTTGCTGAGGCAGGAATTCAGTCTAGTCATATCCAACCTCTCAAAGCATTTCATCACTGTCGATGTGAGTGCTACTGGGCGATAGTCATTAAGGCAGCCCATATTATTCTTCTTTGGCACTGGTATAATTGTTGCCTTTTTGAAGCAAGTGGGAACTCCTGCCCGTAGCAGTGAGAGGTTGAAATTAATCTACCAATTCACCCTGTTTCTACCCTTACTGTCACTTGACACAGACAGCAATGCAGAAATTACTACCATGGAGATCCTGCTTCTCAGCTTTCTACCTAGTTCTCTAAATACTCTTTTCAGGACCTCTTTGCTTTTCCTTCCTATGTCATTGGTGCCAATATGTACCAGGACATCAGGCTGCTCTCCCTCCCTCCCTCCCTCTCCAAAATGATGTGGACTCGATCCAAGACGTCCCTGACCTGGCACCTGGAAGGCAACATACCATCTGGGTGCCCCGTTCATGTCCACAGAATCTCCTGTCTGTTCCTCTGATTATCGAATCCCCTGTCTCTAACACTCCCCTCTGTTCCATCTTTCCCTTCTGCACCTTGGACCCATGCCCAATGCCAGTAACCTGGTATCTGTAGCTTTTCCCTGGGAGGTTGTTCCCCATAACAGCATATTTATTATGGAGGGGTATGGACACAGGGGTGCTTTGTTCTAACTGCCTATTCACATTTCCATTTGTCCTGACAGTCACCCAGCTACTTGTCTCCTGCAACTGGGTGATTACTTCCCTGTAACTCTGATTGATTATCTCCTCACTCTCCCGTACAAGCCGAAGGTCATCCAGCTGCTGCTCCAGATCCTGAACACGGTCTTCAAGGAGCTGCAGCTGGATGCACTTCACTCAGCTGTAGTTCTGCGGGAGATCCTGTGTCTCCCAGGACTCCAACATCCGATATGAAGAGCACATAACAGCCATTTACTACACTAGGTACATTGAGAGAGAAATAAAGGAACCCTAACAGAAGCTTAACCAGAGCCAACACCTCTTTCGAGCCAAAGCCTGACACTTGTACTCTCACCACTGGCCAGCTCCCAACAATAGCTCCACCACTTGCCCATTCAGAACTTTTAAACATCTTATGGACTTGATGGTTAATTCATCATCGTTATGTGCCATGTCGTATGATGGGGGTGATCATGGTCTCTCTTTCCATGACATGATTGTTCTTGGCAAATGTTTTTACAGAAGTGGTTTGCCATTGCCTTCTTCTGGGCAGTGTCTTTACAAGACAGGTGACCCCAGCCATTTTCAATAGTCTTCAGAGATTGTCTGCCTGGCGTCAGTGGTCACATAACCAGGACTTGGGATCTGCACCAGCTGCTCATACGACCATCACCACCTGTTCCCATGGCTTCATGTGACCCTGACCAGTTGTTACACCTTGCCCTAGGGTGACCTGCAGGCTCATGGAGGGAAGGAGCACCTTACACCTCCTTTGGTAGAGAAGTATCTCCACCCTACCACCCGGTTAGCTGCTGTAATTTCCCCCTAGTGCCAGGAGAATCAAGCTGGAGTTGACGGGCCTGTGAGACAGAATAGGTTTCAGGGAATTACGTGTGGGAAGATAGGATCGATGGGATTTTCTGACAGGTAACTTAGACCAGATAGATCAGGAAGATCAGATTGACCTAAGACCTCCTAATTCATAAGAAATAAAAGAGGAGTATCAAGCAGACAGAAAAAATGCTCCAGACAGTGCTTCATTGGAGCTACAAAGGTTGTGTGTTTGAACCTTTTGAAGCATTGATCAAAGTAATGGCCCAAATATTGTGATTGTGATATTGTGAATATTGAGACAGGAAGCAAACGTCCCCAGCCTTGAACCTTGAGGGGTTGACTCAAAAGATAAGCGAAAGAAAGAAAAACAGAGTGAAAGATGAGAGAGAGGGAGAGGGAGGGGGAAGAGGGAGAGGGAGGGGGAAGAGGAAGAGGGAGGAAGAGAGGGAGAGAGTGGGAGAGGGATGGAGAAGGAGTGGGATAGAGAGGGAGAGGGAAAGGAGGGGAGAGAGAGAGAGATTGACTGAAGCGATTTGACAATTCTCTGACTTCAATGAGAACTGTTGCAGAATTTAAAGGAAGTGGAAAATAATAAACACTAGGCTAACAGGGCCATCAACTGAAATTCGGAAACTGAAAGTTAATGCTTTAATACCGCTCATTGATAACGTCAGTCAAAATGGTAGTCCCCTTTCCTAGACAAGGATGAGGGTAAGCAGGGGTCATAAATGTTGCTTGCTTTTGGTCAGGTCTCAACAAGACTAGAATGAAAATACATAGAAACATAGAAAACTACAGCACATTCCAGGCCTTTCGGCCCCCAATGTTGTGCTGACCATGTAGCCTACTCTAGAAATTGCCTAGATTTCTCTACTGCATAACCCTCGGTTTATCAGAGCTCCATGAAAAGAAGGGAGTTAAACACCACCATAATGAAACAATAATTGTGCATACTCACAAACAATATCGTTGAACCTGTTGTGCAGCCTGTCTACACAGACATGTAGATACCGCAGCTGAATCCATGGTTGTGACAGCATATGGAAATTCAAAAGTGGGTGTCGATGATACTTCGTGCTTCATATACTATACTGCTGCCGGCCTTCCCCAAAGGGAATCATTTGCACTTCCATGAGCTTGCCTTTGTGTGAACCAGTCCTAGGTAAAATCCCTTGTAAAATGTGTTTATTTTTGTAAGGTTTTAATGGCTTACTAAGCCATAATTACTTACCGGGAAACTACATGGACCTAAATCTAATATTATGCCAATGTTTTTCTTTCTAGCTTGTTCATATTTCCGCTTCAATTTTCATTAGGCATGTACAGTCTAAAGGAATGGGGAACTCCAGATCCGTGAGAATGCTGCTCTTTCCCTTTGACCTGAAACTCTCACTTCTAAGTGCATATTTGAGAGGTTAACTTTCAGTGCAAACAATGTCACACCATTGACCATAATAAAATGGGGTGAAACATTAAAATGAAGCTATCTCTGCACTCAGATAGAGCTGACAGATTGAATGGCACATTTTAATGATGAGAGTTGTCCTTACTCGCATTTATCACTAAAAATAACAGACTAGTCATGTACATTATTGCTTAAGAGGCCATGCAAATTGACCATTTCTTCAATAGCAATTAAACTCTGGGTTATATCACAGCCTGCAAAGCACCTCTAGATGTTCTGAAGTTTCAAAAATACCTCATGCTTCTTTTGGTTTGAATTTTGGATGTTTTATATTATAGATGTCATTTTTGGATGTTATATTGCCAAATAGGTTTGAGCGAGTAGGAAAATGGTTTTGAGATCATTTGGTTTAGGGTTGAGGATATGAAGAGAAATGAGAGAAAGATACAAGACTATTCCTAGGTGTTGTCACTTCAAAACTTTAAAGTTATTTGAAGGAAGACATGAGTCGAACTTTGTGTTTACTTTAAGCGGGATGCGCATGTAGCACGTGGCATTGTGATGAAATGTGCAATTTATCTATTTATACAAACCTGTCATTGAGTCATTGGAACATAAGGTCACAGAAAAATACAGCACAGAAAGAGACCATTTGGCACATCTAGTCCTAGCTGAACCTTATAAGCTGCTTACTCCCTTCGACCTGCACCAGGACCATCATCCTCTGTACCCCTACCATCCATGTACCTATCCAAACTTCTCTTAAGCATTGAAATTGACATCATATGGACTACTTGTGCAGGAAGCTCATCCCACACTCTCACGACCATTTTCTGCTCATGCTCCCCTTAAACTTTTCACCTTTCCCCGTAACCATGACCTCCAGTTGTAGTCCCATCCGACCTCAGTGGAAACAGATTGCTTGCATTTACTCTATCTATACCCCTCAGAATGTTGTATCCCTCTAATCAAATTGCCTCTCATTCCAAGGAGTAAAGTCCGAAGTATTCAATATTTTCTTATAACTCAGGTCATCCAGACCTGGCAACTTCCTTGTAAATTTTCTTTGTACTCTTTCAGCCTTTTGTACATATTGCCCGTCGCTAAGCAACCAAAACCACACACAATACTGCAGATTAGGCCTCACCACTAAAGAAAAAAGAAAGATAAAAATAAGTAGACAAGTTCTTCTGGCTCCTGCGTTTTACTTTCAACTAATTTCTGGAATTATAAAACATAACACCTTCCACCTTCATACATTACAAAACTGGAAAGAGAAGAACAAAGTGCCAAGGTTGTGCTGCACCAGATTCTCCATTTTCACAGGCTGGAAGCAAAAGCATTCTCTCCTTAAAGCTTAACCCGGTCTCCCTTTAAATATGAAGAGCACTCACTCTCTTCAATTCTTTGCTGGACTTTGCATGAAGTCAGATTGAGAATTTTTTAAATAACAGATCCATACAATTTTGCTATTTGGTGTTATTACACTTCTGATTTTTTTCTCACAACACACACTGAAATGCTGCAGGAACTCAGCAGACAAGGCAGTGTCTGTGGAAAAGAGTACAGTCGACGTTTCAGGCTGAGACTCTTCATCAGGACTGAAGAAAAAAATTGAGGAGTCAGAGTTAGAAGGTGGGGGAGGGGAAGAAGATTTTTTTTCTCTCTGTTTCTCTTTGAGCAGCTTTCTGCCTCATAATTGAGCTTTGTGGTATTTTTTACATATTGATAAAGCTGGTGATGGCATTAACAGTTGACACAAACGCAATATGATAATGCTGCTGGGTGTTCCAGTAATTATCATAGAGTAAGGGACAGATAGAGAAAATAAAACAGAGCAAATAATTTTTTAAAAAAGCAACATACTTTGTAAATCTAAAACAATACCAGGAAATGCTGGAAATATTCAACAGGTCAGGCTACATCTGTGCAAAGAGAGTCAGGCAATGTTTCAGGCAGCAAACCCCTTGTCAGAATGGAATGGGAAGTGTAAGAAGCTTGTCAGGGAGGGTAAAGGAACGTGTATTTCTGATATGGTCAACAGTTTCCCTCTTGGGATAATCAATAAGCAAGGTTAGTTGGAATGGCAGCAGTTAAATGTGAGAATGTGGACTAAAATATGCAAGGGATGTGAAACTTAGAACCAGGGGACAATCCCAGCAGTCCCTTACTCTCAAAGAGTGGAAAAAAGATTTAAAAAAAGCAAGTTGAGCTAATATCACTGACAGAAGACTGATACAGATCAAGTAATCAAATTACTTTAAGTTATAAAAGTTCATACGGAATACAGAAGCTTGTAAAGTGCCTAGATGCAAAATGAGATGCCGTTTCTCACAACTTAATTGGGCCTTTTCATGAAGAGACCACAGATCAACAGGCCAGAGCGGCAGTGGGATGACAAGTTAATTTGGCAGACAACTGGAAGCACAGGATTGCCCAGAGGCCAATTTCAAGTGTTCTGGAAAATGATCGCCCAATCCTCCCATACCTCCACAGGTGCCGGACGATGCTGAGGATGTTCTACAAGTCTGTGGTGGCCAGTGCTATCATGTTTGCTGTTGTGTGCTGGGGCAGCAGGCTGAGGGCAACAGACACCAACAGAATCAACAAACTCATTTGCAAGGCCAGTGATGTTGTGGGGGTGGAACTGGACTCTCTGACAGTGGTGTCTGAAAAGAGGATGCTGTCCAAGTTGCATGCCATCTTGGACAATGTCTCCCATCCACTCCATAATGTACTGGTTAGGCACAGGAGTACATTCAGCCAGAGACTCATTCCACCGAGATGCAACACTGAGCGTCATAGGAAGTCATTCCTGCCTGTGGCCATCAAACTTTACAACTCCTCCCTCGGAGTGTCAGACACCCTGAGCCAATAGGCTGGTCCTGGACTTATTTCCACTTGGCATGATTAACTTATTATTATTTAAATATTTATGTTTTTATATTGCTATATTTCTACACTATTCTTGGTTGGTGCGACTGTAACAAAACCCAATTTCCCTCGGGATCAATAAAGTATGTCTGTCTGTCTGTCTGTCTGTCTGTCTGTCTGCTGCCACACATGTCCTTTCATCTTTTCCCCTCAAACAATCTGGAGATCCAAACATATTTTACTGTGTTTGGTGATAACGGTATGGTCTTCCCCACACCGATCAAGCCAAATGCACATATTTTTTTAAATTTTCATTTACAATATTGCTGTGCTGTGTAATCTGAGGACCTATCCTCAATCCAACACATCAATGCAGTAACAAAGAAGGCACGACAGCCACTATATTTCAATAGGAGTTTGATGAGATTTGGTATGTCACCAAAGACACTTGTAAATTTCTACAGATGTACTGTGGAGAACATTCTAATTGGCTGCATTACCATCAGGTATGGGAGGGAGGGAGGGTCTACTGTACAGGATCAAAGTAAGCTGCAGAGTTGTAAACATAGTCAACTCAATCATGGGCACTAGCCTCCATAACATCATCAAGGAGTGATGCCTTAAAAAGGGGGCATCACCCAGGACATGCCCTCTTCTGGTTGTTACCATGACGGATGGGTTTCAGGAGCCTGAAGTCACACACTCAATAATTCAGGAACAAATTCTTCCCCTCTGTCATCCAAAATATTCAACTGAATGGCACTGAACCCATGAACACTTCCTCACTACTCTTCCTTCTCTCTTTTTGCACTACTTATTTATTTTATATATATATCTGATTCTGAAGCGGATATAACTGAAAGATTCATTATCATTGGCATCCTAGTGATAGCCATAACATTCTTTCTACCTTTCAAACCATTCTGTGTGGTACCAAAACATGTTACAGAAATACTAAGCCACTTTATATCCTAGAGGTGATAGATTTTTTTGAGTTCTTTATATGTATATCATTTGCTTTTGTAGTTGGGGAGTAGTGTGACTTTTTTGGCAGTGCAGAAATTAGGCTTCAAAGTTATGGAAGAGCCATTGATCATATTTGGTTATAAAAATAATTATTGTCATAAGTTCATTGGAAAACAATGGAAAATAAACAGCACGCTCACAGAAAATAACCTGTTGAAACAACCGGTTTGAAATTAGCAGCAGCGTTTGGGCAACAGCGCCATCTAGTGGACAGTTTTAAACCTGAGTCAAAATTGGAAAGAAGGAAATCATTTCGAACATGAATTTGTAACATACCTATTTCATTACACTTTACGTTGATGATTTTTAGAGTCCTGTTTTCTAAATCCCACAGGAGTTGGCCTGGACAAGGTCATGTTCAGTTGCCTTATCAATCACTCTCCTTTCACAAAATCAAAGGTGAGGATTCCAGAGACAGCAGACAGTGGGATCAGGGACCACAAACAATCTGCTGGAGGAAGGTGATGGGATGAGCACCATTGTGTGAGGAGAGAAATTGCCAGTGTTGTGGGTGATGACTCTGAGAGTGGAGAGGGAAGATGGCCGGTATTAAAGGTCAGTGATATTAAAGTCATGGAGAACAGGACTTTCAGCTGAACTCGTCCGTGCTGAGTTGTTGCCCAGTGAGTTAGTCCCACCTGCCTGTATTGACTCAGAGCACTTCAAACCTCTGTCCATGTACTAATCCAGATGGCTTTTAAATACTAATACTCTGCCCACTTCCGCAACTACTTTTGACGACTACAGAAAAACCTGTTCCAATGTTCCTTTTAAATCTCTCAGTCTGATCTTAAACCAATGCCGTCTTGTTTACAGCAGCTCCTCCCTGGGGAAAAAACTCTGTGTTTCCATCTTGCTCATGCCTCTCATGATCTTATACAACCCAATACCCCAATCAGATCACTCCTCATGATCTTATACAACCCAATACCCCAATCAGATCACTCCTCATGATCTTATACAACCCAATACCCCAATCAGATCACTCCTCATGATCTTATACACCCCAATACCCCAATCAGATCACTCCTCATGATCTTATACAACCCAATACCCCAATCAGATCACTCCTCATGATCTTATACAACCCAATACCCCAATCAGATCACTCCTCATGATCTTATACAACCCAATACCCCAATCAGATCACTCCTCGTGATCTTATATACCCCAATACCCCAATCAGATCACTCCTCGTGATCTTATACAACCCAATACCCCAATCAGATCACTCCTCAATGATCTTATACAACCCAATACCCCAATCAGATCACTCCTCGTGATCTTATACAACCCAATACCCCAATCAGATCACTCCTCGTGATCTTATACAACCCAATACCCCAATCAGATCACTCCTCAATGATCTTGTACACCCCAATACCCCAATCAGATCACTCCTCAATGATCTTATATACCCCAATGCCCCAATTAGGTCATTCCTCATCTTAGGAAGTGAAGACCTAGTCAGCAAATCACTCCTCGATTACCGGGACCCCGTCCAGGCAACATCCTGTTAAATCTCTTCCGTGCTCTTTCTATTTTAATGATTTGTTTTCTGTAATAGGGTGGCCAAAACTCCATATAACACTCCAAGTGCAGTCTCACCAATGTCCTATATAATGTCAGCTAACTTCCCAGCACCTTTACTCAGTGCCCTGACTGACAAAGGCCAGTTTGCCTCACCACCCTATCATTTGTGACGCCAATTCCAGACCTAGATCTTTTTGTTCGATAGGATTTCCCAGGGCCCAACCACTCACTGTGAAAATCCTACCCAGCTTTGATCACCTGAAAGCTTGTACTCCTTCGTCCCCTCTCACCTTATCATTCTCAGTTCTGTCCCCTTCCTTTCCAGTCCTGACGAAGGGTCTTAGCCCAAAACATAATTGTTTAATCCTCTTGGAATATGCTGCCTGACTTACTGAGTTCCTCCAGTGCTTACGATTTCCATCATCTGCAGAATCTCCTGCACTTACCATTGGTCACATCTCCGTCTGGTACTGAGGTGCCAATGCACACGATTGGAAGAGGCTTCAGAAGGTTTTAGACTCAGCCTGCTCCATCACAGGCACAATCCTCTGCACAATCAAGGACATCTACCAAAGGCCGTGCCTCAAGAAGACAGTGTCCATCTTTAGTAAGCCCCAACATCCAGGGCATGCCCTCCTTTCATTACAACCATTGGGGAGGAGATACAGAAGCCTGAAGACCCACATGCAAAATTCCAGGAACAGCTTCTTTCCCTCTTCCTTCAGATTTAAGACTATGAAACGTAGGAGCAGAATGAGGCCACTTGGCCCATCAAGTCTGCTCCAGCTCATCATCATCATGTCTGATCCATTTTTTCTCTCAGCCTGTCTCCTGCCTTCTCCCCATATCACTTCATGCCGTAAATAATCAAGAATCTATCAACCTCCACCTTATATATACCCAATGACTTGGCCTGCACAACTGTCCGTGACAATGAATTTCACAGATTCACCACCCTTTGGCCAAAGAAAGTTTTCCTTAGCTCTGTTCTAAATGGATGTCTCTCAATTCTGAGGATATCCCCTCTGATCTTAGACTTCCTGAGCTTAGGAGGCATCCAGACCTTTCAATATTTGATAGGTTGCACCATTCTCCATTCTCCAGTGAGTACAGAGCCAGAGGCCTCAAATGCTCCTCATATGTTAACTCTTTTATTGCTGAGATCATTCTCATTAATCTCCTCAGCACCCTCTCCAATGCCAGCATATTCTTCTTAGCTAAGGAGTCTAAAGCAGCTCACAATACTCCAAGTGAGGCCGCACCAGTGCTTTATAAAGCCTCAGCATTACTTCCTTGCTTTTGTACTCCAGTCCTCTCGAAATGAACAGTAACATTGCATTTGCCTTCCTTCCTGCTGACTCATCCTGCAAGTTAACTTTTAAGAAATCTTGCATGATGACTCCTAAATTCCACTGCATTTCTGATCTTTGAATGTTCTCCCCACTTAGAAAATAGTCCATGTGCTTCTGAACATTATATCCCATCTGCCATCTCTTTGCCCATTCACTCAATCAGTCCCTCTCCAGATACCCTGCTTCCTCAACACTATCTGCTCCTCCACCTATCTTTGTATAATCCGTAAAGCCATCAATTCCTTAATCCAAATCATTGACATACGACATAAAAAGAAGCAGTCCAAAACCACCCTGTGCAACATATCACTTATCACTGGCAGCCAACCGGAAAGGGCCCCCTTTATTCCCATTCTTTTCTCTTGCCAGTCAGCTGATCTTCCATCCATCCTAGAAGCTTTCCTGTAATCCCAAGGGCTTCTGTCTTCTTAAGCAAATTCATGATTGGCACGTTATCAAAGTCCTACTGAAAATCCAAATTTCTTTTTTTTTATCTAACTCTAGGGGTTATGTCTATGTCAGCTGTGGAATTTCCGGGAGACCACCAGCCTACCTGATGGCCACATCTGCACCAAGTGCATTGAGATGCAGCTCCTTAGAGACCGTGTCAGGGAACTGGAGCTGCAGCTCGATGACCTTCGACTTGTTAGGGAAAATGAATCAGTGACAGGCAGGAGCTACAGGGAGGTAGTCACCCCAAGGCAACAGGAGACAGGTAAATGGGTGACTGTCAGGGCAGGGAATGGAGAATGTCAGATAGTGGAGAGCACGCCTATGGCCATACCCCTCAATAATATGTACTCCAATTTGAGTACTATTAGAGGCGGTGGGGAATGATCTACCTGGGGAAAGCAATGGCGGCCGTGCCTCTGGCACTGAGTCTGGCCCTGTAGCTGAGAAATGTAGGGGACCGAAGAGGGTGGCAGCAGTAATAGTGGACTCTATAGTTAGGGGGACAGATAGATAAGGGATGTTGCTGGACACCACTCCATTAGTGGGTAATCTTGCTCCCGTACGTCCTATCATCTCCAGCTGAAATTCTACCAACAATGGTTGTATCATCAGTAAATTTATAGATGGTATTTGGGCTATGCCTAGCCACTCAGTCATAGGTATAGAGAGAGTAGAGCAGTGGGCTAAGCACACACCCCTGAGGTGCGCTAGTGCTGATTGTCAGCAAAGAGGAGATATCATCACTAATCTGCACAGATTGTTATCCTCTGGTTAGGATGTCAAGGGCCCAATTGCAGAGTGAGGTACCAAGGCCCAGGTTCTGTAACATCTCAATCAGGATTGTTTGAATGATGGTGTTAAATACTGAGCTATAATCGATGAATAGCATTCTGACATGGGTATTTGTATTGTCTAGTTGGTCTAAGGCCTTATAAATAAAGTTCAAAGTACATATGTTTCACCGTGTACAATGTTGAGACTCATTTCCTTGTGGGTATAACAACAACAAATTCAATGAAGGACTACCCAATCAGGGCTTTCGATGAGTGTGCAAAAGACAACAAACTATGCAAATGCAAAACAGAAGAAACAATAATAATAAATAAATATCGAGAACTTGAGACGAAAGGTCTTTGAAAGTGAGTCCATAATTGTGGAAATGTTTCAGTGATGGGGCAAGTGAAGTTGAGTGAAGTTATCCACTTTGGTTCAAGAGCTTAATGGTTGAGGGATAATAATTGTTCCTGAACCTGGTGGTCTGAGTCCTGAGGCTCCTGTACTTTCTTCCTGATGGCAACAGTGAGAAGAGACCATGTTCTGGGTGGTGGGGGTCCCTGATAATGAATGTTGCTTTCCTGTGACAGCGTTCCACGAAAATATGTTCAATGATGGGGAGACCTTTACCCATGGTGGACTAGGCTGAATCCACTACTTTTTGTAGGAATTTCCGTTCAAGGGCTCTGGTGGCCTATTTCTGATAGTAACAAAAACATGCTCTTCAATTGTTCCATTTTGCATGTCCCAGAATACTCAGCTTCAAATAAGCCACTATCTGTATTTGTAGACATTTCAAATTAGTTTATCCTAGTTGAACCTGCTCTGTACGTACACATTTCTATGCATTATTATGCTTTCTCTCTCTGCTGATATCCTTGCATTAAGAATGCTGTCATTTTGATTGAACTATTTATCTTTGCAATCTTTGCTATTTTTGCTTCAGAGCCAAATAATGCTTCACTAACCAGCGACATTCCATAAACAAGCACATTTTTCAAGGGGGTAATTCAGTGCAGTACAAGCTCAGTCAGTGATAGTAAACCTGATTCTGATTATTGGCATATTGGTTGTACTCTCAAATAAAATGTTACATGGAATTTCTTGAACAATTTGGCCAACATCAATACCTGAATCAATATATCACCTTCCTAATACCTTGCCAATGAAGGATACAGATGCTTTTTCTCTGCTGCATTGGTGCTTTGAAATATCTTCAGATAGAAAAGATGTTTCAAGGATTTTTTTTAATAACATTTGTCTCAAAACAAGATTATGACTTAATCATTATCCAAATATGTTGAATGATTCCTAACTGCATTAAACAATCCTAAATGAATAGAGTCTTATTAACTTAAGAACAGAATTTCATTTAGTGATTATATTTTTCATTTCTGGATTGTAAATAAAAACGTTCATAAAAGCAGAATCAAATTTATTTTTTGCCCATCACTTGTACTGATTGGTCGTTTTGAGGGGTGGGTGGGCGGTTGCCCGGAAGGGTGCAAAGCCTCAATACCTGGCAGGAACATCCAGGAACCCCAAAGTCCCAGTTACAGAACAGTTCTGAGACAGCTTTGATGTCAGCAAACCTCTGCTCCCACTTTACCAGATATTGAAATTGATGAGGTTGAAAAAAATGTAATACTCCTTTTTAAAAACTGAAAAATTAATTGGAAGTAGTTACTTAAAATAAGAAATCTAAACATTGAAAGCAAGTCACTAGTCTAACTGCTGGAAAAACTCAGCACTTTGGTGCTTCGCTAAGAAAATAACTAGTTTCACAATTGCTCTAAATGCTGGTGGTTCCATTTAGAATTACAGGCATTTACAAGCAGGACCAAGCAAATTATTTCCTGACTTCAATGTTGTGATTCAGTCTAGTTTATTTTATTTTTATTTTCCCTAAATCCTGCAATTTAATTTAGTCGTAAAGTCATAGAAAAGTGCAGCACAGAAGCATCCCTCAGTCTATCTAGTTCTTGCAGAAACCATTTAAACTGCCTACCTACTCCCACCTGGACCATAGCTTTTTCTCCATACCCCTGCCATCCATGGAACTGTCTAAACTTCCCTTAACTAGCTTGCATACAGCATTTGCACTGGTAGCTCATTCCACACTCTCATGATCATCTGAGTGAAGATGTTTCCGTTCATGTTTCCATTAAACTTTTCACCTTTCATCCTTAACCCATGACCACTAGTTGTAGTCCCACCCAACCTCACTGGAAAAATCCTGCTTGCATTTACCTATCAATACCTTTTGTAATTTTGTATACCCCTATCAAATCTCCTCTCAATCTTCTACGTTCCAAGGAATAAAGTCCTAACTTATTCTATTTTTCCTAATAGGTCCTCCAGATCCACAACATCCTCATACATTTTCTTTGCACTCTTTCAAACTTATTTTCATCTTTCCTATAGGTTGGTGACCAAAACTCCCCAAATATTTCAAATTAGGCCTCACCAATGTCTTAACAAAAATTCAAGATATCATCCCACCTCCTCTGCTCAATACTTTGATTTATGAAGGGCAATGTGTAAAAAACCTTTCTTTTCAATCCAATCTGACTGTGATGTCACTTTCAATGAAATATGGACCTGCATTCCCTTTGTTCTACCACACTCCTCAGTGCACTGCCATTCACTGTGGAAGTCCAACATGCTTGGTCCTACTGAAGTGCAACACCTCACACTTGTCTGATTTAAATCCCATCCCGCTGCAAACTCTGATAGTCTTCTTCACTGTCCAGTACACCCTCAATCTTGGTGTCACCACAAATTTGCTGATTCATTTCACCACATGATCATTGATATAGATGACAAACATCAATGAACCCAGCACAGATCTCTGAAGTACTCCACTAGTCACAGACCTCCAGACAAGGAGGCCACCAGCTTTACCGTTCTTTGGCTTCTTCCACAAATCTGAATTAGTACCTCACCTTAAATGCCCAGCAACTGAATTTTCCTAATCAATCTCCCATGTGGGACCTTATCAAGTGCCTAGCTGAAGTCCATGTAGACAACATCCACTGCCTTGCCTTCATCAGCTTTCACTGCTGTTCTCCCTCTACACCAATGACTGCACCTCCTCCAACCCCTATGTGAAGCTTTTGAAGTTTGCAGACGACACTACCGTCATCGGACTCATCCAGAATGGTGATGAGTCTGCATATCGACAGCAGATGGACCAATTGGCGCTCTGGTGCAGTCGGAACAATCTGGAGCTGAACACGCTCAAGACAAAGGAGATGATAGTGGATTTCAGGAGACATCCCCCCGCTATGTCTCCCCTCACAGTCCTCAGCAGCCCTGTGTCCACCATGGAGAACTTCAGGTTCCTGGGAACCACCATCTCTCAGGATCTGAAGTGGGAGCAGAACATCAGCTCCATCCTGAAGAAGGCCCAGCAGCGGATGTATTTCCTGCAGCTCTTGAGGAAATATGGTCTGCCTCAGGAATTGCTGCTGTAGTTCTACACTGCAGTCATTGAGTCTGTCCTGTGCACCTCCATCATTGTGTGGTTTGGAGCCGCCACCAAGCAGGATAGAACCAGACTACAGCGCACAGTGAGGACTGCCGAGCGCATCATTGGAGCCTCCCTGCCCTCTATTGTGGACCTGTACTCTTCCAGGTTGAAGAAGAGGGCGGGGAACATCATAAAGGACTCCTCCCATCCTGTGTACGGACTGTTTGATCTGCTTCCGTCTGGTAGGCGCTTTAGATCCCTCCAGACTAAGACTAATAGGCACTGGAGAAGTTTTTTCCCTACTGTGGTCACTTTGCTGAACAGTTAACTGCCGGTTAACTGTCGGCTAGCTATTACTTGGATTGCACTACCTGTATGTATAATCTATATTTTCATTTATATTTATCATTATTATTGTTATGAGCAGAGAGACAACATCTGCCGGAAGTAAATTCCTTGTATGTGCATAGGTACTTGGCGATTAAAGTCTGATTCTGATTCTGATTCTGATTCTACTTCTGGTAACTTCCTTGAAAAACTCTATAAGATTGGGTAGGCATGACCTACCACACACAAGGCCAAGCTGAATCAAACCAATCAAAGATCAACTTTTCCTCGCCTCCATGCAAAAAAAATGCACAAAATGGCAACAAAAAAATGAGCGAAAACACGGAATATAAAAGTACAAAATGTAAAGGGATACTTTGGTAGAGTTAAGCTCAGAGTTTATTATCAGCAGGTTACCCCAATTTAAATATCAGCCAAAATTAGTAAGAAAGAAGTGAAATCAGATCTAGAAGACATCATAATCCTGAGAGTCCAAACCTACAATCCATGTTGATTAAACCTTGCTATGGCACCTAATGAATCCCCTATCACTGTAGGTTGCTTCTTCCTCTCCTTCCCTTCTGGGACCACGGAGCCAGACTCAGTGCTAGAGACATAACTGCTGTGACTTTCCTCTGCTAGGTCATTCCCTCCCACCCCCACCCTCCTCTCCCCCGCAACAGTATCCAATGTTGTATACCTGTTGTTGAGGGGTTGGCCCCAGGGGTACTCTACATTGGCTCCTTAATCCCTTGCCCCTTCCTAACTGTCACCCAGTTTCCAGTGCCCCACACTTTGGGTGTAACTGCCTCTCTATCACCCCCTCAGCTTCCCAAACGATGCCGAGTTCATCCCGTTCCAGCTCCAGCTCCTTAACGCAGAGTGTTAGATGCTGCAGCTGGATGCACCTTCCAGCTGAAGTCATCAGGAACACTGCAGGTCTCCTGATTTCCCACATCCTGCAAAAGGAGCATTAAACCATCCTGCTTGAAATGTAGACTGCATTCTTTACCATAGATGCTGCCTGACCTGTTGAGTTCCTCCAGTACTTTGTGTGTATTGCTTGGATTTCCAACATCTGCAGATTTTCTCTTGTTTGTGATTCATGTGATTCAACTGTCCAACTGTTCTAACTGAGCAAATGTAAAGTAGGAAACAATAAATAAACTGGAAAATAAACTTACTCACAACTTTTTTGCCTTCTCTCACTCAAGCCTCTACTCACTGAACCTCAAAGAACTAAAGCCTCAAATGACCACTCTAACACTGTCACTCCAACAATGACCTCTCTGCTTGCCCCTGCCTTATTTTTAGTTATTCTTGTAATCAATCCAGGTTGCTGGTCGGCCCTGTTCAAAAAACAAACTGCCACATATCAATGCCTAATGTACTCAGTTGCCGAACCTGAGTGAGTTACATCTTCGGACACTTCCGATCCCTGATTGGCTTTGCTCAAAACCCCATGTAATGTGTGTCAGAATCAGCTAATGATAAAACTGGATATTTGCTAATAATGATATTTTGGGACGTAACTTTGTTTTGTTTTATTATTGTGTTGGCACGTGGCCTAGTGGATAAGGCATTGGTCTAGTGATCTGAAGGTCACTGGTTCGAGCCTCAGCTGAGGCAACGCGTTGTGTCCTTGAGGAAGGCACTTAACAACACATTGCTCTGCGACGACACCGGTGCCAAGCTGCTTGGGTCCTAGTGCCCTTCCCTTGGACAACATTGGTGGTGTGGAGAGGCAGCTTGGGCAACTGTCGGTCTTCCATACAACCCTGCCCTGGCCTGTGCCCTGGAAACCTTCCAAGGCGCAAATCCATGGTCTCACGAGACTAATGGATGCCTATTATTAACTTTGTTTTTTAAGTTTTCCTAGAATGAAATAAAAGTAGAAATGCGAGGTATAATCAAATATTCAAGAAGGATCTGTAGAAAGACTGAGATATGGTTCAGGTCAATTATCACTCATCAGAATACTGGATCTTACTAACATTGACTTGATTTCTCTCGCTCCACAGATGTTTCCTGTATCACAGCCTACGTGTGATAATTTCTGCTTTTAATTCATGCTCCTGTACTGCAGTAATTACTTTTAGATGAACTCTGTTCCAGGAATGTAATTGGTGGGTTTAGAAAGGCCATTTTCCTACATGGCTCTTTCCACTTTGCAGTTGAGCACAAAAACCTAGGCAGATTCTCGGGAGCAGTACTGAGGTAGATCAAAACCAGCTTCTATTTGCTCTCTCAAATACACACAATAGATGTCCTGGCACTGTTCTAAGAACAGGTCGCCCCATTACAAGAAGAATGTGGGGGCACAGAAGATGTTTACCAGAATGCTGCCTGCAGCAGCAGAGGTTGGTGTGTGTGTGGGGGGGGGTGCGGTTGCTGGGCAGAAAGATCTGATAGAAATTTATAAGATTATGAGAGGCAGAGAGTTGACAGCCAGTATTGTTTTACCTCCAACGTTAAAAAGTATTTTATGAGAGAAGTGGAAAGTTCAAGGGGGATGGGCAGGTCAAGTTTTTTAGGCAGGAGAGATTAGGTGTCATTAGCCTGATAAATTCAGCAAGAAGTGATTGGTCCAAGAGCCTGTTGCTTTACTGTACTGTCCTACATTCAATATTAACAGCACAGGAGGTCTGCGAGCCCAATACTTATTACTTTAGCAACATCACTAAAATAAATGTTTAAAAATCTTGCTGATGTTTCAGGTTGCTTGCTCACTACAAAACACAATCCGCTGAAAGAACTCCTACAAAGCGAGAGCATGAATGGCAGCGATGCTTCACTGCCAGATGAACACAACGCCTTCTATGCCCGCTTTGAAAGGAAGAACACAACTACAGCTATGAAGATCTCTGCTGCACTGGATGACCCTGTGATCTCTGTCTCAGAGGCTGATGTTAGACTGTCTTTAAAGAGGGTGAACCCTTGCAAGATGGAAGGTCCCAATGGAGTACCTGGCAAGGCTCGCAAAACCTGTGCCAACCAACTAGCGGGAGTATTCAAGGACATTTTCAACCTCTCACTGCTAAGGGCAGACGTTCCCACTTGCTTCAAAAAGGCAACAATTATACCAGTGCCTAAGAAGAATAATGTGAGCTGCCTCAATGACTATCGCCCAGTAGCATTCACATCAACAATGATGAAATGCTTTTGGAGGTTGGTCATGACTAGACTCAGCAAGGACTTGGACCCATTGCAATTTGCCTATCACCACAATAGGTCAACAGGAGACACAATCTCAATGGCTCTCCACATGGCTTTAGATCACCTGGACATGAACACCTACGTCAGGATGCTGTTCATCAACTATAGCTCAACATTTAGTACCATTATTCCCACAATCCTGATTGAGAAGTTGCAGAACCTGGGCCTCTGTACCTCCCTCTGCAATTGGATCCTCGACTTCCTAACCAGAAGACCACAATCTGTGCAGATTGGTGATAACGTATCTTCCTCGCTGATCATCAATACTGGCGCACCTCAGGGGTGTGTGCTTAGTCCACTGCTCTACTCTCTCTATATATATGTATATATGACTGTGTAGCTAGGCATAGCTCAAATACCATCTATAAATTTGCTGATGATACAAACATTGTTGGTAGAATCTCAGGTGGTGACGAGAGGGCGTACAGCAGTGAGATATGCCAGCTAGTGGAATGGTGCCATAGCAACAACCTGGCACTCAATGTCAGTAAGACAAAAGGGCTGATTCAGGAAGGGTAAGATGAAGGAGCACATACTAATCCTCATAGAGGGATCAGAAGTGGAGAGAGTGAGCAGTTTCAGGTTCCTGGGTGTCAAGATCTCTGAGGATCTAACTTGGTCCCAACATATCGATGTAGTTATAAAGAAGACAAGACAACGGCTATACTTTACCAGGAGTTTGAAGACATTTGCCATGTCAAAAAATACACTCAAAAATTTCTATAGATGTACCGTGGAGAGCATTCTGACAGGCTGCATCACTGTCTGGTATGGAGTGGCTACTGCACAGGACCGAAAGAAGCTGCAGAAGGTTGTAAATCTACTCAGCTCCATCTTGGGCACTAGCCTACAAAGTACCCAGGACATCATCAGGGAGTGGTGTCTCAGAAAGGCAGCTTCCATTATCAAGGACCTCCAGCACCCAGGGCATGCCCTTTTCTCACTGTTACCATCAGGTAGGAGGTACAGAAGCGTGAAGGCACACACTCAGCGATTCAGGAACAGCTTCTTCCCCTCTGCCATCTAATTCCTAAATGGACATTGAACCCTTGGACCCTACCTCACTTTTTTTAATATACAGTATTTCTGTTTTTGCAGTTTTTAAAATCTATTCAGTATATCCAGTGGATCCAGTGGATGTAGAGTACCTCGATTTTCAGAAGGCATTTGATAAGGTCCCACATAGGAGATTCGTGGGTAAAATCAAAGCTCATGGCATTGGGGGAAGACATTGACATGGACAGAAGACTGGTTGGCAGATAGAAAGTAAAGGGTAGTGGTGAATGGGTGTTTCTTGGAATGGCAGGTGGTGACTAGTGGGGTGCCACAGGGCTTGGTATTGGGACCACGGTTGTTTACGATTTACGTCAACGATTTAGATGAAGGCATTGAGAATAACATCAGCAAGTTTGCTGATGATACTAAGCTGGGTGGCAGTGTGACATGTGATGAGGATGTTAGGAGAATTCAGGGTGACTTGGATAGGCTGGGTGAGTGGGCAGATACTTGGCAGATGACGTTTAATGTGAATAAGTGTGAGGTTTCCACTTTGGGAGTAAGAACAGGAAGGCAGATTATTATCTGAATGGTGTAAAGTTAGGTAAGGGAGAAATACAAAGAGATCTAGGAGTCCTTGTTCATCAGTCACTGAAAGTGAATGAGCAAGTGCAGCAGGCAGTGAAGAAGGCTAATGGAATGTTGGCCTTTATTACAAAGGGAATTGAGTACAAGAGCACGGAAATCCTCTTGCATTTGTACAGGGCCCTGGTGAGACCACACTTGGAGTATTGTGTACAGTTTTGGTCTCCAGGGTTAAGGAAGGACATCCTGGCTGTAGAGGAAGTGCAGCGTAGATTCACGAGGTTAATTCCTGGGATGTCTGGACTGTCTTACGCAGAGAGGTTAGAGAGACTGGGCTTGTACACGCTGGAATTAAGGAGATTGAGAGGGGATCTGATTGCAACATATAAGATTATTAAGGGATTGGACAAGATAGAGGCAGGAAATATGTTCCAGATGCTGGGAGAGTCCAGTACCAGAGGGCATGATTTGAGAATAAGGGGTAGGTCATTTAGGACAGGGTTAAGGAAAAACTTCTTCTCCCAGAGAGTTGTGGGGGTCTGGAATGCACTGCCTTGGAAGGCAGTGGAGGCCAATTCTCTGGATGCTTTCAAGAAGGAGCTAGATAGGTATCTTATGGATAGGGGAATCAAGGGATATGGGGACAAGGCAGGAACCGGGTATTGATAGTAGATGATCAGCCATGATCTCAAAATGGCGGTGCAGGCTCGAAGGGCCGAATGGTCTACTTCTGCACCTATTGTCTATTGTCTATATATATTTATACCGTAATTGATTTGCTTATTTATTATTATTTTTAAACATTTTATTATTATTTTTTTTTCTCTGTCTAAATTATGTATTGCATTGAACTGCTCCTGCTAAGTTAACAAATTTCACGTCATATACCGGTGATAATAAACCTGATTCTGATTTTGAAAAATCAGCAATCTGCATCTATGGGATGAAGCGAATATTCAACATTACATCATAATCCTCTTGACCATTACCAATTATCACAGAGACTGCTCGACCCACTAAGTCCTCCAGCAGACTGCTGTTCCCCATTCCAGCATCTGCAGTCTCTTGTGTCTTCTTTGCTCTGTACAAACACTTTTAAAGGGACTAAATGCCAAGTAGTCTCAATATCACCAAGACCAAGGAGATGGTGGTGGACTTTAGGAGATCTAGGCCTCATATGGAGCCAGTGATCATTAATGGAGAATGTGTGGAGCAGGTTAAGACCTACAAGTATCTGGGAGTACAGTTAGACGAGAAGCTAGACTGGACTGCCAACACAGATGCCTTGTGCAGGAAGGCACAGAGTCGACTGTACTTCCTAAGAAGGTTGGCGTCATTCAATGTCTGTAGTGAGATGCTGAAGATGTTCTATAGGTCAGTTGTGGAGAGCGCCCTCTTCTTTGTGGTGGCGTGTTGTGGAGGAAGCATTAAGAAGAGGGACGCCTCACGTCTTAATAAGCTGGTAAGGAAGGCGGGCTCTGTCGTGGGCAAAGTACTGGAGAGTTTAACATCGGTAGCTCAGCGAAGGGCGCTGAGTAGGCTACGGTCAATTATGGATAACTCTGAACATCCTCTACATAGCACCATCCAGAGACAGAGAAGCAGTTTCAGCGACAGGTTACTATCGATGCAATGCTCCTCAGACAGGATGAAGAGGTCAATACTCCCCAATGCCATTAGGCTTTACAATTCTACCGCCAGGACTTAAGAACTTTTTAAAAGCTATTATTAATGCTTTTTGAGATAGTGATTTAGATGCATATCATATTTTTTACTGAGTTAAGTATTGTATGTAATTAGTTTTGCTACAACAAGTGTATGGGACATTGGAAAAAAAGTTGAATTTCCCCATGGGGATGAATAAAGTATCTATCTACCTATCTATCTAGTTCCTAAGGTTGTTATAGCCGGGACTGGTAGAGGGGACGAGCTCCCACTACCTATTAGAATCCACCCATTGGCGTGCACCTCAAATAGCCTCTGACAACCAAGTCCAGCTCCTGGCCCTCACCTTTGGCTTAGCTACAAAGCCCAGCGGAACCGTTTCTACTAATAGGAGAAAGTGCAAAAGTGGGTTACTGGTGCCTTAAAACCAGTCGGGGCAGATGGAGCTTGTCAGCCATGGTTGGCAGCTCATCTGGGAGAAGGAAAGCTCTGATCTCAAATTTCTGCTGCCTTGAGGGTATAGCCATCATGGGGAAGGATTAGGCAGTAAACCCTGAGGGAAAAATCTAGAGCTGGAGTTCCTAAGGCATTCCGACATTGAGTTCAACATTGACTGACAACTCCAGCAACACTGCTGGTGCCAGACTGTATCGGTCACTGCCATTCTTTCGGATTCATCTGAAGTGTGGAGAGGGGGAGCTTGCTACATGAGCAACAGCTTGCTCTCCATATCGGTCAGCCCAGGCTTGCGTATCTAGACAGCTAAGATGCAACATCTGTGGTCGACCCTGACTGATGAGGCATACTTCTGCTGCTGGATGCAGAGTGCTTTAGGAGATATTTAAAGAGATTTGAAAGCCATTGCTATGTCCTGCAAGCATTTAAACATTTAGAATTGCTCTTATGGGTGGCAGGGTGCAGATATATCTCCACCCAAGGAGGTGCAGGTCACCCTTGGGCAAGATGTAACACCTGCTTAGCGTCCCTGATCAGGGTCATGTGAAGCCATGGGAGCAGGTGGTGGATGGTCGTATGAGCAGCTGGTGCAGATCACAAGTTCTGGTTATGTGACCACTGACGTCAGGTGGACAATCTCTGAAGAGGATTGATATGCAGAGGGGAGATCATGATTGCCCATGTCATACAACATGGCACATAATAATGAATTGTTGTTAGTCTGAATATTGACAGGTACCAAATGAATTTTGGGGGATATTTAAGTCAATAAGCAATGACTCCAAATTTTTTTGCTGTTGTAACACAGGAGGAACTCAGCAGGTTAGGTAGCATCGATGGAAGTGAATAAGCAGCTGAAGATTCCGGCTAAGACCTTCACATTGTTTGCTTTGTTGAGATATAACACCTGTGATTTCCGATGGGTAACACCTGTGATTTCCGATGGGTAACACCTGTGATTTCCGATGGGTAACACCTGTGATTTCCGATGGATAACACCTGTGCTTTACGATGGGTAACACCTGTGATTTCCGATGGGTAACACCTGTGATTTCCGATGGATAACACCTGTGCTTTACGATGGGTAACACCTGTGATTTACGATGGGTAACACCTGTGATTTCCGATGGGTAACACCTGTGATTTCCGATGGATAACACCTGTGCTTTACGATGGGTAACACCTGTGATTTCTGACAGATGCTGTACTTCACCTTCATGAATAACAATTAGAAACTTTAATTACAGGTGCTTCAGAAATGCTTTCCTCTTTCCTCATCTGCCCAATATTACTAAGCTTTGTTGACTGTAGTCCATTTGCATTATATTAGTTTGTATCTCATGACAGAAATGGGAAAGTATATTAATCTTATTTCAACTACGATTAGTCACATTGCCGGTAACAGATAAGTTATGCCAAAGCCACAATGTAAAAAGTCAATATCTAATACGCAGACTTCTGTATTCCAACTTCAGGGCTACAATCCAGGTGTAACAGGCAAAAGCTTATGTGGATGTGAAAGAGACTCTCAGATGGAATGTTGTCTCTCAGATTCCAGGTGTAGTGATGTCTCAGGTCGGGTCCACAGTATTTTTAAGGAGAAGGGTGGACAGCTGGAGGTTGTGGTACATATTGGTAACAATGGCAGAGGTAGGGGAAGGGACTTGGCCCTGAAGAGCGAATATAGGGAGCAAGACAAGAAGCTAAAAAACTCATCGAGGGAGGCAATCTCTGTACTGCTGCCAGTGCTATGCGCCAGTGATGGTAAGAATAGGTAGATCAACGTGTGGCTGGAGGCAAGGTTTCAGATTTGTGTATCAAGAGGATCTCCTCCAGGGAAAGTACGAACTGTACAAAAGGGATGGGTTATACTTGAACTCAAGGGAGTTCTTGCTTTGCTAGAGCTATTGGGGAGGGCTTAAAATAGGCTGGTAGAGGCATGGAAACCACGGCGATGTCATAGGATGGAGAAGTTGGTGTAAAGGTAGATGCAAAATGTAGAGAGACTGTGGGGAAGGAATACCAATGGATAGGGCATAAATGCAGCCTGTTGGATACGAAGAAGCACATTTAGTTTAATACAAGAAGTATCAGGAACAAGGGTGATGAACTGATCAGCACACGGAACTACAACATTGTGGCCATTACAGAGACATGGCTGTTCACAAGGGCACATGTTTGCTCACAAACAAGAAAAAAATCTGCAGATGCTGTAAATCCAAGCAACACACACAACATGCTGGAGGAACTCATCAGGCCAGGCAGCATCTATGGAAAAGAGTATAGTCGACATTTCAGGCCAAGAGCCTTCAGCAGGACTGGAGAAGAAAAGGTGTGAAATCAGAGTAAGAAGGTGGGGGGAATTAAGGAAGAAATGCAAAGTTGTAGATGATAGGTGAAGCTGGGAGAGGGGTAGAGGTGAAGCATAGAGCAGGGAATCGATTGGTGGAAGAGATAAAGGGCTGGAGAAGGAGAAACCTGATAGGAGAGGATGGATGGCCGTGAAAGGAAGGGAAGGGGG
Organism: Hemitrygon akajei; assembly: GCF_048418815.1. Lineage (NCBI taxonomy): Eukaryota > Metazoa > Chordata > Chondrichthyes > Myliobatiformes > Dasyatidae > Hemitrygon > Hemitrygon akajei. The sequence goes on from NC_133128.1 coordinate 194,147,454, forward strand.
TGGAACACCAGAGTGAGGTGATGGGCTGATAGGGAGATAAAGTGAGAGAGGGGAATGGGAACGGGGATAGTGAGGTGGGGGGCATCACCAGAAAATTGAAAAATCAATGTTCATGCCGTCAGGATGGAGGCTATCTAGACGGAATATACAGTGTCACAGTGCCTATAAAAAGTATTCACCCCCCACCACTTGGAAATTTTCATGATTTATTGTTTTACAACATTTAATCACAGTCAATTTAATTTGGCTTTTTTGACACTGATCAATAGAAAAAGAATCTTTTGTGTCAAACTGAAAACAGATCTCTACAAAGTGGTGTAAATAAATTACAAATATAAAACAAAGTAATTAATTGCATCATTATTCGCCCTCTTTAATATGACACACCAAATCATCACTGGTACAGCAAATTGGTTTTAGAAGTCACATAATTAGTTAAACGGAGATCTGCTTTGGAGACCTGTGTGCAGTCAAGGTGTTTCAACTGATTGTAGTAAAAATACACCTGTATCTGGAAAGTCCAACTGCCAGTGAGTCAGTATCCTGGCAAAAGTTACACCAAGAAGACAAAAGAACACTCCAAACAACTCTGTGAAAAGGTTATTGAAAAGGTCTGAAGCTGGATGCAAGAAAATTTCCAAGTCACTGAAGTACAATTAAGTCAATCAAGAAATGGAAAGAATATGGCACAGCTGTAAACCTGCATAGAACAAGGAGCTCTCCAAGACTGAGTGACCATGCAAGAAGGGGACTAGTGAGGGAGGCCACCAAGAGACCTATGACAACCCTGGAAGAGTTATAAACTCAGTGGCTGAGGTTAGAGAGACTGCACAGATAACAACTGTTGCCTGGGTACTTCACCAGTTGCAGCTTTATGGGAGAGTGGGAATTCCCCTTTACTTCTCTGATAAACTGCTAGATCAGACTTTACTTTCTCCCTATCAAATTTCAAGTTGAATCCAATCATAAGGTGATCACTGTCTCCTTTGCCATTCCAGTATAGCTCATTTCCTGGTTGGGAGGTTAGGGAGGGAAAGATGTGCTTGGTGGTGGGTTGTCTTTTCTAAACCCATGGACTCTCACAGCTACCTGGACAAGACCTCTTCCCACTCCATTACTTGTAAAAGCACCACCCCCTTCTCTCAATTCATCCATCTCTGCTGTATCTGCTCTCAGGATGAAGCTTTTCATTCTAAAATGAAGATGTCCTCCTTTTTCAAAGAAAGGGGCTTCCCTTCCTCCATCATCAACACTGCCCTCAACTGCATCTCTTCCATTTCATGCATGTCTGCACTTACTCCATCTTCCCACTACCCTCCCAGGCATAGGGTTCCTCTTGTCCTCACCTACCACCCCACCAGCCTCCATGTCCAGCACATAATTCTCCGAAACTTCCACCATTTCCAACGGGATCCCATCACCAAGCACATCTATTGGGGTCATATACTGTGTCCAGTGCTCCCAGTGTGACCTCCTGTATATCGGTGAAACCCAATGTAGTTTGGGAGACCATTTTGTCGAGTATCTATGCTCCATCTGCCAGAAGAAGCAGGGTCTCCTAGTGACCAGCCATTTTAATTCCACTTTCCATTCCCATTCCAATATGTCAATCCATGGCTTCCTCTACTGTCACAATGAGGCCACACTCAGGTTGGAAGAACAACACCTTATATTCTGTCAGGGCAGCGAAACACCTCTGGTTTCACCAGCTGTGTATGACTAGGGAAGACCATCTCTGGCCCCACCAAATGGGTGAAATTGAGGTGCAAGCCCACCCCAAAACTCCCTGTTCGTCTGGATGCTGTGTGATTTGTTACCCTGTTACAAATAAGTACCATAAAATAACAGAAAGTACACCACATACAATTAAACAATTTAGCTTTATTGTTCTTAATTTGATTAAAGGGTTAGTAAAGAAAAAAGCAAAAAAAAGAAAAGGGCACATTTTAATGAAACAGCCTAATGTGTACAAGTTGGAGCTCATGGCTTCTCCTTCGTTGATCCTCTTTCGATCTTCCCGTGCTTCATCAGATCATGGACCTGCTCTGGGTTGAGTCCTAGAGCTCTTCTCTCTTCTCCCTTCATCTCCCACCAAACAAAAGACCCCACTCACCCCGGTGTCAGGCACACAACACGAAAACACACTCCCTTCATTGGACAGCACACATTCCAAAGCACCCGTCATCTCTAACCATAACCCAAATGCTGCTTCTACAGAAAGACCATTACATTAGCAGTGAACCCTTTCCCAGGGTGTTACAGTAGCCTCCAATCTGATGGCATGAACATTGAATTGCTCCTTGTCTCCTTACCTGCCCATTGCCTTCCTCTGGCTCTCTTCCCTCCTCCTCTTTCTTTCTTTCATAGCCTTCTATCCTCCATCAGATTCTCCTTTCTCCAGCCCTGTATCTCTTTCACCAATGAACTTCCCAGCTATTTAATTCATCCCTTCCCCCTCCAGGTTTCACTTATCTTGTGTTTTTCTCTCTCTCTCTCCCCCCCCCACCCACCTTTTAAATCCACATCTCATCTTTCTTTTTCTCAATGTGCCAAAGGGTCTCAGCCCAAAACATCGACTGGACTTTTTTTCCATAGATGCTGCCTGGCCTGCTTAGTTCCTCCAGCATTTTGTAGGTGTTACTTGGATTCCATCAAGATACAATCAAGATTAATTGTCAGTGAGGAGATATAATATTTGTTCTGCACAGACTGTGCTCTCCTAATGAGGAAGTCAAGGATCCAGTTGCAGAGGAATGTACAAAGGTCCAGGTTTTAAAGTTTGTAGGTTAGTACTGTGGTGATGATGGTGTTGATGCTGAACTGTAATCAATGAACAGTAGCTTCACATAAGTAATGCTGTTGACCGTATGGTCCAAGGCAGAGTGGAGAACCAGATATTGCATCTGCTGTAGATCTATTGTGATGATGGGCATATTGCAGCAGGTCCTTGCTTCAGCAAGAGACAATATTAGGCATGACCAATCTCAAAGCATTTTATCACTTCATGAGTGTTACTGGTGGTAGCTGTTGAGGTAGCTCATTCTGCTCTTGTGAATGGCATGATTGATGTCCTTTTGAAGCAGAAGAGAACCTCTGACTGCAGCAGTGAGGGATTGAAGATGTCCTTGAGTTCTCTTGTCACTTGGTGTACCTGGTGGGGCTCTGAAAACCTATGCCAACCAACAGGGCCCGATGTCTTGCAAGGGTTCACCCTCTTGAAAGATGATCATGTTGGTCATTGAGATAGATCTCGGGGTCAGCAACTGCTTCAAGGATTCACACAGACAGTTTTATTCCTCCTTTCAAAGAGTGTCCAGAGTGCTGTGGTTGAACAATGTCTCTGTGAAGGAAAGTATACTGCAGATGCTGATGTCCCCCTGGCACTGCAATCTTGCTCTGAGGCTTTCAATTTTATTTTTCAGACACCAGAAGATGTTAGGGAACTGGGCCTCAGGGCCCTACGTTTCACTTTTAACACAACTCAGCCCAACAGCCATATTTCCTTAAAGAGAAACTGCACTGACTACTGGGTAGTCTGCAGCCCAGATTTTGAAGATTGGTAGATCTTTAAATTGTCTGATAAAGGTAGAGTTGTGGATGTGATGTATATGGATTTTCTTTAGGTGTTTCACAAGGTTCCCTATAGCAGGCTCATTCAGAAATTCAGCAGGTATGGTATCCGGGGAAACTTGGCTGGGTAGATCCAGAATTTGTACTATGCAGCCTGGAGGTTGGTGACCAGGAGTGTTTAACATGGGGATCTCTTCTTGGGCCCTGTTCTTTGTGATTTTTATAAATGACTTAGATGAGGAAGGAGGAGAGGCATTTTTGTAGATGACACAAAAGCTGGTGGTATTGTGGATAAGGTAGAAGGCTTCAACTGGCCATAGTCTGGGTGCAGAGCTGGCCTGAAAAGTGGTAAATGGAGTTCAAACCAGAAATGTATGAAAAGGTTCAGTTGGAAATTAAATTTGAAGGCTGAATACAAGGTTAATGACAGGATTCTTGGCAGTGTGAAGAAACAGAGGGATCTGAAGGTCTATGTCCATAAATTGCTCATAGTTTCAGCACAAGTTCATAGAAGGTTTATCGTGTGTTGGCTTTCATTCGTCAGAGGATTGAGCTCAAGAGCCCCAAGGTAACGTTGCAGATCTATAAATCTCTGGGTATACCGTACCTGGAGTTCTGATTGTCTCATTATAGGAAGGCTTTAGAAAATGTACAGGAAAGTTACCAGGATGCTGTCTGGATTAGAGAGCATGTCTTATCAGGAAAGATTGCGTGAGCTGGGGCTTTTTGCTTTGGAGTAAAGGAGGGTGAGAGGTGACTTGGTAAGTGCATAATTGTAAAACAGAATGGACAACCAGTATCTTTCTACCTGAGTAGAAATAGAAAACAGCATAATCGTAATGTGATTGGAGCAAAGTATGGAGAGGGGAGTAAGTTTAGTTTTTAAACAGTAGCATGGCCATGGAATGTGCTGGCAGGGGTGGTGATACGTAGATGAAGGAAAAATGAGGGCTATGGGAGGAGGCAGCACTGAAAGGTTGGCAACATCTTGGCCAAAGGTACTGCACTGTTCAGTGTTCCTCTTCAGTACTCGAGGACAGGTATTGGCAGAACAAGGCCAAAGCAATAGGTATTTCTTGAGGATTAGAAAGTTAGCTAACTAGGTGGAAACGTAGAATGGAGGCTACAATCATGTTAGACCTGACGGAACAAGTTTAAAGACCTTGGTGGTTTATTGATACGTTTTTATTGTCCGTCTAATAATTTGGGCTAAAACATGGTCCAGATGCCATGCAATAGTCCACAGTAATTCTTGGCTTAATTGTTCTGCCATTGCAGTTTGCAAAGGATGTCAGTTGTGGAGTATATCCAAGGTCCAGGATCTGGAATGAAGGCTTTGGGCTGTGGCCAAAGGATCGAAGCTGACAACTGAGGTAAGCACTGGTTAGGAGCTGTCAGTAATGACAAGTTAAAGCATTGATCTGGATGAAAGGAGATGCCTCAGCCTCTGGCTGACTATAAAGGTCCCAAGCAACACACACAAGGCACTGGAAGAACCTAAAGTCAGACAGCATCTATGAAAATGAATAAACTGAATAATGAATAATGCTTCAGGCCGAGACCCTTCTTCAGGTTCTGGAAAAGTCTTGGTTGTTCAACTACTACTGAAGCAAGCCTGAACTCTCTAGTTAATATTTGTGTGTTAAGTTGGGCCACATTTGATTTTACTCATCAGGCAAACTATTGTGCATAGTGTTGTACATTACATTCTTGGACATAGAGGCCTTCTGCTCCAACTTGAAAATGGCCCACATACCCTAACCTATATCATTTGCCTAGCAGAACTAAAGACCTCAGGCAATTGTACCAGAGAAAATGCAGAAGTAGTGAGAAAATGTGATAGAAATATGTACAAGAGATAACCTTGAGTACAATCCATTACTCTAAACAGTTGTTAAGTACAGCACAGACAATCTGGCAACATAAATGGAACTAGAGATCACTTAATATATTTAAAAAATCAAAACCTAGAACTAACATTCTTTAAAATCACCAGCTCTTAGGTAGGATTTGAAGCCATTGAAATTGCTTCAGATTTCCAGAGTACTACTGCATTGCATGGGAACTAAGCACAAGTTGAATTTTGAAATAAGAGGGAGGGCTGTTTTTTTCACCATGAGGTGTGATCATATGAATCATTAAACAGCAAAGATTCCACATCTCAATAGACATGCCCTCACATGTAATGTCAATTTCTTTGACTGATAACAGCCCAACAGCAAAGGGAGTTGCCTTATGTTCATTTTCCGGGATATGTACCAGGCTGCAAACACATCAATAATTCTTTGACAAGAATAAACAAACTTTGCATTAAGGTAGCAGCCAAAAGGATCTGCAAGATCCAAATGATACATCATTCAGCACCTCATGTGAGTTCTAGCATTCATTAAAAATTACAGCTGGTATCTTACCCAAGTGAGGAAAAATAACACTATTGTCACATACTCAAATCCCTTCATCGATAAATATCATTTTAGCCTTCAACATATACTATGATCTAACCTCCAGATTCCTTACCAGCAGATGCACAACCCTTTGAGTGAAGTTCTAATAAGGAGACCTCTTATTTTCAGTTTGTTACCAGAAGTTTGACTGCCCATTCATCTCCCCCTGATAAGTTGCTCAAGACTTGTTTTGATGAGATCACCTCTCGTTCATCTAAGCCCAAGATCATAGGCCAAATCTCCATTTAATTTGTCCACTTAGAACAAACTCAATCTAAGTATTAATTTGATAAGTCTTTGCTGCATAGTACAATTGCATGCTTTTTAAAAAAAAATGTGTACATAGAGAAAGGTGGTGGGGGAGGGGGAGGAGACGAGGTGTTCACATTAAGGTTCGATATAATTGGACTAAGATGCTTCTTACATTGTATTCAAACTCTAACAGAGGCCAGCGAATCTCTATGAACGAAGTATTCAATACACACACAAGGACTGGGACTCTTGCCATCTGAGCATGTCTTGGCCCTCAGGGTTATTTTTTCTTAAAAAGAACCATTTGATCCGCACCTCATTAAGTACATTTCATTTTAATTTTCTCCACCATTCCCACCTTTGCAAACCTGTTTATTTCACTTCTCCAGTTGATGGAAGGTTCCATGTCTTAGTGTCAACTTCCACTTTTCTGGTTGACCTGATGTTCTATACTTGTTATAGCTATTTTAACACTTGACCTCTCAACCTGCATGTCAACTATTGAGTGATTTGTGTACCTGTCCCACCTGAACACCAACTTCAATTAGTCATAGAAAACTACAACAAAGAAACAGGCCCTTTGGCCCACCAGTCCATGCTGAAACCATTGAAACTGCCTACTCTTATCAACCTGCACTGGGACCATAGCCCTCCATACTCCCACTATCCTTTTACCTATCCAAACTTCCCTTAAATGTTGAAATCCAGCTCGCATAGACCACTTATGCTGGCAGCTTATTCCACACTCTCAGAACCGTCTGAGTGAAGAAGTTTCCCCTCGTTTTCTCCTGAAACATAGAAAACCTACAACACAATACAGACCCTTCGGACCACAATGCTGTGTCGAACATGTACCTACTTTAGAAATTACCCAAGGTTATCCATAGCCCTCTATTTTTCTAAGATCCCAGTACCTATCCAGGAGTCTCTTAAAAGACCCTATCGCATTCACATCCACCAATATGCCGGCAGCCAATTCCATGTATTCACCACTCTCTGCCTAAAAAACTTACCCCTGACATCCCCTCTGTACCTATATCCAGGAACCTTAAAACTGTGCCCTCTTGTGTTAGCCATTTCAGCCCTGGGAAAAAGCCTCTGACTGTCCACACGATCAATGCCTCTCATTATCTTATACACCTCTATCAGGTCACCTCTCATCTTCCATCGCTCCAAGGAGAAAAGGCCACGTTCACTCAACCTATTCTCATAGGGCATGCTCCCCAATCCAGACAACATCCTTGTAAATCTCCTCTGCACCCTTTCTATGGTTTCCACATCCTTCCTGTAGTGAGGTGACCAGAGCCGAGCACAGTACTTCAAGTGGGGTCTGACCAGGGTCCTATAGCTGTAATATTACCTCTCGGCTCACGAACTCAATCCCATGTTTAATGAAGGCCAAAGCACCATATGTCTTCTTAACCTCACAGTCAACCTGCGCAGCAACTTTGTGTCCTATGGACCCAAATCCCAAGATCCCTCTGATCCTCCACACTGCCAAGAGTCTTACCATTAATACTATATTCTCCTATCATATTTGACCTACCACAATGAACCACCTCACACATATCTGGGTTGAACTCCATCTGCCACTTCTCAACCCAGTTTTGCATCCTATCAATGTCCTGCTGTAACCTCGGACAGCTATCCACAACTCCTCCAACCTTAGTGTCATCAGCAGATTTACTAACCCATCCCTCAACTTCCTCATCCTGGTCATTTACAAAAATCAGGAAGAGAAGGGGTCCCAGAACAGATCCCTAATACACACCACTGGTCAACAACCTCCATGCAGAGTATGACTTGTCTACAACCACTCTTTGCCCTCTGTGGGCAAGCCAATTCTGGATCCACAAAGCAATGTCCCCTTGGATCCCATGCCTCCTTACTTTCTCAATAAGCCTTGCACAGTGCATGGGGTACCTTGTCAAATACCTTGCTGAAATCCATTTATACTACATCTACAGCTCTTCCTTCATCAATGTATTTAGTCACATCCTCAAAAAATTCAATCAGGCTCGTAAGGCACGACCTGTCCTTTACAAAGCCATGCTAACTACTAATCATATTATACCACTCCAAATGTTCATAAATCCTGCCTCACAGGATCTTCTCCATCAACATACCAACCACTGAGGTAAGACTCACTGGTCTATAATTTCCAGGGCGAGCTCTACTCCCTTTCTTGAATCAGGGAACAACATCCATGAACCTCCAATGCTCCGGAATCTCTCATGTCCCCATTGATGATGTAAATCGCCAGAGGCTCAGCAATCTCCTCCCTTACCTCCCACAGCAGCCTGGGGTACATCTCATCTGGTCCTGGCGACTTATCCAACTTGATGCTTTCCAAAAGCTCCAGCACATCCTTTCTTAACATCTATATGCTCAAGCTTTTCAGTCTGCTGGAAGTCATCCCTGCAATCGCCAAGGTCCATTTCTGTAGTGAATACTGTAGTAAAGTATTCATTAAGATCTTTGCTGTCTCCTCCAGTTCCATACACACTTTTCCACTGTCATACTTGATTGGTCCTATTCTCTCACGTCTTATCCTCTTGCATTTCAGATACTTGTAGAATGCCTTGGCCTTTTCCTTAATCCTGCTTGCCAAGGCCTTCTCATGGCCCCTTCTGTCTCTCCTAATTTCATTCTTAAACTCTTTCCTGTTAGCCTTATATTCTTCTAGATCTCTATCATTACCTAGTTTTTATGAACCTTTCTTAAGCTTTTTTTTTCTTGACTAGATTTTCAACAGCCTTTGTACACCATGGTTCCTGTACCCTACCATGCTTTCCCTATTTCATGGAACCCACCTATGCAGGACTCCACACAAATATCCCCTGAACATTTGCCACTTTTCTGCTGTACATTTCCCTGAGAACATCTGTTCCCAATTTATGCTTCCAAGTTCCTGCCTGATACCTTCATATTTCCCCTTACTCCAATTAAACATTTCCCTAACTTGTCTGTTCCTATCCCTCTCCAAAGCTATGGTAAACGAGGTAGAATTGTGATCACTATCTCCTAAGTGCTCTCCCACTGAGAGACCTGACACCTGACCAGGTTCATTTCCCAATACCAGATCAATTACAGCCGCTCCTCTTGTAGGATTATCTACATATTGTGTCAAGCAACCTTCCTGAACACACCTAACAAACTCCACCTCACCTAAACCCCTTGCTCTAGGGAGATGCCAATCAGTATGTGGGAAATTAAAATCTCCCACCATAACAACCCTGTTATTATTAGACCTTTCCAGAATCTGTCTCCCTATATACTCCATGAAAACTTTTCACCTTTCACCCTTAACCCATGACCTTTAGTTGTAGTCCCACCAAATCACAGTGGAGAATGTCTGTTTGCATTTGCTCTATCCATAGCCCTCAACCGCGGACTCAGCAGGAGACTGGTGGGGAAGGCAAAAAAGCTGTGGCCTTGGAAGACAATGGCTGCTTTGCAAGCAGATGATCTAGTAAGAAGTGAGGTGGTGATCTCTTTAAACTCACCCGGCAGAAGGCAAAGGCCAACCATGCTGTAACCTGCCAATACGATTTCCCAATATGTCAGTCTCAATAAAGAATCAAAACAACAACATTAACGGAGCCACGAATAACAGTAGTGGAGTTGCGTCCGGCAACAGTAGGATTGAGGCCACCAGGGTTGTCATCAAGCGAAAACCTCATGTCAGGATAGCTAGGTGGAATATTAGATCTCTTTTCATATGAGGTAAACTAGAAAATGCGGTTATGGAAATGACAAGACTGAAGATCAACATACTTGGACTATGTGAAAGAAGATGGACAGAGAGGGGATAGCTCAAAGGAGATGATTGATACCAACTGATCTATTCATGAGGAAGTGAACATAAGCACGGAGTTGCAATTTTGTTAGACTAGGAAACAGCGAGAACTATCAAAGGCAGTGTATCCATTAACGAAAGAGTGATGATGATTAAAATCTCAGCTAAACCATTTGACGTTAATGTCATACAGGTCTATATGCCAACCATGGACTATGACAATGACAGTCTACAGAGAAGTTGAAAAGCTAATGAAAAAGACTAAAAACAATGAAGTAACTGTGATTCTTGGTTATTTTAATGCCAAAGTTGGCAGCGCAAGAGAAGTTTTGACTGTAGGACCCTTCGGACTTGGGGAAACGAATGCCGAGAAAGACTGGTTGAACTTGCAAAAGCTAATGATTACGAACACCTGCTACAGTCTGCCAAAATGGAGACTGTACACATGGACCAGTCCTGATGGTTCAGTAAAAGATCAAATTGACTATATTTTAGTACCCAATTGGTTCAGGAATGGAGTGAAGCAGGTGAAAATGTACCCTGGTGCTGACTGTTATACAGATCACAACCCTGTGGTATTGAACATGAGTGTGCGTTTCAAGAAGATGAGAAAGGCCAAACCATCATAAAAGATAGACTTTGATTAACTCATTACAGATGAAGCAAAAAACATCGAATATTTGGTCGAAACGGAGAATAGATTTTCAGTCTTAGATGACGAGGGTAGCAACATGGCAGTGGAGAACATCTGGGAAGAGTTTAAAACAACGGTGACAGAAGTTGCGAGAAAGACTTTAGGTTTTTGGGGAAAAAAGAGCAAAAGACATAACCCTTGGTTCACCGATGAGCTGAGAAAGTTAACTGAAGAAAGGTAAAACATCAGGATAATGAATGGTACAAAGCCCTACTCCGCTTGATTCAAAGAAAATGCAAGGAAGCAAAAGAGAATTGGATGAATGAACAGTACAAAGAAATTGAGCAGTATGAACGAAGTCATGATTATAGAGGTCTTCACCAAAAGGTAAAGGATATGACGAAATCAAAGAGGGCCATGCCATCAACTGGGTGTATTGAAGACGGTAGTGGTAATCCATGCTATGAAAAAGAGATCATGGACAGATGGATTGAGTACATCTCAGAATTATTTGAAGATAGCAGGATTGATTATTTACCAGAATTAGATCAAATGACTAATCAACCTAAAATATTGATGTCAGAGATGGAAAGTGTTATTTGGAGTCTAAAAGTCAGAAAGGCAGCCGGTGAAGATAAGATTTTCACTGAAATTCTGAACTCACTTGGTCGGAAGGGAAAAACGAACCTTTTAGCGATATTAAACAATAGTTATATGATAGGAAATCTTCCGGAGGACTTTCTCAAATTGGTATTTATCGCTTTACCAAAAATGCTAAGGACGATAAAATGTAACCAACACAGGATGATAAGCATCCCCTTATATATGCTGCCTGGCCTGCTATGTTCCACCAGCATTCTGTGTGTATTGTTTGAAATTCCAGCATCTGCAGATTTCCTCGTGTTTGCACGATAAGCATAATGTCTCACTGCGTCAAGCTAACTTTTGAAAATAGTGTTTGGTAGAATGAAAGGTACAATCAGCGATGCAATTGGAGAAACGTAGTTTGGTTTTCGTAAAGGCTCAGAAACAAGGGAAGGAATATTTGCAATGAGAAACCATGAAGAGATGCATTGAGGCACAAAGGACCATCTACTTATGCTTCATTGACTATGAAAAGGCTTTTGATAAAGTAAGACACAAGGAAGTAATAGAGGTGCTGAACAAGTACGATCTGGGATGGGCGAATGTGCAGATAATAAGGAACTTGTATTGGAAACAGAAAGCATCAGTCAGGGTAGAAAATGAGCTATCATGGGCATATATTAGCGAGGCGTAAAGCAAGGCTGTGTTGGATCGTCGGTTTTGTTCAACCTCTACGGAGAATGGATTTTTCAGGAATGTAACAATCAGGAAACAGGTATTCCATTCGGAGGCTGGAAGGTGGATAACATCAGGTATGCGGATGATACCATGTTGTTAGCTGACAGCGAATGCGAAATGCAAATTATGCTGAATACAGTGAATGAGAAAAGCCTTGACTACGGACTTAAAATCAACCCTAAGAAAACAAACACTAAAGACTCATTCATGTTGGCATCGTTACAAGAGAATGGACAAGACATTGAACAGGTGCAAAAGTTTGAATATCTTGGCAGTTGTCTGACAGATGACAGGAGATGTGAAGTTGAGATCAGGAGAATAAGTATGGCTAAGACCCAGTTCATGAAGCTAAAAGGTCTACTATGCAATCAGAAGGTAGATATCCAAAGTAGAATCCGCTTCGAGTGTTACATATGGTCAGTGCTGAGGTATGGATCAGAAACATGGACCCTGAAGGAGGATGACATGAAACAAATTAATGCTTTTGCAATATGGTGCTATCGACGAACGTTTAAGATCAGCTGGGTAGAGAAAGTTTCAAATGAGAGGGTTTTGTCCAAAGTTGATAAGACCACGGATATTGCTGGAGAAGATTATGAAGTTAAAAGCTGCTTATTGTGGACACATTACGTGGAGACCCTAACCCGAACATCTTGTCGGACTTGCTATATGGAAAGGTGGAGGGAAAGAAAGGAAGAGGAAGGCAAAGGACAACGTGGCTGAATAACACCAAGGATGGGATCAAGCTGGACAAGACTAGGGATGTTGTGGACAAGTGTCGGGACAGAGCGGTGTGGAGGGAAATTGTCCGCCAACTGGAAATTCCAGATGCAACCTAACGATGACACCCATCATAATTTTGTATACCTCTATCAAATCTCTACTCCTGCTTCTATGTATACAGTCCTAACCTATTCAATCTTTCCTTGTAACTCAGGTTCTCCATACCCAGTAACATCCTTGTAAATTTTCTCTGCACTCTTTCAACCTTACTTACATCTTTCCTGTAGGTAGGTGACCAGAACTGCACACAATACTCCAAATTAGGCCTCACCAATGTCTTATACAACTTCATAACATCCCATCTTCTGTACTCAAAACATTGATTTATGAAGGTCAAAGTCCTAAAAGTTTTATCACCTGATCTACCTGTGACACCACTTTCAACAGATTATATACCTGTATTCCTAGATCCCCTTGTTCTACCACACTTCTTAGTGTCTTACTGTTCACTGTGCCAGACATATCCTGGTTGGTCCTAGCAAAGTGCAGAACCTCACCTGTCTGCGTTAAATTCCATCTGCAATTTTTTCATCACATTTTTCCAGCTAATGCAGATCCCTCTTCAAGCCATGATAGCCTTCCTCACTGTTCACTACATCCCCGATCTTGGTGTCATCTATAAATTTGCTTATCCATTTAACCACGTCATCATCCATAGAATTGATATAGATGGCACACACCAAAGGACCCATCAACAATTGCTGCAGCACACTCGTCACAGTCCTCCAGTCAGAGTGGCAACACTCTACCACCACTCTCTGGCTTCTCCCAAAGCCAATACCTAATCCAATTTCCTACCTCATCCTGAATGCTGAGCAACTGAACCTTCTTGACCAATCTCCCATGCTGAACCTTGTCAAATGCCTTGCTAAAATCTATGTAGACCACATCCACTGCCTTGCCTTCATTCACTTTTCCGCTTCCTCAAAACTCTAAGATTGGTTAGACATGACATACCACACACGAAGCCATGTTTACAATTCTTAATCAGTCCACATCTATCCAAATACTTATATACCCAGTCCCTTAGAATACCTTCCAGTATCTTTCCCACAATTGATGTCAGACAACTGCCTATGATTTCCTGTTTAGAACTTTAAAAAAAAACAGAACAATATTGGCTATCCCCCAATCATCTAGTACCAGTCCTGTTGCTAAGAGCGTTTTAAATGTCTCTGCTAGGGCCCCAACAAATTCTGCACTTGATTCCCATAGGGTCCGATAGAACAACTTGTCAAGCCCTAGGTTTTTATCCACTGTGATTTGCCTTAGAGTAGCAAACACCCTCTCCTCTGTAATCTGTACAAGGTCCATGAAGTTGATGCCACTTTGCCTCACTTCTAAAGACTCTGTACCCATCTCCTAAGTAAATACAGATGCAAAGAATGCATTTAAGATCTCCCCCATCTGTTTGCGCTTGTCACATGGATTACCATTCTGGTCTTCCAGAGGGACAGTTTTGTCCTTTGTAATACTTTTGCTCGATATATCCATAGAATCCCTTGGGATTCTTCACCTTGTCTGCGAGAATAACTTCATGCCTTCTTTCAGCCCCACTGATTTCTTTCTTAAGTATTGTCTTGCATTTCTGTACTCCGTAAGTTCCTTATGTGTTTCTATTTGCCTCTACCTGCTAAGGTTCTGAAGCTCTTTTTCATCATAAATCCAGGTCAATTTTATTATTTACTAAGTGTTCTATTACCATTTAATATGACATTCCAGCATTTTCCTTACTTATCTTACTTAGTAGCTCAGCAAACTGAAGATTTCAGAGGAAAGTTTGGACCATTTAATAGTCGCTTCTGAGGTTAAAAATGCAACAGAGATCAAAGAGTCATTCTGATGGATTCTGCCAAGGCCACAAATAAGCAGGTGGCATAATGAGAATTGCAATGCCTACTCAAATTGTAAGTGGTTACTACAAAGTTTTGTATTCCAATTTGCCTGCTTACTCGAAGCAAAGTTTAAACCTATGTCACCAATACAATGTTATGCCAAAATCATTGGACCACCAAAAGGTTAATTTGCAAGAGAAGACAATAAACATTAAAGACAGTTAAATAACCACAAGAGATTCTGCAGGTCTAGGAAATGTTGAGCAACACACAAAATGCTGGAGGAATTCAGCAAGTCAGGTAGCAACTATGGAGGGGGATAATAGCTGGGCCAAGACCCTCCGATATGGTTGGAAAGGAAGGGTCAGAGCAAGAATTCAGTAATTAACATTTTCATCTCAACTACTTATGGAAGTAAATGATTTTAATACTGCATCCAGGTAGACATCAGATTTCTCAAAGGTTCATGAACCCATGAATACTGTTTGTACTGCCTTGCTGCTGCAAAAGCAATGTATTAGTCATAATAAACCTTTTTCTGATTCAGTCATTTGGGAAGAACGTGTTATTTTTTTCCTTCCAATATTACCAGAGTCAAATCAGACCAAAAAGTATCAAAATGCTAGTTCTACCCTTGATCAAAGTATAAGCTCAAACATTCTCAAAGCTTCCCAGCTATCAATGAAGTTTCATTCACAATCCCAATAGAAGAAAAACACTTTGATTTAGAAGCAGCTGCCAGCTTCCTGATTTGATCTGTGATACAGATGATATTATTACTAAAATTTTGACGACGAAATTGGCAATGTGCCAATTAGAAGAATCATGAAGGAACTTAAACCCAAGTTGCAAGACATTTTCATAAGGCTTATAGAGTCATTAAAACATTTTTGTCCCTCAGACACTTGAACTTTACTCTGTATGTCCATCTACAATTTAATAATCCTCATGCATCTAAGAATCATTTCTCCTGACTGAAGTCGTGCATGCACCAAATTTCCAGTTTTAAATAATAAAATCACAGCCATAACATTTAAAAAGAATTTTGCGCCTTTATTGGAATGGTGTAAGGTTTTCAATACACCACTGATTAGATTATTTGGTTTAAATCAAAATGAGGCTCTAGAACTACAATACTGGTCCAACAGTCTTTTTTTTGCAGCAATAAACAAAAATGCATTCAATATTCAGAAAGCACTAGCAGGCATCTGTTAGTTTGAGTAAGAAATAGTTCCCAAAGCACTTGCGGAGTTAGCCATGTTTGTTATGGGAAATACAGTTCATTATTCTTTTGGGAACAGACTGGAGTCACAAATAAACAAAGTTACATGGCTCAAACCATTTTAGCGCCTATTTGATGAGGATATATGTTTTAGGCTTTTGTGAAGTTTCTCCAATTAGAAGAGGACAGATAACTGCAAGTAAATGAAATGTCAACTTAAAAATGAGGGGAAATGAAAAAAAAAATCATCAACTTATCCCTACAAGTGCTTGGATTCCTGTCAGGAAAAGTTCAGTCTGCAATGCTTGATGGATGTTGGGATGTTAATTATACCCACCTCATATACAGACTTCAACAAGCTATACTAATAGTCATAACATTCCATCCTGGGCAAAGAAAAGGTTCTTACAATAAAGATATGTATACTTCTAGTTCAGTCGTCAGAAATCAATTCCTTATTTCATTTTATGCTAGAGATTTGATTATTTGTGCAACTCCTATTGATCAGTACCTTCACATACTCTTTTCCAAGTATTAATTGTCTTTATTTCACTGTATAGATTACCTAATGTTCTAATTTTCCTCATCTGATGTATAAAAAATCAGTACGAAATATAAACAAGCTCTTGTATTGTACACAGTGGGTACAATTCAAGTATGGTAGAGCTGACCTTCCAGTCTCATTTAAATCCTACAAGTCTTGGAGTTCCCATCAAATGCATCATTTTAGGGCATAATCTGATCTAAAACCACTATAGAATTTTCTTACAAATTAGTCCAAAATGTTTAATATAAAGAAAGATTGTTCATATTTTGGCTTAACACAATTTAGCCCATTTAAGACACTCAATTGTTAAGTTTGCCAACCACATACTGTTTGGTCATCTGTTTTAAAAGTTAAGCCAGTTTAATAACACAACACCAGTCAATCCAGACCCAATAGGCCCCCAAAAGCAAGGCTTTCCCTCAGCCCTTAGAATATTGAGCTCAGCCTTAAGACATGACTCCAAAGACAGGGTTATGGCGACAAATGCTGGGGCCAATCTCCTCATAATCTTTTTTGGTGTGGCATACCTGGTAGAACTCCGGCTGCAAAACAAAAAAAAATTCAGATTAAAACTTCAGAAAACCAGTGTGTTTTCAGGACACAAGAGGAAACAGGATTTCCCCAGAGGCTTTAGGTAATCACAGGGAGAACACAACACGAAGTCAGGATTGAACCAAGGTTGCTTGAGCTGTGTTGGAGCTGCACTAACTGCTGTGCCATATCAGGCAAAGATAAAATTGGGCTTTCAAAGCAGCACATTGAGACCCAAGTATTGTGCCCAGCATAGGGTATTTCCAAAGCTTTCAGAATGGAAAAGTATTATCTTCAGTTATATGCAAGTACATTATCAGTTAACTCAATCAGCTGCAGACCCACAAACCATGAGGTAAGCTGGTGTTAGATAAATGTAACATTCCTTCATAGCAGTTATACCCACACCGAGGTAGACCCACTGAATGTCACTACATTCTTAAATATCATTGCCAAGGGCTTTACAGTTTTTATTGTTATGATGTTATTTGTAGGAAGTCTCCATCCCCATACCCTGTAAATAATGAACACTTTGCACAGTGGTAATGTTTACATTGCTATTGAATGCTAAAAAACAGCAAGTATAAGACTTACAATTCCTGCACAGTGTGAACAAATTTCTGTACATAATTCCATATTTGATTAAAATGCAGCAAAATATAGCATTTGTGTTAAAAGTAAACCACATAAGTCTTAGTTGAAACAAACTGAGTGCGAGGGAAATTTTGTTTCAATAATTCTAGCAATTATTCAAAGACTAAAAAAACTGAATGCCCAAGTCTTATAAATGTGAAGCAGACAAATTTTACCAAAATGTTTACTCACAGTGGATGCTAGCATGGACCCTCCAAACCAAACTGCATATCGCTGCATGTGGTGTGTGATCACTTGAACATCAATTGGTTTAGGCTACAAAATGAAACATATCCCTGTTATATTATTTTTGAAAACAAACTAACTATTCTAAGAAAGTTAAATTGAGATTTCTAGTTTTGCTACTATGGAGAATTACTTGGCCTATTGATCTAGGACAGGGGTTCCCAACCTGGGGTTCACAGGCCCCTTGCTTAATGGTATTGGTTCATGACATAAAAAAGGTTAGAACCCCTAGAAGAAAATTACACATATTTTGAAGAAAATTAATCAAATTAAAATAAAGATCGCATTTTATTGCAATAAGCATGCTCAGCATGAACAGTACTCGTTTATGCCACGTATCCCTTAGCCATTAAGATATTTGATTAGTTTGCTCTAGTTAATTGTGCCCGAAGTATTGCAAGGCAACTGGTGAATAGCACATCCTGAAGTACAATGGATTCTGGTCAATTAGGACACCTCAGGATCAGTACATTTTGGTCCAATTAAGCGGCTGCCCTAATTAATTGAAGTTGCATGGAAATAATTAAAAAGGTACAAAAATAGACAAACTATTGTTTAACAGAGGAACAAATTATGTATTGAAATGAAATACAGAACAAATTAGAACACTACCAAAACTATAAAGTTGTGTATTAATTCCTAATAGAGGAATTCATTCTGTGTATGCTGATGTGATCTTTTGATTGACTGTAAATGAACAAAATCAGTGCAGATAGTGGACTATCTTCAAACAGTGTTTTCAATGATTACATCCTCCAAATCTTCATTTCAATTAAATAACTTTCAAGATGATTGTTGATATTTTCAAATTCTTCGCAGTTACTAACTCGAAACAGTGAGGTTGTTTCACTTTCACTCCTAGCTGTTTCTGGCACCTCAAACCTTGAATGCTTGAAATTGCCATGAGCAAAACAGTTCTGAATTGTCTTGTTTATTACTCACCAACTATCAGTGACAAAAATCACTGCTTTTTGAACAAAAACACAATTGATGCCATTTCAAAACTGTTTGCCTCAGCACGGTGTAGTGTCTAATGGCCACATGACACTCATGCGACTGACTCTAGTTATAAAATGTTCGGTAACAGTCTCCAATTAAGTTGCATAATGTCCCCAATAAATAAAGGGAATCCCAGCCATTTTCTCAATTTGTTTTGGTTGTTTAAGAGTTATCCCAAATAAGTGGCTACCTTGATAAACTGATGGCCCAATGAACAGGAATCCAACTGTATCCAAGACAAAAATCAATCATAACCCCCCAGTGCTTCACAAACTATTGGGAAACAAGAAACAACAAACATTCTTACTGTCAATTGGTTGCATTCCTGTGAAATCATAAGTTGAATACAACTCATTGCAAGCAAAAAAATAACAACTTCGATAAATTTCTATAAATGTGTAGTGACATATATATTGACTGACTGCAATTGACAGCCTGGTATGTAAACACCAACTCCCTTGAACAGAAACTCCTGCAAAAAACAGTAGATACAGTCCAGTCCATCATGGGTAAAGATCTCTCTACCACTGAGCACATTGATATGAAATGCTGTCACAGGAAAGTAGCATCGATCATCACCCAGGACATGGTCTCTTCTTGCTGCTGCCCTCAGTAAGGTGATGCAGGAGACCCAGGACTCTCATCGCCAGGTACAGGAACAGTTATTACCCCTTAACCATCAGGCTCTTGAACCAAAGGGGATAACTTCAATCAACTTCACTTGCCCCAGTTTTGAAATGTTCCCACAACGAATGGACTCATTTTAAAGGACTCTTGATCTCATGTTCTCAATATATTATTATTTCTTATTTTTGTATTTGCACAGTTTGTTGTCTTCTGCACTCTGATTAAACACCCAAATCGGGTAATTTTCCATTGATTGTTATAGACATATTGAGTATGCCTGCAAGAAAATTAATCTGTTGTATATGCAGACATACGTATTTTGATAATTAATTTACCTTGAACATGAGAAGTGTAACGGGTGCCTATAGTATAAATCCAAACAACCTCTGTGGGCCCAGCGTCTGCAATCTAACTCTCCAAAACAAAAACAACAGCAACTTCTGATGGGTGTACTAGCTAACTAGGAGTAACTGAGAAATGATATACAGGGTATTGTAAGTAAGGTTTGCACAATAGACCTACACTTCCTTTCTGATTGTAAATCCAAGTTCTTATACTACAGCTATAACAAGGAAACAAGCTATACCATCCATATTTCGAAGGCTATTTTGAAAAATTTTGCCGGAAGAGTTATTGATTAAGACTTTCTAGTCTGGAAACAAAAATTTTTTTACAAATCCTCAGAATATTTCAACTTGATTCAGAGCAGTATTGAAATACAGTTCGAAATCAAACTGCCAATCTAGAAGAGCATTCTGCCAATGAGAATAACATGTTTCAATTGTAACTTTGTATAGAACTGAACTTAATTGAACTGGAAAAATAAGCAACAGGAAAAGTAAACAAATTCTTAAAATAATTTCAAAAGCAAATCAAAATATAACAAGTTAAAAAATGTAGTTTTAGAATATTTTAGATATGTCTGACAATTTATCAAAAAGTGCAAACCTTTAGTTTTCCACCACTCAATTCTTCACTAAGTTTGAGCCTGGCATCCACTGTCCGCTTTAGGTCCCGTTGTAAACGGCGTCCAAAATCTCTAAACATGGTTGAGCCACCAGAGAGGACAACATTCTGCAAAACAACACGTTATACATTTAATCTGCAGGGCTTTGGTCATCTTACAAATCATCTGGATAAAAAACAATACAAAAATTACACTAAGATTCTGATGTAGCCTGATTTACTACTGGATGATTCTACCCTAGCCTTCGAGAGAGAAAAAAATAGAATGCATGAATTTTCACTCATACTTTTTTTTTTAAAAAAAGGATGAAATGGTCAGCATCAGCCAAATCCTGGAAATTTAGCTGCAAGTGCAAAGAACTTACAGATTTGCAAAGAACCAGATGACCAAAATCTAAAAACACAGGATAATGTATTGGGATAGCTTTCTAAACTATCAGACGTGAATTAACATGTTAATGCACAAGGTACTGTAGACAAACTAAATTAAGACAGCTCTACTAGAGTAACAAGCCATTTAATTGTGAATGGAAAGCAGCAGCCTAGCCTGAAAGGTGAAAGGATCTTCCAGTAAGATGCAGCGGACTCTTGTGGGCCAACCAAAGGTGCGTTTTTGTTTGTGAAATTTGTTGCTTATGATCCAAAGACAATTCTACTCCAAGAACATTGGGTACTGCAGGGCTACTCGCTGACTGGAATAGCTGGATTGGTGTTGACAGCAGAGCCTGCCAGTTTGGGCTCAGAATAGTGAACGCGCTGTTGCCCACTATTCGTTGGTGCAGTACAACCATGGGGGATTGTCTTGGACATTTTACTTGCAATCGCAAGACGCTGTTGGAGGGCTTGCCTGTTGCTGCAGACCAGGGTTAGCGATGTGAAAGCGCTAGAGAGTGGCTGGGGTCTAGCCTCACCCATCGGGGCTGCCCTACCATGTTTAAGTGATGGAATGATAGGTTGGATTGTGTGTGTCTGTATCATTGATTGCTGGACATTGTCACTCAGGGTCTTGAACTACATATGCTTTTTTGAGGAAATACGCTTCTTTGCTCGATATTTTGAATTATGTTACTCACTATTTTTGAATGTTTGCTTGCTATTTTGAGTGTTCTGCACCTTGGCCCCAGAGGAATGCTGTCTCGTTCAGCTGTATCCATGTAGTGTTAGGGTGATAATTAAACTTGATTTGTTTTGTTTTGATGTCAGGCTTAAAGTGATTAAAAACACCAAGTTCCCACGGACACATGGTATCCACCTCAGAACAGATATGTATTGAGATTGCAAACTAATTAAGACTAAAATTCTGCTTTCATGACCAAAAGAACCAAGATTGCTGAGCATGGCAGGAAACACACATCAATTGTCGGAAGAACACAGCATCTATGGAAAAGAATAAATAGTTGATATTTTGGGCTGAGACCCTTCGTCAGGATTTCACATTCAGTTTGAAGGTGAGAAACTTAAATCCAAAGCAAATAGCACAAACAACCAGTAGAGAGACAAGTTTGATTAAATGAACAAACAAGTATTGTACAAAATCTACAATAAAATAAAATGCAAGTTTTGCACTTGGTGAAAGTGAAAAGGCCCATTAAATTATGCAAGATTGCATAATTTTGCAATACAAAAGGATCTTGATGTCTTGGTATATGAAACACAGTTGTTATATAGATACTCCAAGTAATTAGTCAGGATGACAGAATATTGTCCATTATTGCAAGGGGTATGGAATAAGAAAATGAGGAAGCTGTAACTTTTCAGGACACTAATGAAACTTCATTATATCAGGATTGAGGACTCATCCTATTTGTCTTATTGGGAATGCTACCTATTTAAATAGCATTATAAAAGACTTTGCAAGCTTAATTCAAAGTGGAAAAACAAGACAATATAAAGTGGGATAATCCTCTGAGCTGGTAACCATATAGCTTGCTTCATGAACTAGTATGTGAAGGCAGCCACACGAAATAACTTTAACCTGGACCCATATTATAAATAACAGTGTAAAGCTAGATATCTTTGCACTCTGAAGGACTGACAAGGTTTGCTCAATTTAGGGAAAAAAAGAACAAGCAACTAGATACTGAAAGTAACATTTAAAAAAAATTAATGATCACAAATTAATTGAGTATCTTAGGCATAATTGAGTGTTCAATCAGAAAGTTTGCATATTATCTCAATACACCTAAATAAAAGTTCAAAAGAACCACACTGAAATGCTGCATAATTGGAACACTTACCTTATACAGTGGACGTCTAACATCAATAGGGCAGTTCTGAATAACTTCATCAACTACTTCTGAAATGGGCTGTGTGAAATCAGGATTCGCAAACTAGAGAGAAGGAAAACACTGTCCATCACTAATGATTAATGAGAATAACACATACACAGCAAATTGTTGAAAAGTAGCAATGCAAATTTGTTAAGCACAATTAAAAAGTTACCTCTGGGTGAAAGAAAATTTCAGGGCCCAAGAATCGCTCATAGCCTACATCAATGGTAAATTCTTTCTTAGAGATGGCATTGACTCCAGTATATTGTTTGATCCATTTGGTACCATCTGTGTCATATTTGCTGAACTCTTTCACCAAGTCTGGGCAGACATAACTGAAGCGTTCCTTTAATTTAGTAAGATAAAGTTTAAACAAAAGCAGGAACACAATCAAATTCTTACAACATTATTTTTATCTTTAATATACAAGTTTAAACATACTACCTTAAACATATCGAATTTAAATGCAATAGCTAACAATTTATAAACAGTCCAAAAAAAAGTCCAATATAAAACAGTAATTTTATATGAAAATTAGCACTACTGTTTGCTAAATACAAACAGCATGAAACCTAATTACGCAGTCCACTGAATCCAAGCTGACCAAGCAGCCACTGACAATACTCCCACATTGACCTATTTTACTCTCCCCTCGTTCCCATCAAGTACTGACGCTGATCTTTACAGTGGCTAAATAACCTACTTATTCAAGAGCAAGTGTATTAAAAATGCTTACCTTGACATTTATATTATATTTACCATAACAAACTCCTTAACAGTAATCTCTGAACAAATCTTCAGATATTATTCTAAATGGTCCCATCGCTCATACTTTCTTGAGTCAATGAGAAATTATTTCACATTAGGGGCATTACACTGTTTTGCTTTTCAAAAAAAACACAATTGTACCTTTACAGCCTTTGCAGTTTCCAGGGACTGTTCCGGGGGTATACCCACTTCTCGATCTCTCAAAAGTTGTTGGATGAAGTATGTAATATCTCGACCAGCAATAGGAATGTGTTTAATGCAGCTACCAATCACATAACCTTCAGCCTTTAAAAGAAAGTAGTAAAATAGATTACTGACAGTAGTGAAAACTGAGGGGAAGAACTGAAAACCGGCAAAGATGGAGGACCTCCAGTTGCCCTAAAAGCCAGCAGCATAACAGGCAGAAAGTAATACCCCAATACAAATTTGGCTCAGGTGCTTTTACTATGAATTCTAGAAAATCCAATTGCAAAGTAGTTATTGGTCTGTACTTTCTACAGAAATACTAACAAACATGATGACATGCCTTGAGGCTTCTCAAACTTGTTCTTCCATTTAGTAAGATCTTTTTTTTATTTATTCAATTTTTTTAAGATAGTTACATAGAATGAATAGAATACTAGAATGATAGTAAGATTTTATTATTGTGTTAATTTTTCTCATTGTTCATTACCGTTAAAAACATTTAATGTACGACTTAATATCTGAAGTTACAGATCAACAAAATTCATTGATGTCAAATGCCATCCGAAAGTATATGAACTTTCAGATGGTATTTGATAAGTATCGCTTAAGGGCATTGTACAAGATATACAAGCCTGGTATTAGGGAATGCGTTCATTGCACAGAAGACAGTCAGAAACAGATTTTTAATCTAATCAGGAGGGAAGGGTGTAACTCCACTTCTGGCCCTCAATTGTTTGTGATTTATACTAACGATCTGAAGAATATTTTGGCACTGCAATAGGTTGCTAGAATAGGCACAAACTTGGCAAGAAAAAAAACAGGTTCTTCTTTGATAAATTGCATTAAAGTTAGTAGGCAGGTGTGGCAAGTGGCAAATGCCATATTAACCTTAGTTGCAAAAAAGATTAAAGAAGATTAAAGCTTTGATTTGTCACGTACATCAAAACATAATAAATTGTGTCTTTTGCAGCAATGACCAACAGAGTCTGAGGATTGTGCTGGGGTAACCCATAAGTGTTGCCTTGCTTCCAGCACCAACATAGCCCACCCACAACTCACTAACCCTAACCATAGTCCCTAAAAACACGGGAAGAAACTGGAGCAGCCGGAGAAAACCCACAGTCACAGGAAGAACATACAATCACCTTAGGGATGCAAAGGGAAATTGAACCCAAATCAGTGATCAGTAAAGTGACTTCTCTAACCGTAAATAGGTACATTTTATTACAGCAGGGGTCCCCAACCTTTTTAATGTCACAGACCCCTACCAATAACCAAGGGGTCTATGGACCCCAGTTTGGGAACCCCTGTATCAAAGTCATGTGGAATACTGGCAAGGTCACACCTGGAGGACTGTGCAGAGTTTTGATCTCATTATTGATGAAGGGATACACTAGCACTGGAGGCAGATCAACACAGACTCAAGCAACTGATTCTTGCAATGAGAGAGTGATCCTATCACAAACAGCTTAAACACAAGATTTTAACACTTCTCCTTAACTGATACAAGTAGCTAACCTGCTCTCCAAAACAGGTTGGGGTCAGCTTACACAAAAATTACAAATAAATTAAAATTTCCTTTATTAGCGAAGTTAATGACAAAACATTTACTTGATGGGGAAATACCAACCTTGTCAGTCATACAAGTACATACAATAATAAACTGCACTTACGGGATTAGATACAGAAACCCCTGCATTAAGATGATCTTGGTAAAGATGGACCATAAATTCAACCCTTTATTTGCCTCAAACAGGTTTAGTGGTAGTAAAAATTGCAAGATGCACTTTAGCAGACCAAGTTGATCATGAACAGCAAAATTTACCCAATGGAGTTGTTGGACGAGTCTGAGGTCAACTATCCTTCAAACCACAGGAAATTGCATCAGTCCCACCAGAAATGAAACACATACTAGTTCTTGGAATTACAACATTTTAAAATCACCAATAGCATTAATAGGGAACTATTATTATTCAGTGCTGAGAAAGAAAGGATGTGTTTTTGACAACAATGTAATTAGATTTGCAAAGAATAGCAAAAGGGAAGCGTGTTCTATTGCAAGAAAAAAAAAGAACTCAGCTGGTCATGCGGGAATAAAACTAGATTTGAGAAATAAAACAATGGCCTAGAAATTCAAGAGGACGAGTTCTGACCTGCATTTGTACACAAGCACATTTTAGTCTTCAATATTAGGAAGTGCAGGATCACAGTGCATTCAAAGTAGAGTGTCTACTCTTTAACATAAAGCAAAAATACCCAAAATAATGCAGGCCTATGCTTATTGAATTGCAGTAATCTGTTTGTCTTCAATCTACATGCCCATTTTTGGCTCAGTCCTTTTTTCCATTCCAAATTGTCTCCTTTACAGTTAGAATCATGACCTCTACTTGTAAGATTTTTATACTCATGAACAAAGGGGTCAATAGGCATATAGCTGTATAGCTTTTCAAGATAAGGGGGCGGGAGGGATGTGGCAGAAATGGAGGGGGTGGAGCTGAAAATGGGACCAGCCAGGGAAAACCAGGTAAAGTTAATACTGACTCTTAACTGTGACACTTAACTACACTTGACACAAATTATTGAAATATCACCACAAACTATGGATCCGCACCAAAATACAGCATTTCAATTAATAGATATCAAGGCCTTATGATGATTAAAGAGGATCAATTAGGCAAGAAATATTTTATATGACTAATTATAAATTACAGATTTCTTTTGATTCCACTTCATTTTGTATCACATTTCATGCCGATTTAAGCCTTTAAGAAATCATGGGACCACTGATCACTTGGGACAACCAACCCATCTATAAATGCCATAATTATGGTAGTAAGATACATTCTTAAACACTCCCTACTCAGTAGACTGAAGGCATTTCAAAGCTTTGCATAGAAAGTTCCAGGATTTCGACCCAGTGACAAAAACAGATCAGCAATATATTTCAGATTTAAGAGCCTACGTGAGAGGGAAAGGTGAAAGTGTCTATTTTCTAACACCTTATGCTCTTAGTTATCCAGGTGGTAGAAATCTCTGGTTCAAGCCTTTATGGTCATGACAAAACTGCTGGATGAACTTAGTAGATCAAGAAGCATTTCTGTAGGCATGAGGCTGGTTGAAATTTCAGGTCAAGACTCTGCAACAGGGCAGAGTGTAGAAGGAAGCATAAAGAAATGAAAGGGGTTAAAATGCAAAGTGGATCGGGTGAGGTGGTGCATAATGAGCAGATGGAGCTACTAGAAGAAAGTAAGGATGTAGATAACAGGTCTGGAATGGTGAACAAAGGGACAGAGAACCCATGCAGATAGGCAGAGGGAGAATGGAACACTACTGGGGCATAAATTACCCATGTGGAATATGGGGTGCTGTTCTCCTAGTATGCATTTGGTCTCAACATGGCAGTGGAGAGGTACGGGACAGATAGGTTGGCGTGACTATAAAGGAGAAGATGACATGCACAAAGACGCTCACAATGGGTATTGTGAACAGAGTGAAGATGCTTCACAAAGCAGTCAACTACTCTGTGCTTGGTCTCGCCAACATAGAGGATGCCACGTCAACAGCATAAAAATTAGTTTGCAGGAGCAGTATGCAACATGGAATGAGTCTATGTCTCTGAGTATTGGGGAGGGAAGCAGTACAGGGACAGGGGCTGCACCTCAAGGAGGTGCTAGGACCAGGGAGGAATAAGTGGACAAACATCTATAAGGAACACTTCAATTAAAGCAGATCAATGAAGTTCAACTTCAGTTTGAAGGTCATTGGGATAGGTCACAGAACAGTTTGAAAGTATACTTACCACTGGAATAACATGAGTGACACCATCCCCACTATCAATAACTGTTCCAGTCAACGTTCGCTCACCAACTTGTCGAGACGTCCATGAGGCAGCTAAGGCAAGGACAGCCTGAAGTCAAACAAAGCTAGTTATTTTTCAATCCAAAGCTGAAGACCGTTAGAACAAATTATACTCTATTTAGCAGTAACAATCTTGAAACAAACTACAACATATATAGAAACATATTTGTCATACTCATGTTGGTGAAGGAGAAATTCCATGCTTATAATTTGAACAATTCACTAAACAGGTTATCTGCATATCACTGGGGACAAGATATTTAATTTTCTCTGGTATTAGAAGTTAAGGAAACCAAGTGATAGTCTTGTAGCATTTTGTAACCATGAGGGAAGAATAATTTGTGAAGTTTTGATAAGAACATCTAGTATACTTCAGGGTAAGGCATAATAAGAGTATAAAAAAAGTTGGTAAAAGGTCAGAGTATTTTTGTGCAGCATCAGTATACAAGATTATTGAAATAACACATATAACTATTTTATTTACTAATACAGTTATACAAAAGCAACAAAATGTTACCTCACCTGGACAGCGATGTAAAGACCTGGTACGTTGAAAGATTCAAACATAATCTCAGCAGTATATTCTCTATTTTCAGGTGTATTTAATGGAGGCTCAGTCTGTTGAAAATACAATAAGCCTCTTAATAAATGGGAGCAGACATATTCTAGTTATCTGCTTTACTTGCTCATAATTCAGAATGCATACTATAATTTACTTCAGCTTCTATTGAAGAGAATTATAGAAGAGCACAGGAATAAGCTTTCTGTTTGACATGTTTATGCCAATGATAACACCAATTTAAAGTAATCTTATTTGTCAACACATGGTTTACATCCCAACATTCCCTACTTAAATACCTCTTAAAGTTACTACCTCTTTTGCCACCTCCCCTGGCAGTACTTCAGGGCACATCATTCTGTGTACAAAATAAAAACCCTGCCTTATAAATCTCCTTTACATTTTCCCCCTCTCACCTTAAAATATACACCTCATAGTATTTGACATTTTCATCTGGAAGATAGACTATCCTGTCAATTTTATATACCTCCAACAGGTCAGCAGCCTGTGACTCTCCACAGAAAACAATCCAAGTTTGACGAATCTCTCCTTAAAGCTAATAATCTCTAATGTGAGCAACATCCTGGTGAATAAAAACTGCAACCCTCTTCAAAACCTCTGCATTCTTCCAGTTAATTGCTTATAATACTTCACCTGTGTCCGCAGTTTTACACAGCTGCAACATGACACCATGTATTTTACTCAATGCCCTGATTAACGAAGGTGAGCATGATGTACACCCTTACTACCCTAAGTACTTTTGGGAAGCTCAGTATCTCTGTGCATCCATGTTCCTGAGGGTCTGTCATTTACTGTGTATTCTGCTCTTATTTGAATCCCTAAACTACAATGCTTCATGGATTAAATTTAATCTGACATTTTTGTATCCACATTTCTAACTGATCCACACCCTGCTAAATAGTTTGATAATCTTCCTTTCTATCCACAATTTTGGTGCCATTTGCAGATTAACTAATCAGCCTATCTACTGTACAATTAAACCAATTCATCCACATACATTATAAACAGATGCCCCAGCTCAAGGTCTGTGGTACAACCACTTGTTACAGATCTCCAGTAAGAATAATGCACTTCCACAACTACCCTGCTTTCTATAGCAAAGACAATTTGAATCACTCCACCAAGTCACAATGTACCTACCTTGCTGACAGCTTTAAAATGTACATATATGATAATTACTGCCCTATCTCCATCATCTTCATCACCTCAAAAAACTCAAATTTATAACATGAAGTTAGCCAGGCTGACTATCCATAACAAAGACATACTATTTCAGATATAAGTGGAACCTATGCCCAAGAACCTTGTCCAATAATTTCCATGGCACAAAAATTTGCTGGATTATCCTCATTGATCTTACAAGATTAACAGTGGATATTCTTCAGCCACCTGTATCCTTCTCATCTACAGGCAAGGTCCTAAAGATCTGTCAACATCTTGTCTCTTTCAATAAACTGGGGACTTATGCAAATTATGTTGACAAGACCCCAGGGGTCGAACCCAACCATCTCCCCTCGATACCAACATTCCTTAGAATATCAGCATACGCCTCCATAAACTCATCATCTTCCATGTCTTTCTCTTTCATGAACACCAATACAAAATTCTTGTTTAGTATTGTACCTCGTTGTGGCTCCAGGCATAAATTCTAAGTAAACGTTCACTGCTACTTAATGATTAAAATTCCATTTCTAAATCTTTAAAAATATATTAATGTTATTGTGATTTTTAATTAAAAATCTTCAATTACAGAATTAGCATAAAGTAACAGCTGTACTTACCAAAAGAAAATAATGGTCTTCTGGTTCTGCCCTAAGGTATTTAAAAATAACCTGTTCCATAAATCTCTCCATCAGATCCCAGTCTTCAACAATGCCATGACGAATAGGCCACTGTCACAGGAGTAAAGCAGATATCAATATTAATTTTGTAATTAAGAAACTTTCAAACTGAGTAATAAATAAAATATTGTAGACCTATCAGATAGTCCTTTAAAATTTAACAAGTAATAAGGAAGTTAATGTCCTAAATAGGACTCATACAGTCACTTACCAAATTTCTTATTAGGGCAAAGATACAAATCACATACTTCTGCATTAATTGTTCCACTTCCAACTGTGTAACATGACTAACTTAATACTAGTATACACACACGTATTGGTAAAGTGACCATTTACCAAACTCAATCCATTCACAGCCAAGTGTAAATGATACAGCAAGCTACGAGTCAAATTTATTCTCATTTCTGCAGATTTCTTGTTACATTTACAAACATTTTAATATTGAACAATGTTTATCAAATGCCAAAATGACCTCATTTCATGAACTTACCTTTGTTGCATAAGTAGGTTTGTCTATTGCTTCATCCCCTATGAAGAAATCCAAATCATCAACTCCTTTCATCACCCTCCTTTGCGCCTGGTCACCAACCTTTGCAGATTCCTTGATTGCAATACCTTACAGTAGGTAGAGAAAAAATGTTTAGTCAACAAATAGTTTATGCACAAGAAAATAAGTACGCATTTAAAAAGAGGAAATGTTTTGTCCATTTCAGAGAGGCAAACAATGAAATTTAAAACTTAATGTGATATACAAAACGATGGAAGCCAGATGTTAGAACAGAGGATACTGATAAAACCCAACTCAGATAACATGCTCCCATCATTTGCTGATTTTAGTTAATTTGATTTTCATTCACAAATGCCTAAACTTTCTCCAGCATTGTTTCAGATTTGCAAAACAAATAAAACTTTACACAGATGAACAATTGTCTTCAAAGCCTTCATCAAATATAACTTCTGGCCCATGAGCAACACTTTCAAATACTCTGTACTTTGAATTGTGTTGTATTGAGGTATTTTCAAAAGATCAAAGCTTAAATATAAATTCAGCTGAAGATAAATCAAATAAAAATAGTAATATTTCAGATGCCATTGAGGATTACATTGTAGTTTTGTTTAAAGATGTTAGCATTAAAAATTTACAATACAAATAAAAAAGACTGCTTTTGGGTATAATATAGAAAATAACTAGCACACATACAATATTAAAACATGTAAATGCAAGTAAGATTTTAGCTGATGGAAAACATCAATGACTTATTTTTTCAAGATCAATTATTGAAATTAAAACACCTGCAGATATGAGAAAATTACACCTATTCTTGTATTTTATTTTCATTTGCAGGTCAATATAGTGAGAAAGTTGTAGTATTTACAATCTTTAAATTATTTAAAGAAAATGTGGGCTTGTATCAAGAAACTTAACGTTGCCAAGCAGCACAGGACCATCCTGTTAATTATCCCTTTCAATTCCAACTTTCATAATCAGATACACCAAACTAGTTCTAAATATATTCACAATGTCATCCTCTCGACAAAATGATTGACAAAATTTATGAACGCTAGTTCAACATGAATTGAGATACGATTAGAAACATAGAAAGCCTACACCACAATACAAGCCCTTTGGCTCTCAAAACTGTGGCGAACATGTCCTTACCTTTGAAATTAACCAGGGTTACCCATTGCCCTCTATTTTTCTGAGCTTCATAAACCTATCCAGGAGTGTTTTAAAAGACCCTATTGTATCCGCTTCCACCACTGTCGCCGGCAGCCCATTCCACACACTCACCACTCTCTGTGTAAAAAAAAAAACTTACCCCTGACATCTCCTCTGTACCTGCTTCCAAACACCTTAAATCTATGCTCTCTCGTGCTAGCCATTTCAGCCCTGGGAAAGAGCCTCTGACTATCCACATGATCAATGCCTCTCATCATCTTATACAACTAGAATGTGCTACTACTTATATTAATTTGATAGAGAAATTGAAAGTTTATCAAAAATGCTACTGTAAAATATTTACAAAATGCTCTCATATCCTTAAGTGCTATAACTATTGTAATATTCACTGACACAAATGTATATAAAATTATAGGCACAAACAATAGAACAGTTATAGAAACAATAGAACAAACAGTAGAATGCTATTAAGTAGTACATAGTTCTGCTATTAGAATAGAATCCAGAGTTTTTGTTTCAAATATCTTCTTGGACAATGATAGTATAATTACACTATTTGCACATATTTAGTGACATTAACTGGTTAAAATATCAATAAAACAAGCCTCAATTTTTAGCAAGAGAGACTTTATAGACCTGACTAAACAATACATTTATAGGTGCCATTGGTAAATCTGCTTTTAGTCTCAATAGAAGAACACCACACAAATGAAGGCAGCTTCAGGAAACCAACTCACCGAGTGAAAGCAAGTTTGCCAAAAGTGCCAAGGCTGTAGACTTGGCCAAATACATAGGAAAGACTGAAGGATATGGACCAAGCTTAGTTGGGCATTTTGATCTTCACAGACTAGATGGGCTGTAGGGCCTATTTCCATGCTGTGTAATTTTGCTACAAGATCAAATGTCATTAAGGTTATATTGTGGTGTTGTCACACTTCACTTTGCATTTACTAATACAATTATTAGTTATTGAGACAGGGTTGGAGAGTAGCAATTTGTGTCATTCACTAAGCTATATATTATACTATTAAGTCAAGAGTGCATGAAAGATACACAACAATGTTGCAAGACTTGACGATTTGAGTTACAAGGGATTAGGTAGACTGGAACTGTTTCCCCTGGAGTAAAGGACCCCGAGGAATGACCTTGAAGATTTACTCTATAATATAAAGGACACACTGGGCAGGCATTCAGAGTCTTTTTCTCATGTTTAAGATAATTCAACACTAGAAGGCATAGATTTAGGGTGACATGGGGAATATTTACATGAGATTTTAAAGGCTCATTTTTCTCCCAGAGTGTGGTACAAACTGCCATAGGTGGTGGAAGAGGTAGGTGAAAAGAGCAAATATTTCAGAAATGTTTGCACAGTACAAGTATGCTCCTCTCCAGGTTATGACCATGTATTCAAACAAATATTGGAGACTAGTGGGATGAATGGGGATGAATTTATCAGCTACTGTGGAGCTACAGGCTGGGTAGAAATTGGGCATTTCCAGGTTCCTTCTCTTCCTAATCTCTGCAGAGCCACAACTTTCAAGGGGCTAAGCAGAGCTGGAAGTGTTGAGCACACTCACTTGCTCACATACTGGGTCAGTCAGGTCGCAGGCACCCATTCTTCCTACACCTATTTGATCTCCCATCAGCTTTTTGAGAATTTCTTCTGTTGAAATTCATTTCCAAAATATAGACTGTTCCGGTTATTAAGAATGTCAGGAATGGAATCCTATCATTACCTAGAGCCAAATACACTTAAACTCAGTTTTTCACAATTCCTGACATTTAATCTAGAAAACATTCCCTGTCTTAGGTCAGTTAGGATCACTACTTTATTTTAAGACTGTGAAATGTCAGAATAATAGTAGAGAGCACGATTTATTTCAGCTTTTATTTCTTTCATCACTTTCCCAGTGGGTCAGAAGTTTACATACACTGTTAGTATTTAGTAGCATTGCCTTTAAATTGTTTAACTTGGGTCAAACGTTTTGGATAGCCTTCCACAAGCTTTTCACAGTAAGTTGCTGGAATGTTGTTCTACTTCTCCAGACAAAACTGGTGTAACTGAGTCAGGTTTGTAGGCCTCCTTGCTTGCACATGCTTTTTCAGTTCTGCCCACAATTTTCTATCGGATTGAGGTCAGGACCTTCAGGCATTTGGAAATTGCTCCCAAGGATGAACCAGACTTGACATCATTTTCTGACCTCAATCCGATAGAAAATGTGTGGACAGAACTGAAAAAGCATGTGCGAGCAAGGAGACCTACAAACCTGTCTCAGTTACACCAGTTCTGTCTGGAGGAATGGAACAAAATTCCAGTAACTTACTGTGAGAAACTTGTGGAAGGCTACCCAAAATGTTTGACCCAAGTTAAACAATTTAAAGGCAATGCTACCAAATACTAACAAAGTGTACAAGGGGTGATTTTTAAGGGATGGCCTAAGGTAGGAGTAAATTTTAGAAAACCTAGTACATTTAGTTTTCAACATAGTCCCCTCCTATATTTACACACTTAGTCCAGCAGTTGTGGAGCATACGGATCTTGGACCTCCAGAAAGTGTCCACAGCAGGGCTGATTGATAAGTTTGTGACCCAAGATATAAGGAGACGAGTTATACAGCTCTCGTTACATCCACATGCAGTTCAACTCAGTGATTATGCAGAAAGTTTGAAGTTAATAACTCATCGGGGTGATTGATAAGTTTGTGGCCTATGGTAGAAGATGAGTTAATAACTTCAAACGTTCTGCATAATCATGCAGAGTTGAACTGCATGTTCTTAGAAATGCATACAATATTAATGTTATAAAAAGAAAGTCAAAAGAAAAAATGATTTTTAAAGTCATTTACTATTTTCATTGTATACTGATTTTATTTAGGCTGATAGATTCTTTGTTCATGACAAATTCCAGAGTAAAAGCATTGATCTGTTTACAACAATCATTGGAACATTTAAGGCATGCATCGCTGAATGTCTCAGTTTGATGTACGGAAACAAGATCTTTGCAAAAAAAAGTGTTAATCTCCATATTTACATGAACTACTTCCTTTATCTCTGGCAAGTTGTGAGCAGCATTAGTAAAGAACATGATATATAAAGTAACTATATGAGGATGAGTAAAGTGATTATGAAAGCAAAATATACTCAGCTTTTTCTATCTCAATAAGTAGATGATGGTTCTTTAAACTTCACTGAACTGTGTTTCTTGGCATATTCTCTAATTCAGACAATGGCTATCTTTTAGGACACACAATGCTTAGCCACTTCCTTCCCAGATGGCAAAAAAAATTGCAAAATTAGAGGTCGCATGAAGCTCAAGCACTACTCTGAAGCTAAAATTTTCAATGCACAGGAAATAATCTTTTTCCACCCGAAAAAGCTACAGCAGAAAGGAAATGCTGTTACTGTGATGTGCAAATCAATGACAGAATAAACTTGTGGCCTATTTGAAATGCTTGCAGAGGTGTATCAAACTGTTTCCCAGAAAGTAACGACTTGCCTGGCATAAAGGAAATATGACTTTGTTTTAAAAACCATGTTTCAGCTCAAACACATGATCAAATGTTACGGTAGGCTTTCATTACCCTACATTATGTTCCTTCCTGATTTCAAATTTTATCAGCACATTTTCGTTCTTACATCCTGCTCTCCCCAAATGCAGTTCCATTTCCAGTTAAAAAGTAACTACCAATAGTAAAAATCTGAAATAAATTTGTAAAACACTCACAAGATCTGAAAGATTTAACATTTCAGGTCAATCATCTCAATCAGAAAGAAGGGATTTTAAATGTGCACATACATACAGGTGGAGTGGGTGCAAACGCTCCCGAAATTAGTAAAATCATCAGACATTATTCTTGAGCTAACTGACTGCAAAATTCTGGCGTTCTTGTACGAGGAAAATATGGTTTAACTAAAAGATCCTCATTCCCCATCTCTTAATGGCTAAACTACATATCATAGTTTTGTGATCAAATATTAACTTTGGGCTCAACATTCCAGGCTAAACTCATCCTATTTGGCAGCAACATTGTATCTTGAATTTCTACTTGCAAATTTCTGCAGATGTATTGTGGTGAGCATGCTACCTGGCTGCATCACTGCTTGGTACGGATGGGGAGAGGAGTGGGGTGGCACTGAACAGGATTGAACTTAGTCTGTATCATCATGGGCACTGGCCTCCCCAGCATCAGTACATCTTCAAGAAATGATGCCTCAAAAAGGTGTTACTCATCTT
This sequence comes from Hemitrygon akajei, assembly GCF_048418815.1. Taxonomy (NCBI): domain Eukaryota; kingdom Metazoa; phylum Chordata; class Chondrichthyes; order Myliobatiformes; family Dasyatidae; genus Hemitrygon; species Hemitrygon akajei. Next base: position 194,183,283 of record NC_133128.1, read on the forward strand.
GAAGGACCCCTATCACCCAGGACATGTCCTCTTCTCTTGGCTATCTTCAATCAGGGAGGTGGTACAGGAGCCTGAAAACACACACTCAATGCTTCAGGAACAGCTTCTGCCATCTGATTTCTGAATGGACATTGAACCCATGAACACTACATCTTCCCCCCCCCCCCCCCCCCACAAACAAGAGAAAATCTGCAGATGCAACAGTCAAAATGCTGGAGTACAGTCAACATTTCAGGCCAAGAACACATGAAGAGTTTCAGCCCGAAACATCAACTTACTCTTTTTCATAGATGCTGCCTGGCCTGCTGAATTCCTCCAACATTTTGTGTTAATTGCTCATTATTTTTTTCACCTCTTTTTGCACTATTTCATTTTTTAAAACTATACTTACTGTAACTGAGCTTATGTATTCATTGTACTACTGCAGCATAACATATGGCAATGATATTAAACCTGACATTAACATTTTATCACAGCTAGATTTAATTTTGATTCAGAATTTAAAACATACAACACTAAATAATTATGGAATTAATTTATTCTGTTAAACTTTCTTTTGCATGTATGGGCATAAATAAAATGTCCACATTTATTAAATTAAATCTGTACTGAATAATTGAAAAGACGTATTTGCAGAAGAATTAATCAAGGGTTTACACTTTAACGTCAAAAAACTTACTACAACCCTATTTTCACTAGGATTAACACAAACTACGCCTAGCAGCTGTTAATATTCCATGATTTAAATAATGAATTAAACCTTGGGATTGCTCTCTCATGTCCATCACCTCATTTCCTTTCATAGTATGCACGGTGTTTCAAAATTAGAGATACAATACCTGGAAAGATGCACAAAATATCCTCAACATATCTACACTTCAATGTAAATGGAATTATGGATATATAGTTATGTGCAGTTGTTGCTATCCTCTGCGATTTAACCTTTATGCTAAAATAGCTCTGTAGGTAAACCCAATCTGAACATCCATTTTAGATCTTTACCAAAGTAAAAATCATCAATCTCAGTTAACTGAACAATGCACAAGTTCAACAAAACAAAAATCTGTATATTTTCTTCTGAGAATGCCTACTGAAACACTTTTTTGGATAGGAGGTCTCTCAGTAAATATATTCCAAAACTTATTTTGTTCTCTCTCAGTGTCATAATTCAGATTCTCTGGTAGTTCTATCATATCTATGATCTTGTCACAGCTTGTGTGTAGCAGACAGGTGGTAGCTTCTCATTTTCACAGGCTCATTTTCAATAAAGTCAAGAAATTAAATTTTAGAATATTCGTTAGGATTCAGATAGTAATCTGCCCATCTCCTGTCAGTAATTGAAATTACATATCATACAGCTCCTGCAAACATCATGCTTAAAATTATTGATTTTTGGTAGATATCCTATTTCCCACAACAAGCTAGCACATTGATCAAATCAGTGCTCCGATGAAGGTCGAGACATTAACTGTATTTGCATAAAATCTGGGCAGTTTAATGTAAACATTCCCCTTTTAAAGGAGTCGATTTGAAGAAATTAGAATTAACCACTATGTTCAAAGTTGGCATATAAGACAGCTTCTGTGGAGATCAAAACTTCAGTTTTATTAGCTTTCTCTCATCATAAATGCAGCTTGACTCAAGCATTCTCAGGTTTTTTATGTTTTGTTGCTGCCTGGATCAATGGTGTTTTTGTTTTGTTCTATTTTAAGTGCCTTGTAAAGCAAGACATTGTCCTTGGAAATTCTTAAGAGTCCATGTATTAATGTTTGTTAAAATAAAAGTTAGTATGGTAATATAGACCAGGTATTCAATATTTAAAATGTCTCCCACATCTTTTTGAAATTTGAAACCAGGAAGACTTTCTATAAAAAGTTGTAATTCAATCTCAATATTCACCAGGGTCACTTCATTAATTGGTACTCCAAATTTTAGATTGGTTAAATCTGATCTTTATAGCATGTAAAAGTCACAGAAGACATACAATGTTGTCTCTTTTCATTGAGAAAAATCTTATTCTATTCCTTACATAAATAAACATTTGAATTATTATCATAATGCATAGTTTTGCATCCAAGTCTATACTGCCTCTAAAGATATTACAACATCTGTAAATAACCCTTGAATTTTATGTGGAAGTAAATATTCTATGGAGACAATTTACACTGCTTACCCATTGCCCATAAAGTGCATTTTATTTTCATTCAAATTAAATGCTGTCAAATTACTTCTACTTAATAGTAGGACTCGAAAATGGAAATTAATTTGAAGATCCATCTTAAAATCTCAGTAAGTAAGTTTAATTTTGTATCTATATTTATTGCTAACACTGAAATACCATACTTACATGATGGAATGATGAACTGTGGCTCTGTATTCCCAGCATAACCAAGCTTGGTGTAGCTGCAAAATGAAAAGAATCGCTTGCTTCAGAAACCATTCTTGTAAAATTAATGACGCCTTTGTCCTATAACTGAAATCAAGTCATCCCTGCTCATCTTCTAATGCAAGTTATAAATATTCTCAAATGTGTTTCCTTGGCAACTACAATCCCAGTTGCACAAATTTCAGTTTTCCATTTTGCTCCCTTACAGGCACAATGATGCAATGTGCAGCTGTGATTCACAAGTTTCTGAGGGACCAACATCCTCATATATATGTAGAAAAGGCATGCTTGAATGATTTATTTGAGACAGAATTTTAATACAACCCGACATATGAAAGTCTGGTGGAGGAAAGCAACAATGCTTCCTAATGTACTGAAATTTAAGTATAGGACGTAGATCTTAAAAGAAAAGTAAAAAGTTAACATTTATTTTGGTCATTCATATTCCCTCAACAGGACAAACTTGACAGACCTCTATGCACAAGTATCGATTTTTCATATATCCAATGGGAGTCAGTCATGAAACAGAACAGACACCAGCCCCACCCTATCCACACTGACCACCAAATACCAGGTACATTGATCTAATTTACCAGTCTTTGATGTCTCTGTGATTCGTTAGTTCAGGGGTGTCAAACTCATTTTAGGTCACGGGCCGGATTGAGCAAAATGCAGCTTCATGCGGGCCGGATCAGTCGGACGCGTGCGAACGCAGCTTTCGTTGCCTCCATTTTTTCAGCCTGCTCTCATGTGTCTCAGTCTCTGCTATAACTACAAAGTGTTTCACTTTACAAATTCCGTTTCTTATGAAGAAGACTGCCGAGCAAGACTGCCGAATAAACACTAAAAACCCTGAGAACCTGGTACCTGAATAAACTCAGCATTAGCCATATCATACGCCATAGGCGCTTCGATTACTGGGGCCAGCTTTAATAGTAATTAGATATTATCTCGCGGGCCAAAGATAATTCCACTGCGGGCCGGATTTGGCCCGCGGGCCTTGAGTTTGACATATATGGTTTAGATACTTAGGTGGGAGAGTAACCTACCACACCGACCTCTATCTGCACTACTTTAGTCAGAGTCAACTTATTTACAGACACTCCTAAACCTAAAGTAATTTTATGCACATATAATCTATCTTTACAAGTCGTCTTATAAATGGGGTTTCATTTGCCTTCTTTTTTGTGCTGCATCGGATTTGGAGTAACAATTTACACTTGTCTGCTGGAAATAACATTACAAATATGACTACACATTTTTCCAATCAAAGATTTTCAATTATACCTTGGAGTAGAGAGCAGGTCAAGGAAGCAAATACCACACTGCACTGGAGAAGCCTTTCCCCCCACAAATTTTATGCTTGGGGACTTACACTGACAATGACAGTATGCATTAATCATCATTGTCCCTAAACTGTTGCCCTGATGATAAGGGCAGTCACTCTCATCATCTGTAGAAGTCAGCTCTTTGGCTGATTAAAACCGTGGCTGTGATAAGGACAGATGTAAAAAAAATCTAATTAAATAATGGTAAGTCGATTGTCAAAAAGAGAATGCCACTTGATAGCTCTGATGATATGATCTTCCACGACTGAGAATTGGGCATCCATTAGCCAGTTTGCATTCGGTATGTTTGATAGACAGACAACTGTCTACACTGCCAGTGTTGTAACCATATGGAATCATCCCCAGTGGAAGCAGAGGTCAACAGAACCACGGCCATCATGCTGCTTGGTCTGCTTGCCTTTGGAATATTTGGTGCTAAACCATTTCTTGGTACATGAAGTGAACTAAATTGACTGAAATCTCACACTAAGAGGACACAGAGCTCGATGATTTATTCTGCACTTCTACCTGAAGATGTCAAGGCACAACCCAGCCTCACCTTCAGCATTTATCATTATAGCGTAAGATGCTCTTGAAGTTTCTCTTCTGGTTAGTTGCACCAGCATTCCCAACTAAATATTACTGGACTGCTAACTTTTGATTGAAACTGTTGGGTACAAGAACACTCAGCTGTTTAGCATGCATATAACCCTGTTCTGCAGCTTCAAACTGGCATCTCATTTTCCAGCATAACCTCTAATCTTCATTGAACTGGGTTTGATAGTAAAGATCAAGATTAACAGAAGAGAGACTGAGATTTGCAGCTTCTTTTTTAAGTTATCAAAAGCAGAGGGACAGAGTTCTCAGGACAAGACAATTTCTACATGCTTAATACCAAAAAACTGAGCAAACACTTGATATTATTCCAAACCATATTTTGGTGCTAAGTAGTAAGGTATTTTAGATATACAATCTATACTTTTTTAGATTTGTAGATTAGCTTTTTGAGATAGTGATTTAGATGCATATCATATTTTTTACTGAGTTAAGTATTGTATGTAATTAGTTTTGCTACAACAAGTGTATGGGACATTGGAAAAAAAGTTGAATTTCCCCATGGGGATGAATAAAGTATCTATCTATCTAAAACAAAATCAAACCACTCATGACTTCAAATGACAATTCAAAATAATTAAGACACACATGCAAACTGCCATGCCCAGTACATACTCTGACTGATGTGTGCACTTGGAAAATTTCCAATTCCAAATGCAATTTTAATTGTAGCTGCTGTTCATCTTCGAATTGAAAGTTAGAGTCAGCCTTTGAAGAGTCACATTTGCAAATATTTTACACCAGAAATAGGCAAGGAATACAAATATAGCATCTATCCATAATCTGCTCACTTTAAAAAAGCTTAAATATGCTTTAGCAGTAAGGCGTCACCTTTGTTCCTATTCTAGGTTAATCAGCAAAATAATTAAAATGCCTGAGAAACTGTCTAGAGATTAAGATATAAAGGAGGATAGTAAAAGCTTCTTTAGGTATGTGAAGAGGAAAAAAATTAGTTAAGACCAAAGTTGGGCCCTTGAAGGCAGAAACAGGTGAGTTTATTATGGGGAACAAGGAAATGGCAGATGAGTTGAACAGGTACTTTGGATCTGTCTTCACTAGGGAAGACACAATCTCCCAAATGTAATAGTGGCCAGAGGACCTAGGGTAACAGAGGAACTGAAGGAAATTCACATTAACCAGAAAATGGTGTTGGGTAGACTGATGGGACTGAAGACTGATAAATCCCCAGGGCCTGATGGTCTGCATCCCAGGGTACTTAAGGAGGTCGCTCTAGAAATAGTGGACACATTGGTAATCCTTTTCCAATGTTCTATAGATTCAGGGTCAGCTCCTGAGGATTGGAGGATAGCTAATGTTATCCCACTTTTTAAGAAAGGAGGGTGAGAGAAAACAGGGAATTATAGACCAGTTAGCCTGACATCAATGGTGGGGAAGATGCTGGAGTCAATTATGAAAGATGAAATAGCGGCACATTTGGATAGCAGTAACAGGATCAGTCCAAGTCAGCATGGATTTACGAAGGGGAAACCATGCTTGACTAATCTTCTGGAATTTTTTGAGGATGTAACTATGAAAATGGACAAGGGAGAGCCAGTCGATGTAGTGTACCTGGACTTTCAGAAAGCCTTTGATAAGGTCCCACATAGGAGATTAGTGGGCAAAATTAGAGCACATGGTATTGGGGGTAGGGTACTAACATGGATAGAAAATTGGTTGGCAGACAGGAAACAAAGAGTAGGGATTAACAGGTCCTTTTCAGAATGACAGGCAGTAACTAGTGGGGTACCGCAAGATTCGGTGCTGGGACTGCAGCCATTTACAATATACATTAATGATTTAGATGAAGGGATTAAAAGTAACATTAGCAAATTTGCAGATGACACAAAGGTGGGTGGCAGTGTGAAATATGAGGAGGATGTTAGGAGAATGCAGGGCGACTTGGACAGCTTGGGTGAGTGGGCAGATGCATGGCAGATGCAGTTTAAAGTGGATAAATGTGAGGTTATCCACTTTGGTGGCAAGAACAGGAAGGCAGATCACTATCTGAATGGTGTCAAGTTAGGAAAAGGAGAAGTACGAGATCTAGGTGTCTTTGTTCATCAGTCACTGAAAGTAAGCATGCAGGTAAAGCAGGCAGTGAAGAAAGCTAATGGCATGTTGGCCTTCAGAACAAGGGGAGTTGAGTATTGGAGCAAAGAGGTCCTTCCGAAGTTGTACAGGGCCCTGGTGAGACCACACCTGGAGTATTCTGTGCAGTTTTGGTCTCCAAATTTGAGGAAGGACATTCTTGCTATTGAGGGAGTGCAGCGTAGGTTCACGAGGTTGATTCCCGGGATGACAGGACTATCATATGTTGAAAGATTGGAGCAACTGGGCTTGTGTACACTGGAATTTAGAAGGATGAGAGGGGATCTGATTGAAACATTTAAGATTATAAGGGATTGGACATGCTAGAGGCAGGAAACATGTTCCTGATGTTGGGGGAGTCCAGAACCAGAGGCCACAGTTTAAGAATAAGGGGTAGGCCATTTAGAATGGAGTTGAGGAAAAACTTTTTCACTCAGAGAGTTATGGATCTACGGAATGCTCTGCCTCAGAAGGCAGTGGAGGCCAGTTCTCTGGATGCTTTCAAGAAGGAGCTCTTAAAGATAGCGGAGTCAAGGGATATGGGGAGAAGTTAGGAACGGAGTACTGATTGTGGATGATCAGCCATGATCACATTGAATGGCGGTGCTGGCTTGAAGGGCCGAATGGCCTACTCCTGCACCTATTGTCTATTTTCCACCAAGGTTAGGTGGGCTATAACCAGAGGTCATAAGTTAAGGTTGAAAAGTGAAAATTTTAAGGCAAACATGAGCAGAAACTTCAGAGGGTTGAGAGAGTGTGGGACGAGCTGCCAGCATAAGTGGTGGATGCAAGCTCAATTTCAACATTTAAGAGAAGTTTGGATAGGAACATGGATGGTAGGGATGTGGAGGGCTATGACCTCTGTGCAAATTGATGGGAGTAGGCAGGTTAAATGCTTTTGGCACAGACTAGATGGGCCAAAGGGCCTATTTCTGTACTGCACTTTTCTATGACTCTATAAAGGTACATTTAAGACAAAATATCTGTAATGAAGTGCTTAGTTAACTGGGATATAAAGAAACCAAGTTATTTCGCATGGGTAACAGAATGAATTTGTCGGTATGTCAAAATAGCTAACCTGTCAGAACAGTTTCTGGTGGCTGTGGTACCAAAATTATTCAATATCTTTATTTCATTTTTGCCAAATTTACTTCAATGGGCAGAGTAGTCATACTTATTCTGAGTAACATATTTAAATAAATTATCTCATTCATCACTTCAAGTTGATTCTTTCACTTTAGAAGTTTATGCTTTGTGAATAGATTTTGTTTAAATATCAATGCTGAATGCTTGATCAATAGAGTATGTTAATGTGACATAATATTTAAAGTACAAGTTGTTAAGATAATTAGACACAGTCACTAAGCAAAACCTTAAAGGCTTTCAGAAAGTGACATTTAGAAGAGAATTAAATGCAGAGTGGAATGGATGGTCTGGGAGTGAATTCCAGAATTTGGAACCAGGATTAAAATAATGAAAATCAGGGGCAGGATTCAGGATGTCAGAACAACATGTGCACGAATCTCAACAGGTTGTCAGGTATCAGTGACTTAGGATTGGGGGGAAATTGAGGCAACAAAAAGCAGCAATAAGAAATTCCAAAATTCCTCCTGCAAGCTAGTGCAGGCAATTCACAGCAGACAGGACAAGACATACATTTTTAAAGAACTATTTCAAGACAATGACATTAATTTTCCACAAAGTTACACCCTGTAATACTGAACACATTGCATACTTTTATTCAACATTTTAAATGTAATACCCATTTTAGGTAGATCTGTTCCCACTTTTTAAAAAATCCACGCAATTGATTTTTAAAATAGATTCACCATATAGATTTAAACAAAAACAACTCATGCTTAACCCTACTTTGCAGTACCAAAGACAGCAAGGAATCCGATAAACTTCACTAGTGGTGTATTTTGCCGAAACGTACAGCGTCTATACCAAGAGAAACAAGCGAATATGCTTACAGACCATAGGGTCGCAGGCACTTGTCAACACAGCAAAATTCACTACAATGATAGCTCACATATTAGGATTTGTTTTACTGAAGATGATGCAAAGTGTAACGTGAATATTTCCCTTACTCAACGAGTACCTCTTTTGTCACATTTGAAATATAGTAGTTTGAAACATACTAGGTCTGAAAAAAAAACACCAAAAAGGAAATAGTTTAAGCCTCCACGATCAGCAACTAAACATTAACAAAGAAACAGCCTAATAAGGAAATTATGCACGAAAGGAGGAAGGAGCTTTGACAACTCGGAAGTTCATTCGCGCTTGTCCACTTGCGGCCTTTTTACCCACGGTTTTTCTGCAAGAATTACTTTAGGGCAAAAAAAAGTGTAAAACGCCGACATGGGAGGAATGAGGAGATTTTAGATTTTAGTTCACCTGGTTCTGAAAGGTGCAACGATGCTGATGGAAGGGAGGAATCCTGCGCCGTTACAGTTGATTCTGGGTGGAGGACAGTTAGCGACCGTGGTCGGCTGTTACTGCCGTCAGAGTCACACCTTTCCCTGGAGCTATGCTATTTGATTTCCGCGGAGATATGAACACCGCCTTTTAGTCAGTGCTTCACCTCTTCCCGATCGTTTACCTTGCTGATTAATGGATGTGGTACCCTCTGCAGCCCGGGCCAACCCTGCCCAGCCAGTGAATCGGATCACGACAGACGGGCGGCCCACACCCACCGGCCCCGGAACCGAGAGCCGCCTCTCTAACTTCACTCCTCCACACCGCGCCTCATTACTTACCCAGTGCCACAATCCACCACACACGCCGGTAATCTGCCTGCCATCTTTTCGGATAGCTTTCTTCTCGAAGCTGACAAGAAAGAACGGGAGCCGCTGTGCCCGGCGCTACCTGAGCATGAACAGAGGGAACGGTCGGCCGCTCCGGCTCGGGCTCCGAGGACACAACTCCAACTTCCGCACTAGCGCCAAAATGGCTGCCGGCTCCGGGCGTTCAGACCGCAGACCCGCCTCTAGCTCCCGGGTTCGCACAGTCTGATTGGCTAATAAGTCGGACAGCCGGCAGCCATTTTCTACCAACCACAGATGAGTCAGCTTACCACCTGAGTGGCCAGCGCTTCTGTCTATCGACATTACGTCATGGAATATTTGCTGCTGCCCAGACTCTATACCTTCTAAATTAGACTTGCTCACGTGAATCCAAGCGGCCTTGTTGCACTGCATGCTGGGTACTATAGTTTAACTGTAGGAAATTCCGGTGTGTTCCTATACAGATGAACTACAAACTCCAGAATACCGTGCGTGCACGTTTTAGTCAGAGACGGGCATCTGACCAGTGACTCCGTAGGGGCTGTTCTGTTTACAACATTTCGTCTCCTGCTTGTCATCGTCAAGATGTGATGTCCTCGTTCACTTTTCTGCGTAAGTTGCAATGTGGTGCCGTTTGCTGCGCTTATGAAGACGTCGTTCAGTGGTTGTTATCGGTGGATTTGTGATTGTGAATATGCCTGCTGGATTCTCTCTGCCGAGGCGCGGGAGGGAGAGGTCGGATGGGCATTCGGGTCCAGCCCGCGGTTAAAGGGCACGGTGACACGTGTTGCTGGCATCAGTTGCGGTCTTTACACAAGTTTCCTAGGAACAGGGGCAGGAATAGGCCAGTCGGCCCCTCTCCAGCGTGCTTCGCTATTCTGTAAGACCATGACTGATCCACATCTTGGTTTCAACACTTTTTTACCTCCCTTTTCACACCTTTGGACTTTTTGTGATTTAAATATCTGTAATTCTCCGCCTTAAATATATTCAGTGGCTCTGCTTCCGCATCTACTTCAGGTACAGATTTCCAAAGATTAACGTCTATTGAGTGAGGTGTCTTAAATGGACGACCCTTTATTTGAAGTTATGACTAACTCGGGATACTGCACGATGGAAAATATTCTCTCAATATGCACTCTGTTGATCGCGTTCCGAATCTTATATAATTCCATATGATCACCTTTCAGCATCCTGTAGCTTAGAACCAGAATGAAGTTTATTTCACTGACATTTGTTGTGAAATTTGTTGTTTTGCGGTAGCAGTACTTCAAATATGCTATATTTAAAAATAAATGTCTGTTAAATCTAGATGGTATAAATGAGAAGTGGTCCTTAATGATGCCAGCTTTTTGAGACATTGCCTTATGGAGATATCCTCAATGGTGGGTGGGCTAGTGCCCATGATGGAGCTAGCTGACGTGACAGCCCTCTGCAGATTTTTTTTGCTGTTAGTGCTTTACAATATGGAATCGGTCCATGTTGTTTAAGCTTTTTTCATGTATCAACTTCTGCTTCTCAGCAATCAATCAAATGAAACTTGTCACTGCTTCCAGTCATTCCTTAAATATGGTGATTGATATATCACAGGAAAGCCCAGATTTTGTTTCTGCAAAACTGCATCAAAATGTCCCTAATTTATTATCCATTTCCTTTGGAATAAAGGTTAACATTCTTAACTTCTGAATAACTTACTGAACCTGCATGTGAACTTCTACCAGATCTTGCCACAACATTTTATAATTTTACTTTAATTTAGTAAAAACAAAGCTTGCCTTTTAATTTTTCTTAGTGCATTTTCCCACCGTGTTCTCTACTACCCAATTTCTTGTTTATTCCCTTAAGCAACTATATCCTTCTGTGGGCTTATGAAATCTCACAATTTGCAAACCCATCCACTATATCTTTGTGTTATCAGCAAAGTTGCTAGAGCACACCTGTTGGCTTTGTCCAGATCATATACAAAGAGAGTTAATAGTTGACATCTAACAATGACCTGTATGCATCACTAGTTATCGATGCCAGATTGAATATAGACACCACCCCCCCCCGCATTCCATCTTGATTTTCTGTACGTATTTATTCCGATTCTCTATTTCACTGAAGCAGATTGCTGAGACAGTGTTACATTTATCAGAGGTACTCTCCTTCAGATTTCACAGTTAAGTCTGTGCTCTCAAGTAAAACAGAAACCCTAAATCCATTGCAACACACAAAATACTGGATGAACTTAGCAGGTCAGGCAGCATCGATAGAAATTAATAAACGACACTTCAAGCTGAGGCCCTTCTTTAGGACTGGAAAGGAAAGGGGAAGACACCGTATAAAAACGTAAGGGGTGGGGTAAGGAGAATAGCTAGAAGGTGATAGGTGAAGCCAGGTGGGTGGGAAAGGTAAAGGCTTGGAGAGGAAGGAATCTGATAGGAGAGGAGAAGGAGGAGAATTGAGGGAGGTAATAGGCAGGTGAGAAGAGTTATGAGACTAGAGTGGGGAATAGGAGAAGAGGGGAGGGGGAATGCATTATTAGGAGAAGCTTAGATGGGTTCCTCTGGTTTCCAGGCTAACATTTATCTCTCAAATAACAGCTAGTAACATGATCTGGTCATTTGCTGTTTGTAGGACTCTGCTGTGTAAACTTGGTGATGAATTTTCTTTATCACCCACAGGTACGTTTCGACGTAAAATATGGAATTTACTGTTAGTAAAATTTAACTAATAATTGCATTTCACTCTTATCATAATACAATATAAGTGTAAAAAGGCTAATTGCTGTTTGATTTCCCAGTTCAGTATAATGTCAGACATTGATTTTTAAAAGTTAATCTAACAATTTCTTTAGTAACAGCTTACAACTTGAAGGTCCAAGTTACTTTTGAAGAGATACAAGAAGTAGATAGGAAGGAGATTGAAAGTTGGAATGTTTCAGGATTAGATCAAAAATACAGGATTAAGACAATTGATGATTTTGTGACCAATAAAAGTGAAAGAAGTGGTACAGAAAGGAGTCAGTTTGTAATGGTTTCTTCCATGTTTCTGACTTCCACAGCTGCCTGTGGGAATAAATTCCACAAATCCACCACTTTCTGGCTTAAGAAATTTCTCCGCATCCCTGTTTTAAGTGGAGGCCCCTCTGTGCACTCTTCACTCCCCCAGCATGGGAAAAATCCTTTCCATATCTCTGCCTAGGCCTTTCAATTTTCAGAAGGTTTCAATCAGATCCTCCCCTCATCCTTCTGAATTCCAGTGAGTAGGGACTCAAGCATTCCTCGTATAATCCTTTGATTCTCCATTTGAACCCTCTCCAAAGCACATCTTTTGGACGAGGAGCTCAAAACTGTTGACAATACTCAAGGTGAGGCTTCACCAGTACCTTATAAAGCCTCAGCATCACAACCCTGGTCTTGTATTCCAGACCTCTTGAAATGAATGCTAACAATGCATTTGCCTTCCTCACCATGACTCTACCTGCAAGATAACCTTTAGGGTGTTCTGTACAAGGGCTTACAAGTCCCTCTGCCTCTTACTAATCAGCCAATGTTCTAACCATGCCAGTAACTTTCCTGTAATACCATGGGCTCTGAACTTGGTAAGCAGCCTCATGTGTGGCACCTTGTTAAAGGCCTTCTGAAAGTCCAAATATACAACATCCACTGCATCCCTTTATCTATCCTACATGTAATCTCCTCAAAGGATTCCAGCAGGTTTGTCAGGCAAGATTTTCCCTAAGGAAACCATGCAAACTTTGTCCTATCTTGTCCTGTGTCTGCAAGTATTCCATAACCTCATCCTTGACAATTGACTAACATTTTCCCAACAACTGAGGTCAGGCTAACTGGTCTATAATTTCCTTTCTGCTGCCTTCCTCCTTTCTTAAAAAGTGGGGTGACGTTAGCAGTTTTTTGGCCCCTTGTCTCCATGGCAGAGTGCAATGATTTTTGAAAGGTCATTTCTAATGCCTCCACAATCTCTACTGCTACATCTTTCAGAACCCTAGGGTGCAGTTCATCTGTTCCAGATGACTTATGTACCCTTGGGTCTTTCAGCTTTTTGAGCACCTTTTCCCTTGTAATAGTAACTGCACTCACTTCTCTTCCCTCTCATTCTTCAGCATTTGGCACACTGTTCGTGTCTTCCAAAGTGAAGATTTACAAAATACTCATTTACTTCACCTGCTATCTCCTTGGCCCCCGTTATTATTTCTCCGGCCTCATATTCTGGTGTTCCTATATCCACTCTCATTTCTCTTTTTTACATACTTGAAAAAGCTTTTACTATCCACTTTGATATTGTTTGCTAGCTTGCTTTCATATTTCATCTTTTCCCTCCTGGTGATCCTGTAGGATTTGAAAAGCTTCCCACTGATGTTTTCCCACTAATTTTTGATTTGTTGTATGCCCCCTCTTTTGTTTTTACATTAGCATTGACTTCCTTGTCAGTCACGGTTGTACTATTTTGTCATTTGAGTATTTCTTTGTTTTTGGAATACATCTATCCTGCACCTTTTTCATTTGTCCCAGACCTCACACCATTGCTGTTCTGCTGTCATCCTTGCCAGCATCTCCTTCCAATTTACTTTGGCCAATTCTCTCTCACACCACAGTAATTCCCTTTACTCCATTGAAATACTGCTATGTCAGACTTTACTTTCCCCCTATCAAATTTTAAGTTGAACACATAATCATATTGTGATCACGGCTAAGTGCTCTTTTATCTTAAGCTGCCTAATCACCTCTGGTTCATTACATAACACCCAATCCAGTATAGTTGATCTCTTAGGCTCAATGTCAAACTGCTCTCAAAAGCCATCTTGTAGGCATTCAACAAACTCAGTCTCTTGAGATCCATTTCCAACCTGATTTTACCAATCGTCCTGCATGTTGAATTCTCCCGTGACTTTCATAACATTGCCTTTTTTGACATACCTTTTCTATTTCCTGTTGTAATCTGTAGTCCACAACCTAGCCACTATTGGGAGGGTTGTATTTTACTGCCATCAGGGTTATTTTACCCTTTCAGTTTCTGAACTCAATCCACAAGAATTCAACATTTTCTGATCCTATGTCACATCTTTATACTGATTTGATGTCATTCTTTACCAGCAGAGCCACGCCACCCCCTCTGCCTTCCTTCCTGTCCCTCTGATACAATGTGTAACTGTGGGCATTTAGCTCCCAACTGCAACCATTCTTCAGCTACAATTCAGTGATGGCCACAACGTCATGCCTGACAATCTGTAATAGTGCAATAAGATCATCCACTTTATTTCTTATATTCCATGCATTGAGATATAACACTTTGAGTACTGTATTTGTTACTATTTTTGACTCTGCATCCGTAATGCACTGGTCCACCCTACTGGCTGCAATTATGTGCTGTCATCTGGCCGCCCTTCCTGACAGTTTGACTGCATGCTACCTTTGCCTTTTTTACCATCCGTCCTATCCTGAGTCCCTTCTCTCTGGTTCCCAACCCTCCTCCCCACCAGATTAGTTTAAACCCTCTCCAACAGCTCTGACAAACCTGCCCGCGAGAATATCGGTCCCTCTCGGGTTCAGGTGTAAGCCTTCACTCTGGAACAGGACAGCTCTCCCCCAGAGGAGATCCCAATGATCCAAGAGCCTGAAGCCCTGCCCCCTGCACCAGCTTCTCAGCCACGCATTTATCTGCCAAATCATCCTGTTTCTACCCTCACTGGCACATGGCACAGGCAGCAATCCTGAAATTACTACCCTGGAGGTCCTGCTTCTCAGCTTTCTACATGGCTCTCTAAATTTTCTTTTCAGAACTTCTTTGCTTTTCCTTCCTATGTCATTGGTACCAATATGTACCAGGACATCAGGCTGCTCTCCCTCCCTTTCCAAAGTGTTGTGGACATGATAGCTTGAAAAATGTAACGCAAATTCAGAAACAATTAATACAAAATGTATTAAATAAATAAAATGGTGTTGTTCAAAGGCTCATTTATTATCATTGTAAACAATGTGAAATTCCTCTTCTCCACATAGCCATGAGAAGAAAGGCAGCACCATCATGAACCCTCACATCCTACCTCTCCACACAAACAAATGAACATAAACAGAATAGGTACATCGCCACCCCTCCCCCCCCAATTCCTCCTTCCGCACAAAAAAATCCATAAGATCATAACATATAGGAGCAGAATTAGGCCATTTGGCCCATCGACTCTGCTCTGCCATTTCATCATGGTAGATCGGTTTATCCTCTCAGCCCTAATCTCCTGCCTTCTCCCCGTATCCCTTCATACTCTGACCAATCAAGAATCTATCAAACTGCCTTAAATATATGTAAAGATTTGGCCTCTTCAGTTACCTGTGGCAAAGACCCTCTGGCTAAATTCCTTCTCATCTCCATTCTGAAAGGATACCCCTCTAATCTGAAGCTGTGTGCTCTGGGCTTAGACTCTTCCATCATAGGAAGCACCCTTCCATATCCAGTCCATCAAGACCTTTTACCATTTGATTGGTTTCAGTGAGGTCACTGTCATTCATCCAAACTCTAGTGAATACAGGCCCAGAGCCATCAAACACTCTTCATATGACAAGCCATTTCTGTGAACCTCCTTTGAACCCTGTCCTGTTTCAGCATGTCCATTCTAACATAACGGGCTCAAACCTGCATACAATATTCCAAGTGAGGCCTCACCAGTGCTTTATAAAGTTTCATTACATCCTTGCTTTTGTATTCTAGTCCTCTTGTAATGAATGCTAACATTGTATTTGGCTTCCTTACCAAAAACTCAACCTGCAAATTAACCTTCAAGGAATACTGCACAAGGATTACCTAGTCCCTTTGTGTTTCAGTTCTTTATATTTTCTCTCCATTTAGAAAATAGTCAATCTTTTTATTTCTTCTGTTACGAACCCCGTAACTGAGTGTCTTACCAGCAAAGATAGGAGTATCCGTTGGAGTCTGCTGATACTATTTTTAACAGTATTTATTAGTAAAAATACACAAAAATAATATCAATGCAAATATACAGATAATATACGTCATTGATACTAAACCTAAAAGTGTGGGTATAATAATAATCAATAAGAAATAAGCTCTATCGTTGTCTAGGGGATAATGAATTGTCCGATGGAAATATAAAGTTCAGTTCAGTTCATGCAGGCTGCGGTAGTTGTTGGTCGCTGTGTTGCAATTGTTGGAGAGAGAGAGAGAGAGTAACAGCTATTGACTTGACGACTTTCCTTTACGATCTTGATCCGTCGATGCGTTGTTGTTGTGGCCATTCACTTATGACCCCTCCGTCCTTTAGCTAGACCATAAGCTAGACCATTCTGTGGTGGACTCGTCACCCAGGCAAGGGTGGACACACACACAAGCCCCCACCGGTCTCGTAGCATCTCTCCTGGTGCGTCTGAGGGGTGTTCCCCAGACCTTACTATTATCCCCACTCATGGGGTATCAGGTGTCAATCAGGTTGGGATGATGCAATCCATCAAACCCGCCCCCTCTGGTTGCCCCATGAGGGGTTTCACTGAATAGAACAGTACTCAATATACAATCCTTCTCCAAGAAACAATAGCAGTAATCAGTGGTTCCGTTCCGTTTTTGTTAGGAGGAGACATTCCACTTAGTGTATCTCTGCGTTGTCCCTCTCTCATTAACTGACATGAGCTGTTTATCAATAACAACTGTCTTTGCTGTTATCTCTCTCATTTCCTTGGTATCAGACCCGAAATAGTAGCGATTTTGCGATTCTCAAAATTCCCTTCTGCCCATCAGAGTTGCTCCTCATTCGTAACACTTCTACCAATGTGCATAACCATACACTTCCTGACAGTACATTCCATATGCCATTTCTTCATTCATTCTCCTAAGCTTCAACACCTAAGCTGTCTAAATTCTTCTGTAGCGGATCTACTTCCTCAAAACTACCCGCAGCACCACCTATCTTCATATCGTCTGCAGACTTTGTAACAAAGCCATCAATTCCATCATCCAAACCATTGACCTATCATGTAAAAAGAATCAGTCCCAAAACAGACCCCTGTAGGACACCACCATTCACTGACAGCTAACCAGAAAAGGCTTCTTTTATTCCCATTCTTTGTGTCCTGCCAGTCAGCCACTGCTTTATCCATGCTGGAATCTTTTTTGTAATACTATGGGCATGCAGCTTGTTAAGCAGCCTCCTGAGTGGCACCTTATCAAAGGCCTTCTGAAAATCCAAGTACACATTATCAACTGATGCTTGTTATTTCTTCAAAGAATTCTAACAGATTTGTCAGGCAAGTTTTTTTCCTTGAGGAAACTATGCTGACTATGGCCTTTTTTTATCATGTCCCTCCAAGTACTTTGAGACCTTATCCTTAATAATCGACTTCAATATCTTCCTAACCACTGAGGTCTGACTAACTGGCCTATAATATGAACTTTACTTGATATAAATTTGTTTTACAATTGCTGTATTATCTGCTTTGGAAAAACATTCAACAGATGTCTCATAGTATATTTTATAGTGCACTATCGGAGATCTAAGCTAACTTTGGAACGAGACTTGATAATAAGAGAAAAAAAAGATGTGAATAAGAGTAGTAGAGATTATTTGTGGCACAACAAGAAATATATATTAGAGAACAAATTTCAGACACCAAGTCGTTAGAACAAGTTGAATATAAGAAGTTCATGAACAAGTAAAGGGAGCAAAGAAGGGAAATGGAAAGAATGTGAAAGACTGAAAACAAACATAAAACTGGATCCAATGGTATAGGCTTGTGAACAGGAAAATTATTGCAAGATGATGGATGGGCAGGGACAATTGAATTGAACTGACTATTACTTACATCTTTCACATACATGAAGAGTAAAAAGATTTATGTTACATCTCTGTCTAAATGTGCACTGTGCATTTTATAGTAATTTATAATAAACATTATGTACAACAGGACAGTCAGTATAACGTAACAATGCAGTTGTGTCAACATGAGTTAATCAGTCTGTTGGCCTGGTGGAAGAAGCTGTCCTGGAGCCTGTTGGTCCTGGCTTTAATGCTGCCATACTGTTTCCCAGATGCTAGCAGCTGGAATAGATTGTGGTTGGGGTGATTTGGGTCCCCAATGATCCTTTGGGCTCGTTTACACACCTGTCTTTTTAACTGTCCTGAATAGTGAAAAGTTCACATCTACAGATGTGCTGGGCTGTCCGCTCCACTCTTTGCAGAGTCCTGCGATTGAGGGAGGTACAGTTCCCATACCAGGCAGTGATGCAGCCAGTCAGGATGCTCTCAATTGTGCCCCCATATAAATTTCTTAGGATTTGGGGGCCCACACCAAACTTCTTCAACAATCTGCGGTGAAAGAAGTGCTGTTGTGCCTTTTTCACCACACAGTCAGTATGTACAGACCACGTAGGATCCTCAGTGATGTGTATGGTGAGGAACTTAAAGCTGTTCACCCTCTCAACCCCAGATCCATTGATGTCAATAAGGGCTAGCCTTTCTCCATTTCTCCTGTAGTCCACGACCAGCTCCTTTGTTTTTGTGACATTGAGGAAGAGGTTGTTTTCTTAACACCATTGTGTCAGGGTAGTGACTTCTTCTCAGAATCAGAATTAGGTTTATTATCACCGTCATGTGTCGTGAAATTTGTTAAATTATCAGCAGCAGTTCAATAGAATACATAATATAGAAGAAGAAAAAAAATTAAGTAATTCAATTACAGTATGCGTGTATTGAATAGATTAAAAATCGGGCAATAAACAGAAATAATATTTATTTTAAAAAGTGAGGTACTATTCAAGGGTTCAATGTTCATTTAGGAAACGGATGGCAGAGGGGAAACAACTGTTCCTGAATCGCTGAGTGTGTGCCTTCAGGCTTCTGTACCTCCTACCTGATGGTAACAATGAGAAAAGGGCATGCCCTGGGTGCTGGAGGTCCTTAATAATGGAAGCTGCCTTTCTGAGACACCGCTCCTTGAAGATGTCCTGGGTACGTTGTAGGCTTGTACCCAAGATGGGGACAACTAAATTTAAAACCGTCTGCAGCTTCTTTCAGTCCTGTGCAATAGTTC
The DNA here is from genome assembly GCF_048418815.1 of Hemitrygon akajei. Classification (NCBI taxonomy): domain Eukaryota; kingdom Metazoa; phylum Chordata; class Chondrichthyes; order Myliobatiformes; family Dasyatidae; genus Hemitrygon; species Hemitrygon akajei. Next base: position 194,202,523 of record NC_133128.1, read on the forward strand.
ACACCCCCATACCAGACAGTGATGCAGCCTGTCAGAATGCTCTCCACAGTACACCTATAGAAGTTTTTGAGTGTATTTGTTGACATACCAAATCTCTTCAAACTCTTAATGAAGTATAGTCATTGTCTTGCTGCCTTTATAACTGCATTGATATGTTTGGACCAGGTTAGGTCCTCAGAGATCTTGACACCCAGGAACTTGAAACTGCTCACCTTCTCCATTTCTGACCCCCTTTATAAGGATTGGTATGTGTTCCTTCATCTTACCCATATATGTCAAACTCAAGGCCCGCGGGCCAAATCCGGCCCGCGGTGGAATTATCTTTGGCCCGCGAGATAATATCTAATTACTATTAAAGCTGGCCCCAGTAATCGAAGCGCCTATGGCGTATGATGTGGCTAATGCTGAGTTTATTCAGGTACCAGGTTTTCAGGGTTTTTAGTGTTTATTCGGCAGTCTTCTTCATAAGAAACGGAATTTGTAAAGTGAAACACTTTGTAGTTATAGCAGAGACTGAGACACATGAGAGCAGGCTGAAAAAACGGAGGCAACGAAAACTGCGTTCGCACGCGTCTGACTGATCCGGCCCGCATGAAGCTGCATTTTGCTCAATCCGGCCCGTGACCTAAAATGAGTTTGACACCCCTGAAATCAGCTCTTTCTTCTTACTGATGTTGAGTGCCAGGTTGTTGCTGTGACACCACTCCACTAGTTGGCACATCTCGCTCCTGTATGCCCTCTCGTCACCATCTGAGATTCCACCAACAATGGTTGTATCATCAGCAAATATATAGATGGTATTTGAGCTATGCCTAGCCACAGTCATGGGTATGTATGTAGACAGTAGAGCAGTGGGCTAAGCACACACCCCTGAGGTGCACCATTGTTGATCGTCAGTGAGGAGGATACATTATCACCAATCCACACAGATTGTGGTCTTCTGGTTAGGAAGTCGAGGATCCAATTGCGGAGGGAGGTACAGAGGCCCAGCTTCTGTAACTCCTCAATTAGGATTGTGGGAATGATAGCATTAAATGCTAACCTATAGTCTCTGTAGGCTACCTCATTATTTTTTGAGATTAGGTCAATCATTGTAGTATCATCAGTAAATTTAATTAGCAGATTGGAGCTGTGGGTGGTTACACAGTCATGGGTATACAGAGAGGAAAGGAATAAGTTTAGTACACAACCCTGAGTGGCACCTTTGTTGAGGGTCAGAGGGGCAGAGGTGAGGGAGCCCACACTTACCAACTGCCGGCGATCTGACAGGAAGTAGGACCCAACTACACAAGGCAGGGTGAAGGTCAAGGTCTCTGAGCTTCTTGTCAAGCTTGGAGGGAATTATGGTGTTGAATGCTAAACTGTAGTCCAAGAACAGCATTCTCACATAAGCATTCCTCTTCTCCAGGTGTATAAGGACGGTGTGTAGGGCTGTGGCTATTGCATCATCTGTCGATCTGTCAATTTGTACAATATGTACAATAATGACTCTATATCGATGAAGATGATGTTGCTGGATTTCCACAGAAAAAAGATGCAGATATTACACTCTTGTACAAAATAAAAACAGTACAGGGGTAATTTGAGTAATACTAACTGGTTTAGTAGTAGGGAAAAGTTATGGAAACAATAATTGTGGAGAGAAATAGCTTAGAGAAATTGATTAGTGAAAGTCAGAGTGGATTTTTTGAAGGCATATTATGTGCAACCTACTTGATAAGTGTAAAGGGAGTAGTGTTGAAGGTGACGAAGGAACTGTATTTGATGTGTATATAATTTCCATAAAGGTTTTTGTTAAAGTGCATTATAATAAACTTGTCACCAGATGGAAGACCATGTAAAAGAGGCTGTGACAACATGGATAGAAAACTGGCTAGGTAAAAGGAAATATGATGTAATAGTCATTTTTTCGACAAGAGAGAGATATCCTAGTGGGGTGTATTAGTACTATTGCTTTCCTTCATATTTATTGTTGACTTGGACTTAAGTGTACAGGCCTCACTTTCCAAATTTATACAAATGTTCACAGAGGAAAGAGAAATGAGCATGCTGATGGAATAAAGAAATTATGTGCAGATGAAGTTTAATACAAAAAAATTGCTAAATAGTACATTTTGATAGTAGAAGTCACCAAATCGATTTTATTGTTATATGCACAAATACACATGTACACAGGTGCAATGATAACCTTACTTGCAGGAGTGTCACGGGTACACAATATCATATAAGAAGCATAAATTAAACATAAAGCACAATTTTTTCAAAGGCACAATTAGAACAAAAGAGGCCATTTTAGTGCAAAAACATTTTAATGTTAAAAAAACGAGTGAGCACAATTCTAAAAGGAGTACAAAGGCATATATCTGGAAGTATTGTGCATACTTTGTTGTAAATGACAATGCAGGTTGAAAAAGTAGCTTAAAATAGGCATTCTGGCCTTCTCTGAATAGATATCTAGAATACAAGGTCATGCAAATCATGCTGAACCATTATAAAATGGTGATTTGACCAAAACTGGAGTATTCATACTTCAGGAAAATTTACATGCATTTGATACTGAAATTAAAGTTCAAAGCAAGTTAATTATCAAAGTACATATATGTCACCATATACAATCCTGAGATTTATTTTCTTGCAGGCATACTTAATAAATCTATAGATGATCATGGCCTGTGACTGGAAAATGCCAGTGGATGTCAATAAACAACTCCACTTTCCACCAAAAATTACCACCATCAACCTCAGGCCAGACTTGGTTCTCTGGTCCAATTCATTACAGATTGTCTACGTCGTGCAACTCACAGTCCTGTGGCAGGATTCAGTGGCTGAAGCCTATGAGTGCAAGAGGCCACATTATGCAGATTGAGCAGCTGAAGTTCAGTGACAGGGCTGGAAAACCAAAGTTTATCCTGTGGAGGTGGGTTGTAGGGGAATTATAGCCATATCCACCATCAGATTGCTGAAGGAGTAGTCAGACTTTATTGTAAACCATCAGAGGCAGTGGAAAGAAGCAGTAAATGGCTTTGGATCAAACAAAAAGAGGTCTCTTGGGCTCCACGATAGCATCAAGAGAGAGGTAAAACACATTGGGGAGGTGACTCTGGGATGCCAGAAGTAATCATCGAGCCCTCCAAAGACGTAGTGGGCTAATCGAAGAAAGATTGAGGAAGGAGGCTGTCTGCTTGAAAACCCCTGCGTGTCAACCCTGTGTCGCTCCCAGCATCAAGGCAGTCTTCAGCAAGTGCTCATGACCCATTGGCAGGAGGGGTATTAACATCTTTTCCTGTGTTTTTTTTTATTTGGATTAGCTGCAGTTGTCCAGTGACTGCTGTGAAAGGGCAGCTGACGACAAGGGAAAGACAACTGACAGGAGAGAGTAGACCTCAGTGGGACTGTCATGGGCTAGCAATGCATGGCAGCAGTCCTCAGTGCTAGTTCAGCATGTTGGAGACGCCTGTTAGCAGCTCTGAAAAGGCAACAAAGGAAGATAAACCTAGAGCCTGCTAGTGCAGCGGCTCAAGATGGCTCAATGACACAGCTACAGACCTAGGAACGGAATCTACCATGAATAAAAAGAGAACACCGCACAAGAGACCACCGAAACACCAGCAGCATTAGTAGTAGGACACAAGCGTCGGGTGTGCATCTGTGGGTGGGAGAAAATAACATCAGAAAAGGAGTTGAAGATCCTTCAAGGGAGGAAAGGTGGTTGAGGGAGCAGGGACATAGGCCTCACATTGATCCGGACTTCTTCCAAAGTAAATCAACTGAGTCGAGTGAAGCGCAGCAACCAGTCAAAAACCAAAGTTTGCAGAACATCAGCACCCCTGTCACTTAGGAGGTTAGCACAGAAATGCTAGCTGAGGGACCCACCCAACCTCCAACACCTCCTAAATGCTCATGAAGTGGCCCTAAACTGCTGAGAGGGAAGCTATCAACAATGACTTGATGAAAATTTTCGAGCAATTAAAAGGAACAACAGCAATGAAGTTGGATGCAATGGGAGGCATCAGCTACTGCTATGGAGGAAAGAGAGGTTTGGAGTCAGCTCAAGGAAGAGTGGAAAGACAACATCACCATCAATGAAGTGTAGGAGGCAGCAGGAGATTGAGCAAATGGTTAGAATAAGGGGACAGTTGAGGAAACAGGGAGAAAGCCCCAGATAGTGAGAGGGAACGTCTCAACGAACTTCACGCGGATTTCATGAGCCGGTGGACAAAGGTGCGAAGAACTGAGAGTCTCAGGAAGCTGTGCAGAAAGAAAGGACAAACAAGAACACAGTTGCTCAAATACCCTTTTAAGTTCCTTAAAGGTCTCTTCAAGCTGGAAAAAAGTGGAACTTTGAAAGCATCAAAGCAGGAACTGGAAGATCACCTGGAAAAGATTCACACTGACTTGAAAGGCAGGAACATGTGATCTATACGACATCCCGCCAATTCAGCCCCCCCCCCTCCCCCCAGCTACCACTTGGATGCTGACCATCCAAAATGGAGAAAATTAGAGAAGGCAGTACGACGGGCGACAGCAGCACCTGCTCCTGGGCCTATGGGTGACCGTATCGATGGGCCGAATGACCTACTTTTGCTCCTTTATCTTATGGTCTTAAACAAGCTTTATAAGAATGCACTGGACATCTTGCGGTATCTCTGGAGGCTCATGAGGATAGTGTGACAGAGGTAAATAATACCCAAAGCGAGGTGAAGGGCTGGTAGTGTCCTGAATCCATAAGAAAAGGATGCAGAAAACATTGGTCAGTTTCGACCAATCTGCCTTCTGAACATCGAAGGGAAAATCTTCTTCACTGGCCAATTACCTGGAGAGAAACAAGTACATTGATACAGCTGTACAGAAAGCAGGGATCCCAGGGTTCTCTGGGTATTTGGAACATACAAGCAGATCCAAGCAGTTAGGAAGGACAAAAGGAATCTCTGATCTTTCTGGACCTCGCCAATGTATTCTGCTCAATTCCCCATGCACTCCTCTGGGAAGCATTTGACTTCTTCCAGATATCAGAGCCCATCACAACACTGGTGAAGTTGTACTTTCAAGACCTGCATTTGTGCTTCACAAGAGCAGATTTTACCACAACATGACAGACTGGAAGTAGGCATTATGGCAGGTTGCAGTATATCACCCCTGGCCTTCACAGTGGCCATGGAGGTCATTATCAGGGCTTCGAGATGGGTGGTAGGCAGTGAAAGAACAAGTGCTGGACTTCATCTTCCCACTGTTGGGACGTACATGGACAATACAAGAACACTGACTGCTACTGCAGCATGTACCAAGCGACTACTTGGAAAGATGCAGGAAAACATCAAGTGAGCTAGAATGAAAATCAAACCCAGCGAGTCAGGAAGCACCTCCATAGTCAAGAGAATGCTGAAAGACATAAAGTTCTTCATCAGTGATTACCCAATTCCAACAGTGTCTGAACAGCCTGTCAAAAGCCTGGGTCCATGGTACAATGGCAGTCTCACAAAGAAAGAGCAGGTGCAGCAACTAATGCAATACATCGCCCACAGTTTGGATAACACCGACAAGGCCATGCTGCCAGGAAAACTGAAGCTCTGGTGCTTACAGTTTGGACTCCTACTGCAGGTGATGTGGCCATTCACTGTCTATGAGGTCCCACTAGCAACCTTGAAGAAGCTCACGCGAACCATTGGTTGTTCGTCAGTAAGTGGCTTGGTGCCCCAAGGTCTATCAGTAACATCAGTCTCAATGGTAAAGAAGTCCTTGAACTATCTTTCACTGGCTTTACAGAGTAATTCAAGTGTTCTAAGGTGTGTCTGCAGATGACACTCCAAGACTCTCTTGACAAGACCATCGGTAATGCTGCACGGATCTTATCATCTGGGCGGAATGGACCCCAGCTTGATGCAGTGCAGTAAGCAACACCAGTCCTTAGGCACAGAGACTTTGGGGCAAATCCAACAGGGCTGGGGCAGCTTTGGTCTGGCAGCAAGTGGACCCACCTGGCATAAGGCCACAATTCCATCGCGAGGAAGTATGGCGAGAACAAGAGTCAGACAGAAGTGCAAAGCCGGTCTCTCTGGCTAAACATGGGCAATGGACGTGGTGGGAAACGACTGAGAGGAGGAAAATTATCTGGAAGGACATATGGAAGATGGAAGTAAACAGACTTGGCATTTTCATCAGAGCTACATATAATGTGCTTTCCTCATAAAAAAAACTCCACTTGTAGTTTGATCAGGAGCCAACTTGTGCCCTGTGCTCGATTCCAGCAAACCTCAAGCACAATCTAGCCAGCTGCAAAGCCAGCTTCACACTAGGTAGGTACATGTGCGTCACAACTAAGTCTTGAGGAGTCTGGCAGTGGCAATCTAGACCAAGAGGATATCAACCAGCTATTTGCCCCCTAGAATGACTAATAAGTCAAGTCAAGTCACTTTTATTGTCATTTCGACCATAGCTGCTATGTACAATACATAGTAAAAATGAGACAATGTTTTTCAGGACCATGGTGTTACATGACACAGTACAAAAACTAGACTGATCTAATGCTCTGACTCCAGTAACATTTGTCTGGGAGGGAGGGAAAAGTCCAACTAATCTGCATCCAAAACCAGGAACAGGACAGATGAATGACAAGAGAATGGGAAATGCTGGGGGATATTTATAGAAAACTCACATTTCCACCCAAAATTTCTACCACCAACCTCAGGCCAGACTTGGTTCTCTGGTCCAATTCATTACAGATCAACTACATCGTGGAACTCATAGTCCTGTGGCAGGATTCAGTGGCTGAAGCATGAATGCAAGAGGCTACACTATGTTGATCTGACAAAGGGTCTCGACCTGAAACGTTGACTGCTTCTTTCAACGGATGCTGGCCTCCCTGCTGAGTTCATCCAGCTTTTTTGTATACTATTTTGATCTAGGAGCTGAAGTGCAACAATGGGGCTGGAAAACCAAAGTTTGTGCTGTGGAAGTGGGTTGAAGGGGATTTATAGCCACATCCACCATCAAATTGCTGAGGAAGTGAGGGATTTGATGGTCAGACTTTGTGGCAAACCAATAGACCCACATCAGAGGCAGCGGTAAGAAGCAGTCAATGGCTTTGGATCAAGCGAAAAGATAACTGGGGTCCAAGGTAGCATTAAGAGAGTGGGAAGACACAATGTGGGATGACTCTGGGACACCAGAAGTCATCGTCGAGCCTTCCAGAGATGTGGGCTAATCGATGAAACATCGAGGAAGGAGGGTGCCCACTTAAAGACCCCTGTGTGTCAACCCTGTGCCACTCCCAATATCAAGGCAGTCTCGATCATGTGCTCATGACCCATTGGCATGAAGGATATTAACATCTTATCCTGTGCTTTTTGATGTATAATAACTGTAACAGAATCAATGAAGGACTGTGCAAGTAGGATGTTCAACTGAATGCAGAAGACAACAAACTTTGGAAATACAAAAAGAAAGAAATAATAATAAAGAAATAAGAAATTAATATCAGGGTCATGAGATAGCGTCCCTGAAAGTGAGTCCATTGGTCATGGAAACATTTCAGTGTCAGGGTGTATTCTGGAGTTCAGGTATATAGCAAATATTGATCTCAACAGCAGTCATTCTCCATTACAGAGTACAGTTACCATTCTATTTTAACATGTTATTTATGACTTGCTATCGTGCTCTCTGTGCCCTGCGCCTTTGTGTGTGCTGTGGGCTTGCTTCCATCATGTATGGTTAGAACTGATGCAGCCGGCTGATGTTCATCACATAGGTTCTTTGCAATGATACTCTTATGTGGTACGCTTGATCTGTCTGTGGGAGCGACAAGAAGTTGGGTAATACAGTATAACCTGAGTCCACTGTTTCCCCGGGCTACTTTGCCAGGACTGCACACCAACACAGGCGTCATTCATGGGGAGCATCGCCTGTCATTTTATTCACCTGTCTTTTCAACCAGCTCCCTTACCCTAACTTGGTCACCTGGCTATGGGAGGATTATTTTCTGTCCCTCTGCCTGTCTCTGATCTGCAGTATGCCACTGCTGCTTTGCTCGATCCCTCAATGTGTTACCCTGGTTGCAGTGGTCCTTAACATCTCCATGTAATCTTACTAAATTGGCAGTTGTGGTTTCTTTCTGTACTTGTGAAATTTCTGTTGCTTCTTGTTCTTTCGCCGCCCTCCTTGCACTCGTTCCCTTTCGGCTCCTTACTATCCTTTCCTTTAATCACTCCTACCACTTGAGGCAGCTACACTACTTCTAACAGTTCCTGACCGTGTTTGGCCCCTACCTTTGGGATCTTCTGACATGATTTCCGTACATCGCCCTGCTTCTTCTCTTTGCCTGGGATTGCTGTCTCTCTGGGCCACACATGTTCGCTGCTCTTGTCTTGTCCACATTACTTCTCCTTTTCCTGAGTCTATGATAGTACCCGCCTTAGTCGGTGTGTACCTTCATTGGTTGGACACATCCAAAAAAACCACAGGAAACTGTACTCCCTCGGTCTTGTACCTGGGGCTGATTTCTCTCTTCCCTCATTGTTTCATATCTTGCACTGGTAATGTAAATTGCCTCTCCAGACCTGGGTCAGTTATTGATACTGGTGATCCTGAGTCCACTAGCATTTCACATTGCCGGCCCCCTAATAAACACCTTGTGTACATCTGTGGATGACCACCTTTGAAAAATAGAGGCAGCCAGCAGCCAGTTGTCTGACCTCACCAGCTCTACAATCAGGTCTGTACTCAGATCAGAAGGGGAGAGCGCTGCTGTGGATTCTGCCCGCTTTGGTGAGTGATTCTCATACCTTCCTGTCTTTTCAACCATGGCTTAGAGGCTACAGCTGTAACAACTCTATTCCAGCAGTTCCTTTCTAAGTGTTCTGTTTGCTGGCATGCAAAGCAAGTTCTTCATGATATCACAGCAGCTATGTTCACTTAACCACTTTACAACTTCTCTACCCCGTCCTCTGGTGTAACTCACTGGCCCGTGATACTGTTGTGGAGTAGGTAAATCCCCCTGCTATCCCCAAATCTAAAACTTCCTGGAGTGCTAAGCTCAGGCCTTCCTTCAGCATTTGCAGGAAGACTGGGTGATCCTCCCTGGATTATCTATTACTGAATACTCATACGCTTGATACTTAATCCATCGCTTTTCTGAACCATTGGCATTATCGTACCCCAGTTACTCTCACCTCACCCCAGTCGCTGCCTCACTTTCCCTTAACAAAGTGATTTCACTCTTCAGTACTGGCATTTCCAACAGAGCAAGAAATCAAATGTACCCAGTAACAGTGTCATTTCAGAGATCCTAAGTGATGAACACCAGTAAGTTGTATCAGTTCTGACCTCACCAAACGCAAAGGCAGAGGACACCGAGGGAGTGTGACAGCAAGTGTGAATAACATGTTAAAGTGTCACGGTAACTGTACTCTGTAATGAAGAATGGCTGCTGCTGAAATTAATATTTGCCGTACACCAAACTCCAGAATATGCCCTGACCGGGCAAGTAAAGTTAAGTGAAGTTATCCTTTTTGGTTCAAGATCCTGATGGTTGAGGGGTAGTAACTGTTCCTGAACTTGGTGGTGTGAATCCTGAAGTTCCCGTACTTTCTTCCTAATGGGAACAGCGGGAAGAGAGGAATTATTTCAGGGACGAGTACTCTGTGTGGAAAAGCTTCATAATTTTAAAATCATGAAATGCATAGATGTATAATGAAATACCTGACAAGTAATGGAGATTTATGAAAAGGGAAGCAGAGGTAACGTTGCAAATCAATGACCCTTCCATATAAATGGAACAATAAGAAAGAAAATAAATTTAAATTGCAAAGAGGCAAAAGGGTGCAAAGGGAGCATCTGGAAAAGGGTGGGGGGCAAAGAATGAAGGTGATTGACAGGAGAACCAGAAGTGACATCAGTAAACATGTTTAAACAGTAAGTAATTAGGATCTGGAATACACTGTGGGAGATAATATTGGGAACAGATTTATTTGTAGCGTTCGAAGAGAGCTAGATGAGTGTATTAAAGAAAATACATTGCAGACCTCCTGGAAGTTTTCTAAATCTACTTGGTATCTTTCTGGGACACTTGTTGAAAAAGAAACATTGAAATGATTATATTTACTGCAATATTTTCATACTTGAAAAATACATTGCCCCATAAATATTAATTATTAAACAAAATTTGGTGTGAATAAAGGTGAGGAATAAGTGGAATATTTTCCACTTACGATCAGGAACATATTTCCTGATCAGCTGCAGAACAACTGGATACAGGGGAAAAAAGATGTTTCCTGTATTCTGACCCAACTATGTAGCTCAACTACAATCTCCGAAGAGCAACTCCAATTACATCCATGTGCAACTTCTCCATTTTCACATCCCGTGGCCTCTCTGAATGAACATATTAATAACTGCTGAACTAAAGCCAGCTTATACTGAGGTTCCAACTCCACTACAAACTGAACTGAGATTACTTGAGATTGTTTTATGCTACACTCTGGTTAACCTTTATCTATGTCAAGCTACATCTCAAAAACAACTATCTCATTACTTCATACATTTCAAGAAGGCTGCACATATTTGGTTTACATATTTTGTCTCCTCGTATATGGCTGCACAATTTCCAAAAATTTCAATGGAATAGTTACTATTTGCTAAATAGCAGATACTGAATTTTAAAGGTAATTGGAATTTAGATTAACTTGATTCCAAAAGTTCATATAGTGATAATTATGTATTAAAAAGAATAGTGAATTGAAAATCAACTCTATGCTTTTTTTTAATTGTACTTGATTTAGAAAGATTTTTATTCAACATTTGGATATTGAAGCTTTGTTTCAAAAAAGCTTTCACTGTATATACTTGGCTTTAAATAATCTCATTTGTATTAAAGATTCTACTCCCTGACTTGCAGCTAAGAATTTGATATATCACCCATATTCAAGGTGTTATGTTCAAGATGATAATCTAGGCAGAATTTTCTAATTTTGTTATTTTAACTAATTATTCTTGAAACGCCTTTTTAGCCAGCATCTCTGAAGATGCGGCTCATTAGCCCCTTGCTGACAGCCACCGGACTCAGTGGTGAGAAAACCGCCCTTCAAAAACTCCATGTGTCTAAGGTCGGTATGACTTCAGTCCCACCAAAACCGGGAAGTTGGGATGCCTTGCCTACCCGAACCCCAATCTGTGAATATTGCGTAATTACTGCCCCCTGCAACTGTCTGTCAGCAAGAAATAACAGACCATACGTTGCATACAATTATAAAGAAAGTACACTTATGAATGTTAACCAAACCATTTTTAAAGAAGAAAAAAACATAAGGGCCCATCATACTTAAAACAGTCAAATGTGTGCAAGTTGGAGCTCAAATATTCCAAAAGCAGATGTGTCATATGTACTCATGACACCAACTCCTATTCACCGATCACCAGTAGGATTCCCCTCTTGAACTCCATCCGATCATGCATTCCCATTGGATGAAATCCTATGGCTGGTTCTTCTGAGCTTCTCTCTCCATCTCCCGCCGAAGAAAAAGGTCCTCAACCCACCTCACATCAGAGGTTGGATCAAAACCTCTCTGCCCAGCATCCTCTAGAACCTTCTTCCAATTCCATCATCTTGATTAGATGACATGACATTCCTAACCATGAACATCACAACCCCTTATCTTTATCAGTAATCTAAACACTACCAGAACACACTGCTTCTACAGAAAACCATTAAATGAAATACCCAGCGGTAAAATTATAACCAGGGTGTTAAATTCTAAATGTTAGTGAACTGAGCTTGAAGCAAGCTTGACCTGTGGGGAGGCCTGTGGCCACCCCACAGCGAGGTGAGGCAATTTCTGTGCAAAAATTCTTCATGGCAAGTTCCTCTCATGTCCTGTTTTCTTATAAAACCCAAAATTGGAATAAATTGTTGAAGAACAGTGTACTCATGCCCTTGGGTCACCTCTAACTTTCCAGAAATCAAATATCAAAGTGCAAAGTAAAATTTATTATCAGAGTGCATATACATCACCACGTTCAACCCTGAGATTCCTTTTCCTCCAGGCATACTCAGCAAATCTATAGAACGGTAACTGTAAACAGGAGCAATGAAAGAGCAAGAGCACAGAAGACAACAAACTGTTGAAATGTAACTCTTTAAGTAAATAGTAAGAAGTAAGAAGAGAATGAAATAATAAGTTAAAGCGTCCTTAAAGTGAGATTATTGGTTGTGGAAACAACTCAATAGATGAGTGTAGTTACCCTCCTATGTTCAAGAGCCTGATGGTTGTTGAACCTGAGGCACTAGAACCTTCTGTCTGATGCAGCAGCAAGAAAAGAGCATGGCCTGGACGCTGAGGATCTTTGACTTCTGGAAAGATGGTGGCACATGTGAATGCAGTGGCCTCCCAGGGCCAACCAAAAGTGCTTTGTTCATAGAATATGCTTTTTTATGATCCAAAGACAATTTTACTCTAAGAATGTCAGGTACAGTAGGGCCACTCCATCAGTGAACGGCGGGTTGATGAGAGTACCCGGACTGGTGTCAGCGGCAGAGCTGGCTGAGGTATTGAAGGGGCCAGCTGAGGCCAAGATGGTGGAGAAGGCGTTGGTCAGGATACCGTTGGAGCCGGTTTGGGTTCAGAGGGGCCTGCAGAACTTGTTGCTGCCCGCTACTCGGAAGTATCGAAGTTGGTGCAGTATAACCATTGGCGATTGTCTCGGACATTCACTTGCGATCTGTTGGGCAATGATAATGTAAGTTGCCACAGACTTGTTACCTTTGTCTGGTGGAGGGACAGTCGAAATGGGAGCTGTGTAGCTTTGATTGTAAGGAGAACTAGGCCACAAGCCTCAGGCTTGCCTGCTGCTGTAGACCAGGTGAGCAATGCTGAAGTTGAGCTCAGCTGGGACCTGGTGTTGCTCATCGGTACTGTCCTCCCATGTTTGAACAGTGGAATGACAGAGGGATTGTGGCGTCTGTACGCTGTTGAGAGACCATACCGTCGATTGCTGGACATTTGTCGCCCAGTGTCTTGGTGAATGTGCTTTTCTGAAATTGTTACTGTTTTGAATGTTTGCTTGCTATTTTTGAATGTTTTGCACCTTGGTCCCAGAGGGGTGCTGTCTCATTAAGCAGTATCAGTGTATAGCTTAAATGATTATTAAACCTGATTTTATACCCGTTGTATACTGGGCTGGATCCACTATCTTTTGTAGGGTTTTCCATTCAAAGGCATTGGTGTTCCCATACCAGGCCGTAAAGCAGTCAGTCAATACACTTTGCACTACACAGCAGAGGAAGTTTGTCATGCTGAATCTGTACAGCCTTCTGAGGAAGTAGAGGCGCATCGTGCTTACTTTGCAATTACATTTATATAATGGGTCCAGGACAGGTCCTCCAAAATAGTGATCCCCTGATAAGGACTAGCTCATGGACCTCTTGTTTCGCTCTCCAGAAGTCTACAATAAGTTCCTTCATGTTGCTGACACTGAGTGAGAGGTTGTTGTTGTGAAACCAACCAGCCAAATTTTCAATCTCCCTCCTTTGGTACGGCCCACAACAGTGGTGTCATCAGTAACTTGTATATGGTGTTGGAGCTGTATGTAGCCTCACAATCATAAGTGTAAAGCAAGGGGCTAGGCACACATCCATGTTGTGCACCTGTGCTGCTGGAGATCATGGAGGAGATGTTTTTGCCAATCTGATCTGACTAGGGTCTCCAAATGAGGAAAACCAGTATCCAATTGCACAAAGGGGTGTTGAGGCCCAGGCCTTAGAATTTACTGATTAATTTCAAGGAAGTGATGGCATTAAATGCTGAACTGTAATTGATAAAGGACATCCCGAAGTATGCACCTTTGCTGTCCAGATGTTCCAAGGTTGTATTAGGAACGCTGTAAGTTCTAGTAAATACATAGGAAATGTGGAGCCAAATGGCCTGCAATTTCAATTGATATGTTTCCTGTTACGTGGATTTTATTTTTGCTATTTTAACAAAGATAATTCTTAACTCAAATTCTTTGCAAATTGAATCAACGAAGGATGCTTGACAGTTGTGTCAGGGCTTGAATATTATCACCTCTTGTAAAGTTAAATCAAGCAATATGGATGACAACAAGGCTTTGGAAGAACTATCACAAACTCTCATAGCCCCAGTGATCCTGTGATTTCAGTCTGTAAAGCTGATGTGGGGACAGACTTTAGGAGGGTGAGCCCATGAAAAACATCTGGCCCAGATGGGATACCGAACCAAGTACTGGTGACCTGTGCTGATCTGACCTTTAACCTCTCGCTTCTGCAGTCTGAGATACCCATCTGCTTCAAACAGGTTTCGCATGACATCTAAAACTTTGACAAACTCCTATAGATGTGGATATAAATTCCATATACTTGCTTAGTGCAGGTTTCCCTTGCCATCCGAAGGTAGAACGTTCCTATGAAACGGTTCGTAAGCTGGAATGTCGTAAAGTGAAAAAGTAATTACCATTTATTTCTATGGGAAAAGTTTGTGAGCATTGGCAGACTCAAAAAATAACCTACTAAATCATGCCAAATAACACATAAAACCTAAAATAACAGTAACATATAGTAAAAGCAGGAATGATATGATAAATACACAGCCTATATAAAGTAGGAATACTTTTCTGCAATTATTGCAGCACTGTCCACCATAGCGAAAATCTCACACAAGCACTCTTGGCAGCACTGGCGGCAAAAACACTTGGCGCAAGCGCTTTCGGCAGAAGCACTCTTTCCAGTAACCTTTAAGCTATGAAGCTGCCAAATCATACCAAATAACATATGAAAATACACAGTCTATACAAAGTAGAAATAATGTATGTACAGTGTAGCTTCACGTACTGGAATCGGGAAGACAGTGAGCACAGTGATGATGGTGTGTTAGGCTGAGTCGTCGGAGGTTGGGATGGTGAGAGACTGGAGTGTGATTGTCGTCTGTATCCATCCGGACAGGCTAGTCATCTTCCATGTCTGCCTGCCTCGATATCGAAGGTCGAGTTTCGTTGTCTGCTGTGGCTGATGTGGAAGGCTTGAAAAATGACACTATGCTTGACTGCTTAGCCTCGCGCATTTTTCTATCATATGGTTCTTTGTAAACACTCAAACCATCCTGAAAATATGCCCTAAACCTATGTACCCTTTCAAAATTAAACTTCTCTACAATCATTGCAGCGAAAATCTCATGCAGTTGCTTCACGTTCAGTTCCTGGACGACTTCACTTTTGGTCCGTTCGCTACTGCGTTCCGTTTCGATTGTTATCCTTTCCTCTTCCAATTGTATCTGCTCTCCATCTATCAGTTCTTGGTCATGGGATGCCCAAACCTCTTCAACATTATCTTCATCAACTTCCACAAGCCAAACTCACTTTGTCCTTACTTCGTTCACCATGATCGAAACGCTTAATAATGTTTAGTTTTACGCTAAGCGTAACACCCTTAGGAGCTCTTTTAGGCTTTTCCGATACCTGTGAACTCATCTTGCTAACGGATGCACAAAATAAATCGACGTAAAGCACAGATGCTTTACGTGTTTAAGCAATGCCGGCTAGAATGCGTTCCGGGGGAGGAGCTTAGCTGCTCAGGGTGCACGCTGCCTTTTTTCGCGTGCTATCTTTTTTTGTAACAGTGAAAACACCTTCTGTTAGTGAAAACAGGTAACTAATGTAGGTCTTTCGTAACAGCGAGGTGTAAAGTGAACGTTTGAAAAACGGGGGACACCTGTAATATGCTTTTATTGCCAAATTTTAAGCATGCCATCAGAGGATCATGGAGCATAATACATTCGTCCCTCGGTATCTGCAGGGGATTGGTTCCAGGAACCCCCGAGGATGCTCAAGTCCCTTATATAAAATGGCATAGTATTTGCATATAACCTATGCACATCCTCCCGTATACTTTAAATCATCTCTAGATTACTTATACCTAATACAATGTAAATGTTATGTAAGTAGTTGTTATACTGCATTGTTTAGGGAATAATGACAGGAAAAAAAGTCTGAACATGTTCAGTACAGACGTAACCATTGTAGCTCTTCTGGGAACGCTGATGCTCCCTCAGCATCAGCCCAGGCCGATTCTCCTGTGAATTTTAAGTTCTTGAGGCTGTAGTACTTTACATAGCTAGCCAGCCATCCCTTACTAGCCTTAAGCTCCTTCCTCTCACTCACAACACAAATAGCAAACAAACGAGATACAAGGCGAACAATGCTCAAACAACGAGCGCTGGATAGAGATTGAGGATCTGTGAAATGGTGGGAGGCTACAGAAGAGTATGCCTACACATCACTTCATTCACATGGATTCAGTGTAGTGCTCAACGCGCAGCAAATACAAGTTTTGCTTTTTGGAACTTCCTGGAAATTTTGTCAAATATTTTTGATCCGCGGATACAGGGGGCCAACTGTATCTCAACTTCAATTCAAGGAGTCTAATTCTGTATGCTAGATGCTTTTCAAAGTTGGAATTTTGAAATTCTAATAATTAGTCTCACACTGCAGTCCTTCTCCACAGCCCTATTAATCATTTCCCTTCAGAAATAGTGTAACCATTTGTCCAATCACATTTATTCAAACTGAAATATGCATTCCTTTCAGGATTTCTGTTAGAACAGAAACTGATCAGTGAACGTGAGCTAAGGTTGGTGGTGCTGTTGCATTAGCTTTCAGTCATTGTTGAAGGGCATGGAAATTGAATAATTATATCTTGATGTTTACACAGGAAAAGATCCATATTTTCCTCTTGGCATTTGCTTATTTGTGACTATGACTATTATGGATATATTTTGACTGGTTTGAAAATGAAATGTACTACAGATATAAGATGGGTGAAAACATTATATGTCATACTTCTGTCAGCTGGTAAATTGAAGAAACTATTTTGTAGGTTTGATGAAAGAGCTATTACATTTTAAATCTGTGAAAATTATTTGCACTTAATCAGTTTATACTGAGGTAAAACAAAATAAAGTTGCAAAAAATGCTTCTTCATTTGACAGATGTCAGAAGATTTGAGTGGCAAGTGTTTGACTATTCTGTCTGGTGGTGAAATAGTATTGAACTTCATTTAGTAACTCATGTCACTTGTTTTAAAGTTGTAATAATCATTTGGCCCATCTCCTTCCTCCTGTTGACTTATTGACATATGATTGTACCAAGCACTATTTATATTGCACGTTTGGCCATGGTTTATAAAAGAAAATTAATTTAATATTTTTCAAAGATTCTGAAACATTAAAGCAGAATTAGTAATGTTTGAAAGCCAGTGATAAAATTAAGCTAAAATGCACATTGTGAGGTTCTATAAACAGTGATAAACTATTGCAGGCTCATCTCCCTCAGCTGAATGTTAACTGATGCTTTTCCTCAGTGTCTGTTTTCTTTGCTCTAAGCTTCTGTAATTATCCTTATCACTTTAACCATATAACCATATAACAATTACAGCACGGAAACAGGCCATCTCAGCTCTTCTAGTCAGTGCCGAGCGCTTACTCTCACTTAGTCCCACCGACCTGCACTCAGCCCATAACCCTCCATTCCTTTCCTGTCCATATAACCTATCCAAAGCTAGCTATATCCTCATCCCTATCCTAATCAGTCATATACATTCTATTTTCTCTGTTAAAAATTCAGAATAAGTTATAGTCATCCAACACTGACAATCTACTGAATCCAAGCATTAACATTAAAAATTGAATTACTGTGACTACGGTTCACTATTTCTGATTGTTATTCTTCTCTTTCTCTTGATTTCTCCGAATGTTATTGGTGTGGATAGACTTATTATCTCTAGCCTAGTGCAATATCTTTCTTCCTAGTTCCCTTCACTCACCATGCCTGTGGTAATAATTTATCCTGCCATAGTTACACAATGCCCTCAATTGTGTCTCTAGAATTCATTTTGGCTCTTCTCTATTTCCTATTTAAATGTCCTACTTCTCATAGATTTAGAGTTTAAACATAAGCCTTATTTTCATTTGTATGTTACAATAATCAGATTCATCCTCTGCCAATAACTTTAATTTTGAGGCTTTTTAAACTTTAATATCAGTGAGTCAGGATATTCATTTTCTACCAGAAGCTATTTGGTTGTCCCTGATGGTGCTTTTCTAAATAATTGTTCTGTTTTCATATCCCATAACTTGCCATTCTTTTTCCCTGTGTTATCTCCAAAATTGTAAGAATGGTGAATACTCCAACTCAACTTTGTCAATGCCTTGCTTGTTTCCCTTTTTTCCATAAATACCAACAAATCCAGAAACCTTCTGCCCTCTTTTAACCTATGGCAAATCTTACCCAACTGCCTTGCTTGTTTCTTGCATTAACTGTCAATTTCAAAATCATCACATTTATGCACAGTTCTCTCTATGGGATGTTTTTCTCTTTTGTAACTACATTATCCAGCTTGGAACTTTGTGTCACAGCTTCACTTTACTCCACATGTCTTTTTTGCCAACGATGAAAATGTATTTCTCCATTTGCTAAGCAGTTCTGTTGTGTGGTGGTGCAAAACTTACAAGATGCCTTACTTGCCAGTTAGATTGGTTACTCCTTCTGGTTCCATATCTGGTCTTCTTGGATAAGTCTAGAATTGAAGTTGAAGCAAGGACTGGTGGCAACAAATTACAATTAATTTTCTCCCAATTTTCATCTGGCCTTTAACAAAGGATGGAGACAAAAGAAAATAAGTCATCAGCCAGTTAGTCTGACATCAGTGGCTGAGTAGATGTTGGAGTCAATTATTAAGGATAAGGTTTTGGGGAAACTCGGAGGCACTTGATACAATATGCCAAAGTCAGCATGATTTCCTCGAAGGGGAAATCTTGCCTGACAAATCTGCTGGAATTCTTTGAGGAAATAACAGACAGAATAGACAAAGATGAGTTAGTGGATGCTGTTTATTGGATATTCAGAAGACCTTTGATAAGGTGCCACTCATGGTGGGGCTGCTTAATAAGATAACCCATGGTATTACAGGGAAGATACTAGCATTGGCAGAGGATTGGATGACCTGCAGGAGGCAAAGAAATGGAATATGATCGCCTATTCTGGTTGGCTGCTGGTGGCTAGCAGGGGCCAGTATTATGACCACTTCTTTTCACATAATATGCAAATTAATTTGATGACATAATTGATGACTTTGTGCTCAAATTTGCAGATGGATGGAGAGGGAGGTAGTGTTGAAGAATGAGGGAGGTAGTGTTGAAGAATGAGGGAGTTTGCAGAAGGATTTAATAGATTAGGAGAATGGATAAAAAAAAGTCATAGTGTAGGGAACTCGTGGTCATGCACTTCGGTAGAAAGAATCAAGGCATGGACTATTTTCTAAATGGGAGAAAATTCAGAAATCAGAAATGCAAAGGGACTTGTGAGCCCTTGTGCAGGATTCCTTGAAGCTTAACTTGCAGGTTGGTAAGGATGGCAAATGCAATGTTGTAATTCATTTCAAAAGTACTGGAATATAATAGCATGGTTGTAATGCTGAGGCTTTATAAGACATTGTCCAGATCGCACCTGGAGTATTGTGAGCAGTTTTGGGCCCCTTGTATAAGAAAGGATGTGCTGGCTTTGGAGCAGGTCCAAAGGAGGTTCACAAGAATGATTATGGGAATGAAATGGTTAATGTGTGAGGAGCATTTGATGGCTCTAGACCTATACTCGCTGGATTTTAGAAGAATGTTTGGTGGGGGGGGGAGAGATTCTCATTAAAACCTACTGAATATTGAAAGGCCTAAACAGATTGAATGTGGTGAGGCATGGATGGCTCAGGGGCAGGAATGGATACTTTGAGTGCCGGGCTTCAGATGTTTCAGAAAGGACAGGGAGGGAGGCAAAAGAGGTGGGGTCGTGGCACTGTTGATCAGAGATAGTGTCAGGGCTGCAGAAAAGGAGAAAGACATGGAAGGATTGTCTACAGAGTCTGTGGGTGGAAGTTAGGAACAGGAAGGGGTCAATAACTACTGGGTGTTTTTTATAGACCTCCAAATGGTAACAGGGATATCGAGGAGCAGATAGGGAGACAGGTTCTGGAAAGGTATAATAATAACAGGGTTGTCGTGGTGGGAGATTTTAATTTCCCAAATATCAATTGGCATGTCCCTAGAGCGAGGGGTTTAGATGGAGTGGAGTTGGTAAGGAGTGTTCAAGAAAGTTTCTTCACACAATATGTAGATAAGCCTACAAGAAGAGAGGCTGTACTTGATCTGGTATTGGGAAATGAACCTGGTCAGGTGTCAGATCTCTCAGTGGGAGAGCATATTGGAGATAGTGATCACAATTTTATCTCTTTCCCCATAGCATTGGAGAGGGATAGGAACAGACAAGTTAGGAAAGTGTTTAATTGGAGTAAAGGGAAATATGAAGCTATCAGGCAGGAACTTGGAAGCATAAATTAGAAACATATATTCTCAGGGAAATGTACTGAAGAAATGTGGCAAATGTTTGGGGGATATTTGCATGGAGTTCTGCATAGGTATGTTCCAGTGAGACAGGGGAAGTATGGAAGGTTACTGGAACTGTGGTGTACAAAGGCTGTTAAAAATCTAGTCAAGAAGAAAAGGAGCTTACGAAAGGTTCAAAAAACTAGGTAATGATAGGGATCTAGAAAATTATAAGGCTAGCAGGAAGGAGCTTATGAAAGAAATTAGGATTCCCTGAAGGGGTCATGAGAAGGCCTTGGCGAACAGGATTAAGGAAAACCACAAGGCATTCTACAAGTATGCGAAGAGCAAGAGGATTAGATGTGAGAGAATAGGACCAATCAAGTGTGACAGTGGAAAAGTATGTATGGAACCGGAGGAGATAGCAGAGGTATTTAATAAGTCCTTTGCTTCAGTATTCATTACGGAAAAGGATCTTGGCGATTGTAGGGATGACTTACAGTGGACTGAAAAGCTTGAGCATGTAGATATTAAGAAAGAGGATGTGCTGGAGCTTTTGAAAAGCATCAAGTTGGATAAGTCACCCGGACCAGACGAGATGTAACCCAGGCTACTGTGGGAGGTGATGGAGGAGATTGCTGAGCCTCTGGCGATGATCTTTGCATCATCAATGATGGGAGAGGTTCCAGAGGATTGGAGGGTTGCAGATATTGTTCCATTATTCAAGGAATGGAGTACAGATAGCTCAGGAAATTATAGACCAATGAATCTTATTTCAGTGGTTGGAAAGCTGATGGAGAAGATCTTGAGAGGCAAGATTTATGAACATTTGAAGAGGCTTAATATGATTAGGAATAGTCAGCATGGCTTTGTGAAAGGCAGGCCGTGCCTTATGAGCCTGATTGAATTTTTTGAGGATGTGACTAAACACATTGATGAAGGTAGAGCACTAGATGTAGTGTATATGGATTTCAGCAAGGCAGTTGATAAAGTACCCCATGCAAGGCTTATTGCGAAAGTAAGGAGGCATGGGATCCAAAGGGAAATTGCTTTGTGGATCCAGAACTGGCTTCCCCACAGAAGGCAAAGAGTGGTTGTAGACGGGTCATATTCTGCATGGAGGTCAGTGACCAATGGTGTGCCTCAGGGATTTGCTCTGGGACCCGTACTCTTCAGGATTTTTATAAACAACCTGGATGAAGAAGTGGAGGGATGGGTTAGTAAATTTGCTGATGATGTACAGGTTGGAGGTGGTGTGGATAGTGTGGAGGGCTGTCAAAGGCTACAGTGGGACATTGATAGGATGCAAAGCTGGGCTGAGAAGTGGTAGATGGAGTTCAACCCAGATAAGTGTGAGGTAGTTCATTTTGGTAGGTCAAATATGATGACAGAATAAAGTATTAATGGTCAGACTCTTGGCAGTGTGGAGGATCAGAGGGATCTTGTGGTCCGAGGCCAAAGGACACTCAAAGCTGCTGTGCAAGTTGACTCTGTGGTTAAAAAAGCATACAGTGCATTGGCCTTCATCAATCGTGGGATTGAGTTTAGGAGCTGAGAGGTAATATTGCAGCTATATTGGATCCTGCCAGACCCCACTTGGAGTACTGTGCTCAGTTCTGGTTGCCTCACTATAGGAAGGGTGTAGAAACCATAGAAAGGGTGCAGAGGAGATTTACAAGGATGTTGCCTGGATTGGGGAGTACGGCTTATGAGAATAGGTTGAGTGAACTTGGCCTGTTTTCCTTGGAACAACGGAGGATGGGAGGTGACCAGATAGAGGTATATGAGATAATGAGAGGCATTGATCGTGTGGGTAGTCGGAGGCTTTTCCCCAGGGCTGAAATGGCTAGCATTAGAGAGCACTTTTTTAAGGTGCTTGGAAGTAGGTACAGAGGAGATGTCAGGGGTAAGTTTTTTACAAAGAGAATGGTGAGTGCGTGGAATGGGCTGCCTGTGAAGGTGGTGGAAGTGGATACGACAGAGTCTTTTACGAAATTCCTGGACAGGTACATGGAGCTCAGAAAAATAAGAGGGCAATGAGTAACCCTAAGTAATTTCTAAGGTAAGGATATGTTCGACACAGCTTTGTGGGCCGAAGGGCCTGTATTGTGCTGTAGATTTTCTATGTTCTATGATCTAGGATGTCTAGGACCAGAGGGCACATCCTCAGAATAGAAGGATGTCCCTTTGGAACAGAGATGAGGAGAAATTGCTTGAGCCAGAGAGTGATGAATCTGTAGAATTTGATGTCACAGATGACTATGGAGGTCAAGTCATTGGGTATATTTTAACAGGTAGTTGAATACCAGTTTAAACTCGATAGTTTGTGGATTGGTCAGGGTGTCAACAGACAGACAGACATACTTTATTGATCCCGAGGGAAATTGGGTTTCGTTACAGCCGCACCAACCAAGAATAGTGAAGAAAGGTTAGGCAGTGAAAGCAGGGGAATGTGGTTGAGATCAATGATGCGGCAAATTGCCTAATTCTGCTCCTATGTTTTATAGTTTCAATGCAGTTTTTTTAAAAGAAACTTGATTGAACTTTTTCACAGATACTGAATTTAACTTCTATTACTACATGATATACAGAATCAAAATCAGGTTTATTATAACCATATAACCACATAATAATTACAGCATGGAAACAGGCCATCACGGCCCTTCTAGTCCGTGTCGACATTTACACTCACCTAGTCCCACTGGCCCGCACTCAGCCCATAACCCTCCATTCCTTTCCTGTCCATATACCTATCCAATTTTACTTTAAATGACAATACCGAACCTGCCTTTACCACTTCTGCTGGAAGCTCATTCCACACAGCTACCACTCTCTGAGTCAAGAAATTCCGGCATGTGACATGAAAATTGTTAACTTGACAGCAGCAGTTGTATGCAATACATAATATGGAAGAAAGAAAACAAAATAAAATAATAATAGTAATAAATAAATCAATTACAGTATACATATACTGAATAGATTAAAAATAGTGCAAAAAAAACAGAAATACTATATTTTAAAAAGTGAGGTAGTGTCCAAGGGTTCAAGTCCATTTGAGAATCGGATGGCAGAAGGAAGAAGCTGTTCCTGAATCACTGAGTGTGTGCCTTCAGGCTTCTGTACCTCCTACCTGACAGTAACAGTGAGAGAAGGGCATGCCCTGGGTGCTGGAGGTCCGTAATTATGGACACCTCCTGCTTAAGACTTTTGTACAGTACTTTTTAAGAAATTAAAATTCCTTATTTTTAGAGGCCTGGAAAACTAATCAACTTTTTTGTAATTAATTGGTATTTGGTTTGAAAAGGGTTATATTCAACATGAGATAAGGCAGGATGAGTGAATATGAAGCAGATGTCCAGTTTCGTTGAGTATGCTACAAAACCAACATTATGAGTTGACAGAGAAATTGAGTATTCTTTCTGAAAGCCCAAAAGGGAAGAAGTTCACGAGCAACATATGCAGCGATCGTTGTACAGCTGTTGTTGCAATGTACTGTCATTTCCGTTCAGCACAAATCTGAGTGACATGTTTCCTGGCAATCCATGATTTCAGATTTTACAGTGAGAGTCCTCTTCATTGCCCCTTTCATTGTCTTACTCTTGAACTGGTGTCCAAACACTGCTAGGATTGAAGCCTCCTGTGAGAAAGGGGTTTGCTTGGACTGCAGAGCAATGTGGGAACCAGGAACCAATGTTTGCTCTCTAATGACACTTCTGCTACAATACCATGGTGATCTCATTTCTGCACAACTTTGTGTATAGGGAACAACAGAGGCACTGTATGAGGAACTGCATATTGGCATAATACCACAGAGAAAACTGGAGAGGTGTTGATCTCTGAGCATGATACCACAGAGAAAACTGGAGAGGTGTTGATCTCTGAGCATGATACCACAGAGAAAACTGGAGAGGTGTTGATCTCTGAGCATGATACCACAGAGAGAGCTGGGGAGATCCACACAACAAAACAAAAATAGGCTTCCTTCACATCTAATGGAAGGTGATGAGAGAAATTGTAGGATCCAGGTATTGTGTCAACATATGCTAGATCTCTCTAATGATCCGTACAATTAAATATTTCTGTTTCTCTGTTTTACTAGTTTCTTCAGCCTCCTTATGCAAGTCTGCTGCACTTCAAGAAGTATGCTTTCATTTCCTGAACCCTCAGTTCCATGCTTTTGACTGAACTCATGAATGAAATTGCTTTGTTTCTATTCATCTACCGTAGATTCCGGACTACAGAGCGCACCTGATTAAAAGCCGCTGGCTCTAATTTTAGAAATAAAATAAAATTTTTAATTGTAAAGGCCGCACCGGATTTTCGGCCGCAGGTGTCCCACGTTGTAATATGAGATATTTACACAGAAAGATATTACACGTGAGGATTTTTTAACTTTTAATTAAATCCATATGGTAACAAACAAATATATATTGCAAATGCTTTTTTTCGAACCGTGCCTGTAATATGGCTACTTTTAAATATACATACGTATCGGTAACACAAATTACGTTGCATATACTTTTTTACTGAACAGCATGAACAACATTCCAATATCTCCTAGCGACTGGTAAAAAAATATATACTGCAGCCTACCAGGAAAAGTTATTGATCGCCTTTAACTTAAAAGCAGCGTTTTCGCTCGGGTCTGATGAGCTCGCGTAACGCGATCGGGTCTAATCGGGTCTGATGTGCTCGGGTCTGACGCGCTCGGGTCTGACGCGCTCGGGTCTGATGCGCTCGCGTAATGCCCCCACCTTCCCGTATATCGCAAACCGGTATCCCACAAGACGCGGCGAAACCGGGTGTGACGTCATAGCATCCCGGGATGTAGTACAGAAAACAAATATAGTTAAAACACTTCTAACTTTAACCAACAAATGAATTACTAAGCGAAAATATTATAAACTAAGTAACTGCCATAAAGGCAGCACAATGCTTTTCTTCGAGTGTTTTCCATGTTGATGAGGGTGAGTACAAATGACTGATTTACAATAATTTAATTGTGAAAGTGCGCTTGATTTATCGTGCAATTTCATTGGACCTCTGTGAACTACTCATTAATTTTATTGGTCTACTGTTACGAGGCAAAATGTTTACGAGGCGGCATGAAAAAAAAAACATGTATTAGCCGCTCTGGATTAAAGGCCGCAGAGTTCAAAGCTGTTCAAAATGTGGGAAAAAAGTAGCGGCTTATAATCCGGAATCTACGGTAATCAATTACTGTTGGCCAGTATAGGCAGTTCTGTGTTTAAGAAAGTGTTTCATTCCTGAGAACTGTGGAAACTCTTATCTCCAAAAGTCAGAAACATCCATTTTCATTTTGTATCACTCTATGTACACTTGGTTAATTATTTAATTTTTTTTGATTGCTCACTATAATAGGAAACTGCTGTATATTTACTAATTTTGTTTGTGAGTTCTTGCAGCTTATTAATAAAGTAATAGAAGTTAAGAAATATTTCAGTATTGGTCCTGGTTTGGTGAACTCTGCTTTGTCCTTTCATTAGGCTGCCGCATTTAACATCTTTATGATTATGGCTAATCGGAGAGCAGCTATAAAGAGCTTTAAATTCCATGTACCTGTTTAGTAACATGTTTAATACCATATACCCCTCTGCTTATATTGTATGATTTTAAGCTAGCCATTTTTGTGACTGTGAGTAGGTCACTGGAGAAACTGGACAAGTGGATATGAAAGTTTTTATTCATCGTGACAAACATTCCTTTCGAACTCTCTTGCTAGAGTTTCACAAGCCCAAAGGTACACCACGTTCTTATATCCTCAAGATTAAAGATAACAGCTGGTGATTCAATACAATTCAGTAGTTAAAATGACATAGTTTACTTCAATATTTTGGGTTAACCGATGGTTTCTTTGAATTACATATCTACAGTGATGCATCTGATTGTTCAAATACCTTTTGTCACAAAGTAACTCACACAAATATCCAAACTCAGGTTGGAGGAACAACACCTTATATACCGGCTGGGTGGCCTCCAACCTGATGGCATGAACATTGACTTCTCTAACTTCTGTTAATGCCCCTCCTCCCCTTCTTACCCCATCCCTGACATATTTAGTTGTTTGCCTGTTCTCCATCTCCCTCTGGTGCTCCCCCCAGCCTTTCTTCCTCCTGAGGCCTCCTGTCCCATGATCCTTTCCCTTCTTCAGCTCTGTATCAGTTTCGCCAATCACCTTTCCAGCTCTTAGCTTCATCCCACCCCCTCTGGTCTTCTCCTATCATTTCGCATTTCCCCCTCCCCCCACTACGTTTAAATCTCTTACTATCTTTCCTTTCAGTTAGTCCTGACGAAGGGTCTCGGCCCGAAACATCAACAGCACTTCTCCCTATAGATGCTGCCTGGCCTGCTGTGTTCCACCAGCATTTTGTGTGTGTTGTTGTTTGAATTTCCAGCATCTGCAGATTTCCTTGTGTTTGCTCACACAAATAGTCTGCAAGCTACTGGGGACAGAAATACCAACTAGCCAAAATTAATGTTGTCAGGGTTCTCTCTGAGTACACAAATATCATAAGTACACAAACACTATTGATTGTCTAGACCTGTGACCACATTTTAATATTGCTAAGTGACCTTATCTGTCTGGTCTGCCAGATTAAACTCAAATCACAATGATGCAAACCCCTCATCCTCCTTCTCTCCAGAGAGTAAAGCCCAAGCTTCCTTAATCTCTGATCTCTCTAAACCAGGCAGCATCCTGGTAAATCTCCTCTGTACCCTTTCCAATGCTTCCACATCCTTCCTATAGTGAGGCGAACAGAACTGGACACAGTACTCCAAGTGTGGCCTAACCAGAGTTTTATAGAGCTGCATCATTACATTGCGTTTCTTAAACTCTGTCCCTCGACTTATGAAAGCTAACACCCCATAAGCTTTCTTAACTACCGTATCTACCTGTGAGGCAACTTTCACGGATCTGTGGACATGTACCCCCAGATCCCTCTGTTTCTCCACACTCGCAAGTATCCTGCCATTTACTTTGTACTCTGCCTTGGAGTTTGTCCTTCCAAAGTGAGAACCTCGCGCTTCTCTGAGTTGAACTCCATCTGCCACTTCTCAGCCCACTTTTGCATTCTATCAATGTCTCTCTGCAATCTTCAACAATCCTCAACACTATCCACAACACCACCAACTTTTGTGTCGTTTGTAAACTTGCCAACCCACCCTTCTACCCCCACATCCAGGTCATTAATAAAAATCAAGAAAAGTAGAGGTCCCAGAACCCAACCTTGTGGGACGCCACTAGTCACAGTCTTCCAATCCGAATGTACTCCCTCCACCACGACCCTCTGCTTTCTGCAAGCAAGCCAATTCTGAATCTACCTGGCCAAACTTCCCTGGATCCCATGCCTTCTGACTTTCTGAATAAGCCTACCGTGTGGTACCTTGTCAAATGCCTTACTAAAGTCCATGTAGATCACATCCACTACACTACCCTCACCTATAGTCCTGGTCACCTCCTTAAAGAACTCTATCAGGCTTGTTAAACACGATCTGCCCTTCGCAAAGCCATGCTGACTGGCCCTGATCAGTCCATGATTTTCTAGATGCCCATAGATTCTATCTCTAAGAATCTTTTCCAACAGCTTTCCCACCACAGACGTAAGGCTCACTGGTCTATAATTACCTGGACTATTCCTACTACCTTTTTTGAACAAGGGGACAACATTCGCCTCCCTCCAATCCTCCGGTACCATTCCCGTGGACAACGAGGACATAAAGATCCTAGCCAGAGGCTCAGCAATCTCTTCCCTCGCCTCGTGGAGCAGCCTGAGGAATATTCCGTCAGGACCCAGGGACTTATCCATCATAATGTATTTTAACAACTCCAACACCTCCTCTCCCTTAATATCAACATGCTCCAGAACATCAACCTCACTCATATAGTCCTCACCGTCATCAAGTTCCCTCTCATTGGTGAATACCGAAGAAAGGTATTCAGTGAGGACCTCGCTCAGCCTCCAGGCACATCTTCTCAACCTTTATCTCTAATTGGTCCTATCTTCACACCTGTCAACCTTTTGTTCTTCACATAATTGAAGAATGCCTTGGGGTTTTCCTTTACCCTACTCGCCAAGGCCTTCTCATGCCCCCTTCTTGCTCTCCTCAGCCCCTTCTTAAGCTCCTTTCTTGCTACCCTATATTCCTCAATAGACCCATCTGATCCTTGCTTCCTAAACCTCATGTATGCTGCTGCCTTCCACCTGACTAGATTTTCCACCTCACTTGTCACCCATGGTTCCTTCACCATACCATTCTTTATCTTCCTCACCGGGACAAATTTATCCCTAACTTCCTGCAAGATAGATAGATAGATACTTTATTCATCCCCATGGGGAAATTCAACATTTTTTCCAATGTCCCATACACTTGTTGTAGCAAAAACTCATTACATACAATACTTAACTCAGTAATAATATGATATGCATCTAAATCACTAACTCAAAAAGCATTAATAATAGCTTTAAAAAAGTTCTTAAGTCCTGGCAGTTGAATTGTAAAGCCTAATGGCATTGGGGAGTATTGACCTCTTCATCCTGTCTGAGGAGCATTGCATCGACAGTAACCTGTCACTGAAACTGCTTCTCTGTCTCTGGATGGTGCTATCCCTAAATATGCCTAAATATCAACCACATGTCCATAGTACATTTCCCTGCAAAAACATCACCCCAATTAACACCTGCAAGTTCTAGCCTTATAGCCTCATAATTTGCCCTTCCCCAATTAAAAATTTTCCTGTCCTCTCTGATTCTGTCTTTTTCCATGATAATGTTAAAGGCCAGGGAGCGGTGATCACTGTCCCCCAGATGCTCACCCACTGACAGATCTGTGACCTGACCCAGTTCGTTACCTAATACTAGATCTAGTATGGCATTCCCTCTAGTTGGCCTGTCAACATACTGTGACAGGAATCCATCCTGGACACACTTAACAAACTCTGCCCCATCTAAACCATTGGAACTAATCAGATGCCAATCAATATTAAACACGAGGAAATCTGCAGATGCTGGAAATTCCCATGAATTCGTCAGGTCCTGACGAAGGGTGTCGGCCCGAAACATCGACAGTGCTTCTTCCTATCGATGCTGCCTGGCCTGCTGCGTTCCACCAGCATTTTGTGTGTGTTGCCAATCAATATTAGGGAAGTTAAAGTCACCCATGATAACAATCCTATTATTTTTGCACCTTTCCAAAATCTGCCTCCCAATCTGCTTCCCAATCTGCTCCTCGGTGTCTCTGCTGCTACCATGCAGAGTTAAGCCGATGATGTTTCTGTATCTTTTTTATGAAGACTGGTTCTTGTTTGAATTAATATCTACTATATTCACGTAACTCCAGAATACTCCCTGTCAGTAATTATAAGATTGTAGAACATAATATCTCAACTGCAATTCAAGAAACTTTATACTGTATGCTGAAAGATTTTGAAAGCTGGAAGTGTGAAATTCTAATAATTACCGTAGTTACACATTGCAGCTCTGCCCCAGAGATCTACAAATCACTTCCCTTCAGTTTATTCCAACTGAAATACACACTCCTTTCAAAATTTCTGTTAGAGCAGAAACTGATTAATGAACATGAATGTAGATTGGTGGTGCTGATGCATTATTTTTCAGAAATTGTTGAAAGAAATGCATGATGAATAATTGTAGCTAGGTTTTAACACAAGAAATGAAAAAGGTTAGTGATTTGCTATTGGCATAAGATTAGTTGTCTTTGGGAATGTTATAAATATATTTTTGTGCTTTGAAAATTATATGTACCACAGATAAACAACATTGTCGTTTTGTTATATATAATATAAAAGAATAGAATATATGTAATGTTTGTTGATGGCGGTTATATACAGGCCTCCCAACAGTGGCTGGGAGGTGGACCACAGGTTACAACAGGAAATAGAAAAGGTGTTGTTGAATGCCCAAGGGATAGCTTTTTAGAGCAGTTTGTCATTGAGCCTGCTAAGGGATCAGCTATAGTGGATTGGGAGTTATGTAATGAACTGGAGGCGATTAGTGAGCTTAAGGTAAAGGTGGTATGAGAGAGGGGTTGGCCAAAGTAAATTGGAAGGAGATGCTGGCAGGGATGTCAGCAGAGCAGCAATGGTGTGTGTTTCTGGCAAAAAAAAATGAGAAAGGAGCAGTACACATGTATTCCAAAAATGAAGAAATACTCGAATGGTAAATAGTACAACCATGGCTGACAAGGGAAGTCAAAGCCATTGTAAGAGCAAAAGAATGGGCATACAACAAAGCAAAAATTAGTGGGAAGAGAGAGGATTGGAAAGTTTTTAAAAACCTACAGAGAGCAACTAAAAAAATCATTAGAAAGAAAAAGATGAAATATGAAAGCAAGCTAGCAAATAATATCAAAATGGATAGTAAAAGCTTTTCTCAAGTATGTTAAAAATAAGAGAGAAATAAGAGTGGATATAGGACCGCTAGAAAATGAGGCAGAGGCAGGAGAAATAATAACGGGTCAAGGAGATGGCTGATGAACTAAATGAGTATTTTGCATCAATCTTCACTGTGGAAGACAGTAGCAGTATGCCCGATGTTGTGGTTTGTGAAGGAAGAGAAATACGTGGAGCTACTGTTACAAGAGAGAAGGTGCTGTAAAAGCTGAAAGACCCAAGGGTACATAAGTCACCCGGACCAGATGAACTGCATCCTAGAGTTCTGAAAGATGTAGTGTTAGAGATTGTAGTGGCATTAGAAATAATTTTTAAGAAATTATTGAACTCTGGCATGGTGCCAGAGGACTGGAAAATTGCAAATGTCACTTCACTGTTTAAGAAAAGAAGAAGACAGCAGAAAGGACATTATAGACCAGTTAGCCTGACCTCAGTGGTTCAGAAGATGTTAGAGTTAATTGTTAAGGATGAGGTGATGGAGCACTTGGTGACACAGGACAAGATAGTATAAAGTCAGCATGCTTTCCTTCAGGGAAAATCCTGTCTGACGAACCTGTTGGAATTTTTTGAAGAGATTACAAGTAGGATAGAGAAAGGGGATGCAGTGGATGTTGTATATTTGGACTTCCAGAAAGCCTTTGACGAGGTGCCACACATGAGGCTGCTTCCCAAGTTAAGAGTAACAGGAAAGTTACTAACATAGTTAGAGCATTGGCTGATTGGTAGGAGGCAGTGAGTGGGAATAAAAGGATCCTTTTCTGGTTGGCTGACAATGACTAGTGGTGTTCCACAGGGGTCGGTGTTGGGACCACTTCTGTTTATGCTGTATATAAGTGATTTAGATGATGGAATAGATGGCTTTGTTGCCAAGTTTGCAGATGATATGAAGATTGGTGGAGGGGCAGATAGTGTCGCGGAAACAGGTCGGAATCAGAAGGACTTAGATTAAGAGAATGGGAAGAAAGTGGAAAATGAAAAAAAATGCTGGAAAATGCATGTTCATGCACTTTGGTAGTAGAAATAAATGTGCGGACAATTTTCTAAACGGGGAAGAAAATCCAAAATTCTGAGATATATTAGTACATTTATTTATTCAGTAAGTTATGGGTCAAAGTATTTAGTGAACACATTTCTAACTCTTCTAGCTTCAGTCTCATTGCTGTCTGTTCTGAAATTGTTTGGTTGTGTTCAGGAAAACAATGAACTGCCGAGGTACCACCACTATCTGTTCCTGCAGGACACGACAGCGTTTTTAAAAATATCCAGTTATCCCGTCCACATTACTCTGCCCAACCGGCGTTTTCAAATTTACACACTCTGGAGGGCGTTTTAGAAAAGTTACATTTTCGGGGGAGGAAAATGCCATTTCAGTGTGGACAGAGGGTCAAAGTGAAGAGGAAAAGCTTCGGTTACGGATTTATCCAATCTAGTGTGGACATAGCCTTAGAGTTGGTGGTGAGGAAGGCAAATGCCATGTTAGCATTCATTTCAAGAAGTCTAGAATACAAAAGCAAGGATGTGATGTTGAAGCTTTATAATGCACTGGTGATGTTTCACCTTGAGAATTGTGAACACTTTTGGGCCCCTCATCTTAGAAAATATGTGCTGGTGTTGCAGAGGGTCTGAGGATGTTCACAAAGATGACTCCAAGAATGAAATGGCCTTCGTCAGGAGGAGATTGATAGGTTTCTAATTAGTCAGGGTATCAAGAGATATGGGGGAAAAGCCAGAAATTGGAACTAGATGGGAGAATAGTTTAGCTCATGGTGGAGTGGCAGAGCAGACTCGATGGATTGAATGGCCTACTTCTGCTCCTTGTCTTGTGATCTTGTGATCTCAATAATGAGGCAAGTGAGCATATTTATCCTCTTTTATTCAAGAGCCAGTTGGTTGAGGGGTACCCTTTCAAAAGGGTACAATAATTAAAAGTGTTACATGCCTAAAATAAAAAGTCCTACTCACATGAGCCTGAATTCCTGCACTCCCTACCCACCCACAATGACCCAGATCCCTTCCGCTTACTCACCTCAGATGTTACATAGTACAGGTGTTCCCCGTTTTTCGAACGTTCGCTTTACGACAACTCGCTGTTACGAAAGACCTACATTAGTACCTGTTTTCGCTAACCAAAGAGGATTTTCGCTTTTACGAAAAAAAGACACCCGCTTTATATGTGTGTTTACCCCGAGAAAGACTACAATGACCGTGAAACCTTGTGCGGGCAGTTGTTTGCGCATGCGTGTTTTTTTTTCTCCAAATTGACTTTGGCTCGCTGTCTTCCCGATTTTGATAGGTGAAACTACACTGTACATACAATATTTCTACTTTATATAGGCTGTATATTTATCATATCATTCCTGCTTTTACTATATGTTAGTGTTATTTTAGGTTTTATGTGTTACTTGGTATGATTTGGTAGGTTATTTTTTGGGTCTGGAAACGCTCAAAAACTTTTCCCATATAAATTAATAGTAATTGCTTCTTTGCTTTACGACATTTTGGTTTACAAACGGTTTCATAGAAATACTGTACTTTTGGATTGCGGGGGAAACCTGTACATGATACGTGCTGGTATGGTGGTGTGAGTCCTGAGGCTCTTGTGCCTTCTACCTGATGACAGCAGAGAGAAGAGAGCATGACCTGGGTGGTGGGGATCTCTGATGATGGATACTACTTTCCTATGACAGTGTTTCATGTAGATGTGCTCAATGGTTGGGAGCGCTTTACCCATGATATACTCGGCTGAATCCACTATCTTTTAATGGATCTTCCATTCCAAAGCATTGGTGTTTCCATATCAGGTCGTGATGCAGCCAGTCAAGAAACTTTTCATTACATATCTATGCTTTCTTCACAATTGCAATTATACTTGTGTGCTGGGTCCAGGATGGTCCCCTGAGAAAGAACAACAGTGAATGGGATGCCAAAAGATGAAAACATGGAAAAAAAGAGAGGGAGAGGGAGATGATGGAAACATTGTTTCTGCATGAATCATAATAGATAAACAGTCTGAATGGACAAAGGCTGCATATGAATGAATGAGATTAGTATGTTAGAGTAATGATAGAAAATGCAGATAATTTTATACACTTACTTGCATTCACTGCTCTAATATTTGTGTTTGACAGGTTACAAATGGTGTGGGTGTTTATCATGAATCGAATGAGCTCACAAAGCAGTTTCCCCCAGAGGCGACGGATGGTCCTCGGAATAATCATTTTGTTGATTGTTGACGTCATCTGGGTTGCATCATCTGAACTTACTTCAGTAAGTGCAGTGGTCTTGTATTATCTGGTTTGACAGAATGTTTCCTTAAATTCATTCTATTTTGCAGATTTTTAGTTGTTTCATGTCATATTTACAGCAACTCATCATTAATATTGCAGTCACATTCTGAAAATTGCATCTATCTGTTGTTGCCAATGCGGCCACACTTCGTGTTGTAACCTGTGTGGTGAGTTCTTATAACTTTACAGAGGTCATATCTTGATTTATTTCAAGTCAAGTCAAGTCACTTTTTATTGTTATTTCGACCATAGCTACTGGTACAGTACATAGTAAAAATGAGACAACATTTTTCAGGACCATGGTGCTACATGACACAGTACAAAAACTACACTAGACTACAGACCTACCCAGGACTGCATAAAGTACACAGAACAGTGCAGGCATTACAATAAATAATAAACAAGACAATAGGCACAGCAGCGGGCAGTAGGTTGGTAGTCCGATGGCTTGGGGGAAAATCTGTTA
Organism: Hemitrygon akajei; assembly: GCF_048418815.1. Lineage (NCBI taxonomy): Eukaryota > Metazoa > Chordata > Chondrichthyes > Myliobatiformes > Dasyatidae > Hemitrygon > Hemitrygon akajei. The sequence goes on from NC_133128.1 coordinate 194,237,074, forward strand.
CATAAATAAACAGCTGAATGGCAGTGTCCGGGATTCCGTCCGTCTCTGTACTCCTGCCGAGTATTTCGTTGCCACAGATGTGGTCCAATTTAATGTCCATTGGAGAGCAGAATGGACGGGAGAGTCAGCTGGTTGGGGCTGGCTTTTTTCCTGGCACGGACTCCTGCCCGCTGGCCTTGCTTCCGCTTCCTCACACACTGCTTACGATGTCCCCACCTTCAAAGTTCAAGGTCATCTGATTTAAATGCTACAGACTTAGACTTTAATGGGGGTTGTACCTCCTGCTTCATCCATGGTTTCTCATTCGGAAACACCCAGGTTGTCCTCGTTGGTGTACAGTCCAAGCACACTTGTGGTAAAGTCTGTGATAATAGTGACATACTCATCTAGGCTGGTCTTTGAAAATGGACCGGACTACTGACTCAAAGCAATCACATAGAATCTCATCGTTTTCCTCAGACCAGTACTATACGACGTTCTGTACCGGACTGTCCTCTTTCAGATTCTGTCTGTATGCAGGAAGAAGCAGCACATCCCTGTGGTCTGTGGACAAGAGCTTCACATGCATTTTTGATGGTTGTATAGTTGAGGTTGAGGGTTTGATGCTTGAGGGTGTTTCTGCCCCTGGTGGGACAGGCGGCGTGATGCTAGTGTTGAGCTAACGCACGCTTCAAGTTGGCCTGGTTGAAGTCACCAGCAATGATGAATTCAGGAGCCTTTGGGTATTCCATTTGAAGGATGTTGATCAGAGTGTAGTTCATTGTCACAGAGTAAGCTTTCCTGCAACACACTGGTAATCCAACACACTTCGGACTTCTGCAACAGCAGACCAGCACATATCATATACCATGTAACGTCTGAGGCCTGAGTAAGTGGAAGTGAGGTGTGGGAATCTGGGTCGTTGTGGGTGGGTAGGGAGTGCAGGAATTCAGGCTCAAGTGAGTGGAAAGAGACTTCTTATTTTAGGCATGTAACACTTTTAATTATTGTGGTTAATATATCAAGAGATGTTCAAAGTACATTTGTTATGAAAGCATGTATACATTATATTATCTTGAGATTAGTCTTACAGGCGGCCACAAAACAAACACAAAAGAACCTATTTTAAAAAAAGACTGTCATGCAGAAAATAAAATAAATTGTGCAAACATAAAAGGAAGCATAAAGATACAAGGAGGAGTCTCAGACCAGAGGGCACAGCCTCAGAACACAAGGACGTCCCTTTAGAACAGAGATGAGGAATTTCTTCAGCTAGGTGGTGAATCTGAGGAATTCATTGCCACAGACAGCTGTGGAGGTCAAGTCACTGATATATTTAAAGTGGAAGTTGATAGGTATTGATTAGTCAGGGTGTCAGAGGTTACGAGAAGAAGGCCGGAGAATAGTGTTGAGAGAGAAATAATAAATCAGCCATGATGGAATGGCAGAGCAGAGTTGATGGACTGAATAGCCTAATTCTGCTCCTCTGTCTTATTGTCTTAAGAGATGTGTTATATGCTTTAGAAACATAGATGTAATTATATATTTCACCTGTTTTTTGAAATGCCCTCATAAAACATATTGAGTTATCATTAACATACACATTTAACAAACAGGTTAGTTTTATGGTAGCTTAGAATTATAACACCTACTATAAGGAGAAGATTGTGTACTATTGTTTAAATAATTAAAAGCATTGCAGGTTACAGGTACAGTGCCTTGAAAATGTATTCACCCCCCCACAATTATTTTCATATTTTACTGTTTAATTTTCTAAATTTAATTTATTAAACTAGCATTTTTGAGTCAAGTCAAGTCAACTCAAGTCGCTTTTTATTGTAATTTCAACCATAAACTGCTGATACAATACACTGTAAAAACTAAACAACGTTCCTCCAGGACCATAGTGCTACATCCCCTATCCCAGGTCCCTCTCTGCCTCTCTCTCCCCTTTCAACTTTCTGCTTCTTTATCTCTACAGTTCTTTCATGCTTATCCCCTCCCCCTGCCCCCTTTATCGTTCCTCTGATTGGTTTTCCACCTGGCATCTCTAGGCCCTACCCCCTCCCCTATCTCTATTACTGGGCTTCGGCCCTCTTTTTCCCCCCCCCCATTCCTGATGAAGGGTCTCGGCCCGAAATAGATGCTGCCTGACCTGCTGAGTTCTTCCAGTGTTGTGTACGTATAAAACTACACTAGACTACAGACCTACACAAGACTACATAAAGTGCACAATAAAGTGCAGGGCAGTACAATAATTAATAAATAAATAATAAACAAGACAATAGGCACAGTAGAGGACAAATTTCAATACAATAATAAATGATGTAGATGTCAGTCCAGGCTCTGGGTATTGAGGAGTCTGATGGCTTGGGGGAAGAAACTGCTGCACAGTCTGGTCATGAGGCCCGAATGCTTCGGTGCCTTTTCCCAGACGGCAGGAGGGAGAAGAATTTGTATGAAGGGTGTGTGGGGTCCTTCATAATGCTGTTAGCTTTGCGCATGCAGTGTGTGGTGTAAATGTCTGTAATGGCGAGAAGAGAGACCCCGATGATCTTCTCAGCTGACCTCATTATCCGCTGCAGAGTCTTGCGATCCGAAACGGTGCAATTCCTGAACCAGGCAGTGATGCAGCTGCTCAGGATGCTCTCTATACATCCTCTGTAGAATGTGGTGAGGATGGGGACTGGAAGATGAACTTTACTCAGCCTTTGCAGAAAGTAGAGAATCTGCTGGGGTTTCTTTGCTATGGAGCTGGTGTTGAGGGACCAGGTGAACACCAAGAAATTTGGTGCTATAACCATCTCAACGGAGGAGCCATCGATGTTCAGCAGAGAGTGGTCACTCCATGCTCTCCTGACGCCAACAACCATCTGTTTTGTTCACATTCAGAGACAGGTTGTTGGCTCTGCACCAGTCCTTTAGCCACTGCACCTCCTCTCTGTATGCTGACTCATCGTTCTTGCTGATGAGACACGCCATAGTTGTGTCATCGGTGAACTTGATGATGTGATTCGAGCTGTGTATTGCAGCACATTCGTGGGTCAGCAGAGTGAACAGCAGTGGACTGAGCACACAGCCCTGGGGGGCCCCCGTGCTCAGTGTGATGGTTTTGGAGATGCTGCTCCCAATCCAGACTGACTGAGGTCTCCCAGTCAGGAAGTCTAGGATCCAGCTGCAGAGGGAGGTGAGCAGTCTACAAAACATTGAGCATCATATTAAATCAAAAGAAAAATTCCAAAACCTGTCAACAATTTACTAAAAATTAAAACCAAAATTGTGTGGCAGAAAAGGTGTCCATCTCCTTTGTAATTATTATGTTAACTTTCCTTGGTGCTTACCAATTCACCCAAATGTTGATGTAGAAAATTAGAGGATTAACTGAATAAGTAAACTTTCTATCTGTAAGGTCCGATAGTGTGGTCGATTTTCAACAGACCAAACTAAAATTAAGACAAAAGAGAATTCAAGACAAGTCAGAGAAATTGTAATAGAGAAGCAAAAGTCTGAGGAAGGATACAAGACCATCTCTAAGACACTGAACATGCCTTGGAGCTCAGTGCAGTCCACTGGGGGAAAAATATGAAACCACAGCCACACTGCCCAGGTCAGGCTCCCCCTCTAAGCCTAGTCACCAGAGAAGAATGGCACTTGTAACAGAGGCTGCTGTGATGCCAACCATCACTCTGAGTGAGCTGTGAAAGGCAGTGGCTGCAACTGCAGATGATGTTCATGGCTCCGTATTCTCTAAAGCCTTGCAGAAAGAGTATATTTATGGACGAAACATAGAAATCACATTACAGGCCCTTCAGCCTACAGTGTGTGCCAGCCATGTAACTTACTCTAGAAACTGTTTAGAATTTCCCTACTGCACAGCCCTCCATTTTTCTAAACTCTGCGTACCTATCTAAGAGTCTCTTAAAATACCCTATTATATAATCCTCTACCACCTTCGCTGGCAGTATCTTCCATGCATCCACCACTCTCTGTGTGAAAAACTTACTTCTGGCAAGCATCTTAAAACTATGCCCCCTCGTGTTAGCCATTTCAGCCCTAGGGAAAAAACCTCTGGCTATCCACACGATCAATGCCCGTCATCATCCTTTACACCTCTATCAGGTCACCTCTCATCCTCCATCGCTGTGGCAAGATAAAAGCTCAGGAAAACAAAAAAATCATGTTCTTGCCCATAAAGACTTTACAAAGCATCACCTAAAAGATACTGTGAAGAAGGCCTTGTGGTTGGATGAGACTGAAGTGGAACTTTTTGGTCTCAACACTAAGTGGTACATGTGGGATAAATCTAATACTATGCAACAGTCAGATAACACCATCCCTGTTGTAAAGTCTGGTGAAGGTAGCATTATGCTATCAGGATGCATTTCAGCAGCAGGGACTAGAAATCTGGTCAAGGTGGATAGACACAAAGGACTCAGAGGTTCATTTATCATTAAAATACAATGATAAAATACAACTCTGAAATTCTTTTTCTCCAGATAGCCACAAAACCAAGAAAGAAAAGAATGGCAGCACAATTGTCAACCCCCAAATCCCCCTCCCCTGCACACAAAAAATGTGGAAAAATTGGGTGTAAAACACAGAATATAAAAAAACTATAAGACTGGGGGGGGGGGAAAGTCAATCGTCCAAGTCCATATCATATCTATATCCTGGGTAGAAAACCTAGGTAACTGTTGTTGCATGAATGAAATCGCCAGAGGGAGTTACTGGTAGATACAAAGCAGCTTCTTCATTCGACAAAACAAGGTACAGTAGGCTTCATATGGAAACGCTTTCGGTGGAAAGGTCCCCTAGCCCAAAGTGGGGCTTAATATTTATTTGCTAAACACAAAGGACAATTCCATATTTACAAAGTATAGACAATGCTTTCTTTTGAAACTACATGCAAACTTCACATCTTCTGATTCATAGCTTTTAGGAATGCATTGTTGCAAATTACAAACATTCGTACATCCACAATACATTACCAAAGAACAGAAGACTGGTAGCCAAAGCCATTTGCTAAATGTAAATGACCTAAACCCAAAAATCACTCTAACAGTCCCTCCTCTTAGCCCTCCTGGACAAAAATAAATTTGTACCAGGAAAGGCCAACCTAGGAGGATCTACTCAAATAGGGCAGCAGAAACACCCTGCCTCACAATTCACCCCCCCCCCCCTCAATTTTGTGTGCCTCAATATCTACCCTAGCATTCCCTAATCACTACCTTTAGAAATGCGGCTTCTTTCATGTGCCTGTCAGCTCTTTCACTGCAGGTTGATTGCAGCTTAATCACATTCCTTGCCTTCCCCCCCCCCCCTTCATTCTCTGGTCACTGAAACTCTCTTTCCAAGAGCACCCACAGGCCCTCTCATCGATGTACAGGAAGGGGTGGGGTGGTCTCCATGGTGGCACCCCCTTCAGAACTGTCCAGTCGATCACTGACCCGACTGCTGAAAGGGCCCAGCTTCTCATTCAGACTGGGGGTGACATCCTTCAGATGCCGTGTGCAGTCTGAAACCCATCGAAGTTGTGGAACTTGCTGTCTCTGCTTTAACTTAAAAATCCCTCCCCATCTATTTTCCAATATCTTCTCTATTCTATGCTATTAAACTAATCATCTACCTTCAGCAACCAGCCTTCATTATAGAGTACCATCACCATCACACTTTAGCATGTTACTGACGGTTTTCTGCCATGCTGTCGGGATTTTCAGCCTTTGTGTTTCCTCTGGGTATGTTTTCATCAGCTGTGGTCAGGTCTGGCATGGCCAGCTGGTGTAATGACATGGTTACTGGGTACACTTGATCCCCCACTCTGTCTGTGGGAGCAACAGGAGGGTGAGTCGTGCGGTTTAACCCTGAGTCCAGTGTTTCCACTGGCTGCCTCGCCGAGTCTGCACACAGACACAAGTGGCATTGGTTAAGAGTACCGTCTGTGGTCCTGCCCACCTCAGGGCAAACCCTTTCCGGCAGCACCCTCACCATGACTTGGTCGCCAGGCTGTGGATGGACCATCTCCTTTCCCTCTGGCTCTCTGATCAACGATTCACTGCTGTTGTTTCGCTCGGCCCTTCAACACTTTAAGTTGACTACAAAGGTCTTTCACATTTTGTGTCATTCTATCCCTGTAAGCCCCAGGTTCCCCTCAACCCGTAATTACCCCATGATATAACTTCAGTAATATCTTCCTAATACATGGTGGGACTCTTCCCTCCCCTTGTGCCCAGCGCCCACCTGGTCCCTCCTTTGCTCCCTTTCTCTGCCTCCTCTCCTTCTCTTCTGCCTCCACCTCTTCATATAGTTTTACTAAAATGGCATGGTTTTAAGGGCGGTATAGCCTGTGGTTAACGGATATGTTTCACTGGGCTTTGCTGGCCATATAGCCGCAGTCTCTCTGAGTATCCCCTGGTGTTTTTGTGCCTTCACTGTACCCTGGACAGTGGTCAGTTTTTATAGGGTACTGCTTATGGGGTTTATGCAGGTCCCCATCTATTTAAACTGGGTTTATCTTTACTTGTCCACAATCTTGCTGCCGACAAAGTAACCCGTAGACACCATCCTGGCTCCAGTCTCTGGTGATCAGGGCAGCTGCGACTATGCTAGCCAGGTTGCGTTGTGTATTCTGTTGGTTGTATGTGTTCGCTGCCCCTGACTTGTCTATATTATTTCTCCCTTTCCTGAATCAATAACAGCTCCTGCTTCCCTTAGGATGTCTGTTCCAAGGATAGTGCCCTCAATATTCGGACATAACCAGAAATACACTGGAAGCTACACGCCCCCATTTTCTAGTATTTGTGACTTCTTTCTGCTTTCAGTGTTTTCCCTCCTACACCCCTAATATAAATAGCCTGTCCGGTTGTTGGCAAGAGTATGTCTTTTATAGATAGATAGATACTTCATTCATCCCCATGGGGAAATTCAACATTTTTTCCAATGTCCCATACACTTATTGTAGCAAAACTAATGACATACAATACTTAACTCAGTAAAAATATGATATGCATCTAAAATCACCCTCTCAAAAAGCATTAATAATAGCTTTTAAGAAGTTCTTAAGTAGTTTACTTAAATACATTGAGTCCTAACCCCGGCACTTTAACATATCTTACTCCTGGCGGTTGAATTGTAAAGCCGAATGGCATTGGGGAGTATTGATCTCTTCATCCTGTCTGAGGAGCATTGCATCGATAGCAACCTGTCGCTGAAACTGCTTTTCTGTCTCTGGATGGTGCTATGTAGAGGATGTTCAGGGTTTTCCATAATTGACCGTAGCCTACTCAGCGCCCTTCGCTCTGCTACCGATGTTATACTCTCCAGTACTTTGCCCACGACAGAGCCCGCCTTCCTTACCAGCTTATTAAGACGTGAGGCATCCCTCTTCTTAATGCTGCCTCCCCAACACGCCACCACAAAGAAGAGGGCGCTCTCCACAACTGACCTATAGAACATCTTCAGCATCTCACTACAAACATTGAATGACGCCAACCTTCTAAGGAAGTACAGTCGACTCTGTGCCTTCCTGCACAAGGCATCTGTGTTGGCAGTCCAGTCTAGCTTCTCGTCTAACTGTACTCCCAGATACTTGTAGGTCTTAACCTGCTCCACACATTCTCCATTAATGATCACTGGCTCCATATGAGGCCTAGATCTCCTAAAGTCCACCACCATCTCCTTTGTTTTGGTGATATTGAGACGCAGGTAGTTTGAGTTGCACCATATCACAAAGTCCTGTATCAGTTTCCTATACTCTTCCTCCTGTCCATTCCTGATGCACCCCACTATGGCCATGTCATCAGCGAACTTCTGCACATGGCAGGACTCCGAGTTATATTGGAAGTCTGATGTGTACAGGGTGAACAGGACCGGAGAGAGCACGGTCCCCTGCGGCGCTCCTGTGCTGCTGACCACCGTGTCAGACCTACAGTCTCCCAACCGCACATACTGAGGTCTATCTGTCAAGTAGTCCACTATCCAATCCACCATGTGAGAGTCTACTCCCATCTCCGTTAGTTTGTGCCTTAAGATCTTGGGCTTCGGATCAATATCGATGCCCTTGTGTCCACTAACATATTGCATGGCCGTCCCCCTAGTAATGCTCTTGTGTACATCTGCAGGTCACCAGCGCTGGCAGTGTTCCCGCCACCACACCTTTTCCTGACCTTTTTGATCTGATCGTCAGTCAGACTGGGCACCGATGGGGTGAGAGATTGTGTGTCTGCTGTGACGTTCATCTGTTTTTGTTTCCTCTGTTTTGGACACTGCTTCTAACCGTGTCCCAATAGGCCACACCTGTAGCATATCAGCTCCTTTATCGTCCCACGTCTATTCCAGCAGTTCCTTGCTCCATGCCCTGGTCGCTAACAAACAAAACAAACTCTCTGAGACATCACAGCAGCTGCATCGTCTACAGCCATTTTACGATCTCTCTTGCACTTTCTTCTGTCTACCTTACTGGTCCAGGAAACTATCGCAGAGTAGGTCAACCCTACCGTTATGCCTAAATCTAAAACTCCCTGATGGGCTGAGTGCAGGCCTTCCTTCAGCATTTTCAGGAAAATTTAGTCGTTCCCTCCCTGGATTGTCCAACCCGGAATACTCCTCATACACTCACTATTTACATTCTGCATTATCCACAGCCGTCTCATCAGTTTTTTGAATCGCTGCCATTATCATTCCCCAGTTACTCTCACCTCCCCCCAGTCACTGCCCCACTTCCCCTTTAGAAAAGCAATATCTTTCTTCATTGCTGGCTTTCCCGGTAGTTGCCCAGGTACCATCCCGCACCCCTGGGCCATCCTGTCCCACATATTCCTCGGGCACTTCGCTTTTTCCAACACGTGTATATCTTTAGGGTGCATCTGGTGAATTTCAGCCATTTCCTCAAGCTTACGCCAGAATTCCGAATTCCCACATGCAATTTCAAGTGAGGGCAACTCTGACAAAATGCTCTGTTTCTCCCCGGATGTGAGGGGCTTATGAATGGTCGTAATCATTGTCACGTGCTGGCTTTGATCATCGGGGTTCGCAACCTGACGTTGCTTGATCTCAATAGGTGCCATTCGACAGATATATCTGGGTAAAACCTCTCCCTGAAATACAGCCACACTAATTCCCACACTATGCAAAATATAAAAGACAGGTACCAGTTAAACAGCACATACGTAAAACCACAGAGTATATACACCACAATTTGCCACTTTTGAGCACCTGAACTCATGATGCTTGCTGTATTGATTTGCATCACACTTGCAAAATGTATACAGTAAAATGCAGCTCCCCGAACGAATATACACGCCCCCTACTCTGGCATCCTGAACCATTGGTAACCACCCTTCGCAACTGGTGGCTTCATCTCACCAAGTTAACACGCAAAGTTTCCTCACATACACACACTACTTTTATATCTACCAGTTCAGCTCTCCGCGATTGTGATACCTGGTATTCCCGTATACCACTGACCCGAACAGATCCAAGTGTGAGTGCTATTTTAGAAAATACTCAGGCTTGCTGGCCACACGATGGGTCACGAAGGTATCCCACTCCTGACACCAAATGTTGTTGCGTGAATGAAATTGCGTTACTGATAGATACAAAGCAGCTTCTTTATTTGACAAAACTAGGCACAGCAGGCATCATATGGAGACACTTTCAGTAGAAGGTCTCCTGGCCCAATGTGGGGCTCAGTATTTATTTGCTAAACACGAAGGATAATTCCATGTTTACAAAGTATAGACAAAGCTTACTTTTGAAATTACATGCAAACTTCACATCATCTGTGGACTGGGATTCACAGCTTTTAGGAATGCATTGTTCCAAATTAAATCCACAATATGTTTTCAAGAAACAGAAGACTGGTAGCCAAAGCCATCTGCTAAATGTAAATGACTTAAACCCAAAAATCACTAACAGTAACAGTCACATTCTCTCTCCTCTCCGGCAGCAAAGTGATCCCACCAGTGATCAAAAGGCAATCTCCCCTCTCCGACAGCAGAACGATCCCAGCAGCGATCAAAAGGCAGTCTCCCCTCTCCGGCAGCAGGACGATCTCACCAGTGATCAAAAGACAGTCTCTCCTCTCCGGCAGCAAAGTGATCCCACCAGTGATTAAAAGGCAATCTCCCCTCTCCGACAGCAGAGCGATCCCAGCAGCGATCAAAAGGCAGTCTCCCCTCTCCGGCAGCAGGACGATCTCACCAGTGATCAAAAGGCAGTCTCTCCTCTCCGGCAGCAAAGTGATCCCACCAGTGATCAAAAGGCAATCTCCCCTCTCCGACAGCAGAGCGATCCCAGCAGCGATCAAAAGGCAATCTCCCCTCTCTGGCAGCAGAGCGATCCCACCAGCGATCGAATGCCCTCTCCGGCAGCAGAGCGAACCTACCAGTGATCAAAAGGCAGTCTCCCCTCTCCGGCAGCAGAGTGATCCCAGCAGCGATCAAAAGGCAGTCTCCCCTCTCCGGCAGCAGAGTGATCCCACCAGCGATCAAAAGGCAGTCTCCCCTCTCCGGCAGCAGAATGATCTCACCAGTGATCAAAAGGCAGTCTCCCCTCTCCGGCAGCAGGACGATCTCACCAGCGATCAAAAGGCAATCTCCCCTCTCTGACAGCAGGACGATCTCACCAGTGATCAAAAGGCAGTCTCCCCTCTCCGACAGCAGAGCGATCCCAGCAGCGATCAAAAGGCAGTCTCCCCTCTCCGACAGCAGAACGATCTCACCAGTGATCAAAAGGCAGTCTCCCCTCTCCGACAGCAGAGCGATCCCACCAGCGATCAAAAGGCAGTCTCTCCTCTCCAGTTGCAGAGTGAGCCCACCTGTGATGAAAAGGCAGGCTTCCTTTTCCGTTAACACAGTACTCCCACCAGTGATCAAAAGACAGGAAGCCGGTGCTCATCTTCAGCATTCACCTCGGTGTTTCAGTCTCCCTCTTTGTTTTAATCGGAGAACAATGAAAAATGAATGCTGTTTAAAAACAGAGAGATCCTGGATGAAACCTGGTAGCCTCTGCTAAAAAGCTTAAACTGGACAACAACCCAAAGCACTCTGCCAGAGCAGCCATGGAGTGGCTTCAAATGAAGAAAATTGATGTCTTTAAGTGGCCCAGTCAGACTTCTGACCTTAATCCAATTGAACATCTCTGACAAGATCTCAAGATTGTTGTCCACTGCTGCTCCCCAACTAACCTGGCACAACTTGAGCAATTTTGCAAGGAGGAATGGGCAAGTTTTGCTCCATCACATTGTGCAAAGCTAATAGAGACTTACCAAAAAGACTACTGGCTGTAATAGCTTCGAGATGTGGTCGAACTGAGCAAAGGGGGGTGAATAATATTGAACTGCTGGTATTTCAGTAACTGAATTTTTAGTTTTTCATGCTTTAGAATCTTCCCAGTTTTTTGGGCTCTACAGTGAAAAAGGAGCATATGATTCATAAATTTAAAAAAAATCTGTTAAATTGATCGATCCCTGATTGTAATACTCATTTATGTGAACAAAGGGTTGGGGCCTGAATACTTTTACTAGGCACTGCACAACATTGTATGTGTGCATACCTGGAGATGTGCTTTGCATAAGTGGTGATTGTAAATACAACATTTTTACAGATTGTGTTGTTTTAAGAGGAGTACAAAAGTTCAGGGAGCAGATAAAATCCTTAATTTGTTGTACATGAAGATTAACTGGCTTAGTAGGTCTTTAAAAAAATTTTAACCATGCTTTTTTTCTTCTTCTTTCCAGTATATATTTAAAAAGTATGAGAAACCCTTTTTTAGTACATTTGCCAAAACATCCATGTTTGTTCTTTACTTAATTGGATTCCTTGTGTGGAAGCCATGGCGGGAGCAATGTACCAATGGAAGGCATGTTGCGTTGGTGAGTAACTTTCCCAACTAAGCCCTCAATCTACATTTTCTTAATAATTTTAAAGGCAATATATTGTAAATAACTTGTGTTGCTGCAAGTTTAGGAACATAAACTATAGAACACTGGAACAGACCCTTCAGCCCATAATATCGGAATAATACCCTTCCACTACCCTCTGCCTTCTATGACCAAGTCAATTTTGATTCTAATCTACCAAGTCTCTGCAGATCGCCAAGTACCTTAATCTTCTGAATCAGCCATCTACGACCGTATTCCTTGGAACGTAGAAGTTTGAGATTGCAAAATTATGAAGGGTATACAGTAGGTAGGGTAAATGTAAGCAGTTTTTTTCCACTCAACTTAAGGGGGACTACAACTAGAGATCATGGGTTAATGGTGAAAGGTGAAAAAGTTAAAGGGAACGTGATAGGAAACCTCTTCACGCAGAGGAACAAGCTGTCAGGGCAAGTGGTGCGTGCAATCTCAACTTCACGGAGGGCTATGGTCCCAGTGCAGGTCGATGGGAATAGGCACAAACTAGATGGGTCTAAGGGCCTGTTTCTGTGTTGTATTTTCCTGTGACTCATGAGAGACCCTGTGAAACTGTGAAAGGTTTACTAGCTTTACTTTAAGATGTAATTTTCTGATTTATGGTTACAGTAAATGTCAAAAACATACCCGCACAGAAATAATTAATTGTTATTCAATCTTAGCGGATGTACCAAGATCAATTTTCCCATATTAATATGCTGTTTCTGGTGCCAGCTTAGTAAACTATTTCTTTTTTTAAGTTTGCAGATGCTGAAAGTTATCTTGCAACTTGTACTACCGACACTAGTGTAAATAATTCTTTGGTGAGTACGCAGTGTTGCAAACAATTTTGTCTTCCTGTTATAAAGGGTTTATATTGCTAGAAAACCATCCATAAAGTGAATTTCCATAAGGTTAAACCAAGATTCCCATGATATTACTAGGGATGCATTCCTGTAGGACGTGTTTCGCTCAGCAGTCCATAAGCCATAGGAGCAGAATTAGGCCATCTAGCCCATGGATCTGCTCCACCATTCCATCATGGCTGATCTCGGATCCCATTCAACCCCATACACCTGCCTTCTCATCATATTCTTTGATGCCCTGATTGATCAAGAAATGATCAACCTCTGCCTTAAATATATGCATAGCTTTGGCCTCCGCTGCAGTCGGTGGCAGAGCATTCCATAGATTTACTACCTTCTGGCTCAGAAAATTCCTCTTTACCTCTAATGATGTTGTGGGGGTGGAACTGGACTCTCTGACTGTGGTTTCTGAAAAGAGGATGCTGTCCAAGTTGCATGCCATCTTGGACAATGTCTCCCATCCACTCAATAATGTACTGGTTAGGCACAGGAGAACATTCAGCCAGAGACTCATTCCACCAAGATGCAACACTGAGCATCATAGGAAGTCATTCCTGCCTGTGGCCATCAAACTTTACAACTCCTCCCTCGGAGTGTCAGACACCCTGAGCCAATAGGCTGGTCCTGGACTTAATTCCACTTGGCATAGTTTACTTATTATTATTTAATTATTTATGGTTTTATATTGCTGTATTTCTACACTATTCTTGGTTGGTGCAACTGTAAAGAAACCCAACTTCCCTCGGGATCAATAAAGTATGTCTGTCTGTCTGTCTATTCTTAAAGGTTGCCCCTCAATTTTGATGCTGTTCCCTCTAGTTTTGAATACCTCTACCACAGGAAACATCCTCTCCACATCCACCCTGAGTGATTGGGGGCGTGGTGGAAAGGGCAGGGTTTCAGATTTCTGCATCATTGGGACCTCTTCCAGTGAAGTTATGACCTGAACAGAAAAGGTGGCTGACACCTGAAGCCAAGGGGGACCAATATATTCCTGGGCGGGTTTGCTAGAGCTCTTGGGGAGGGTTAGTTTAAGCACTAATTTGGCAGAGGGATGGAACCAAAGTGGTATACAAATTGATGCGTTGTATAGTGAGACTATAAGGATGTCAAGCAGTCGATAGGGCAAAATTGCAGTCAGAGGGATGAGCTGAAGTGTAACGGGGACAAAGTTGAAAAGGGTGATAAATACAGGACTGAAGATATTATATTTGAATGCACACAGTATATGGAATAAGGTAATGCAGATCTTGTAATGCAGTTAGAGATTGGAAGGTAAGACATTGTGGGCATCCCTGAGTCGTGGCTGAAAAAAGATGGTAGTTTGACATCCAAGGATACAGTTTGTAACAAAAGGACAGGCAGTTAGGCGGAGGGGATGGGGTGGCTGTATTGAAATCAAATCCATAGAAAGGGGTGACATAAGATTGGAACATGTAGAATCTTTGTGGGTAGAGTTAAGAAACGGCAAGGTTAAAAAAACTGATGGTAATTATATACAGGCCTCTGAACAATAGCCAGGATGTGGGATATGAATTACAATGGAAGATAGAAAGGCATGTGATAAGACAAAGTTATCATTTTAGGCTTGTTAGCTTGACTTCAGTAGTTGGGAAGATGATGGAGTGCATTATTAAGTATGAGGTTTCGGGATACTTGGACATGCATGATAAAATAGGCCAAAGGCAGCATTGTTTCCAGAAGAGGAAATCTTGCCTGACATACCTGTTGGAATTATTTGAGTAAATAACAGGCATGATAGAGAAGGGAGAGTCAATGGATGTAATTGTCTTGAATTTTCAGACTGGAACTTGACCCTTGTCTTACCTTCAGAAAAACAGAGCAATTTGCATCTTGATTAACATTTTGATCCAAACAATATACCTGTATTTCTGTGTGTGTTCCTCTATTTCTTAATCTGAAAAATTTAAGAAAAAGGGCAATTATTCCAAAAACGCAGAAATATTAAAGCTTGAATCATTGAAAAGTTTTCACATGGGTCAAGAGCAGCAGAAGTGATTCTCCTTCAAAGTTCAATTTATTCTCGAAGTACATATTGTATAAGTCCAATTAGACCTTACTCAGGTTTCATGCATTGATCTCTTCTTCCCACGCACTATCCCCAACACTTTATTTTCAGTATCAGAAACTGATTATTAAAATAATATGAAGTGGACTTCATAGAAGGATGGTATGTGCCACCTTCATACCAACTTTATTGTTGCCAATGCAGAGATTATCAACAAACGTGTTGTCAATGAAGAGCAAATGTTTCTGAATGAAGAATAGCTTCCTGGAGACCACTTTAAACACCACAAATGAAGGCCTTGTGGTCAATTTTGCAACTACAAATGAAAGAAAAAGGGAAAGTTAGGCTCAATGATTAGGATATAGAAATATATTTTCAAAATTAAATCCTAATAACTATTAAAATAAGTATGTTTTCACATATTGTGTAAAGTTTTTAAATATTCTGTTTAACTAGTTGCGAGCTTGTTTCTCCTTATTTTGCAGAGTGAACCTCTGTACATCCCAGTGAAGTTTCATGACTCTGCCAATGATAAAGCTAATAATGACAACATTCCAGGTAGGTTTAACTTTAGATTCTTACTTTGCCTAGCTTAGCAGAGGAGCATGTCATGTTCAGATTTTTAAGTATCTTGGCCTGGATCAAGTTTGTCATTATACCTTGAATACATGGCATTCCCAAATAAGTACTAGCAAGTTTGGGAGTTTTTTGTGAATGCATAATTCATGTTCTTATTTTTATTTTTATTTTTTTTAAAAAATTTTTATTTAATTGCATTTTTAAGTAATTACAAGAGTGGAAAAAAAATGTATATATCCCTTCCCCCCTCCCCTTAACCCCTCCCCTTAACTTCCCTATATAAAAAAAAGAGAAGGTAAGAAAGAAAAAAAAAGAAAGAGTGCCTGGTTGTTGGAAGATCTCCACATGCTCCATGGAGTTCTTACTAACTTTAGTATATATATTTATTTCTTTCCCCAAGTAACCAATTGTTTCATCTTCAGAGCACCTATATATTTAGTCCTGTCTTTTGTAAATAAGGGCACCAAATTTTCAAAAATGTTTCATATTTATCTCTTAAATTATAAGTAATTTTCTCTAATGGAATACAGCCATAGATTTCTTTCTTCCAACAATCTATACTTAAATATGTATCCGATTTCCAAGTAACTGCAATAGCCTTTTTGGCTACTGCCAGTGCAATTTTTATGAATTCTTTCTGATATTTATTTAGTTTGAGTTTTGGTTTTATCCCTTCAATATCACCTAGTAAAAGTAATATTGGATTATGAGGAAGTTGTATTCCCGTAATTTGTTCCAGTAAAAGTCTTAAATTTGTCCAAAAAGGCTGAATTTTAGAACAAGACCATGTAGAATGTAAAAATGTACCAGTTTCTTGGTTACATCGGAAACACTGATCAGATAAACTTGGATTTAATTAATTTATTTTTTGTGGTGTAATATATAATTGATGTAGAAAGTTATATTGCACTAATCTTAACCGAACATTTATTGTATTTATCATACTATCAAGACATAGTCTTGACCAATTTGTTTCTTCAATTTTAATATTCAAATCACTTTCCCATTTTTGTCTTGACTTATGGACTCCTTGTTTAATTGCCTGTTTTTGAATCAAACTATACATACAAGATATAAATTTTTTAATGTTTCCTTTTTGAATTAAAATTTCTATTTCATTAGATTTCGGCAATAACATTGTTTGACCTAGTTTTTCTCTTATATGTCCTTAGTTGAAAGTAACAAAATAAAGTGTTATTTGATACTTTATATTTATTCTTTAATTGATCGAATGACATTAATATACCTCCTTCAAAACAATCTCCTATGTATCTAATCCCTTTTTGAAACCAATTATATAAAAGTTGATTGTCCATTGTAAAAGGAATAAGTCTATTTTGAATTAAAGATCTCTTTGCTAATAAAGATTTTTTTGTCTCATCATCAACATTTATCTTATTCCATAAATCAATCAAATGTTTTAATATAGGAGATTCTTTCTTTTCCCGTATCCATTTAGATTCCCATTTATATATAAAATCTTCTGGTACATTTTCTCCTATTTTATCTAGTTCTATTCTAATCCATGCCGGTTTATCTTTCTCAAAAAATTAAGATGCAATAAATCTAAGTTGATTTGCTTTATAATAATTCTTAAAATTTGGAAGTTGTAACCCTCCTAGATCAAATTTCCATGTCAATTTTTCCAACGATATTCTTGACATTTTACCTTTCCAGAGAAACTTCCTCACATATTTGTTTAACTCTTGAAAAAACTTCTGGGGTAATTGTATTGGTAATGATTGAAATAAATATTGTAGTCTAGGGAATATATTCATTTTTATAGTATTTACTCTACCTACTAATGTTAATGGTAATGCCATCCATTTATCAAGATCTTCCTGAATTTTTTTCAAAAGTGGTGAATAATTTAATTTGTATAAGTTTTTTAAATCATTATCAACTCTTATACCTAAATATTTTATACCATTTGCCGGCCATCTAAATTGAGTTATTAATCGACATTGACTATAGTCTCCATTAGTAAGAGGTAAAATTTCACTTTTATCCCAATTTACTTTATAACCTGATATTTTCCCATATTCTTCTAATCTATAAGATAATTTACATAATGAATGTAATGGATCTGTTAAATAAAGTAGAACATCATCAGCAAATAAATTAATCTTGTATTCTTCCTGATTAACTCTGAAACCCTTAATATCTGGGTCCATTCTAATTAATTCAGCTAATGGCTCTATTGCCAACACAAACAAAGCAGGTGATAATGGACAACCTTGCCTAGTTGATCTTGTTAACTGAAATGGTGTCGAAATTTGACCATTTGTCACTACTTTAGCATTGGGATTAGTATTTAAGGTTTTAATCCATTTTATAAATGATGTTCCTAATCCATATTTTTCCAATACCTTAAATAAAAAATCCCATTCCAATCTATCAAATGCTTTTTCGGCATCTAAAGCAACTGCCCTCTTTTGCGCTAAATGGATTATACTAATTAACCGGGTTACATTATCTGCCGATTGTCTATTTTTAATAAATCCTGTTTGATCCATATGCACTAATTTTGATAAGCATTTAGATAATCTATTAGATAAGATTTTTGCTATTATTTTATAATCAGTATTTAATAAAGAAATAGGTCTATATGATGCTGGCTTTAAAAGGTCTCTATCTTTTTTTGGCAATACTATTAAAATAGCTGTTGAAAAAGATTCTGGAAGTCTATGCGTTCTTTCCGCTTGATGTATTAACTCCATAAAGGGAGAAATTAATAAATCTTTAAACTTTTTATAAAATTCAGGCGGAAAACCATCTTCTCCTGGAGATTTATTACTTTGAAGTGATCCCAGAGCTTCTTCAACCTCCTTCACTGTAAAAGGCATACCTAATCCCTTCTGTTCTTCCGTATTTAATTTTGGAAGAGTTATTTGTGCTAAAAATCTTTCTATCTTAACATCATCATTTTTTGATTCTGATTTATACAACTCAGAATAAAAATTCTTAAAAGCCTCATTAATTTCTAGAGGCTTATAAGTAACTTTGTTCACTTTTGTTTGGATTGCATTTATTGTTTTAGAAATCTGATCTGTTTTTAACTGCCATGCAAGGACCTTATGTGATCTTTCACCTAGTTCATAATATCTCTGTTTAGTTCTCATAATTGCTTTTTCTGTCCGATATGTCTGGAGTGTGTTATATTTTAACTTCTTATTAATAAGTTGTCTTCGTTTTTCTTCTGTCATATTTCTTTGAGATTCTTTTTCTAGTTTTATAATCTCTTTTTCCAATTGATCTATTTCTATCATATATTCCTTCTTAATTTTAGAAGTATAACTTATTATCTGACCTCTCAAATATGCCTTCATTGCTTCCCACATTCATGTTCTTATTGAAAAAAACTTCATTGGCAATTTACCAACTTGCTCCCCAGCTGAATTCCACATAGGATCAGGAGCATGCTAGAACTTACCAGCAGTCGTAATAGGGAATCTGTTCCAGGATCTTGTATTTTAGATCAGTGATTGTGCAGCTTTGGGGATGTAGGAAATATGAATTTAAAATTTTAAATCTACAGTATATTTACATCAATGTTTTAATTAGTTGTGCAGCCTCATATTCCAGGAGCTATTATTTTATTCATTAGTCATTTATATGAAATTTTGTCTAATGATCTTAAAATCTCTTTGAGCAACATACATTGCATTTCCTTCATTGGCCTTCTCTGCTACTTCACCAAAAAATCCAGTTAAAATTAGTAAAACATGACTTAGTTATACAAGTCCATACTGGTTCTCCTGAACTACTGAATTGGAAGTGTGCCTCTCCAAGTATTTTTTAACTTTTTTTCCTCTGACTGTTGTTACCAAAATTTTACCTGCCACTGATCCCAAGGTGACCAGTCTATATTTACAAGAGATATTATTTAACAAGGTATTTTATTTGTTGTTCCAATCTCGTGGTACATCCCTCCCCCCCATGTCCCAGGTAGATCATGTTGTCTTCACTCCTCCCTCTGAGCAAGCTGGGACCTGACAAACTCAACGTACCTTTATATTGTTAGTTTGCAGTGATTATGTGTTCAACAAACTTTTCGAAGTTTCTATTTTGTTCCATTTTCTGCCTGCTTATTACAATACTCATACCATCTCACATACTCCATGCATCACATTGTCAGATAGAACAATCACTCAATTACATTTTGATTTTTTACCTGATAATTCTTACATTGTGTTGTGGTCATTTAAATCTGTTCTAAATGTCATGTGAGACTTCATCTATCTAAATTACTATTGTTGTTTAATGTTAGTGAATTGTTAATGTAGCAATTAATGCTGATGCTGCAGAGACCCAGGATCCTGGGTTTCATCCTGACCTTGTCTGTTATTTGTGCGACCACATGGGCTTTCTCTGGGAACTCTGGTTCCCCTCCACATTGTGAAGACATACTGGCTGGTTACTGTAAATTACCCTTAATGTAAGTACATGGTGGGGGAATTGGTGGTGGGAAGGGTAGGTTGATGGGTATGTGAGAATAGATCACAGAGAAATAAGTAGGAAAATGCTCTGAGAACTGGCCTGTACCCATGTGGTCACACAGACAACAGCAAAGGTGAAGATAAAACCCAGGATCCTGGGTCACTGCAGCATCAACATTAATGGCTGCATTGAAAATTCATTAATCTTAAACAACAATAATTTAGTTAAATGAGGTTTCAGATGACATTTAGAACAGGTTAACAGATTAGAACAGAACAGATTAGACAGTAGACAATAGGTGCAGAAGTAGACCATTCGGCCCTTCGAGCCTGCACCGCCATTTTGAGATCATGGCTGATCAATTACTATCAATACCCAGTTCCTGCCTTGTCCCCATATCCCTTGATTCCCCTATCCATAAGATACCTATCTAGCTCCTTCTTGAAAGCATCCAGAGAATTGGCCTCCACTACCTTCCGAGGCAGTGCATTCCAGACCCCCACAACTCTCTGGGAGAAGAAGTTTTTCCTTAACTCTGTTCTAAATGACCTACCCCTTATTCTCAAACCATGCCCTCTGGTACTGGACTCTCCCAGCATCTGGAACATATTTCCTGCCTCTATCTTGTCCAATCCCTTAATAATCTTATATGTTTCAATCAGATCCCCTCTCAATCTCCTTAAAACACTACAGTGGTGTAGCAGTTAGTGCTACACTATAACAGCTCAGGGCCCTGGAGTTCGAAGGTCAGTTCCAGTGTCATCTGTAAAGAGTCTGTACATCCTCCCTGTGGAATACGTGGATTTTCCCCAGGTGCTTCGGTTTCCCCCCACAGTCCCAGGACAGATCAGGTAGGTTAATTGGTTGTAGTGAAAAGTCCCATGATTAGGTTAGAGTTAAGTCGAGGTTGTTAGTGGAGGGGGTTGTGTGGCTCAAAGGGCCAGAAGGGCTTACTCTGTGCTGTATTACTAAATGACTAAATTAGTAACCAATGAAAGAATTATTGAGTACAAAATCAAAATAAATGTAATTGAATAATGGTTGTATCTAATAATGTTATGAAGACCATGAAGTATTGGAGATGGTATATAATAGAGTATTTGTAATAAACAGAATAAAGTAGAAACATTGGAGAGGTTTCTCCAAACATTGGGAGACCGTTTCGCTGACCACCCACGCTCCGTCCGCCAGAGAAAGCAGTATTTCCCAGTGGCCACACATTTTTCACAGCTTCCTCTACTGTCAAGATGAAGCTACACTCAGTTTGGAGGAACAACATTGACTTGAACATTGACTTCTCTAACTTCCGTTAATGCCCCTCCTCCCCTTCTTACCCCATCCCTGATATATTTAGTTTTTATCCCCCTCCTCTTTTATTTTCTCTCTCTCTCTGCCCATCACTGTGCCTGTTCTCCATCTCCCTCTGGTGCTCCCCTCCCCCTTTCTTTCTCCCTAGGCCTCCTGTCCCATGATCCTTTCCCTTTTCCAGCTCTGTAACCCTTTCTCGCTCTCGGCCCGAAATGTCGACAGTGCTTCTCCCTATAGATCCTGCCTGGCCTGCTGCGTTCCACCAGCATTTTATGTGTGTTACATTGGAGAGGTTGTTCAACACATTAATGATGATGTCAACTCAGGCCTGAGAGGCCAGCATTGGGAATTTTCATGCCTTACAAGGCACAGAACGAAAGACTGTGTGGCGCGCCACTCCTCACACAGATATTTCGCAGTATTTTTCTTTATTTTTCTTCGAGTTACAAGCTCAACACTCAACCCATCACGGATGGAAAGCATACTCGGGAACGGCCGGCTGGATTCAAACCAGGGAACCTCTGTTCCAGAGTCTGGCGCTGATGTCACTGCGCCACCAGCCGACTACATTACCGTAGATTCCGGATTTTAAGCCGCTACTTTCTTCCCACATTTTGAACAGCTTTGAACTTTGCGGCCTATAATCCAGAGCGGCTAATACATGGTTTTTTTTCATGCCGCCTCGTAAACATTTTGCCTCATAACAGTAGACCAATAAAATTGATGAGTAGTTCACAAATCAAGCGCACTTTCACAATTAAATTATTGTAAATCAGTCATTTGTACTCACCCTCATCAACATGGAAAACACTCGAAGCATTGTGCTGCCTTATGGCAGTTACTTAGTTTATAATATTTTCGCTTAGTAATTCATTTTCTAGTTAAAGTTAGAAGAGTTTTAACTATATTTGTTTTCTGTACTGCATCGCGGGATGCTATGACGTCACACCCGGTTTCGCGGCGTCTTGTGGGAAAATGCCGGTTTGCGATGAAACGGGACGGAGGGAGGGAGCGCATTACGCGAGCGGCTTTGGATCTGAGCGAACGCTGCTTTTAAGTTAAAGGTGATCAATAACTTTTCCTGGTAGGCTGCAATATATATATTTTTTACCAGTCGTTAGGAGATATTAGAATGTTGTTCAGTAAAGAAGTATACGCAACGTATATTTAAAAGTAGCCGCGTACGGGCACGGTTCGAAAAAAAGCATTTGCAATATGTATTTGTTTTTGTTACCATATGGATTTAATTAAAAGTTAAAAAAATCCTCACGTGTAATATCTTTCTGTGTAAATATCTCATATTACAACGTGGGACACCTGCGGCCGAAAATCCGGTGCGGCCTTTACAATTAAAAAATTGATTTTATTTCTAAAATTAGAGCCAGCGGCTTTTAATCAGGTGCGCTCTGTAGTCCGGAATCTACGGTAATCACCTGCATATTAACAACATTAAAGTACATTTAGTTTTTCTACTCCCAGCTTGCTAAGAGTAAGGAGAAATAAAGACAACACAGTCTTCTTGGGAAATGGCAGATGTACCACAGGACTGATCTGCAAATATAATCCCCCTATGTAATAATATCTGTAACTGTAGACTGAATGACCTCCTTCTGCTTTCTGCGACACACAAGATTTCCAAATGGAAACTGTTGTCCGGTTTCAGCACATTAGTCAGAGAACTTCTGTATGCCACTAAATAAACAGAAAGGGAAAAAACATCGTTTATTTCACCTAGATCAAAATAACATTTGTCTGTTCATCAAGCTTCAGGATTCAGGCTTCAATCAGATTAGCCTTGGTGTTATTGTATATTAGAGAATACTTGAGTACATTGCTCTTGCTCCTAAATCATATATTTGTAATATTTCTATTTCCACTGACAGTGAGAAGCCTGGTTATTTGAGAATTATCAAGATGGACAGGGTTGGGGGGGGGGGGGGGTAAGATGGCATAGATTGGTGCAAGAGCTCCAGCCATAGTGGTATCAGCCAACAAGGAATACCAAAGACTTCAACAAGTAAATGCTGTGATCACAATGGAAACAGTGAAAATTGTTTTAAAAAATTAGGTATGTGTTGTGTTACGTACCCCGTAACTGGGTGTCTTACCAGCAAAGATAGAAGTATCCGTTGGAGTCTGGTACTATTTTCAAAACAGTGTTTATTAGTAAAATATACAAATCAATATCAACAATGCAAATATACAGATAATACACATTAGCAATACTAAACCTAAAAGTGTGGGTATAATAATAATAATCAATAATAAACAAGCTCTATCATTGTCTAGGGGATAATGAATTATCATGGGAAAGTATAAAGTTCAGTTCAGTTCATGTAGGCTGAGGTAGTTGTTGGTTCTTTTGTTGTAACCGTTAGAGGGAGGGAGGGAGGGAGAGAGAGAGAGGGCGAGCAAACAGTGACAGCCAGTCAAACCTTCCTTTATGTTCTTGATCCGTCGATGTGTTGTTGTGGCCATTCAGGTATGACCCCTCTGTCCTTTAGCTAGACCGTTCTTCTATGGTGGACTCATCACCCAGGCAAGGGTGGACACACACACAAGCCCCCACCGGCCTCGCTATAAACACTGTGAGTTAAAATTGATCGATCCTTCATTCGGTCTCCGATGCCCCACACTTTTCTTGTGGGTTCCAACGCTTAAGCCGTGCTCACTAGTGTGCCACTTGGTGCGCCTCTTGGTGTGTCTCCTGGTGTGTCTGCGGGGTGTCTCCCCAGACCTCACTTTTATCCCTACTCATGGGGTCTCAGGTGTCAATCAGTTTTGAATGGCTTAGCCCATCAAACCAGCCCACTCCAGCTGTCCACTGAGGAATTTTAATGAACAGAATGGTACCAAGTAAACAGCCCTCTCCAAAAGACATAACAGTAAATCAATAGCTCCTCTCCTCCCTCTTATCAGCAGCAGATCTTCCAACTTGTTTTCCTCTTGATCTCTTTTTCTCTCTCATTAGCAGCGTGGTAACAGTAACAGTTTATGATTCTCCCAGGGAAGGGGGACATGGGCAACTCTGCACCCTTCTGCCCATCAGAGTTGTTCATCCTTCGTAACACCCCCATCCTTCTAGGAATTTTCACCAAAGGGGAAAATTAACTAGTACAGCGTTTTACAGGATTACAGAGTTTAGCAAAAATACAGAAGTGTTCTTAACTATAAAGCAATACAGATATACCTTCACTTAGCATCTAGATAACCAGTCAGCGATTACATTGTCACTCCCTTTAATATATTGTATTTTAATAAATTCCTGTAGCATCAGACTCCAATTTAATAACCACCTATTTTTTTTCCTTTTGTCAGCAAAAAAAATACTAAAGGGTTGTGATCTTAAGTATATATTACAAAATGTGAACCAATACATGTGTGATTATACTGTAGTACATTACAGAAGTTTGTGCAAATACTAATCTCTATTTTACTTTTAAACTTAACAGTCAATCTTCCATGGTGTTTTTATCTTTTACATGCTTTGTCAAATTCCCTCAAAACCAGATCCTGTGGCATTTGTCAACCTTTTCCTCTTTCCCACTTAACTCTCACATGTTTAGCTTGCTCACCAGTGTGGAATAGGCTTTCACATACTCCTTTCATAGGAGTTATCTTATCACCAATGTTTTCCAAACTTAGCCTATTTTCTGAACTTCCACACAATTCTTTATTTTTGAGCAAGTCATTAATTTTATCTTCAGGACCCTTCATTCTATTAGTTTTCAGTTTAACATCTGCAAGTTGTTTACCTGTAAATTCCAAAACAAACTGTAATTGATTCACAGGCACCTTGTTAACAAGCCATTGTTCCTTCAGCCTGGTTACTGCTTCTAAAACCAATTCAGACTTTAAATTTTCTTTATTTAATTTAGGAACAACACCTTTCCCTTCTCTTTCAATAATATTCACATCACCAGCTTTCATCTCCTCACTAACTTTTAACACACCTTCTAACACAAACAACTGAGAATTCTGACTTTCCACTGGTACCAAGGTTAACCCTTTCTTCACTGAACCAAGTCCATCTGACCCAAAAGAACTGCATTCCTTTTCAACTGAATCAGATACCTCAGACCTTTCCTGAGTTTCATTACTAGGTTCAGTACCATGTGACTCCACACCCTAAACACACTCAAACGGGACATCTACCTCTTCCGGGCTTTCCATACCAGTCCCTTTTCCAAATTCTAAGTTCCCTTGATCCTCCCAGTTACTCTCTGGGCAACTCCCATCCAGAGTAAACTTAACCCTGCGGGTTAAAACTATTTCATCTGCTATCCCAGCAGACTCCTTCAAGGTAATGGCATCCTTTTCATCTAGGACTGCCCTCATATCATTATCGGGAACACATTTAAATTTTTCAACTTCAAACTGCTCTGTTAAGCCAGACAGATCATCCATGTCCAACCCTGGACCTTCTAATTGCCTCATCTGTTTCTCATCTTTACTCTGTGCCTCTATAAATTCCCTCTTGGCTAAGGGTAGGTCTACCTCCTCTCCTTTACTCTCTTTCACCTCCCTATTCTCCGCTTTACCATCCCCTAACCCCTCTTGGCACAGATTCGGTAAAAACATCTCAACCAAATCAACACTGGACTCATTTAAACTGTCCCCTTTCTCAGCTGCCTTCCTTGACATGCTGCGAGTGATTGCGCATGCGGGATAGATCTTAGAATCCAGGGGCGGGTCCTCAACACTTACAGGCTTGCTCGTTAATTTCACTGCTGAACACACGTCACCACCTGCTAAATCATTACCAAGAAGGATGTCCACGCCGTCTCTCGGTAATTCTGACCGCACCCCTACTTCGACTGGTCCAGATACCAGGTCACATTTTAAAATGATCCCATGCAAAGGCACAGCTTCTGTCCCTTTTTCTATACCTCTTAAAACTACCTCTCCAGTCTCAGGACCAAAATCTAGCACCTTACTTAGGATCAATGACTGATCAGCCTCAGTATCTCTCCAGATTCTCACTGGAACTGGGGTCTCTCCTTTCAGACACCGTCCCTTCTGAAATAAATTTCTCATGCCTCTCTCGTACTCTATCTACCTTTGCCTTCCTCGTCGACTTGCTGATCGACTCAATACACCCTGTAAGGACTGCTATTTTCCCTTTTCCTGTCTCCTTCTTCGGAGCAAAGCACTTAGATGCAATATGACCAACCTTTCCACAATTATAACAGGTCAAGCCAGGAACCTTCCTGCCAGCCTGCTTGTCTTCCTCCTCACCTTTTCCACTAACTCCCGGCTTATTCTCGACCTTAGCCGGTGGACTTTCTCTACCGTCCCTACTGCCTTTCTGGTAACTCATATTCGAGGAAAACCTTGACTTGTGGGTTAGGGCATATTCATCTGTGAACCTGGCAAATTCCGATATAGACTTATTCGTCTTCTTGTTCAGATACATCCTGATATTATCCGAAACACAACCTTTAAATTCCTCAATCAGAATTAACTCTCTGAAATGATGGAAATCCTCCTCCACCTTTTCTGCAGCACACCAGCAATCCAAGAGCACACCCTTTTCATAGGCAAACTCTGCATACGTCTGATTCCATAGTTTCTTTAAATCTCTGAACTTTTGTCTATACGCTTCAGGTACCAACTCATAGACCCGAAGGATAGCCTCTTTTACTTCCTCATAATCCTCAGACTCGTCCGTGGACAATGCCGCATATGCCCGTTGAGCCTTCCCTTTTAATGCACTTTGTAACAACTCCACCCACTGATCTCTGGGCCACTTCTGATTCACTGCCACCTTTTCAAAATGCAAGAAGTAACTATCAACATCAGTCTCCTTGAATGGAGGTACTAACCTAAACTCTCTACTAACATTAAACTTCTCCTCTCTTGAGCCTTCCCCACCGGCCTCGCTATAAACACTGTGAGTTAAAATTGACCAATTGTGATTCTCCCAGGGGAGGGGGGCATGGGCAACTCTGTACCCTTCTGCCCATCAGAGTTGTTCATCCTTCGTAACAGTTGTCTACTACAACGTCTCTAAAGAAAATCAAGGCCTTGATGGTCTTAAATGGAGACATAGCTACATGTCTTTGGAGCTATGCAATAAAACCAGTTTGTTCATTATGTCCCATGTCATATAGCATTCACGATCAGGGTCTTTCCATGAGCTTGATTGTTCTTGGCAAATTTTTCTACAGAAGTGGTTTGACATTGCCTTCTTTACAAGATGGATGATGTCAGCTGTTATCAATACTCTTCAGAGATTGTCTACCTGACATCAGTGATCACAAAACCAGGACGTGATTTGCATCAGCTGCTCATATGACCCTACTCAGGGTCTAAGCAGGTGCTTCACCCAAGGGTAACCTGCAGGTGGGGGGGGGGGGGGGGGGGTTGGGGAGAGGGAACACATTATACCTCCTTTGGTAGAGATGTATCTCCACTCCATCACCCCATGGTTACTGTAATAAAATAGTGATCTTAAAAGCATTAATGCAAAAAATGCAGAAACATGTTGGATTATATTGTTCTAGAAATAGTGATTTTGAGAGGGAAACGTAATGTAGAAAGTGATTTGTAAGTAGAAAGAAAACAGGATCTTTGAGTCTTTCAATATACATAGTGTCATGAATTAAAACTAATTTGAAATGTCTCAGTGTGACTTTACTACAACTTATTCTTCAAAGTGACTTTGTCCAAGGGCATTCAGCAGTGACAGACATTGCTGTGAAATACCTCAAAATGATTTTACTACAACTTGATCTTTAAAGAGACCTTGTTAAAGGACATTAAGTGACAGCTATCATTGCTAGAGCAACCTATTTTATTGGTATCTGAATGTTCAAACTTTTAAGCAGGAAGTTACTTGATTGAGAGATGTTTTAACCTATTTGCCTTTGTTGACCCAGAGATGCTGTGGGTAACTTGAATGTTTCTTTCAGTCTTGCCACTACTACCTCAAGTTGAAAATCTAGCAGCGAGTACTGAGACCTTCACAGTATGTCTAATTCATTACCTCAGCTGTGGGAATGTAGAGAGGATGTAAATTAATTCTTTCTTGTCAAATTCATCCTTTTTGAGCTGTTTATCCTTGATCTTCATTTCCTAAAGGCATAACATTGTGTGGTGCTATTTCCTTGAATTATGTTGGTAACTTACTAAATTGTTTAATATTTTTCATCACAAGCTAAAGTAGGTCAATGGCAGATGCAATCTCAATGGCTCTCCACCTGGCCAACACAAACACCTACGTCAGGATGCTGCTCATTGACTGTAGCTCTGCATTTAATACCACAATCCTGATTGAGAAGTTGCAGAACCTGGGTCTCTGTACCTCCCTGCGCAAGTGGATCTTCGACTTCCTAACCAGAAGACCACAATCTGTGCAGATTGGTGATAACACATCCTCCTCGCTGACAATCAACACTGGTGCACCTTAGGGATGTGTGCCTAGCCCACTGCTCTACTCTCTGTATACACATGACTGTGTGGCTAGGCAAAGCTCAAATGCCATCCATAAATTTGCTGACGATACAACTATTGTTGGCAGAATATCAGGTGGTGACGAGAGGGCGTACTGGAGTGAGATATGTCAACTAGTGGAATGGTGCCGCAGCAACAACCTGGCACTCAACGTCAGTAAGATGAAAGAGCTGATTGTGGACTTCAGGAAAGGTAAAACGAAGGAACACATACCAATCCTCATAGAGGGATCAGAAGTGGAGAGAGTGAGCAGATTCAAGTTCCTGGGTGTCAAGATCTCTGAGGATCTAACCTGGTCCCAACATATCGATGTAGTTATAAAGAAGGGAAGACAGCAGCTATACTTTATTAAGTTTTGAAAAGATTTGGCATGTCAACAAATACACTCAAAAACTTCTATAATTGTACCGTAGAGAGCATTCTGACAGGCTGCATCACTGTCTGGTATGGAGGAGCTACTGCACAGGTCTGAAAGAAGCTGCAGAAGGTTGTAAATCTAGTCAGCTCCATCTTGGGTACTAGCCTACAAAGTACCCAGGACATCTTTAGGGAGCAGTGTGTCAGAAACGCAGCATCCATTATTAAGGATCTCCAGTACCCAGGGCATGCCCTTTTCTCACTGTTACCATTAGGTAGGAGGTACAGAAACCTGAAGGCACACATTCAGTGATTC
Source organism: Hemitrygon akajei (assembly GCF_048418815.1). Taxonomy (NCBI): domain Eukaryota; kingdom Metazoa; phylum Chordata; class Chondrichthyes; order Myliobatiformes; family Dasyatidae; genus Hemitrygon; species Hemitrygon akajei. The sequence continues at coordinate 194,266,293 of NC_133128.1, forward strand.
AGGAACAGCTTCTTCCCCTCTGCCATCCGATTCCTAAATGGACATTTAGTCTTTGGACATTACCTCACTTTTTTTTTTTTAACATACAGTATTTCTGTTTTTGCACGTTTTTTAAACTATGCGATATATGTAATTGATTTACTTGTTTATTTATTATTATTTTTATTTTATTTATTATTATTTCATTTTCCCTGCTGCTAAATTAACAAATTTCACATCACATCCCAGTGATAATAAACCTAATTTTGATTCTGATGTACCTGTGTGTTTATCCATTCAAAGTCGAAATCCAAGAAGAATGTAATGGGGAGGAATGTTTCATTAAAGAACATAAATGCTTGAGCTCAAAAATAGAAATGGTGGAAACACTCAGCATCATAGTTCTGAAGAAATCTACTTACCTGAAATGGAATAGTTTTTCTATGGATGCAGCCTAACAAGCTGAGTGGTTCTGGCATTTTATCTTTTCATTATTAAAGAAAACAAATGCTTCATTGAAATGCTAGAAGTTTTATATGAATTTGTTTTATTTATAGCTGTGAAAAAGACACGTGTTCGATTCAGTAATATTATGGAGGTGCGGCAGCTTCCAGCTCATCACGCATTTGAAGCAAAGCTGTCTAGGATGTCCTATCCAGCAGCAAAGGATCATGAAGCGGCACTAAAATCTGCTGGCAAACTGACAATATCACAAGTAGCAAAAATCAGTTTTTTCTTCTGCTTTGTGGTGAGTATCTCCTCCTGCATTATTGCACAGCACAGAACAGATCCGTTGGCACAAAATGCTGTGTCAACTTGTAAACCTACAATATAACCCTTCCCACATACATTGCCCACCATTTTCCTACCATCCATGTGCCTACCTAAGTGATTTTTAAATGTATCTAATGCATCTAATCATAATAGTGGCCAAAGGAACTAGGGTAAAGGATGAACTGAAGGAAATTTATATTAGGCAAGAAATGGTGTTGGATAGACTGTTGAGTCTGAAGGCTGACAAGTCCCCAGGACCTGATGGTCTGCATCCCAGGGTACTTAAAGAGGTGGCTCTAGAAATCATGGACACATTGGTAATCATTTTCCAATGTTCTATAGATTCAGGAATAGTTCCTGCTGATTGGAGGGTGGTTAATGTTGTCCCACTTTTCAAGAAAGGAGGGAGAGAGAAAAAACAGGGAATTATAGACCAGTTAGCCTGACGTCAGTGGTGGGAAAGATGCTGGAGTTAATTATAAAAGAGGAAATTACGACACATTTGGAAAGCAGTAGAAGGATCAGTCTGAGTCAGCATGGATTTATGAAGGGAAAATCATGCTTGACTAATCTTCTGGAGTTTCTTGATGATGTAACTATGAAAATGGACAAGGGAGAGCCAGTGGATGTAGTGTACCTGGACTTCCAGAAAGCTTTTGATAAAGTCCCACATAGGAGATTAGTGGGCAAAATTAGGGCACATGTTATTGGGGGCAGAGTACTGACATGGATTGAAAATTGGCTGGCTGACAGGAAACAAAGAGTAGCGATTAACGGGTCCCTTTCGGAATGGCAGACTGTGACCAGTGGGGTACCGCAAGGTTCGGTGCTGGGACCGCAGCTGTTTACAATATACATTAATGATTTAGATGAAGGGATTAAAAGTAACATTAGCAAATTTGCTGATGACACAAAGCTGGGTGGCAGTGTGAAATGTCAGGAGGATGTTATGAGAATGCAGGGTGACTTGGACAGGTTAGGTGAGTGGGCAAATGTATGGCAGATGCAGTTTAATGTGGATAAATGTGAGGTTATCCACTTTGGTGGCAAGAACAGGAAGGCAGATTACTATCTAAATGGAGTCAAGTTAGGAAAAGGGGAAGTACAACGAGATCTAGGTGTTCTTGTACATCAGTCAATGAAAGCAAGCATGCAGGTACAGCAGGCAGTGAAGAAAGCTAATGGCATGCTGGCTTTTATAACAAGAGGAATTGAGTATAGGAGTAAAGAGGTCCTTCTGCAGCTGTACAGGGCCCTGGTGAGACCCCACCTGGAGTATTGAGTGCAGTTTTGGTCTCCAAATTTGAGGAAGGACATTCTTGCTATTGAGGGAGTGCAGAGTAGGTTCACAAGGTTAATTCTCGGAATGGCGGGACTGTCATATGTTGAAAGATTGAGGCAACTGGGCTTGTATACACTGGAATTTAGAAGGATGAGAGGGGATCTGATTGAAACATATAAGATTATTAAGGGATTGGACACACTAGAGGCAAGAAGCATGTTCCCGCTGATGGGTGAGTCCAGAACTAGAGGCCACAGTTTAAGAATAAGGGGTAGGCCTTTTAGAACAGAGATGCAGAAAAACTTTTTCACCCAGAGAGTGGTGGATATGTGCCCCAGAAGGCAGTGGAGGCCAAGTCTCTGGATGCATTCAAGAGAGAGTTAGATAGAGCTCTTATAGATAGTGGGGTCAAGGGATATGGGGAGAGGACAGGAACGGGGTACTGATTGTGTATGATCAGCCATGATCACAGTGAATGGCGGTGCTGGCTAGAAGGGCCAAATGGCCTACTCCTGCACCTACTGTCTATTGTCTATTATCTGCCCCTACTACCACCCTTGGCAGGGCATTGTACGCACCCACTACCCTCTGTGTAAAAATAGTTATGACTGGTGATGAATCTGTGGAATTCATTGCCACAGGTGGCTGCGGGGACCAAGTCATTGGATATATTCAAAGCAGAGGTTTATAGATTCCTGACTGGTCAGAGCATGAAGGGATATGGGGAGAATACAGGAGAAGGAAATGGATCAGCCATAATGAAAAGGCAGAGCAGGCGATGGGCCAAATGACCTAATTCTGTTATATCTTGTGGTCTATTCGTATGACTAGTGCAAGCAATGAACATATTAAGGATAAACCAATGTGTTCCAAAAGGTGGGATGGAGTTTCTTATAAACAGTATAAATGGCTAAATTTCTTCTTTAGAAAATTACATATGGATATATTCTTCACCACATCAAGTATTGCATTTCAATTAATTGGATACAGGAAAATATACACTGCAATTGACTTAACATCATAGAAGTATCTAATATGTGTTCATTAGTCTTATCAACATCATTTGACATTGTGTTGGAATTATACATTTATAAATAGTTTTTTTACTGTTAAAATATTTATCATTTATGTTTTACAATTAAAATGATTGAACAGAAATATTAATGCACCATATATATGTTGTTATAAACTGTACATTTTGACTTAAACTGTACTATTAATGTTATAGTGGTTTCTGGCAAACTTTTCCTACCAGGAGGCATTGTCTGATACCCAGGTGGCAATTGTTAATATTTTGTCCTCTACTTCTGGTAAGTTGTATGCTCTGTCCTTTGAACTGCATGGAAAATTAGTTTAGAAAAATTAAGTGTTAGGATTTGTTAAATTTGTGTTTTAAAATAAAAAAATTGGCTTATTACCAAAATTACATATTACTGTATAATGAAAACTCAACATAATTAATGTTAAAGTAGATTTTTGTAAAAGGTTTAATCAAACCCTCATTCCTGATTTACCACTTATTGCTCATTTGCTCCTCAGCTCTATTTAGCATTTTGAACACTCGTTTCTTTCAGTACCATTACCTAACAAAAGAAAATTGAATATTTTAGATGACCCAATGTCCGTAATGTATGTGTACCAACTACTTAAAGGCATCTTTTTCCGGATCACCCCACCATAGGAAGCTTACCTACCAAAACTGTTTGCTACCTTAAAATGTTATTTAGATCATCTTCAACTTCCAAAACTTCTGATGTATACAAAAAATCTTTTTCAATCTTTTTATTATTATTAATATCAACATAATAAGAATGATACATAGATAATGGGATTACAAACATACACATTTCAACTGAACATGAAAGAATACATAAGCAATAGTTACAGTATAAATGAGTCTTCCCAAATCATGGACGATACAAGTAACAAATAAACAAAGCAAACCTAGGTATATCATAATATATATTTTTAAAAAACAGAAAAAAGAAAAAGAAAAAAAAATTTATGCAAGAAAAACTAATCTAACAATCTAATAACTAATAAGGAAAAAAACGAAAAAGGGAAAAAGAAAAAATGAAAAAAAGGGCTGTTTATAATATCTAACAAAAATACAAAATCATCAGTGTCGTCAACTCCGATCCTCTCAACATATGCAAAATCAAAACTGGAAAAACAAATAGGCTTGGAACAGGGTCACATTACATCATATGAAAATATTGAATAAATGGTCTCCATATCTTTTTAAATTTAATAGAAGTATCAAATACAACACTTCTAATTTTTTCTAAATTTAGACATAACATAGTTTGAGAAAACCAATGAAATACGGAAGGAGGATTAATTTCTTTCCAATTCAACAAAATAGATCTTCTAGCCATTAATGTAAGAAATGCAATCATTCGACAAGCAGAAGAGGATAAATGGACTGAGTCCATCATTGGTAAACCAAAAATTGCAGTAATAGGATGAGGTTGTAAATCAATGTTCAATACTGTGAAAATAATATCAAAAATGTCCTTCCAATATTTTTTCAAAAGCGGACAAGACCAGAACATACGAGTTAAAGACGCTGTCTCAGAATGACATCTGTCACAAATAGGATTTATATAGGAATAAAAATGAGCCAATTTATCCTTAGACATATGAGCCCTATGCACAACCTTAAACTGTATTAATGAATGTTTAGCACATATAGATGATGAATTAACTAATTGAAGAATTTTATCCCAATTCTCAATAGGGATAGTAAGGTTAAGTTCTCTTTCCCAATCATTTTTAATCTTATATAAGGGCTCTGAACGTATCTTCATAATTATATTGTAGAGTTTTGATATTAGCCCTTTCTGAGAAGGATTTAGTTCAAACAAATTCTCCAAAATACCTGAAGACACAAGATTTGGAAAGGTAGGAAGTACAGTATTTAAGAAATTCCTAATCTGTAGATATCTAAAAAAATGAAATCTAGGCAAATTATATTTATTAGATAATTGTTCGAAAGACATAAAACAATTATCCAAAATTAAATCGGAAAATCGGAGTAATCCTTTAGTCTTCCAAGCTGAATAAGCTTGGTCTATAATAGAAGGATAAAAAAAGCAATTGGATACAATAGGAATATTTAAAACAAACTGAGTCAACCCAAAAAATTTCCGAAATTGAAACCATATACGTAAAGTATGTTTAACTATCGGATTGTCAATTCGTTTCTGCAATTTAGAAAGAGCAAAGGGAAGAGAAGACCCTAAAATAGAACCCAATGAAAATCCTTGTACAGATTTAATTTCCAGGTTCACCCAATGAGGGCTAAAAGATAAATCCCAATACTTTAACCAACATATCAAAAATCGGATATTGACTGCCCAATAATAAAATCTAAAATTAGGCAATGCCAATCCACCTTCCTTCCTTGCCTTCTGTAAATATTTTTTACCTAATCTAGGATTTTTATTCTGCCATATATATGAGGAAATTTTTGAATCAACATTAGCAAAAAAAGATTTCGGAATAAAAATTGGTACCACTTGAAATATATATAAAAACTTGGGTAAAATAACCATCTTAATAGCATTAATCCGACCTATCAGAGATAAAGATACTGGTGACCATTTAGTAAACAAACATTTAATCTGATCGATTAGGGGTAAAAAATTAACCTTAAATAAGTCCTTATAGTTTTTTTGTGATTTTAATCCCTAAGTAAATAAAAGAGTCATTAACTAATTTAAAAGGTAAATTTCCATAAATTGGAACCTGTCTATTTAAAGGAAACATTTCACTCTTATTAAGATTTAATTTATACCCGGAAAAATTACTAAATTGAGCCAACAATGATATAACTGCAGGAATGGATTTATCAGGATCAAAAATAAATAATAATAAATCATCTGCATATAATGATAACTTATGTATATCCATCCCACGATTAATGCCAAAAATGTTCTGTGATTCTCTGATAGCAATTGCCAAGGGTTCTAAAGCAATATCAAATAATAATGGACTAAGAGAACAGCCTTGTCTAGTACCCCGAAAAAAGGGAGATCTTTGATTGTTAGTAAGCACTGAGGCTACTGGAGTATGATATATCAGTTTAATCCAGGAAATGAATGTCGGATTAAAATTAAACTTCTCAAGCACAGGAAATAAGTATGGCCATTCAGCTCTATCAAATGTTTTCTCCGCATCTAATGAAATGACACATTCTGAAGTGCTATGTGAAGGAGTATAAACAATATCCAATAATCTCCTAACATTGAAAAAAGTAGTGATTTTTAATAAAACCAGTTTGATCTTCCGAGATAATTTGAGGTAATACCTTCTCCAGCCTGGATGCCAGTAACTTGGAAAAGATCTTGGAATCTACATTCAATAAAGATATTGGTCTATAGGATGCACAGTCAGTAGGGTCTTTATCTTTCTTCAATATTAAAGAAATGGAAGCTCTATAAAAAGATTGTGGCAGATTACTCAATCTAATTGCTTCTTCAAAAACCCTGCATAACCAAGGAGTAAGATTAGCGGAAAAACATTTAAAAAATTCTACTGTATACCCATCTGAACCTGGTGCTTTCCCAGAATTCATAGAGGAAATAACCCCTTTAATTTCTGCATCCGTAATAGGAGTATCTAATATTGAAAGATCATCTGATGATAATTTTGGAAAATTCAATTTCCCAAGAAAATCACACATGGTATTATAATCATGAGGGAATTCAGAATGATACAGGGAGGTATAAAAATCTTGAAAAGATTTGTTTATCTCATCATGGTTAACTGTCAGATCCCCATTCTGCTGACGAGTCTTAGTAACTTGACGTTTAACCAAAGCATTCTTCAATTGACTAGCTAACAGTTTACCCGATTTATCACTATGTATATAAAAATCAGATCTGGTTTTCATTAATTGATTTTCAATCGAAGATGTAAGTAATAAACTATGTTCCATTTGAAGTTCAACCCTTTGTTTGTAAAGCTCTTTACTAGGAGCAGTCAAATATTTCTTGTCAATCTCTTTAATTTTATCAACCAATAAAAGAGTTTCCTTCTTAATGCATTTTCTCAGACCAACAGAGTAGGAGATAATCTGTCCATGTATATATGCTTTAAAAGTGTCCCAAAATGTTCCGCAAGAAATATCATCAGTGGAATTAGTTGAAAAGAAGAAATCGATCTGTTCCTTCATAAATTTAATAAAATCTGGATCTTGCAGTAAGGTAGAATCAAATTGCCATTGTCTAGCACTAGAAGCTGTATCCGTAAATTTAATAGAAAGTTTTAATGGAGCATGGTCAGAGATAGCTATAATATCATAATTACAACCAATTACCGATGGAATAAACCAAGAGTCAATAAAAAAATAATCAATTATCGAGTAAGAATGATAAACATGTGAGAAAAATGAAAACTCTTTGTCCTTAGAATGCCGAAATCTCCAAATATCAAAAATTCCATTATCAGTCAAAAAAGAGTTAATATAAGTGGCCGACTTATTAGGTAAAGTCTGAGTAGATATAGATCTGTCCAACAAAGGATTTAAACAACAATTAAATTCACCACCCATTATTAACTTATATTCATTTAGATTAGATAGAGAAGTAAATAAGGACAAAAAAATCGGGATAATCCACATTTGGAGCATAAACATTAACCATAGCAACCTTTTTGTTAAAAAGTAAGCCAGTAATTAACAAAAATCTACCATTCGGATCCGAAAAAATATCGTGTTGGACAAATGCAATAGAGGAGTCAATAAAAATTGAAACTCCCTTTACTTTAGCATTTGAATTCGAATGGTACTGTTGACCCCTCCAAAACCTAAAAAAGCGATAAATGTCCTCTTTCCTCACATGAGTTTCTTGTACAAAAATAATATGTGCATTCAGTCTTTGGAATACTTTGAAAATCTTTTTCCGTTTAATCAGATGGTTTAAGCTATTAGTATTCCAAGAGACAAAATTAATGGTCTGAGCCATATTTCTGAAATCAACCCTTTGGTATATAAAGGGTTAACCAAATTATGAACTCATGCACCCGGAAGAGGAACAAAAATAAGGGGAGGACCCGGAAGTGACGACATCGCAGACATTTTAGTAGTTTAAAATCAGCCCAAATGAAGAAACTAAAAAAAACTGATGTAAGGAACATAAGATTTAGAAAAAGACCCCCCCCCACCCCCACCCAAGAGGAGAGAACTCCTCCCCAGCCAGGAAAAGACTGGGAAGAAAGAGAAATGAAACTAAATCTACCCCCATATCAGCAGAAGGCAACTCCGTATATAAAGGATAAAAAAGATCCACCCAAACTCTAAAGAAATAATAATCACTATACTAAAACCAAACTTCTTAATATAATTGCTAGTAAAAAAAATAAAAAGAATATAATCACTAGTAACTTATAAATTGGGTTAAAACCCAAACAAACCAAAAAAAAATTTAAACTGTGATAAGAAATGCATTATAGGAAGAAGACGAGAGAAAGAAAATGGCGAAATTAAAAAAAAGCCAGAAATATTTTAAAGAAACCACCATCTTAGTAAAAAAAAATTCGCCTTCGAAGGATTAATAATAATGACCAAAGATGAAGTACAGTGATTGAAGTAAGTAAAATAAAAAGATTAGTACATCAAAAAAAAACTTCAGAGTATAAAATATAGTGTAAACCTACACCAATAGCCAGAAACAAAATCTGGTTTTGGAAACAAAAACCATCTTGCAACAATCAAAATCACTCATTTATTAGAGATGAGAATCCGCAGCAGTAGGGAAGTTCTCATTCAGAAAGCTTCTCGCTTCAGATATAGAAAAGAAAACACGCCGTGATGCATTGGGAGGCGAGATTCTGAGCTTCGCAGGGTATAAGAGCGCAGGTTTTAGATTTTTCTCATAACATTCGGACATCAGAGGTTTAAAAAGAAGCCTTGCCTTCATTACTTCTGGACTAAAATCCTCCACTAATCGAAAATTGAATTCTTGGAATTTGACCATCCCTACACGCCGAGCCACACGAATAAGTTGCTCTTTTTTTGATACAAAAAATCAAATGTATGTATTCTGTCTTTATTTTTAAGCACTATTAGCTATTAATTATTGTCCCTTTTCTCTACAGTACTGTGGAAAAGTTTTTAAAAATATATAGCTTTTTTTTGTAATTCAAATTTTTATTATTATTTATTCTTATTTTACAAAGCAGCACAGCATATCATAGAGCAGATACAGTACAGCATATTTACACAGCCATCCCATGACAGGAAAACATATAAAACTAAGAAACAGAAAAAAACTTCTAATTTAAGTTTAAGTTAACATACAACCAAAATTGATCCCACACATCTTGCACTTTTCCCTCACTGTTAATTCTTCCAAACATGTATTCATATGATGAAATCTTAACCATTTCCTCAGTCCATTCCCTTACAGTGAGACATCTGGGTTTTTTCCAGTTTTGCAATATAATTCTTGCAGCTGTGATGAGACCCACATTTAAAATAGTAAATTTGTCATTGTTTACATTAGGTATTATTGTCCTATCACCCAGGAGACAAAGCCGTGGGCACAAGGGCGGTGTAGGACCCAACAAACTTGAGCAGAGATCAAGTTTGTAAATCTGGTGGAAACAAAGGATGTTGGGTATGGCAAGGGTGGAGTGCCACGGGAGTTGTGTGGGAGAGGTGGCAGAGAAGATGTGCCAGGGGCAGAGGTTGGCACAGGTGTAGACACATCTAGACCTGAAACACCAGGCAAGATCATTTGATTCCAAACAATTGGTTTATTGATCATTAAAGAATGTCTCTGGTGCTTCTTGTTCCCTTCCCTCTCCCGTCCTCTTTCCCAACCATGATTCTCCTTTCCCTTTCCTTTTCCCACTCTGTCCACGATAGAAACCCATACATATCAGAATCAGGTTTATTGTCACTCACATATGTTATGAAATTTGTTTTTCTTGTGGCAGCAGTACAGTGCAATACACAAAACTACTACAGTACTGTGCAAAAGTCTCAGGGGTAGCTTAGTTATATATATGTGCCTAAAACATTTGTACAGTACTATACAAAGATTTCAGTTCCTTCCTTTTCAGTTGAGGAGTAAAAACGTTAACCTATTTTTTCCTCTTTTCAGATGCGAATGGATTTCTCGTGTTACTACCAACACATTTTATTCTTATTTGACTATAATTATTCCTAATGATTTAATGAATTCTGTGTTTAATTTGTAATCAAACTTTACCAGATTTGCTCATCCCACTAAACTGCTATTTGAAGTTTTTTGAAAAATATTTATTCATGACACTCTGAGCCAGTTAATTTCCATGTTAGAGTGACAAAATGTAATTGTCTGCTTGAGAGGGGCCATAAGAGTGCAGCTAGGATGGGGGAACAGTTGCTCAATCATATGGAAATGTCTTGTCAAATAAACTTCTTTCGGTGATTAATCAGTATTAAATGCAAAAAAAAACACTTGCAACAGCGCCATCTAGTGTTTTTCAATTATTGCTATCTGAACTGCCAGAGGAAGTGGGAGAAGTGAGTATTACAATGTTTTAAAGACATTTGGACAAATACGTGGATAGAATAGTTTTAGAAGTATATGGCACAAATGCAGTCAAATGGGTCTAGCTCGGATATATATCTTGGTCAGAATAGACAAGTTGGCCAAGGGTCCTATTTCTTTGCTGCTTAATTCTTTAGCTCCATGAACAAGCTTAGCGACCACGGAAGTTTCATGGCGGCCTAAATAGTTCAAAAGTTTATTAGAAGTTAAAAGTAGTATATATTAATTTAGAAATGAGAAGAGACTGCTAACAAATACAGTCCCAATAACTGAGATGTAATTTAGTTGAGATTTTATTTTGGGAGAACAGAATAATTCCTTTTTATAGTATAATTTATTTGTTACCTCATCTAGATATGTCTTTTTAAATATAAAAATAAAGCAAGCTCTTTAAAATGGCTCAGTCTACAGTAATGCTGCAACTCTTAACTGCCTAATCCCGTTTACTCCCCTCATTAAAGCTCCTCAAACCACAACTACTACAAGACTAGTAATTGTATTATTAGTTGTGATTGTATTTAATATATTGACCTTTGTTTAAAAAGATATGAGTTATATTCCTCTCAAATAAGATTTTGATGTGCTTCAGCTTCCTAATCTACTAATTGTGGCAAAATATTTTCCTAAAAAATCCTTGTGCTTAATTCTATCTTTTTACATTTCAAAGTTAATTTGCTGGTTGTTTGAATATTTTATTTCTACAGGCCTTTTCACTCTTCTTCTGGCTGCTATGTTCCCTAGCAACAGTGGAGACAGATTTACATTATCCAAATTATTAGCAGTAATTTTAAGGTATGTATTGACTTATTAATAAAATGTTAACCTTATCATTTTTATTCAATTACACGCATCAATTGTATTTGTTGCCTTTTACACATTGAACATATTTCTCCAATTTTTCGTCTCTGTAGGACTAATCTGCAATCTAAAATTAACAATATTTGCTTTTGCTTTTTTAGCATTGGTGGTGTTACACTTGTAAGTCTGTCAAGTAATGAGACAGGGGGAAAAGGCACCATAGGTAAAGGATTTTACTTCTTTTGTAACACTGTTGAAAAAAGTAATAACCAATTTGTAGTTTTGTTTAACTTCACATACTGATTTTTTGTTATTTTGTTTATAGCATAGCCATTGCAAAATATAGTGCAAGATAATTAATCCAGCATATACAATTATTGACACACAAAATAAATTCCAATATTTATGATGCATTTTTTCTAAAACTTTAGTGATAGAGTTTGCATGATAATGTGAATTATATAATTCTTTTAATGTAATAAATGTTCCCTTCATTGATGTGACGCAGTTAAGGCTTCTAATTCAAAACTCTGGGTAATATATAGATTATTTAGCCATACTTATCTTGGAAAATACATTTACTTCATTAGTAGAATTTATTTTCATTAAACATTCCATACATTTCAATTAAACTTCTGGCTCACTTTAGACAGACAGTTGGACTCACTTTCAAGGACTCTTCATTCTCCTGTTCTCAATATTTATTTACTTTTTTTTTGTTATTTCTTTGTATTTACTATGAATGCCCGCAAGGGAATGAATCTTAGTGCTGTGTATGGTGATACATATACTTTGATAATAAGTTTACTTTGAATTATTAACCAATTTCAGTTGAAGAATTTTAAAAGAATGATTGAAGGAGAGGTTTGGCTTGCATGATGATTCATGACTATAGGAGCTCAGCAAATAGTGTTTATTAAAAACTCCTTGAAAATCAGCAAGGCAGGCTTTATCAGAACAAGCTATTTCCCACTGCTAGTTTTGTGTTAATGCTGTATATTTGTTCAAGCCATTTATTATTGGTCACTTTCATTGCAGAAGTCCCATCTCATGCAACCTTAATATACCTTCACTACTTAATATTTACCTAAATAACTGAGACTTAGGAATTGTGGCAGAGAACTCTAGTCATTTTTCTGGCTGCTGGGAAGACATTTTGTTCTTTTACAAGCTCATTGAATTCTAATAATTTGTGAATGTGCCTTGCATTCATATGTAAAACCATTTAAAATCTAAAATTGGAGTTAATTTCAACATCAGGTTCTTGATTAGACTCAGTGGTTATCGGAGAAAGCAGGAGAATGGGGTTGAGAGGGATGATAAATCAGCCATGATGGAATGGTGGAGCAGACTCAAGCCAAGTGGCCTAATTCTGTTCCTGTGTCTTGTGATTTTATAGAATATGGGATAATTGGCCTTGAATAGCTGAGGCATAGAATATACGTTTGTAAAAGGAGTTATCTCATGCTAGATCTGCATAAAAGGTTAGCTTGGCTACAACTTGAAGACTGTACAATTCTAATCCCCACTGTGCAAATATAACTTGATAACAGTAGTGAGGATATGGAGACAATATATAATGAAAAGTATAGTTGTCAGGAGACACGGTCAAGGTTGAGCATGGTTAATTCTGGATCAAAGGAGACTGAAGAGATACTTTAATTGGAAAGTGAGGAAAATCAGATAGTGGAAATTGAAATAAAAACCAAGAGTGCTGGTAATACTCAGCAGATCAGTCTGATGGAAACGGGGTTAATGGTTAATTTTGATGACCTTTCACCACAACTGCAAACAGTTAAAAATTAAACATATTGGTTATCTGGAAGAGGGGTTGAGAACATTAAGGGAAAGTCTGTGATTTGGTGTGGGCCAGGAGAAGCTGATTGGCACAAGTGAGGGTGTTGCCAACTGAAAGAGAGTGATGCAGGCCTTTTAGTGGCAACTCCTCTTTTTGAAGGAGATATAGAAAATAAAGAAGGCAGGAAAAAATGTGAAAAGTAATAAAGCTAAAACCGTGGAATTCAAACTGGGGAAATGAAACACTGCCAATGTTAGGAAATTAAATAAATACTTTTTCACCCAAAGGTCAGTGTGGGTTTGAAACTCTCTGTGCCTTTCAAAGATAGCTGTTGAATACTTGAAGCCATACCTATACCTATTCCATTTGGGTACTGAAAGCTTGGAGGCACGAATGGATACACTGTAACCTAAACAAACTATCTTTTGCGCTTTAAATTTGTGTGATTGTATGAAGATTCTCCTGCATCTGTTCACTACCTGTTCCTGGCTCGATATAATTTTTCTTAAAGCGTAGTCTGTGGTATTGTACACAGCTGTTCTGATGTAGCCAAACTTTCCTTTTTTATTATATAACTGGTTCCTTAAGGTTGTTCCAGCTGGGGTGGTAGTGAGGATAAGCTCCCACTACCTGTTAATGCTCCCAATGACGTGTGTCTCAAATAGTCACAACAAGAGCAGCTCCTGTGGGGCTTAGCTACTAGGTTTCTACTTTGAGGAGGAGGGACAAAGGTGGGTTAAAACTAGTCACTTTGGGCAGATGGAGCTTGTTCACTGCGGTTGGCAGCTCATCTAGGAGAAGGAAAACTATGATCTCACATCTCCACTGTCTTTCAGCTTTCCCCACTCACGGGGAAGGCTTTGGGGGTATACCCTGAGGAAAAATCTGGAGCTGGAAACCCTAAGGCAGTCCTATGTTGAGTTCAATGCAGACTGGCAACTGCTGTGCTGCCACTGATGCCGAATAGTATCAGTCTCTGCCGTTCCTTTAGCTTCATCAGATGCATGGAGAGGGGAGCCTGCTGCACGGGCAACAGCTTGCTCCCCATATCTGACTATCTTGGCTTACATATCATGTAGATAACTATGACACAACATCCAAGTTAATCCCGACCAGCGGAGTTCCTCAGTATTGTATCCCTCCAAATATAGAGTATGATGGAAGTTTTTTAATCCACAATGTATGACTTTACATCTTGAGATACATATGTGACACCTTTGTCCACTCTTTTAATCTAATAATGTCCTTTGAGAAGGTAGGTGATTGGAATAGGCTACCAAGGTAATAGTGGAGGTAGTCAGTTTGTTGGAGTTTGAGACTTTTAGATTGACATATTATTGATATTATTGATACACAGGAGGAAAGCATCGACATCAAGATTGGTACAATACCACAGGCCGAATGACATGTCCATTGCTGTACTGTTCTGAGTTAATATAATTTGTTCTTCTGTGTATACTGTTTACCACGCCCCTAATCATTGTCCACTATACAATCTCATATTCTTGGCTGCTTGTATTATTTAATAAAGTGAATTTTCAAACACCATTACCAGCCAATCTTTCTAATGTGAATATATAACCCATCTTCCTAACAAGTTTCTATTCAGCTCAATAATTTGCTCTCATTTCCATTTGCTTGAATTGTGGCTAACAATCTCTTATGCAGAACCTTACTGAATCCATAAAAATTTAAAAAAGACTGCAGATGCCGAAAATCTGAAATAAAAACAGAAAATTCTGGAAATGCCATTCAGATGGAAGTTAATGTTTCAGATTCATAATCCTTATCAGTGAGATGACAAGGACTGGTTTAAGTTGCAGAAAGAATAGGGGATAGATGAATAGGTTTCATTTTGAGACCTTTAATTGGAGTCCTCCATTCATTGTCTTCATTTTCCTAGTTCCAATGAAGGTCCTTTGACCTGAAATATCAACTCTGTTTTTCATTCCATAAGTGCTCTCTAACCTTCATACCAAATTCCTTCTGGAAACCCATCTAAAGTAGATGAATTAACAATGCAATAGAGGTGCCCTAATCTTTAAAAAAAATTGTGTTTTTGTTATAATCATTTCAATTTTCTCTATATCTTACATACAGAATCCCTATGATGAAGATTAATCTAACAAGTCTGTAGCTTTCCCTCCTACTTTCTAATGGCTATCAATCACACCCACATATTCTCATTTTGTGATTTGTGTTCGGAATATTTAAAGTATCACTGTAAGCATGTTTAATGACAGAAATCAAGCCCCCTTGGAAAAAGTGCTGGCTGATAAGTTACCAATCATTATTGTTTGAATAGTCAGTCTATTATGATATATGTGCAGAATGTTCCTAGTTGATGAGAAAATATCAGATGTGCTCTGAGCTTATAGATGTTGTGCTATGTAAATATAGAGTATTGTGTAGCAATTTAAAATGAAAATTAAAAATTCAAACCTCACAATAGCTTTTGTTTTGTTAGTAAGAGACTACTAGACAGGTATATAGAGGAATTTAAGGTGGGGAGTTATATGGGAGGCAGGGTTTGAGGGTCGGCTTTACTCTCTGTATAGCCTGAACGGATACTGCATTTTAAGACCAAATAGAAAAAAATATTGAAGTGTCTCAACAAAATTAACTAATTCTTTCACCATCCAAATTTGTACTTGCTGTCATAGTTATTAAAGGTTTTGGAAGAAAGTATTATTGCATAAACTATGAATCTGGCACTGAGTGAAATCATACAAATTAATTAAGTTCTATCCCATTTAATCCTGCTTTTCACCTTTTGCTTCATAACCTTGTGTATCACGGTACTTCAAATGCATTTGAGTTTTTGTAAGATGTCATTTCTTTTGTCATTCTGCTGGAGTATAGAAGAATAAGCGGGAATCTCATTGAAACCTATTAAATATTGAAAGGTTTGGATAGAGCAAATGTCCGTTTAGAACGGAAATGAGAAAATATTGCTTTAGCCAGAGGGTGTTGAATTCATCATGAAGTTTATTGCCACAGATGGTTGTGCAGGCCAAGTCATTGGGTATATTTAAGGCAGCAGTTAATAGGTTCTTGATTAGTCATGGCATTGAAGCTTACAGAGAGAAGGCAGGATTGTGAGGATGAGAGGGATGATGGATGGATACATGTTAAATGGTAGGGCATTGAGGAATGCAGTAGAACAGAGTGATCTAGGAATAATGGTGCATAGTTCCCTCAAGGTGGAATCTCATGTGGATAGGGTGGTGAAGAAAGCTTTTGGTATGCTGGCCTTTATAAAGGCCATTGAGTATAGGAGGTGGGATGTAATGTTAAAATTGTACAAGGCATTGGTAAGGCCAAATTTGGAGTATTGTGTACAGTTCTGGTCACCGAATTATAGGAAAGATGTCAACAAAATAGAGAGAGTACAGAGAAGATTTACTAGAATGTTACCTGGGTTTCAGCACCTAAGTTACAGGGAAAGATTGAACAAGTCAGGTCTTTATTCTTTGGAGCGTAGAAGGTTGAGGGGGGACTTGATAGAGGTATTTAAAATTATGAGGGCGATAGATAGAGTTGACGTGGATAGGCTTTTTTCCATCGAGAGTAGGGGAGATTCAAACAAGAGGACATGAGTTGAGAGTTAGGGGGCAAAAGTTTAAGGTAACACGAGGTGGAATTTCTTTACTCAGAGAGTGGTAGCTGTGTAGAACGAGCTTCCAGTAGAAGTGGTAGAGGCAGGTTCGATATTGTCATTTAAAATAAAATTGGATAGGTATATGAACAGGAAAGGAATGGAGGGTTATGGGCTGAGTGCGGGTCAGTGGGATTAGGTGAGAGTAAGAGTTCGGCACGGACTAGAAGGGCCGAGATGGCCTGTTTCCGTGCTGTAATTGTTATATGGATCAGCTATGATGGAATGGCGGAGCAGACTGGATCGGTTGAATAGCCTATGTTTAATAGCCTTATGTTTTTTAGAGAATAAACTACAGGTCCCAAGTACTCTCTGGATGAAAAATATGTTCAAATTTCTTCCGGTCCTTCCACAAGTCTAAATTCCCTTATTATTGGCTTTGCTGGTAAAGAAATTGTTCTTTTCTATGTCTAGTAATTGAGCAGAATTACATATCTGCAGACTCTAACTGAATTGCAAGTGCACCATGTCATACCATGATTAAAATAAACATTTATAAAGGACTGAGGTACTGAATAGTCCTTTACATTTGTTAGTGACTTTTAGCTCTGTACCATCACTTTTCAAGATTATAATGACTGTCCAAATGCCATCATTATCTCCAGCTTGTCCTCCTTCACTTCCAAAGTTTTTGATGTGCTATCCTATCTTTCTTAGGTCATTGCACTTCATACTTTATTCAGTTTGGTTTCTACTTCACTCAGCGCTTCAAGGCTGCAGAATTAACATAGGCTTCTTGTGAATGATCATAGGCAGTTTCACGTCAGAAACTTCTTTTACAATTAACAGGTGATGTAGGATGTTTGACATGCTGAGTGACCATTTATTTGTAAGAGCATCCTTATCTTTGCTCTTATAAGGTTCAAATCGCAGTAAAGTTTAGCTGAAAAGGATTCAAGCTTCCCTTCCAGACAAGAGAATGCTTTTCCATAAATGCCCATGAGAATACAAGTAAATAGTTAGAGAAAGCAACTCACCAGACCTTTCTGAAGGGAAACAGGAAATGGGCAATAATTGCTAGCTTTATAACTGATGACAATGACAACACACATCTAACTACTCCCTACACCTCCCAATCATTTACCTCAGCAATACTAATGGACTGAGTCAGATATGTGCCCAAGCAGAAACTCAGAGAATATCTTTAATATATACTGTATTAACATGTTGGCAGCAAAATATTACTTTAAAGACTTATGCATGTGTCTCACTTACAGTCGGTCCTTCTTATCTGCGAGGGATTGGTTCTGGGACCCCTTGCGGATACCAAAAAACGCAGATGCTCAAGTCCCTTATTCAACCTGTCTCAATGCAGTGGATCTTAGGACCCAGCGGAACCCCAGACCTTATTTAACCTGTCTCAGTGCGGTGGACATTAGGACCCAGCATCGGACCTCTGAATCCGCAGTGTTTCTATTCACGAAAATAATCACGATCACGATTGAAAATAAAGTGGAAACAATAAAGCGATCAGAAAAAGGTGAAACGCCATCGGTCATTGTAAAAGCGTTAGGTTACATCAGTCAACGATTGGAACAATTTTAAAGGATAAAGTGAGAAAGGCCCTGCCCCAATCAAAGCTACAATTATTATTGAGCAACGCAGTGGTTTAATTATTGGGTTTTGGGTTTTTGATCCTCCACATCAACCCGTCATGGATGGAGAACGCGCTCAAAAGCGGTCTGTCACTGGCTCCTGAGCCCGGCGCTGAAGCATACGTTCTTAAGTGTTTTATATGCATAGAAAGGTAAAATATATACTATATACTAAGATAAACACTTGACTAACTGATGCTAAATAATATTGGATGTACCTATTCCGACTTATTTAGTAAGATAACTTCTGATTTTTTCGATCCCGATCCACAATAGCCCACGCACATCCTCCCGTATACTTTAAATCATCCCTAGAATGCTTATAATACCTAATACAATGTAAATACGATGTAAAATAGTTGTTATACTGCATTGTTTAGGGAATAATGACAAGAAAAAAAAGTCTGTACATGCTTGAACAACAAGTGCTGGATGAGCACTGCCGGGTTTTCTGGATGCACGGTTGGTTGAATTTGTGGATAAGGAGTGCCGTCTGTACTTAGTTTAAAGACATATTGTTTATCTGATATTCAGCATCAAATTTTTGCCTTAAGTTTGTGTTAATTGATTGCATTTAATATATATGTGAAAAGATTTTGATTGGAAAACTTTGTAGAATTGTAGAAACTTTGGACATAAACTTTCCTCTGGAGGAAGTTCAACAGAAATGCAGCAATCTGTTTGTAAAAATAATGTCTTTAGAATATTTTACGAAGTTCTTTTTGTCAGTGTCAAGAAGCTGCAGACGTTTGTAAAGGAAGAGTTGCAGTTTTGAGGACTCTTAGCTGTGAAACCTGGTTAACTGATTTCTGGAATTTCAGAATTATCAGTTTAAAACTGAAAACCCCATGCTTGATATTCATAGTAATTTTGAATTTCAAGAGCTAATTTGTTTACAATTGTAAACAAATGTCATTGTGACAGCAAAGTAAATGTAATGCTTTCTTCCCAGTAACAAACATGAGAAAATCTGCAGATGCTGGAAATCTGGAGGAACTCAGCAGGACAGGCAGCATCTATGGAAATGAATAAACAGCCAATGCTTCAGGCTGAGACCTTTCATGAGGACTAAAAAGGAAGGGGGAAGATGTCAGAATAAAAAGGCGGGGGAGGAGGAAAGGGGCTAGCTGGAAGGTGATAGGTGAAGTCAGGTGGGTGGGAAAGGTCAAGGGCTGGAGAAGAAAGAATCTGTTAGGACAGAAGTGTGGACCATAGGAGAAAGGGACCCGACCCAGGGGGAAGTAAAAGGTTAGAGTGGTGAATAGAGGGGGTAGGGGGAATTTGGGTTACCAGAAGGAGAAATCGATGTTCATATCATCAGGTTGGTGGGTACCCAGACAGAATATAAGGTATTTTTCCTTCACCCCAAGGCCTCCATTTTGGCACAAGAGGAGGCTAAGGATTGACACATCAGAATGGGCATCAGAATTAAACTGTTTGGCCACTGGGAAGTCCCGCTTGTGGTGGATGGTGCGAAGGTTCTCATCGAACCTGTCCTACAACTTAGAATGGGTCTCACCAATGTTGAGAATACCGCATTGGGAGCACTGAACACAATAGACAGCCCCAGCAAATTCACAGGTGAAGTGTTGCCTCAATTGGAAAGATTGCTTGGGCCCTGGATGGAGGTGTGGGAGCAGGGGAATGGGCGAAGTGTAGCCACTTACAGGGATAAGTGTTTGGAGGGAGATTAGTACAGAGGGACAAATGGACAAGGGAATTACCAAGGGAATGATATCTGCAGAAAGTGGAGGGAAGGGGAGGTAGAGATTTGTTTAGTGGTAGGATCCATTTGAAGATGGTAGAAGTTGCGGAGGATAATATGTTGGATGTGGAGGCCAACAGGGTGGTGGGTAAGGATGAGGGACTCTATCACCTTTAAGGCGGTGGGAAGGTGGGGTAAGCAAGGATGTATGGAAAATGGAGGAGATGTGGCTGAGGACAGCATCAATAGTAGAGGGAGAGTAACTCTATTCTGTAAAGAAGGAGGCCATCTCTGATGTCCTGGAATGGAAAGCCATGTCCTGGGAACAGATGCAGTAGAGGCAAATAAACTGATTAAGGGGAATAGTGTTTTACAGGAGATAGGGTGGGAAGAGATATAGTTAAGAGAACCATGGAAATCAGTAGGTTTGTAAAAAAATAAAATAATAATAAATGTTACTTGACAGTTTGTCCCCAGAGATGGAGACAGAGAGATTGAGAAAGGACAGTGATGTGTCAGAGATGGATCATGTGGATTTAAGGGCCATGGCTACCGCTCAGGTTTGGAAAAAATGGGAGGAGCCAAAGGAAAATTTGCTCCAGGGTGATGACCACTTCTGCCATATGGAGGAGGGTGGTGGTGGTGGGGAACTGGTTGGGTCTTTTGTCAGGCAAGTGGCGGAGAGCTTTGAGGTCTTCCTGATGTGGGATGGAAGTGTCCAGGTACTGAAGATCTATGGTGAAGGTGAGGTGGTCAGGGTCAGGGAATTGAAAGTCACTGAGGGAACTGAGGGCACGAGAAGTGTCGTGGATGTAGGTGGGAAGGGACTAAGCCAAGGGGATGGAATGGAATTGAGATATGAAGACACAAGTTCAGTAGGGCAGGAGCAGGCAGAGACAATAGGCCTACCTGGACATCCAGTTTGTGGATCTTGGGTAGGACGCAGAAGCAAGCAGTGCAGGGTAAGCAGACCATGAGAGAACTTTTCATTAACATATACTTGTTTAAATGTGCTGTCACTTAGGCCATCTATATCTATAACCAGAATCTTAAAAGTAACAGAGGGGAAACTAGAGTAAGACTTTCTATCTAATTTACTAATGTTAAACATTAATCTACCACCTGAAATGCTGTTACAGTGGACTGTTTTCATGATTATAGGGGGAAAATGAGATTAACATGAAAACTAACTAATCCTGAGCTCTCTGATCTATAAGCTATTTCAATTCCATTTCAATTCTGTTTACAAATTTCTACTCTTGGTGGATGGTTTTTCAAGATTTAACAAATGTAGGAGTGAGGGCATCTGATTTTGTAGGTTGTCAAGTTCTGCAAGTTTGTCTTGGAATTGTGGAAATGTTGAAACAGCTAATGGTCAGGCTAATCATTCAGTTGAAAATGAATTTTTGGTTCTATGTCTTGAACAACTGTGACACAAATTGCAAATTAATGAAAACAAAAGTAAGTTGAATGAAAGTTCCCTTGGTTACTCACTGCACTTTGAATGTGTCTTATTGACCTCACATAATAATATGTGTATGAGTCATTAGCAGTAGATCTTTGGTGAAAACCCAATTGGAAAGATGAAGTGTGGAAACTAACTTGTATTTCTGTCAACATAACCATAATCTTTTGAATAATATCTTCACCAATATTCAAAGCCAAAACAACTTGGAGGTCTCACTTAGAACTTAGTGACTACACATTTGCTCTAAGCTGACAACTAGAGCAGGAAGACTATTAAGTCCCTCAAGTATTTTCATTGAGATCATGGCTAATCTTTGATCTAGCTCCATATGTTGGCTTCTGTACTTAACTTACTAATAGATTTTTTTAAAGAGTCACTTCAGTTTTTAAATGAACAAATGACCAGGCATAAATTTCCAGATCAGTGATCAAAATTTCTGTTTTCCATTGTGCATGGGATTGATTCCTGTCTTTATTTCTGATTGGGTTAGGAGCCTTTACCTCTTGATCCTAGACTTTCCATCCAACAGAAGTAGTTTGCCTCCAACTGCCCATTGGCAGTCATTAATATTTGATAATAAAGTGTATTACCTTGATTTTTAAATTTCCATGAGATAAATTCTAGCTTGTTTAAGCAGTCATAATTTATTACATAAAAACCAAATTCCTTTTGATAAATCAATACTGAACTAATTTCCAGAAAATAATACCCTTCCACAATGTATGGGGCTCAAGTTTGCTCAAAGTGCTCTGGATGGGGGCCTCGGATGTATGACAGTCAGATTTTCTCAAGTGCTCTGGATGTGGTCTACCTAGAACTTCACATGACTCCAGCAAAGTTTTTCTACATTCGTATACTAATCCTTAGTTTCGAACGTTTCTCCACTTATACAACTCTGCTGATGCCTCTTTAATTCATATGTTTTGGTTTTTGCCCTAAAATTGAAAAGTTTTGGCAGGAAGTATTCCATACCTTCTCACAACTTTTTAGGGTCCAATTTGACCCAAATCCCCTTACTGCCTTGTTTGGTATTATTGCAAATGAAGACATAACTTTAAATACTCATAACCTACAGGTTTTAGTTTTTACCTCTCTTTTAGCAAGGAGAGCAATCTTGCTTGAATGGAAGGAGTCTACTCCTCCTACACATCTTCAATGGCTACGTGATATTATGTCTTATTTAAATTTAGAGAAGATCCACTGCTCAGTCTTAAATTCGAAACAATCTTTTTATGATATCTGGGGACCTTTCCTAAATTACTTTTCCAATTTATAAAGTTTAACAGTGCACAGACTTTTATGTATATTTCTATCTTCCCTTCTTAAGCGAATATGTTTTTTTTCCTAATTATCCATTATCATCCATCAGTTTTTTTCTTTGGTAGTTTAAAAATATTAAAATTAATTATTTTTAAAAATCCTTAGAAAAAGTCAGCATTCTGCTAGTCACTTTGATTACATTTCTCACCTTGACTATTTAATTATCTCCCAGCCTAAATGTCTTAGTTCTTCCTATAGAATCAGAATCATAACAGAAATATGCTGTTATACAACAGCAGTGCATTGCAATACATAATAAAAACTATACATTACAGTAAGTATATACCGTATATGTAAAGTATTGAGATAGTGTCCATGGGTTAAATGTCCATTCAGAAATCTGATGGTAGCAATGAGAAGAGGACATGTCCTAGTTAACATACTGTTAGTTTGGGACCCCTTCCAAAGCGTTCAGATCTTTTCTGCTAAAGCTGTGCTGAGTCTTCAAAGCCAAAATAAGTCAATGAACAAGAAACACCAATTATTTTACTGCTCTAAGTGTAAAACTGGGTATTTAAATCACTTGCAACACTCATCTATTGTCTATTTGTTTTTGCCCTCCCTCTAATCTATATTTTCTCATCGTTCACTACAAAAGAGGTGCTTACTCCACCATAAATTTTATTCTTGCATCTTGCTATAAAATCCACTTTGTTTAGAGAGTTTTCTTGATTTGTTTTGATTCTTTAACAGTATAACTAAAATTAGATAAGCTATCTCCTACACCTTGATTTGTTGTGTTGAATATGCCGCCATTTTCATTTTTACTTGTGTGTAGAAAAGAACTCTCACCTCTCAATCTTTTGCAAATAATCAACTTGCACTGATGGTAAAATAATCAAGCCAAAGCTGTTATAATCAAATCAGACATACAAAACTGCAATTAGGTTAATTAAACAAGCTGCATTTTATGAGCTATAAAAATACTTTGTGTACATCATTTTGAAACTTGTAAGTTATCTAATCAGGACTTATTTGAACACTGATGGAGAATATTGAAATTATCTGATTTGTTCTCAGAATTATTTTGCTCTAAACAGCTGGTGAAAGTGTTTTTGCCACAGCTAATGTCAGTTACTGAAAGTGTTAGACTTGTTAGATAATACTTCCAAGTTTTATCTATTTACAAATTAATGTGATTGAAATATGTTTATATTAATTATTAATGTTATGAGTGGCAGTTTGGAGATGCATCTCTACCAAAGGAGTGTAAGGAGCTCTTTCCCTCCGCTAGCCTGCAGGTCACCATTGGGCAAGGTGTAGCACCTGCTTAACCCCCCAGTCAGAGCGACGAGAAGCTGTGGGAGCAGGTGATAGATGGTTGTATGAGCAGCTGGTGCATATCACAAGACCTGGTTATGTGACTACTGATGCCAGGCAGACAATCTCTGAAGAGTATTGATGGCTGGGATCACCCATCTTGTAAAGACACTGCTCGGAAGAAGGCAATGGCAGATCACTTCTGCAGAATAAAATTGCCAAGAATAATCGTGGTCATGGATAAAGAAAGGAATGGGAGCAGCATTGTGGGCAGAGTTGTTGTCCCCAGAAGTAGTGATCCATCACAGGTTAGGAATGGATGGAAGACCATGAACACCCACGTCATACAACATAACACATAATGGTGGTGACTAATTACACGTCTCATACAATTGTATATGGGCAGACAGGGTTAGAATGTGAGAGATAATTGAACCCTGTGGTAACTGGCAGCCACTAAAAACGAAATTGCTTGTCAGCTCATTGAAATGTAACTCCAAACATTCTGTGTAATCTTTTCTGTCATGCAGTGTCCCATTCACGTCTAACCCTTCTGTTTTGAATAAACTCTTCTCAGGCTTCCAGCCGGGTACAATTAATTACCAACATTTCGATGATAGACTCTGCCATCTTCATCAGGAATCATGTCTAGTCCGATAGTATTTATATTCCTGTAGTCCATCCTTCCTGATTGGGTAGTCTTCATCCACTCAGGTTTCTGCTCTCCCACTTTGTTTACAATCGAAGTCCAGTTCTTACTTAGAGCGAGACCTTTGACTTTGTTAAAATTCTTTTCCTCTGGTTTTATTTCAAAGGTTTCCTTTACCAGGCAGTCCCAAAAGCCATTGGCGCAGCACAGTAGTCTTGCGCCAAAGAAGTCAATCCTATGGGTATTGCGAATGTAATGTTATGCTGCCAGCAATTTTTCTGGGTCACCCAAATGGAAAATCCAGGAAATCTAACAATGAGGAGGAACCTGTCTTCCCTATATTACCATGGTTTCTGGAAGGATCCTAAATAATCACCGGATTAATACCATTATGCAAATCAAAGGGGATCTGGGTCTCAGGTCAGCTCATGCTGCCAGGACTCCCTGTGCATGCGGAGTGGTGCATGTCAGCCAAGTGGGACTCACAGTCGAAACCCAAATCAATGA
This sequence comes from Hemitrygon akajei, assembly GCF_048418815.1. Classification (NCBI taxonomy): domain Eukaryota; kingdom Metazoa; phylum Chordata; class Chondrichthyes; order Myliobatiformes; family Dasyatidae; genus Hemitrygon; species Hemitrygon akajei. The sequence goes on from NC_133128.1 coordinate 194,291,629, forward strand.
GCATAGGTGTATACTATTAGGGTTACCCAGAGAAATGGCGGTGGCAGAATATTGTATTCACAATGGCCGTAGGATTCATGGCTAACCCAGTTCTTTCAGACCTGCAGGGCCCCATTCATGCCTAACCCAGACCTTTCAGACGTGCAGGGTCCCATTCGTGCCTAGCTCAGTCCTTTCGGACATGCAATGTCCCATTCATGCCTAACACAGTCGTTTCAGACGTGCAGTGCCCTGTTCATGCCTATCACTGTCCTTTTGGTCATACAGTGTCCCACTCATGCTTGCTGCTTCCCAGTTTTAAGATCATGCTTGTCATCAGATTTTCTGTCTTTTTTTGTGTTTAATGGCACAAAGTATATTTGCACTTCCAAGATGGCATCTTTTTGAAATTATTAATCACATCATGGCTACATCATTGTTCTTTGCAATCTTAATTCACAATTGCAATATCTTTTTGGTGTGCAATGACTACCAGTAGTTTCAACTTATGTTATACTTTAGCGTCATAAATTTCCAAATCACTTGTACATTTCTGCACTGCTTGGAATGCTCAGTGATATAGTAGAAACTATTTAATGTTTTAAATTTTCAAGGTTAAGATAGCTCACCTAGATACAGTATTACTGAATTTGTATGCTAGTGCATCAGAACTGTTCTCTTGCTAATCAAGAAATGATTGGCACTAATTGTATGATTTCATCATGAATATGCCAAAATATGATTAGACCAACTATAAATTAAGCCTGTAACTACTTGATTGTAATCAGCTATGAAACTTAATTTCTGCAGTAGATGCTTCATCAGAGAATCCTCCTTTTTTACATGTTGTTTCTGTTTTTTTGCCCTTTTTTATGAATGTAGGTTGATACTGAATAATATTTAGCCTTGTTGACTCAGGTTATTTGAAGCTGCAGTCTGCGTTTCAACAGAATGCCTAAAGCTTGAATATTTTATGTTTGTAGTGTGCTTGTAAAAGCACTGATCAATAAATTCAGTGTGGTAATGACCTGGATATACAGAATTAGGTGACTTCACTTAACTTTAGCAATACTTTGCATGGAGGAGCTGCCTCCTCAAGATGTTGGTCCATAATAATACCACCTTGCAATAGTATTTGTCACATTTCTAACAACATGGTTCTTCTTTCCTTAATGCCCACATGACAGCAAGGTGGGATATAACTTCAACCATCCTAGGAGAGTGTATTGCATCCCTAGGTAAGTTTGCAGGATCAGTTAAACACTATCATTATCTCAAGGCAAAAGATTAATAAAATATGGAGTTTCTCCATGACTCAAAAGATACACAACTCCAGAGCTCTTCAGACCTGTTTCCTGTTCTGCCTAAATATTATTTGGTGTTCCTCATCATCTGTGCTAATGCAACGTAGGATGTGTTTTAGGACTTGCTGACTCTGTATGGCGCCTGCTAATGCGGGTCAGAGAATATCCAACCTTTTAAATTGGTCAGATCAACTGACCTATTCATACCTGCTTCTAATGCTGGAGGTCAGATTATATAAGGTGAAAGTACAACAATAAGACACACAGAGTCATACAATGATAGAGCACTACAGCACAGAACCAGGCTCTTCAGCCATTCTAGTCCGTGCCAACTTTTATTCCCTAGTCCCATTGATCTGCATCTGGATAATAGCTGCCCCCTGCCCACCCCATTCATGTACATGTCCAAACTTCTCTTAAATGCTGAAATTGAATCTGCATCCACCACTTGCCCTGGAGTCTTGCTCCATACTCATAACACCCTCTGAATGAATATGTTCCTCCTCGTATTCACCTTAAACCATGACCTCTAATTCTAGTCTCACTGAACCTCAGAGGAAAAAGCCTGCTTGAATTTGCCCTATCTATACCCCTCATAATTTTGTGTACTTCTGTCAAATCTCCAACACTCCAGGGAATAAAGTCCTAACCTGTTAAACCTTTCCCTTTAACTCAGGACCTCAAGTCCTGGCAACATCCTTGTAAATTTTATCTGTACTCTTAATCTTATTGATACAGTTCCTAAAGGTAGGTGACCTAAACTGCACACAGTACTCCAAATTAGGCCTCACTAATGTCTTAAACAAATTTAACGTAACATCCCAGCTCCTGTACTCGAAAGTTTGATTTATGAAAGACAATTTGTCAAAAGCTTTCTTTACAACCTTATCTCTCTGTGGCACCATAAATCTGCGTAAGTGTCCATTTCTTACTTGAAGCTGTAATTTATTGTGCCATTACCGGATTCTTGTGGTCGTTATCTTTTTCTATACAGGAACGTGATCTCAGGCTATTGTGTAGAAATGCTGTTCAAATAATGAATATTATTTACCTGCTATATTTTATTACTATTTCATCAAAACTATTATACATAATTTAGAAGAGTCAGTTGTTTGTTACTAATTGTCCTGCTACTAATCTTCCTTCCACTGATAATTAAGATTTTTTTTTAAAAAAATTTTAATTATCTGAAGAAGAAGGCAGATGGAATGGTGGATTGGCACAATGAGTCATTAAGAATAAAAACATGTACAAGGAAATAAGTTATAAACAAGTTACCCGGTATGAAAATAGAATTGTACAGCTCTGAAGTCAATTATAAATATTGGGTGTGTATAGTCAAGTTGTGCCAAACGGCCTATTTTCCTGCAGTAAAACTCTATGACTCTAGAAATGACCAGATTTATCCATCTGTTTCTTTTCTCGGAAAAGTACGTTTGCTGAAGGTATCGTCAGAGGAGCTGGCAGAATTTTTGTCTAAAAATACGCAAAATCTGAAACACATTCGGTCATTAAAATGACAAAAGTCCTGTCAGATACAAGGATAATGAGATTTTTAAATCTTTAACTTTGCTCTCTTACTGTACTTTCTAACCATCTTTTCTAGATCTTTTATAGACTGCTTAATCACAAACACTACATACTGTTCAATCGAAGGGCTCTGTCTGTCTTTGGATTATGGTATTAATGAATTATGATTCTACAGTTGAAAAAGCTAGTATACTGTTTGTTTTAAATAATGGAAAATAGAAACTGCTATGCATAGACAATTTTTATTTGTTAGTTCTTTCAACCTTGATGTTTTAGATTGTGCATGTTTAGTTTGCTTATTAGCTGTAACAATATAGTCTTCAATGTAAAATTAAATTGTACTGTATATCTATAATAGAATTTGTTCAATTTACAATATCTCTTGTGTCAATTTGTAAAATTACACATCTACCCATAAATGTAATTTAACATTTGTTTAAGTCAGAACACTTAATGGTTTGTCATTTCTAAGGTTAAGTAGTTTCATTTCAGGTTTGGTACAAAGTTCTAAAAAAGATTTTACAACCTAACCTTGGGCATGTCTAATGATAATTTGTCAGTTAACGGTTCTCATCTATAGTTTTAGTCTCCAGAACCATTGCTGCTGGTCCCCCATCTAGGATTTATTCTTGTGCATTGCCACCACACTGCTGCACACATTTAGAGTCAGTCACAGAAAAGTACAGCACAGAAACAGGCCTCTGGGCCACCTAGTCTGTGCTGAAACCGTTTAAACTGCCTACTCCCTTCGGCCTGCACCAGGACTGTAGCCTTCCATGTCCTTACCATCCACGTACCTATCCAAACTTCTCTTAAACGTTGAAATCAAACTCGCATACACCACCTGTGTTGGCAACTCATTCCACACTCTCACAACCCTCTGAATGAAGATGTTTCCCCTGATGTTCTCCTTAAACTTTTCACCTTTCAGCCTAAAATTATGACACATTTGGATAGCAGTAGAAGGATCAGTCCGAGTCAGCATGGATTTATGAAGGGAAAATCATGCTTGACTAATCTTCTGGAGTTTTTTGAGGATGTAACTATGAAAATGGACAAGGGAGAGCCAGTGGATGTAGTGTACCTGGACTTCCAGAAAGCTTTTGATAAAGTCCCACATAGGAAATTAGTGGGCAAAATTAGGGCACATGGTATTGGGGGCAGAGTACTGTCATGGATTGAAAATTGGCTGGCTGACAGGAAACAGAGTAGCGATTAACGGGTCCCTTTCGGAATGGCAGGCTGTGACCAGTGGGGTACCGCAAGGTTCGGTGCTGGGACCGCAGCTGTTTACAATATACATTAATGATTTAGATGAAGGGATTAAAAGTAACATTAGCAAATTTGCTGATGACACAAAGCTGGGTGGCAGTGTGAAATGTCAGGAAGATGTTATGAGAATGCAGGGTGACTTGGACAGGTTGGGTGAGTGGGCAAATGTATGGCAGATGCAGTTTAATGTGGATAAATGTGAGGCTATCCACTTTGGTGGCAAGAACAGGAAAGCAGATTAATATCTAAATGGAGTCAAGTTAGGAAAAGGGGAAGTACAACGAGATCTAGGTGTTCTAGTACATCAGTCAATGAAAGCAAGCATGCAGGTACAGCAGGCAGTGAAGAAAGCTAATGGCATGCTGGCTTTTATAACAAGAGGAATTGAGTATAGGAGTAAAGAAGTCCTGCAGTTGTACAGGGCCCTGTTGAGACCCCACCTGGAGTATTGTGTGCAGTTTTGGTCTCCAAATTTGAGGAAGGACATTCTTGCTATTGAGGGAGTGCAACATAGGTTCACAAGGTTAATTCCCGGAATGGCGGGACTGTCATATGTTGAAAGATTGGAGCGACTGGGCTTGTATATACTGGAATTTAGAAGGATGAGAGGGGATCTGATTGAAACATATAAGATTATTAAGAGATTGGACACACTGGAGGCAGGAAGCACGTTCCCACTGATGGGTGAGTCCAGAACTAGAGGCCACAGTTTAAGAATAAGGGGTAGGCCATTTAGAACAGAGATGTGGAAAAACGTTTTTCACCCAGAGAGTGGTGGATATGTGGAATGCTCTGCCCCAGAAGGCAGTAGAGGCCAAGTCTCTGGATGCATTCGAGAGAGAGTTAGATAGAGCTCTTATAGATTAGCGGGGTCAAGGGATATGGGGAGAGTGCAGAAACGGGATACTGATTGTGTATGATCAGCCATGATCACAGTGAATGGCGGTGCTGGCTAGAAGGGCCAAATGGCCTATTCCTGCACCTACTGTCTATTGTCTATAAACCCTTGAACTCTAGTTGTAATCTCAGTGGAAAAATCCTGCTTGCTTTCACCCTATCTATACCCCTCATAATTTTGTATATCAAATCTCTTCTCAATTTTCTACATTCTAAGGAATCAAGTCCTAACCTATTCAATCTTTCCTTATAACTTAGGCCTTCCAGACCCTTTATAAAATCTTTATAAATTTTCCCTGCACTCTTTCAACCTTATTTACATCTTTACTGTAGCTAGGTGGCCAAAACTGCACACAATACTACAACTTCAACAAAACTACTCAATACTTGGATTTAAGAAGGCCAATGTGCCAGAAGCATCCTTTACAACCCTATCGATCTGTGACACCACTTTCAATGAATTTTATCACTCAGTAACAACATGCTTTTTCACATGGTGTAATGACACCTTTCTCCACCTTACCACTTCCCTATTTTGAATATGTCACTGTGCCTAAAATGTTACACTTGACTGACAATTGGTAACAAGTACATAGAAGTTTCTTCCAACTTGTACAAGGAAGGCTAATGCTATTTTTTCCATCACCTATCACCTCTACTCCCCAGACAATAATTCTGCTCCTATGCAACCTTCTGATTCTTGCAAACATCTGAAGTTTGCCATCTTTTTAAGATATTTCACCTCAGGTGAGCACTTAAGTCAGCCTTTGCTATATCTGCCTATTTCCCCTTTCGAAGCGTTGTCTGATTCTTCCCTGCTTAGACTCAGCTGCTGCTGACATTGTCATTTATGCTTTTTACTTATAAACTTGACTATTCTAAACCAGGGGTTCCCAACCTGGGGTCCACAGACCCCTTGTTTAATGGTATGGGTCCATGGCATAAAAAGAGGTTGGGAGCCCCTATTCTAAATATTTCTGGCCACTGCCCTCTCTCTGCTCTCCATAAGCTTGATGTTAATCAAACCTCTAATATCTATGTGCTGTCTCATACCAAGTTTCATACTAGCTGACTTGTATTGGCTCCTGGTTTAGGAACATGGTGCTTTTTATGAGGTATGTCAATGATTTGGACTATAGGATTAATGGTTTTGTGGCTAAATTTGCCGATGATACAAAGCTAGGTGGAAGAGCGGGCAGTGTTGTGGAAACAGAGAGCCTGCAGAGAGACTTAGATAGTTTGGGGGAATAGGCAAAGAAATGGCAAAAGAAATACAATGTTTGAAAGTGTATGGTCATGCACTTTGGTGGAAGAAATAAATGGGCAGACTATTATCTAGATAGGGAGAGAATTCAAAATGCAGAGACACAAAGGGACATGGGCGTCCTTGTGCAGGATACCCTAAAGGTTAACCTACAGGTTGAGTTGTTGGTGAAGAAGGTAAATGCAATGTTGGCATTCATTTCAAGAGGTATAGAACATAAGAGCAGGGATGTGATGTCGAGGCTCTATAAGGTGCTCGTGAGACCACACTTGAAGTATAGTGTGCAGCTTTGGGCTCCTTATTTTAGAAAGGATATACTGACATTGGAGAGAGTTCAGAGAAGAGTCACAAGAATGATTCCAGGAATGAAAGGGTTACCGTATGAGAAACGTCTGGCAGCTCTTGGGTTGTATTCCCTGGAGTTCAGGAGAATGAGTGGGGATCTCATAGAAACATACTGAATGTTAAAAGGCCTGAACAGATTAGATATGGCAAAGTTATTTCCCATGGTAGGGGAGTCCAGGACAAGAGGGCGCGACTTCACGATTGAAGGATGTCCACATAGAACAGAGATGCGGAGAAATTACTTTAGTCAGAGGGTGGCAAGTCTGTGGAATTTGTTGCAACGAGCAGCTGTGGAGGCCAAGTCATTGTGTGCATTTAAGACAGAGATAGATAGGTTCTTGATTAGCCAGTGCATCAAAGGGTATGGGGAGAAGATGGGAGTGGGGATGACTGGAAGAATTGGATCAGCCAATCAGTGGAGCAGACTCAATGGGCTGAATGGCCTACTTCTATTGTTATGGTCTTATATCATTTTTAAGCATTTTAAAACTTGTCTTTTCACTGCACTGCTGCCAAAGAGAACAAATTTTACATCATTTAAATCAGTTATAATAGGCCTGATTCTGACTTGTTTTCTAATACCAGTCTAAACTTCTTTGTTAAGCCCCTTTTAGACTCTTAATAAAACTTGCTGCTCTGATGCTTTTGGCCAACTTTCCTGGCATCCACAGTTGGAAATTTTTGTTCAATATTGCTCCTGTGAAATAGCTTGCGACAGTTTTGCTCCCTAAGGGTGCTGTATAAATATAAATTATTCTTGAACCTCTGATGCATAGCACTTAGATATTGAGTAATAGTCCCACATAAAATGATGCATTATTCACTTACAGAATTCAGTTTTTATTAAACAAAAAACTTATTCTCAAAATACAAGGCAGTATTCATTTCTACTGTTTCCTATCTGCTTTGACAGAGGTGAAGAATTTCTCTTTCAGCTGATGTACATCATGTGCTGATGGAACAGTTTTTATTGGAGGCTTCCAGATATTAACTCAGTAAGATAATTAATGTTTACCCATTCAAGATCTAGTTTGGCTTATAGGGAATCTCTGTGGTAATAGTTGCGCTGCTCTCTCCTTTTCGGAAGTAGAAATGATAGGACTTGGCAAACATTAACAGAATGTTTATGCAGCATTGTATTCAAGATTCCATGCGGTGTACTAGTAATGGTAGAAACATTATAGATTCTGGAGGAAGCAGTGTTTACCGGAGGGATGACGTGCATTTGCCTAGCTTATTGAGCATGGTTGGATCCAGGCACATTGTGAGTGCTTCATTAACCTGACTAGAACTTGACTTAAGAATAAAGACTTAGGAGTTGACTATGAATTATTTGTCACAGAGCCCCTTGCCTCTGCCATCTTTTTGATAAGGCAGTTGATGCTAGATCTTAGTCAGTGGTGACCCAGTCATTTTGATAGTGTGGTACTTGGCATTCATAATCTATTGAAGGAGCAGAGAAGCAGATGGACCTCCCAGTAAAGCAGGGTGTTCTTTACCCAACTCAAGCCAGAAATTTGACCAAATATTTTTCTCAGCCCAAAGATGGATGTTGTTTATGTCTTCATGTAGGCTACTGTTAGCTGAATCCAAACCTACGTAGTGATTCCTCAACATTTCCAGCTTTACAGTATTAACAAACTGTTAATGCAGGGCAAAAACAGCCATTCAATTGGATATATAGTAGCTGTGCTGACTTACTTAAAGAATAATATTGCTTGGTTTCATATGCTTGTGGTTTGCATATGTCACTTAAAGTTCAGTAAGTATTTGTACTTAAGATTCATATTTAAGAAAATGTAGAAATAAATGGGGGTGATCTGATTGCTGTTAAAGAGGGTATTTGAAATGTGACTGAATATTCTAGGCTATTTTTGAGGAATAACCTGAAGGAAAAAGGATGTTAATGGTGAGTGAGATTAGTACAGAAGTGAGAAATCATATTTCCTCAGAAGATCAATAGTGAGAATCAGATTGGGTGGAGATGAAAACAGCAAAGAAAAAGAACACAAGAGTGTCAATCGATATCCTGTCAACAGCTACACTATAGGACAGAGTACAAATGAAGAAATAATGGGAGCTTGCACAAAAGGGACTTCAATCTTTTAACTTAATTTTATGCTTTTTATCAATTAAATTGATTAAACCAGCCTTGAGCACGAGTTCATGGAGCATATTCAGAATATGTCAAAATAGTAAACCTGGAACAAGCTGTATTAGATTTGGTTATGTACAGTGAGGTAGGATTAATTAGTAATTTTATGGTAAGTTTTCCTCAGGGCAAGAGTGATTTTAATAACATTTTTAAATTGGATACAAAAGTATAAAAGAAAAAATGAAACTCATGTTTTAATTGGAAATAAAGGCAACTGCAAGAGTATGAAGGCAGGTAGAAGATGAAATTCTCAACAACGATATTTCCCATTGAAAAGTAAAGACTCTAAACCAGGGTTCCCAACCTTCTCCATGCCATGGACCAATACCATTGAACAAGGGGTTTGTGAACCCCAGGTTGCGAAGCACTGCTCTAAACAAATGGTGTGTGATATTGAGGATTCCCGTGCTAGTAGTGGGTTTGAAGTTTGGGGAGTTTGAGAAATGAGTGAAGGATGATTTAAAAATAAAACGTGAAGAATCTTTATTATCACCAACCCCCTTCAAACTAATCTTAAAACCTGAATTTCAGTCCCGCCAACCCCACTGCACCTAATCCATCCTCAATTCTGACCGATCCAGATTGTCAGTTATCACAAGCCCTCAGTGTCAACAATGATCTAAAATTCAATTGGCCAGAAAAAAAGTTAGAGGATAGGAATATATTATCACACTAAGAGTTGGTAGGAAAGTGGTCTCTGGCATGAGAATACCAAACAAAATTATGTACAGAGTAAACATGCCTAGAATGAAGAGTTTCTGTTTAAAATCCAAATTCTGTCTGTTATTCTCTATAATATTTACATCTTATTTTATTGCAGGTTCATTGTGGTCATTAACAGGAGCAGTGCTATATGCCGTTTATATTGTCATGATTAAAAGAAAAGTTGATCGAGAAGACAAACTCGACATTCCAATGTTTTTTGGTAAGGTTGACAGTCAAACAGCTTACTGTATAATTCTCTTAAATAATAAAATCAACTATAGTTGTTTCCTATGTTACGAACCCCGTAACTGGGTCACTTACCAGCAAAGATAGAGAGGTCCGTTGAAGTCTGATGGTACTATTTTTAACAGTATTTATTGGTAAAAATACTATCAGTGCAAACATACAGATAATATACGTCGTCAATACTAAATCTAAAAGTGCGGGTATAATAATAATCAATAAGAAATAGCTCTATCGTTGTCTAGGGGATAATGTATTGTCCGATGGAAATATAAAAGTCACTCAGTTTATGCAGGCTGCAGTCAAGAGAGAGATTTTTAGAAACTTGCTGGCTTTTCCTTTTATGATTTCGATCCTTCGAGAGTTCCGTTGGTGTGGCCGGTCACTTGTGGCCTCTCCTTTAGCTAAAGCCGTTCTTCCGTGGCAAGCCCGCCAATTCCCAGGCAAGGGAAAAGGATGCACGCGAGCCCTCCACTGGCTGTCGCTATTAAACGCTGAAACGGGGTTTGTAGCGTTTCTCCTGGTGCGTCTAAAGGGGTTGTTCCCCAGACCCTCTTTTATCCTTACTCACGGGGTCTCAGATGTCAATCAGGTTGGGATGATGCAATCCCTCAACCAGCCCACTCTGGTCATCCCCTGAGGGGCTTCAATGAATAGTACAGTACACAATACACAATTCCGTCTCCAAGAGACAATGGCCGTTATCCGTGACTTTGTCTTGCTGAGTTCAGGACACATTCCAAAACCTGTGTATTCTGGACGTCTCTCTCTCATTTCCTGGGTCCCAGACCCGAATTAATAGCGATCTTGCGATTCTCAAGAAGGAGGGGGCTACTTTGTACCCTTCGGCCCCTCAGAGTTGTGGCACATTCGTAACACCTAAATTGATTTAGTTTATTGCTGGTTAGTACAATTTGTGTTTATCCATTTGAATTGGGTTTTCTAATGGCAAATTTAATAAACCTAAAACTTATAATGTACAGAGTATTTTGAAGGGAGAGGATGAACAGCCAGAAGTCTTGGTACACGTTGAAAAAGGGAGGAGGTCCTGAAGAGAGAATGCAGGGAGTTGGGTAGGAAGCTGAAAAGCAGGACCTCCAGGGTAGTAATCTCAAGATTGCTGCCCTGTGCTATGTCCTGACAAGTGGAAGAATAGCATGATCAGGCATGTTAATGAGAGACCAGTGTAGGGGGCAGGGCTTCGGGGTCCTGGGTCATTGTGGCCTCTTCTGGGGGGGGGGGGTGGGGAGTGGTTACAACCAGTACAAAATGGACAGGTTACACCTGAACCCAAAGGGGTCCAATATTCTAACAGACAGGTTTAATAGAGCTGTTCGGGAGGGTTTAAACTAATTTGGCAGGGGGATGGGAACTGGACTGACAGACAGACAGACATACTTTATTGATCCCAAGGGAAATTGGATTTTGTTACAGTTGCACCAACCAATAACACAGTAGAAATATAGCAAAATAAAACCAAAAATAATTAAATGATAATAAGTAAATTATGCCAAGTGGAAATAATTCTAGGACCAGTCTATTGGCTCAGAGTGTCTGACACTCCAAGGGAGGAGTTGTAAAGTTTGATGGCCACAGGCAGGAATGACTTCCTATGACACTCAGTATTGCATCTCGGTGGAAAGAGTCTCTGACTGAATGTACTCCTGTGCCTAACCAGTACATTATGGAGTGGATGGGAGACATTGTCCAAGATGGCATGCAACTTGGACAGCATCCTCTTTTCAGACACCACCGTCAGAGAGTCCAGTTCCACCCCCACAACAGCACTGGCCTTACGAATAAGTTTGTTGATTCTGTTGGTGTCTGCTACCCTCAGCCTGCTGCCCCAGCACACAACAGCAAACATGATAGCACTGGCCACCACAGACTTGTAGAACATCCTCAGCATCGTCCGGCAGATATTAAAGGACCTCATTCTCCTTAGGAAATAGAGACAGCTCTGACCCTTCTTGTAGACAGCCTCCATGTTCTTTGACCAGTCCAGTTTATTGTCAATTCGTATCCCCAGGTACTTGTAATCCTCCACCATGTCCACACTGACCCTTTGGATGGAAACAGGGGTCACCGGTGCCTTAGCCCTCCTCAGGTCCACCACCAGCTCCTTAGTCTTTTTTACATTAAGCTGCAGATGATTCTGCTCGCACCATGTGACAAAGTTTCCCACCATAGCCCTGTACTCAGCCTCATCTCCCTTGTTGATGCATCCAACTATGGCAGAGTCATCAGAAAACTTCTGAAGATGGCAAGACTCTGTGCAGTAGTTGAAGTCCGAGTTGTAGATGGTGAAGAGAAAGGGAGACAGGACAGTCCCCTGTGGAGCCCCAGTGCTGCTGACCACTCTGTCTGACACACAGTGTTGCAAGCGCACGTACTGTGGTCTGCCAGTCAGGTAATCAATAATCCATGACACCAGGGAAGCATCCACCTGCATCACTGTCAGCTTCTCACCCAGCAGAGCAGGGCAGATGGTGTTGAACTCACTGGAGAAGTCAAAAAAGCATGATCCTCACAGTGCTCGCTGGCTTGTCCAGGTGGGCGTAGACATGGTTCAGCAGGTAGACGATGGCATCCAACTCCTAGTCGGGGCTGGTAGTCGAACTGGAGGGGGTCTAAGTGTGGCCTAACCATAGGCTGGAGCTACTCCAGAACAAGTCTCTCCAGGTCTTCATGATGTGGGAGGTCAATGCCACCGGTCTGTAGTCATTGGAGCCACTGGGGCACGGCGTCTTCGATACAGGGACGAGGCAGGACGTCTTCCACAGCACAGGAACCCTCTGGAGACTCAGGCTCAGGTTGAAGACATGGTGAAGTACTCCACATAGCTGAGGGGCACAGGCTTTGAGCACCCTGGGGCTGACACCATCTGGGCCTGCAGCCTTGCTTGTGTGGAGACGTTTCAGCTGTCTTCTCACCTGTTCAGCTGTGAAGCCCACTGCGGTGGTATCAGGTGGGGTAGGGGTGTAGTCATGAGAGCAGGGTGGAGGGCTGTGAGGAGGGGTAGGAGGGGAGAGTGGAGTATGTGTTGGTTGGGGGCCGACAACAGATGAATCATGTGGGGGATGGGCAGGAGCCACAGTGTCAAATCTGTTGAAGAACAGGTTAAGTTTGTTGGTCCTGTCCACTCTGCCTTCAGCTCCTCTGTCGTTGGTTTGCCGGAACCCAGTGATGGTCCTCATCCCACTCCAGACCCCTTTCATGTTGTTCTGCTGGAGTTTCCACTCAAGCTTCCTCCTATACCTGTCTTTAGCCTCCCTGATCTTGGCTTTCAGGTCCCTCTGTATTGTCCTCAGCTCCTCCCTATTTCCATCTCTAAATGCCCTCTTTTTAGTGTTCAGGATGGCCTTAATGTCCTTTGTTACCCATGGCTTGTTATTTGAATAACAAAGGACAGTTCTTGCCGGAACATTGCAGTCCACACAGAAGTTGATGTAACCAGTGATGCACTCTGTGAGCCCATCAATGTCCTCTCCATGTGGCTCACAGAGTGCCTGCCAGTCTGTCACCTCAAAACAACCCTGGAGTGCCTCATAAGCCTCCCCCAACCATTTCCTCACTGTCCTCAAGTGAAAACAGAAATAAATCAAAAGATAGCATACAACAGAGATGATAGAAAGGACAGACAGGTGATGAGGCATAATCACAGCCAGTGGGATGAGTTACAGGGCAATAGGGGCATGATGCAGTTAAAACAGAAAGCAATGAATACTGGATTGAAAATGTTATTTGAATGCATGCAGCATAAGAAATAAAATGGATGATCTTGAACTTCAACTACAGATTGGCAAGTGTGACATTGTAGCCATCTCTGAAACTTGGCTAAAGGATGGCTGCCATTGGGAGCTGAACGTCCAAGGATATACGGTGTACTGGAAAGATAGGTTAGTAGGCAGAGGGGCTGGTGTGGCCCTGTGTATAAAAAATAATATTAGATTAGAAAGAGATGATATAGGATCGGAAGCAGTAGAGTCTCTAGGTTGAATTAAGAAATGACAAGGGTAAAAGGACCCTCATAGCAGTTGTATACAGGCATCCAAACAGCAACCAGGATGTAGATTACACATTACAGCAGGAGACAGAAAAAGTGTGTCAGAAGGGCAATGCCATGATAATCATTGGGATTTTAATATGAAAGTGGATCGGGAAAACCAGGTCAGTACTGGACCTCAAAAGAGAGATTTGTAGAATGTCTAAGGGATGGCTTTTCAGAGCAGCTTGTTGTTGAGCCCACTAGGGGATCGGCTGTGCTGGATTGGGTGTTGTGTAATGAGCTGGAGATGATAAGAGAGCTTAAGGATAAGGAACCCTTAGGGAACAGTGATCACAATATGATCGAGTTCACTTTGAAATTTGAGAAGGGGAAACAAATTCCAATGTGCCGGTGTTTCAGTTTAAAGAAAATTACAATTGGTTAAGAGGGGAATTGGCCAAGGTTGACTTGAAAGAGACACTAGCAGGAAGGATAGCAGAGCAGCAATGGCTGGAGTTTCTGCAAAAAATGAGGGAAGTGCAAGACGGATATATTACAAATAAGAGGAAATTTCTGAATGGAAGAAGAACACTACCGTGGCTGACAAGTGAAGTTAGAGCCAAAGTAAAATCAAAAGAGAGGGCATACAAGGAAGCCAAAGCTAGTGGGAAGATAGAGGATTGGGAAGCTTTTAAAAACTTGCAGAAGGAAACTAAGAAGGTCATTAGGATGGAAAATATGAATCATGAAAGGAAGCTGGTGACTAATATCAAAGAAGATAATAAAAGCTTTTTTAAGTATATAAAGGGTAAAAGAAAGTTGAGGGTAGATATAGGACCAATAGAAAATGATTCTGGAGATATTGTAATGAAAGATGCAAAGATGGCAGAGAAACTGAATGCATATTTTGAATCAGTCTTCACAGTGGAAGACATCTGCAGTATACTGGGCATTCAAGACTGTTCAGGGAAGTATGTGCAGTGAAAATTATGACTGAGAAGGTGTTCAAGAAGCTTAATGGTCTGAGGGTGGATAAATCTCCTGGAGCTGATGGAATGCACCCTCAGGTTCTGAAGGAAGTAGTTGGAGAATTTGCAGACGTGTTAACAATGATCTTTCAAGAATTGATAGGTTCTGCCATTATACTGGATGACTGGAAAATTGCAAATGTTACTCTGCTATTTAAGAAGGGTGGGAGGCAGCAGAAAGGAAACTATAGACCAGTTACCCTCACATCAGTGGTTGGGAAGTTGTTGGAATCAATTGTTAGGGATGAGATTACGAAATACCTGGAGGCACATGACAAGATAGGCCAAAACCAGCATGGTTTCCTGAAAGGAATATCCTGCCTGACTAACCTGCAACAATTTTAAAAGGAAATTACAAGCAGGGTAGACAAAGGAGATGCAGCAGATGTGGTGCACTTGGATTTTCAGGAGGCCTTTGATAAGGTGCCACACATGAGGCTGCTTAGCAAGATAAGATCCCATGGAATTACAGGGGAGTTCCTAGCGTGGGTGGAGCTTTGCCTGACTGGCAGAAAACAGAGAGTGGGAATAAAGGGATCCTATTCTGACTGGCTGCCAGTTACCAGTAGAATTCTACAGGAGTTGGTGTTGGAAACACTGCTTTTTACGATATATGTCAATGATTTGGACTATGAGATTAATAGATTTGTAGCTAAATTTGCCGATGATACAAAGATAGATGGAATAGAGGGTAGTGTTGAGGAAACGGAGAGCTCTCAAAGATACTTAAATAGTTTATGGAATGAGCAAAGAAGTGGCAAATAAAATACAGTGTTGGAAAGTGTATGGTCATGCACTTTGGTGGAAGAAATAAATGGGCAGACTATTATTTAGATGGGGAGAGAATTCAAAATGCAGAGATGTAAAGGGACTTGGTTAACCTCCAGGTTGAGTTGGTGGTGAAGAAGGCAAATGCAGTGTTGGCATTCATTTCTAGAGGTATAGAATATAAGAGCAGAGATGTGATGTTGAGGCTTTATAATAAGGCACTCGTGCGACCACACTTGGAGTGTTGTGTGCGGTTTTGGGCTCCTTATTTTAGAAAGGATATACTGACATTGGAGAGGATTCAAAGAATATTCACAAGAATGATTCTAGGAATGAAAGGGTTACAGTATGAGGAACGTCTGGCAGCTCTTGGACTGTATTCCCTGGAGTTCAGGAGAATGAGGGGGGGATCTCATAACAAACATTCTGAATGTTCAAAGGCCTGAACAGATTAGATATGGCAAAGTTATTTCCCATGGTAGGGGATTCTAGGACACGAAAGCATGACTTCAGGATTGAAGCATGTCCATTTAGAACTGAGAGCGGAGAAATTACTTTAGTCAGAGGGGGTAAATCTGTAGAACTTGTTTCCAGGAATGGCTGTGGAGGCCAAGTCATTGGGTGCATTTAAGGCAGAGATAGATTTTTGATTAGCCAGGGCATCAAAGGGTATGGGGAAAAGGCAGGGGAGTGAGGGTGACTGTAAGAATTGGGTGTGGGTGACTGGAAGAATTGGATCAGCCCATGATTGAATGGTGGAGCAGACTCAATGGGTCGAATGGCCACTTATGCTCCTATATCTTATGGTCTACTAAAATGGTTTGAATAATTCAATTCTATAGGTGGATTAAAATAACTATTGAATTAATGTGCATTGTGATATTTTTTATCATTCCAAATCACAAGTCAGTATATGAATGAAGATTTAACCTGCCCTAGCATTGCACCGTGTTTCCTGAAAAACATTCAGATCCAATCTGATCAATTTATTTTAATAGCTTCATTATGTATTTAAAATATTGACTATACTGTTTCAGTGGTGAGTAACTGAAGTACTGTTTACTGAATTATTATTTTAAGTCACTAATTACTTCAACATAATTTAGTGCTTTTACTCCCTGGGCCACAGTTCAGCTCTTCGGTCTATTTAATTTTTTCATTTGTGCTTGCACAAGGTAATGATAGTCCGTGTAGAAATTCATCACTCTTCACTACAATGAAGTGTTAAAGCTGCAGCTGCAGCAAAATTGGCTTCATTTATTTATAATCCCCACAGGTTTCAAGTCTCTAGGTACAGTCAGATTCAGATTCATTTATTTATTTATCACATGTGGCAGCATGGTAGTATTGTGGTTAGCACAACACTTTACAGAACCAGCAACCTGGGTTCGGTTCCCGCATTTGCCTGTAAGGTGTTTGTACATTCTTTCTGTGAATATATGAGTTTTTCTCCAGGTGCGCCAGTTTTCTCCCACAGTCAAAAGACGTACTGGTCCTGACGAAGGGTCTCGGACATTTCAGCGGATGCTGCCCTTCCTGCTGAGTTCATCC
This sequence comes from Hemitrygon akajei, assembly GCF_048418815.1. Taxonomy (NCBI): domain Eukaryota; kingdom Metazoa; phylum Chordata; class Chondrichthyes; order Myliobatiformes; family Dasyatidae; genus Hemitrygon; species Hemitrygon akajei. The sequence continues at coordinate 194,308,658 of NC_133128.1, forward strand.
AGCCTGTTTGTACGTGTTGATTTGACCACAGCATCTGCAGTGTACTTTGTGTGTACCAGTTAGTAGGCTAATTGGGCACTTTTCACTTGACTTTTCTTCATTCCACTCTTACTTTTCTCTTTTTATCCTATGCTTGAATTTACCTTTATCCACACTTCTCTCTTTTACTTTATCCATACTTCTCCAATCTGTTGAACTCACCCTCCTATTCTTTAGATTAATGCCCTATCCAAAGCCCTAGTTATGCAATTCCCTCAGATCCAGGTCCCATCATGGTTCAGATGGAGCCCATCCCATTGGAATAGCTCCCTCTTTCCCCAATACTGGTGCCAGTTTCCCATGAATTCAAACCCACTTCTCCCACACCAGTTGTTGAGCCACGCATTTAACTCTAATCTTGACCCTATGCCAAATTGCACGTGGCTCGGGTAGTAATCCAGACATTACCACCTTTTTGGTACTGCTTTTTAATTTAGTCCCTAGGTGCTCAAATTCCATCAGTAGAACCTCTTTCCTCGTTCTACCCATGTTATTGGTATCCACATGCACCATGACAACTGGATCTTGCGCCTCCCACTGCAAATTCCTCTGCAGGACAGATATGTTGTCCGGAACCTGAACACTAGATAGGCAACACAGCCTTTGGAACATGACAGAGAACTCTGTCTATTCCCTATCTATACTGTGCCGAATTACCACTACATTTCTCTTCTTTCCCCCCTCTGGAATGGCTCCCTGAACTACAGTGCCACAGTTAGGTTGCTCATCCTTCCTACAGCCCTCACTCTCATCCACACAGGGAACAAGAATCTCAGACCTGTTGGACAAACTCAAGGGCTGAGGTGCCTCCAGCACTGTCTTTGGATCCCACTACCCACCTCACTTGCAGTCACACCCTCTTGTCCCTGACCACAGACCGATTTGAGGCAGCTAATCAAATGGATGTGACTACCTCCTGAAACAGAGAATCCAGGTAACTCTCCACCTCCCTGATGTGCCACAGTGTTTGAAGCTCAGATTCCAGGTCATCAACTTTGAGCCTGAGTTCCTCAAGCAGCCAACACTTGCTACAGATGTGGTCACCAGGAACCACTATGGTGTCCACCAGCTCCCACATCATGTAGCTACAGCACATCACCTGATCCTGCATCATCCCTACTTATTTAATAATGGTAATTTAATGACTTTTTATTCAACCACTACAAAATCCTGCTACTGACCTGTGCCTCTTCGCTGAAGCTTCTTGAGCCAAAGCAAATTCCCACTCCTACACTAGTCCACTCACACAATGACCACTCTGCTTTAATTTTACTTGTTCCTGCTAATGAATCGCAAATTGATTGGTCGCTACTAATGCACCAAGCCCCGCGGAGTCTTTTTTCTGTTGTTTTCAGGAGCAGTTGATTTAAAAACCGGTCGGGACCAGCCTGCAACACATACCATATAACCATATAACAATTACAGCACGGAAACAGGCCATCTCGGCCCTTCTAGTCCATGCCGAAGGCTTACTCTCACCTAATCCCACTGACCCGCACTCAGCCCATAACCCTCCATTCCTTTCCTGTCCATATACCTATCCAATTTTGCTTTAAATGACAATACCGAACCTGCCTCTACCACTTCTACTAGAAGCTCATTCCACACAGCTACCACTCTCTGAGTAAAAAAATTCCCCCTCATGTTACCCTTAAACTTTTGCCCCCTAAGTCTCAACTTATGTCCTCTTGTTTGAATCTCCCCTACTCTCAATGAAAAAAGCCTATCCACGTCAACTCTATCTATCCCCCTCATAATTATAAATACCTCTATCAAGTCCCCCCTCAACCTTCTACGCTCCAAAGAATAAAGACCTAACTTGTTCAATCTTTCCCTGTAACTTAGGTGCTGAAACCCAGGTAACATTCTAGTAAATCTCCTCTGTACTCTCTATTTTGACATCTTTCCTATAATTCAGTGACCAGAACTGTACACAATACTCCAAATTCGGCCTTACCAATGCCTTGTACAATTTTAACATCACATCCCACCTCCTATACTCAATGCTCTGATTTATAAAGGCCAGCATACCAAAAGCTTTCTTCACCACCCTATCCACATGAGATTCCACCTTCAGGGAACTATGCACCATTATTCCTAGATCACTCTGTTCTACTGCATTCTTCAATACCCTACCATTTACCATGTACCTTCAAGGTTGGCAGAGGTGAAGCAAGTGAAACAAGTTAGTCAGTTTATCAGCCAATATAAGCAAGGTTTGCTTTAGGGGAGGGAAGTGCCTTGTGAGAAAAGTGCGAGCCTTTGGCGAGAAGGCTGAGGGAGGAGACGATGCTACAGTTGGAGAGGGTGAGAGGTGGTGAAGAGATGACAGGTAAACTGATTCAGTGTGATGCTTGCCTGATGTGGGAGGTCAGGGACACTGATGGTGCCTCTGGCTGCTACAACTGTGGAAAGTGTGCCCAGGTTCAGCTCCTAAAGGACCGTGTTGGGGCACTGGAGAAGCAACTGGATGACCTCAGGTTCATCTGGGAAAACGAGTTTTCTGGACAGGACCTATAGGGAGATCGTTACACTGAAGATACCAAAAGAGAGAAGGGGGGTTGATGATGAGGAAGGGATGGATACTTGGAGTACAGGAAACCCCAGGGGATGTATCTCTTGAAAACAGGTTCACCCTCTTGGAAGCTGTCGGGACAGACGATACTGCCAGTCTGAGAGGCAGACAGGTCTGCGAGTCAAAAATTGGCACTGAAACAAAGCCGAGAAGACAGGCATCAGGCAGAGCCGTGGTAGTAGGGGACTCCATAGTGAGAGGTACAGAAATGGGTTTCTTGCAGGGCATCCTCAAGGGTGAAGGTGAACAGCCAGAAGTGGTAGTTCATGTCGGCACAAATGACGTCGGGAAGAAGAGGAAAGAAATTCTTCAGCGTGACTTCAGAGAAATTGGAAGAAGGCTGAAAAGCATGACCTCCAGGGTGGTTATCTCTGGTTTGCTTCCAGTTCCTCATGCTGGTGAGGGCAGGAACAAGGAGATAGGGGATCTGAATGTGTGGCTGAGGAGCTGGTGCGGGAAGTGGGGATTTAGATTCTTAGACCACTGGGATCTGTTTTGGGGTAAGGATGAATTGTACGAAGGAGACGGGTTGCACCTTAATAGGCGGGGGACCAGCATTCTGGCAGACGGGTTTGCCACTCCTACATGGGTGTGTTTAAACTAAGTAGTGAGGGGGAGGAGACGAACTGGAAATATAAGGATGGAGTTAAAGGGAAAGAGAGAATAAGAAAAGTTAAGAAAGACAACAGAACTAATGGGGCAGAAAGCTCAGGAAGGGATCGGAGAGTATGGCCAAGTGCAATAGGGACCGATGTGAAAGGTGAGAGGAGTAATGGATTCAAGGTATTATATATGAATGCACAAAGTATAAGAGATAAAGTAGATGAGCTTGAGGCTCATTTGGAAATTGGCAAGTATGATGTTGTAGGAATAACAGAGACAAGGCTGCAAGAAGACCAGGGCTGGAAAATGAATATTCAAGGGTATACGTCCTATCGAAAGGACAGACAGGTGGGCAGAGGGGGTGGGGTGGCTCTGTTGGTGAGGAATGAAATTCAGTTCCTTGAGAGGGGTGACGTAGAATCAGGAGATGTAGAGTCAGTATGGATAGAACTAAGAAATTGTATGGGCAAAAAGACCCTAATGGGAGTTATCTACAGGCCCCCAAACAGTAGGCTGGATATAGGGTGCAAGTTGAATCAAGAGTTAAAATTGGCATGTCGCAAAGGTAATGCTACGGTTATGGGGGATTTCAACATGCAGGTAGACCAGGAAAATCAGGTTTGTACTGGACCCCAAGAAAGGGAGTTTGTGGAGTGCCTCAGAGATGGATTCTTAGAGCAGCTTGTACTGGAGCCTACCAGGGAGAAGGCAATTCTGGATTTAGTGTTGTGCAATGAACCAGATTTGATAAGGGAACTCGAGGTGAAGGAGCCATTAGAAGGTAATGACCATAATATAATGTTTTAATCTCCAATTTGAGAGGGAGAAGGGAAAATCGGAAGTGTCAGTATTACAGTTGAACAAAGGGGGACTATGGAGCCATGAGGGAGGAGATAGCCAAAGTTGACTGGAAGGATACCCTCGCAAGGATGACAGTGGAACAACAATGGCAGGTATTTCTGGGAGTAATACAGAAGGTGCAGGATCAGTTCATTCCAAAGAGGAAGAAAGATTCTAAGGGGAGTAAGGGGTGACCGTGGCTAACAAAGGAAGCCAAGGACAGTATAAAAATAAAAGAGAAGAAGTATAACATAGCAAAGATCAGTGGGAAGCCAGAGGATTGGGAAACTTTTAAAGAGCAACGGAAGATAACTAAAAAGGCAATACGGGGAGAAAAAATGAGGTACTATTGTAAGCTAGCCAAGAATATAAAGGAGTATAGTAAAAGTTTCTTTAGGTATGTGAAGAGGAAAAAATTAGTTAAGACCAAAGTTGGGCCCTTGAAGACAGAAACGGGTGAATTTATTATGGGGAACAAGGAAATGGCAGACGAGTTGAACAGGTACATTGGATCTGTCTTCACTAGGGAAGAAACAAACAATCTCCCAGATGTAAGAGTGGACAGAGGACCTAGGGTAACAGAGGAACTGAAGGAAATTCACATTAGGCAGAAAATAGTGTTGGGTAGACTGATGGGACTGAAGGCTGATAAATCCCCAGGGCCTGATGGTCTGCATTCCAGGGTACTTACGGAGGTGGCTCTAGAAATCGTGGACGCATTGGTAATCATTTTCCAATGTTCTATGTGGATTGGAGGGTAGCTAATGTTATCACACTTTTTAAGAATTGAATGGGAGAGAAAACGGAATTATAGATCAGTTAGCCTGACACCAGTGGTGGGGAAGATACTGGAGTCAATTATAAAAGATGAAATAGCGACACATTTGGAAAGCAGTAACTGGATCGGTCCGAGTCAGCATGGATTTATGAAGGGAACATCATGTTTGACTAATCTTGGAATTTTTTGAGGATGTAACTATGAAAATGGACAGGGGAGAGCCAGTGGATGTAGTGTACCTGGACCTTCAGAAAGCCTTTGATAAGGTCCCACATAGGAAATTAGTAGGCAAAATTGGAGTACATGGTATTGGGGGTAGGTAATGACATGGATAGAAAATTGGTTGGCAGACAGGAAACAGAGTAGGGATTAATGGGTCCTTTTCAGAAAGGCAGGCAGTGACTAGTGGGGTACCGCAAGTCTCGGTGCTGGGACTGCAGCTATTTACAATATACATTAATGATTTAGATGAAGGGATTAAAAGTAACATTAGCAAATTTGCAGATGACACAAAGCTGGATGGCAGTATGTAATGTGAGGAGGATGTTATGAGAATGTAGGGTGACTTGGACTGGTTGGGTGAGTGGGCTGATGCATGGCAGATGCAGTTTAATGTGGATAAAAATGAGGTTATCCACTTTGCTGGCAAGAACAGGAAGGCAGATTACTCTCTGAACAGTGTCAAGTTAGGAAAAGGGGAAGTACAACGAGATCTAGGTGTCCTTGTTCATCAGTCACTGAAAGTAAGCATGCAGGTACAGCAGGCAGTGAAGAAAGCTAATGGCATGTTGGCCTTCATAACAAGGGGAGTTGAGTATAGGAGCAAAGAGGTTCTTCTGCAGTAGTACAGGGCCCTGGTGAGACCACACCTGGAGTTTTGTGTTCAGTTTTGGTCTCCAAATTTGAGGAAGGACATTCTTGCTATTGAGGGAGCGCAGCGTAGGTTCACGAGCTTAATTCCCAGGATGGCAGGACTGTCATATGTTGAAAGATTGGAGCGACTGGGCTTGTATACACTAGAATTTAGAAGGATGAGAGGGGATCTGATTGAAACATACAAGATTATACAAGGGATTGGATGCGCTAGAGGCAGGAAACATGTTCCGGATGTTGGGAGAGTCCAGAACCAGAGGCCACAGTTTAAGAATAAGGGGTAGGCCATTTAGAACGGAGTTGAGGGAAACTTTTTCACCCGGAGAGTTGTGGATCTGTGGAATGCTCTGCCTCAGAAGGCAGTGGAGGCCAATTCTCTGGATGCTTTCAAGAAAGAGTTAGATTGAGCTCTGAAAGTCAGCAGAGTCAAGGGATATGGGGAGATGGCAGGAACAGGGTACTGATTGTGGATGATCAGCCATGATCACAGTGAATGGCAGTGCTGGCTTGAAGGGCCGAATGGCCTACTCCTGCATCTATTGTCTGTTGAAACACTTTGTTATACAGGAACAGTATCGTTGCCATCAAGGATGTGCAACAGAGGTTAACCAGTTTGATTTCTGACATAGGAATATTGTCATATGATAAAAGATTAGGTAGACCAGGCACATAATCTGGAGTTTTTAAAAAAAAAGGGAAGTTAATCTTTTTGAAAAATACGTGTTTCTTTTGGGACAGAATAGATGCAGGGATGATAGATCCCATGGTAGTATAGCTAGATTTAGGGGTCACGGTCTCAAAAAGTAAGGGGTCAGTTATTCTTGGCTGAGATGAGGACAGATTTTATTCACTTATTTGAAATACAGCATGAAACAGACCTTTACCGCCCTTTTAGCTGCATCACCGAGCAATCCCTGATTTAACCTTAGCCTAATAATGCACAGGACAATTTACAACAACTATTTGACCAACTGGTACACCTTTGAACAGTGGGAGAAAGCCAGAGCACCGGGAGGAAACCCATGCAGTCACGTGGAGAATGTACAAACTCCTTACAGACAATGGTGGGAATTGAACGCAGGTCGCTGATAGTGTAAAGCATTCTGCTAATCACTACTTCACTGTTCCTCTTCATCTGGAGGACAGTGAACCTGTATTCAAAAGAGCTGTGGAGGCTCATTCAGCTAATCCATTAAAAATAATATAGGTTTTGTAACATTAAGTGAAATGACAGATTGGTGTGGGGCAAGAAAACATCACTGTGGTAAAGGATCAACCATGATTTTGTTGAATGGTGGAGAAGGTACATAGTGTTGAATGGCAGACTCCTGCTTTGATTTCCTGTGTTCTTGAAATGGAATTTTGCCTCTACTCATCTTTTGAAGCAATAGTGTAGACTAGGGTTTCACAACCTTTTTATGCCATGAACCACTATCATTAAATGAGGGGTCTGTAGACCCCGGTTTAGACATTTGGAGTATTGCCACAACCAGTGGATTAGATCAAAATTCTACAGCAGCTATGGTATCCAGTTATGAATGATAATGGATAATTACACCTGATTTGGCAGAGGTTTTGTGAACCTCCCTAACCTTAGTAAATATGGGGGTGAGCATATAAATACAGAAGGCACTGAAACACGTTCAGGTGCATTTAACCAAGTAGATGATCTATATGGACCTATTCCTGAGGACCCCAACTTCCCCAAAGTTGCTACTCAGCCGATTTCTTTAACTACATTTGCTGTGAAGCAACTGGATTGATTTGATGATATGGCCCTTTTCTAAGAATCTTGTACTTTTTGTATATCTTTTTCACAGCTCCACTAATTCAAATTAAATTATAGGTCACTGCCAACAAAACTGTGTTTCCACTTGCTTTCCATCTACTTGTCCAACATCATCACCCAAAACTTGGTCAACCACCTTGTGGGAATTTCACTTAATGGCTAAAACATTTCTTCAGAGTATATTTTAAAAATATATATCTTTAGACTGATCTTGTTTAATTTACATAGTTTGAAATCCCTGCATTACTGTTTTGTTTTGAAATGTATGTATCTTTGCACTTTATTTCCTATTCTACTTTTCCTTTGACTAACTGAAGGTCCGGCATTATAATTACCTTGTTTTTAATTCTTCCTTCCATATGTTTTTATGTGATCATTTTCTCTTTCTGTAGCACCATTGAACCAAATTGTGATTTGATTGGTTGCTTGAAATATTCACCGGTGGTGGTTACATTTGTGCATTTTTGTTACGTGTTTGTAGGTGGCCACTGAGTCCATATTATGTCACCATCTATAAGAGTCCGCACATTCCAAGTTCTAAAAAATATCAGTTTTGTATGTTTTCAACTGCTGTTGGGGTAAACTGCCTGATGTTGTGGGACAACCAATGTTTTGGACATCTTTTCTAGTCCCCTCCCTCGTCTGAGGGTAAAGAGTGCTGCTCCTAAAAAGGACTGCTCGGTCACCTGGAATATACCAAACTCCTTTGTGCCTAATTGAACAACCCAATTCCACAGTCTACCTACGGCATCTGTCTGAAAATCTCATATTCCAGTCCTTTAGCCTATTTTGGTAAAACTAAATAGACAAAGTAATTAAATACTATACTGAAATAAATATTCCCAGATTTAGTGGGAATCTTCTGGTTTGAGAGGGCACTGGTGAACCTCTCAATTTCTGATGGTGGCTAACGAAACAAGGATAGCAACTAAGTACTTTGATGACCATATTTCTCTGGCAAATAATCATCAAAAGTAATAGTCTGCAACATCCCTTCAGTGTGGCAGAACCCAGACAGCGGACGTGCCACCGAGAGCGTGGAAGAACATGAAAGATTGGGCACAGACCAAATCGAATCTGCTGGGTCCAAGCGCCAGACACAACTGAACACAATGTGCAGATGGAGGTTTACAGGCTGAATCAAGGCACGAAGTCTGGCGTATCCAAGCACCAAGACCCATTGTTCAGGCGGAGATTTAAACGCCGGGCCTGATTGAAAATATCAAGGTGTCAGGACCTGAGACAATATACGGGTTGGTTCGGGTCCTTGCTTGATGTGTTTACTCGGCTCTGCACTGAATTATGGCTCTCAGACTCTTTTTTTCTGAAGTGCTATTTGCTTGCGGTTACTGTTCGCATGATTTTTTTATTGCACTTTGGGTGTTCAGTGGCAGTGGTCTTTTGTACAGGTTATCTTACTCTCTTATTTTCTTATTTTGATTCGGAGCAAGAAAGCTGCGGGTAAACGGCGAAGGATTTCTGGAGTGAAGGCAGTTTTACTACTCAGGGTAAAAGAGAGGCAAGACTGCGCAGGCGCGTGACATCAGCCAGTAGAGCGGGAAAGGTTTAAAAAGAAGACCGCCATATCCAGCGGGCAGCAGAGTGATAGGGCTTTGGCTTAACGGGTTTAGGCGGTAATGGGGCGAAGCGTGGTAGGTTTACCTGTGTTAATTGTGGAAAGGAAGTAGTATGTGTGTGAGGCTTGTTTTCTGTGCTATGTGTCAGATGTTGGAGGTCCTGGAGTCTCCCAGCCTCCTGGACCGCCATATCTGCACCCGATGTGTCGAGCTGCAGTTCCTAAGGGACCATGTTAGAGAACTGGAGATGCAGCTTGATGACCTTCGTCTGGTCAGGGAGAGCGAAGAGATGATAGAAAGGAGTTATAGGCAGGTGGTCACACTGGGGCCACAGGAGACAGACAAGTGGGTCACAGTCGGGAGGGGGGGAGGGGGGAAGCAACAGTGGCTGTGCCTCTGGCAGAGTCCGGCCCTGTGGCTCAGAAGGGTAGGGAAAGGAAGAGGAAGGCAGTAGTGATAGGGGGACTCTATAGTTAGGGGGGTCAGGCAGGCAATTCTGTGGATGCAGGAAAGAAACTCGGATGGTAGTTTTCCTCCCAGGTGCCAGGGTCCAGGATGTTTCTAATCGCGTCCAAGATATCCTGCAGTGGGAGGGAGAACATCCAGAGGTCGTGGTACATATTGGTACCAATGACATAGGTAGGAAAAGGAAAGAGCTCCTGAAAAAAGACTACAGGGAGTTAGGAAGGAAGTTGAAAAGCAGGACCACAAAGGTAGTCGTGGCTATCCCTCGCGGTCGAGGATGATGGTCTTTGTTCCGTTTCCACAGAGCGAAGACGCCTGTGCGTGTATTTGTTTGACGTGTATTTGATGTTGCACTCCAAGAAGCACACGATACTTCACAAATCAACCAACTGATTCCAATGGCATGGAAACCACGATGATTGGAGTTGATGGATTTGTTGCAGCCTTCATCCGCCTTCACAGCCGTTGAGTTTGAAGTAACTTTGTCCGCCTGTTCCATCGTTGAGGTCTTGGTTGGATTGTTCTTTGTCAGGCACCTCACCCTCGACCTTACCGCCATGGGTGACCCTACCAGGAGCATAGCTCCAGACAACATCGCTCTCGGGATCTCAGGACCACACAAGCTTCTCCACTACAACAAGGTGATAAACCGTAGAGAACACCGCAAAGGTGGTAATCTCGGGATTACTGCCTGTGCCACGTGACAATGAGTACAGGAATAGAATGAGGTGGAGGATAAATGCGTGGCTGAGGGATTGGAGCAGGGGGCAGGGGTTCAGATTTCTGGATCATTGGGACCTCTTTTGGGGTGGGTGTGACCTGTATAAAAAGGACGGGTTGCACTTGAATCCCAGGGAGACCAAAATCCTGGTGGAGAGATTTGCTAACACTGCTGGGGAGAGTTTAAACTAGAATTGTTAGGGGGTGGGAACCGAACTGAAGAGACTGGGGAAGAGGAGGTTGGCTCACAAATAGAGAAACCTTGTAGACAGTGCGAAAGGAAGGATAGGCAGGTGATAGAGAAGGGGTGCGCTCTGACCTGGCAGAGAGGTTTGCTAAGGCTACTGGGGAGAGTTTAAACTAGAATTTTCGGGGGGTGGGAACTAAACTGAAGAGACTGGGGAAGAGGCAGCTGGTTCACAAATAGAGAAAGCTAGGAGACCATGTGTGAGGGAGGATAGGCTGGTGATGGAGAAGGGACGTGCTCAGACCGAAGGTTTGAGATGTGTCTATTTTAACACAAGGAGTGTTGTGAACAAAGCGGATGAGCTTAGAGCGTGGATCAGTACTTGGAGATATGATGTGGTGGCCATTACAGAGACTTGGATGGCTCAGGGACAGGAATGGTTACTTCAAGTGCCGGGTTTTAGATGTTTCAGAAAGGACAGGGAGGGAGGCAAAAGAGGTGGGGGCATGGCACTGTTGATCAGAGATAGTGTCACGGCTGCAGAAAAGGTGGACGTCATGGAGGGATTGTCTACGGAGTCTCTATGGGTGGAGCTGAAGAACAGGAAGGGGGGTCAATAACTTTACTGGGTGTTTTTTATAGGCTGCCCAATAGTAACAGGGATATCAAGGAGCAGATAAGGAAACAGATCTTGGAAAGGTGTAATAATAACAGAGATGTCGTGATGGGAGATTATAATTTCCCAATATTGATTGGCATTTCCCTACAGCAAGGGGTTTAAATGGGGTGGAGTTTGTTAAAAACACAAAATGCTGGCAGAACTCAGCAGGCCAGACAGCATCTATGGGAGGAGGTAGTGACGACGTTTTGGGCCGAACTCCTGATGAAGGGTTTTGGCCGGAAACATCATCACTACCTCCTCCCATAGATGCTGTCTGGCCTGCTGAGTTCTGCCAGCATTTTGTGTTTTTATTTATTTCCAGCATCTGCAGATTCACTTGTGTTGCCTTGGAGTTTGTTAAGTGTGTTCAAGCAGGTTTCTTGACACAACATGTAGATAAGCCTACAAGAGGAGAGGCTGTACTTGATCTGGTATTGGGAAATGAACCTGGTCAGGTGTCCGATCTCTCAGTGAGAGGGAGTTTGGAGATAGAGATCACAATTCTATCTCCTTTATCATAGCATTGGAGAGGGATAGGAACAGACAAATTAGGGAAACATTTAATTGGAGTAAGGGGAAATATGAGGCTATCAGACAAGAACTTGGAAGCATAAATTGGGAACAAATATTCTCGGAAATATATGAAAGAAATGTGGCAACTGTTCAGGGGATATTTGCGTGGAGTTCTGCCTAGGTACATTCCAATGAGACGGAATTTATGGTAGGGTACAGGAACCATGGTGTGCAAAGGCTGTAATAAATCTGTTCCAGAAGATTAGTTGATGGAGAAGATCCTGAGAGGCAGGATTATGAATATTTGGAGAGGTATAATATGATTAGAAATAGTCAGCATGGCTTTGTCAAGGGCAGGTCGTGCCTTACGAGCCTGATTGAGTTTTTTGAGGATGTGACAAAACACATTGATGAAGGAAGAGCAGTCGATGTAGTGTATATGGATTTCAGCAAGGCATTTGATAAGGTACCCCATGCAAGACTTATTGAGAAAGTAAGGAGGCCTAGGATCCAAGGGGACATTGTTTTGTGGATACAGAACTGGCTTGCCCACAGAAGGTAAAGAGTGGTTGTAGATGGGTCATATTTTGCATAGAGGTCGGTCACCAGTGGAGTGCCTCAGGGATCTGTTCTGGGACTCTTGCTCTTCGTGATTTTTATAAATGACCTGGATGAGGAAGTGGAGGGATGGGTTAGCAAGTTTGCTGATGACACAAAGGTTGCAGGTGTTGTGGATAGTGTGGAGAGCTGTCAGAGGTTACAGCAGGTCATTGATAGGATCCAACACTGGGCTGAGAAGTGGCAGATGAAGTTCAACCCAGTTAAGTGTGAAGTGATTCATTTTAGTAGGTAAAATATGATGGCAGAATATAGTATTAATGGTAAGACTCTTGGCAGTGTGGAGGATCAGAGGAATCTTGGGGTCCGAGTCCATAGGACGCTCAAAGCAGCTGCGCACATTGACTCTGTGGTTAAGAAGCCATACAGTGTATTTGCCTTCATCTATCATGGAAATGAATTTAGGAGCCAAGAGGTAATGTTGCAGCTATATAGGACCCTGGTCAGACACCACTTGGAGTACCGTGCTCAGTTCTGGTCGCCTCACTACAGGAAGGACATGGAAACCATAGAAAGGGTGCAGAGGAGATTTGCAAGGATGTTGCCTAGATTGGGGAGTATGCCTTATGAGAATAGGTTGAGTGAACTCAGCCTTTTCTCCTTGGAGCAAAGGAGGATGAGAGGTGACCTGATAGAGGTGTATAAGCTGCTGAGAGGCATTGATCGTATGGATAGTCCCAGGCTTTATCCCAGGGCTGAAATGGTTGCCACAAGAGGACATAGGTTTAAGGTGCTGGGGAGTAGCTACAGAAGAGATGTCAGGGGTAAGTTTTTTACTCAGAGAGTGGTGAGTGCATGGAATGGGCTACTGGCAACGGTGGTGGAGGCGGATACGATAGGGTCTTTTAAGAGACTCCTGGATAGGTACATGGAGCTTTGCAAAGTAGAGGGCTATGGGTAAGCCTAGGTAATTTCTAAGGTAGGGACATGTTCGGCACAACTTTGTGGGCCGAAGGGCCTGTATTGTGCTGTAAGTTTTCTATGTTTCTGTGAATGATGTGGTTTTTTTATTCGCTGCACATTGGGTTTAAGACAGTCTTTTTTTTCCATACATATGGGATTTTTGAGTTTTATTCACAAGATCACAAGACAAAGGAGCAGAAGTTGGCCATTCGGCCCATCGAGTCTGCTCCACCACTCCACCATGAGCTAAAAACTATTCTTCCATCTAGTTCCAATTTCTGGCTTTTTCCCCATATCCCTTAATACCCTGACTAATTAGATACCTATCAATCTCCTCCTTAAACACCCTCAATGATCGGGCCTCCACAGCTGTATGTGGCAACGAATTCCATAAATCTACGATCCTCTGGCTAAAAAAATTTCTCCTCATCTCTGTTTTAAATGGGTACCCTCAAATTCTAAGACTGTGGCTTCTTGTCCTGGACTCACCCACCAAGGGAAATGGCCTTTCCACATCTACTCTGTCCATTCCTTTCAACATTCAAAATGGTTCTATGAGATCGCCTCTCATTCTTCTATGCGCTAATGAATACAGTCCAAGATACCATATGACATATGCTCCTCATATGGAACCCCCTGCATTCCAGGAATCATCCTTGTAAATCTTCTCTGAACTCTCTAGCATGAGTACATCCCTTCTAAGATAGGGAGCCCAAAACTGCACACAGTATTCCAAATGAGGTCTCACCGGTGCCCCATAGAGCCTCATCAACACCTCCTTACTCTTATACACTATTCCTCTTCAAATGAATGCCAACATAGCTTTCGCTTTCCTTACTGCTGATCCAACCTGGTGGTTAACCTTTAGGGTATCCTGCACGAGGACCCCCAAGTCCCTTTGCACTTCCAATTTTTGAATTTTCTTCCCATCTAAATAATAATCTGCCCGATTATTTCTTCTTCCAAAATGTACAACCGTACATTTCTCAACATTGTATCTCATCTGCCATTTCTTTGCCCACTCTCCTAAACTGACCAAGCCTCTCTGCAACCTTGTTTCATGGCTACCTGTTAGGAGAGGAATCTCAACTTTGATAATAAATGTACTCTGAACTTGCAGGGGAAATCAAAAAGTCATTTTCGGGATTAAAACGAATAGGAGGAGAATATTTGAAAGTCACAATGTCCTGTTGTATTTTTTGTTAGTGCTGTTGGAGTTTTCTCTGGTTTGTTTTCTTAATAGAAATTGTTCCTTGTATGTCTTAAGAGGTTAACCGAAGTGATATTAAAATTAAAAAATTGTTTGAATCTGAAGCTTTTCTAAATAGTGTTGCTGTTTGTTGGTAGTCTGGATTGTTGAATGTCTTGAATACTTACTATATGTTAGATTGTAGCAGAAAATAAAACTGCTGTGGTTTCATTGTAATTTTTGGAATAATTAACGTTTTATCACCAACTGAAAGATACTCAGAGCAGTATCAATTATAGAATAATAAAAGTTCTTGTTTTACTCTATAATAAATCAGGCTAAAAATCACATTCTCTTAAACTGGAAATCCAAATTACATATTTGACATGAATAAATGCCTAGTAGAACAGATAAAATTGAACAATTAGCAACATTAAGATATTAAATTTTAACTTGGATATATCTGTAGACTAATTTGGTTGGGTTATCTGTTGCTTGTCAGCCTTGTGCACTGAATACAATGAAGTGAAGTACCTGTGGGTATTCATTTTAAATCTGCATAATTTTGCTTCCTATTCAGTAGAAAAGCAATGGAAATCTCTCTGAAAATATGCAAGGCCTCCTTCACATTGTTTATAAGGATACCACTTCTATACCAGCAATTTCAAATGCTTTGATTTCAAGTATAAATCACTTGCTTTGTTTGACCAAAATTATGTCTCCGGCATTTGTATGTACAAAATTAAATTTCTTTGTTGGGACAAGGCTGTTTAATTTGTGGTACTTGCAAATGAATGAATTTTATCAAAGCCAGTTAGATAACTTTTTTCCATCACCTTATTTCCCCAAAGTACTTTATGTCTTAATCTAAAACACATTAAACTAGTACTTTTAGTGATATTTTCTTGTTATACATAAAGTTTTGTCAGTAAAAGCAATAACTTGCTTCAATAACATGCTGACGAAGGGTGTCGGCCCAAAATGTCGGCAGTGCTTCTCCCTATAGATGCTGCCTGGCCTGCTGTGTTCCACCAGCATTTTGTGTGACATGCTTCACTGAATCTTTTCATGCAAGTTTGTATCAACATTGATTTTCTAATACTGGCTACATATGAATTCGAATGAAATGCTTTTTCTTTTGACACAACCAGTAATTAGCTTTAGACTATATTAGACTTTCTCACATTATTTCCTTACCTGTCCGTCACCTGCCTCTGATGCTCCTCCCCTTCCCTTTCTTCCGTGGTCTTCTACACTCTCCTATCAGGTTACCCCTTCTCCAGCCCTTTATCTCTTCCACCTATCAATTTTCCAGCTCTTCGCTATATTCCTGCCCCTTGCCAGTCCACCTATCACCTGCAACCGTGTACTTTCTCCTCAGACTTTTCATCTTTTTTTCTAGTTGTGATGAAGGGTCTCAGCCTGAAATGTCAACTGTTTACTCTTTTTATAGATGCTGCCTGGCCTGCTGAGTTCCTCCAACATTTTGTGTGTGCTGCTTAGACTTTATCTTTTGCATTTGTATTGGTATTTTTATTTAGATTTTTATTTAAAACTTATCTTCCATGTTTCACTAGTTTTCTTCAAACTTTAATTACTATCACTATCGTGACATTTTTGTATAAAGTTACATTGTGTGAAGTTGCTATGATATAACAAAGGTAATTTGAAATAGTTTTCTGATCACCAATTTGGCAATAAGATCCATGACTATATTTTTTCATATAAACATAATATTAGACCATAAGACATAGGAGATGAATTAGGCTATTCAGCCCATCAAGTATGTTCCTCCATTCCATAATGGCTGATCCTAGATCCCACTTTACCCTATACACCTGCCTTTTTGCCATATCTTTTGATGCCCTGACCAATCAGAAAAATATCAAAATCTGCTTTAAATATACCCACGGACTCCACTGGAGTCTATGGTAGAGCATTCCACAGATTCACTACTCTCCGGCCAAAAAAAAAATTCCTCCTTACCACTGTTCTAAAAGGTTACCCCTCAATCTTGAGGCAATGTCGTCTAGATCTGAATACCCCCAGCATAGAAAACATCTTCTCCGCATTCACTGTATCTTGTCCTTTAAACATTTGGTAGGTTTCAATGAGACTGTCTTCCCCCGCCCCCCCCCCCCCAGGCTGGATTCTTCTTCTAAATTCCAGTGAGTATAGTTCCAAAGCGGCCAAACACTTCTCATATGTTAACCCCTTCATTCCCGGAATCATCCTTCTGAACCTCCTCTGGACTCTCCAATGACAACACATCCTTTCTGAGATATGGGGCCCAAAACAGTTGACAGTACTCCAAGTGTGGCCTGACTAGTCTCTTAGTGTCTTATAAACTGTTATCTCCTTGCTTTTGTATTCTATTCCCCTTGAAATAATGGCAACATTGCAGTTGCCTTCTTTACCTCAGACTCAACCTGTAAATTAACCTCTGGGAGTCTTGCACGAGAACTCCCAAGTCCTGCTTCTCTGATATTTGAATGTTCTCCCCATTTAGTTAATAGTTTATTAACGTACATTTCCCAACACTGTATTCCATCTGCCACTTCTTATGCCCAGTCTTCCAATTTGTCCAAGTCCTGCTGCAATCGCATTGCTTCCTCAGCACTAACTATCCCCCCTCCACTTATCTTCATATCATCTGCAAACTTTGCCACAGAGCTATAAATTCCATTATCTAAATCATTGACAAACAATGTCAAAAGTAGTGGTTCTAATCCTGACCCCTGAGGAACACCACTAGTCACTGGCAGCCAACCAGAAAAGGCCCCCATTATTCCCACTTGCTGCCTCATGGCTGTCAGCCATTCCTCTAACCATGCCAGTATCTTTCCTGCAACGCTATAGGACTTTGTCTTGTTAAGCAGCCTCATGTGGCACCTTATCAATTGCCTTCAAAAAATCCAAGTAAGTGACATCCTCTTCCTCTCCTTTGTCCACCCTGCTTGTTACTTCCTCGAAGAACTCTTAACAGATTGGTCAGACAGGATTTCCCTTCACAGAAACCATGTTGACTTTGACTTATTTTATTATTAGTCTCCAAGTATCCCGGAACTTTATCCTTTATAATGGACTCCAACACTTTCCCAACCATGGAGGTTAGGCTAACTGGCCTATAGTTGTCTGTCTTTTGCCTTCCTCCCTTCTTAAAGAGTGGAGTGATATTTGCAATTTCCGGTCTTCCGGGACCATGCCAGATTCAAGTGATTCTTGAAAGATCATAACCAATACATCCGTTATCTCTTCTGTAACCTCTCTCAGGACTCTGGAATGTAGTCCATCCACCTTAAAACCTTTGAGTTTGCCTAGCACTTTTTCCTTTGTAATAGAAATGACACTCATTCCTGCACCCTGACATTTACAGATCTCTGGCACACTGCGAGTGTCTTCCACAGTGAAGGCTGATACAAAGTACTCAAACAAGAGAAAATCTGCCGATGCTAGAAATCCGAAGCAACACACAGAAAATGCTGGAGGAACTCAGCAGGCCAGACAGCTTCTGGGAAAAGAGCTACCTTATATGCCCTTTCCTTCCTTTTATGCATTCCTTAACTTCCTTTGTCAGCCAGGGTTGCCTACCCCTGCCAATTGAGAACAGCTTCTTCTGTGGGACATATCTATCCTGCGCCTTGTGAACTATTCCCAGAAACTTCAGCCATCCCTGCTTTGCCGTCGTCCTCACCAGTATCCTCCTCCAATCCACCTGGGCAAGCTCCTCTCATGTCTCTGACATTCCCTTTATTCCATTGCAGTACTGATACATGTGACTTATGCGGCATCCTCTCAAATTGCAGTATGAATTCAATCAGTTATGATCACTGCCTCCTAAGGGCTCCTTTATATTAAGTTCCCTAATAAGATCTGGGTTATTACACAGCACCCAATCTAAGATGGTCTTTTCCCTAGTTAGTGCTGCTCTAAAAAGCCACCTTGTAGGCACTTAACAAATACCCTCTCTTGCAATCTGACACCAATCTGATTTTCCCAATCCCCCTGTATATTGAAATTCCCCATTACAATTGTGACATTCTTATGGATAGGGGAATCAAGGGATATGGGGACAAGACAGGAACCGGGTATTGATGGTAGATGATCAGCCATGATCTCAAAATGGCGGTGCAGGCTCGAAGGGCCGAATAGTCTACTTCTGCACCTATTGTCTATTGTCATTACCCTTCTTACATGCCCTTTGCAAACTCAACCCCACATCTTGGCTACTATTTGGAGGCCTAGATATGTTTCCCATAATGATTTTTTTACCCTTGCAGTTTCTTAACTTCACCCACAAAGATTCAGCAGTCTGAACCGATGGCACCCCTTTCTATGCTTCCGTGCCTTTCCTTTTGATGCAAAGTATATTCCTAGATGTTAAGCTCCCTAATATGGCCGCATTTCAACTACGACTCAGTGATGCCCTCATTGTTGTACTAACCAATCTCCAATTGCCTCTTGAGTTAGATTTATGATATGCAAACACAACGGAATAACAGGGACAACAGTTCTCTGATAGAAAGCAATTTTGGCACATTTTAAAAATTAAGCTGAAAAGTGTAATTTAAGAATGAAACTTTGAAATCTGGTGTTTGTCATTTTTGGAGAGTTACTCTGAGAGCTCATTAATTTTTATAGTCATTCATTCGTTATGTGCTGTGTCATATGATGTTAGCAATTATGGTCAATAACGTGACTTCTACAGAAGTGGTTTGCCATTGCCTTCTTCTGGGTAGTGTCTTTACAAGAGAGGTCACCCCAACCATTATCAATACTCTTCAAAGATTATCTGCTTAGTGTCAGTGGTCGCATAACTAGGACTTGTGATATACACTAGCTGCTCATATGACCATCCACGACCTGTTCCCATGGCTTCACAGGATGCTACACCGTGTTGAAGGGTGACCTGCAGGCTAGCAGAGGGAAGGAGCACCCTACACCTCCTTTGGTAGAGAGGCATCTCCACCCCATCACCCCATGATTACTGTGCTTCTGTTAAAAACAAACAGTTTTGCACTGTTTGCCTTCGTTGCCGAATTGGTTCACTATAGTAATGTAACAAATTAATGTTTTGTTGTAAGTGATTTATGGTATTGAATTTGGCGAACTCAGGTATCCATTACTGTGCCATGCTTGAATAGAAAATGTAACAAGGCTAACATCTTAATTACATACATCACTCTAATTTTCTTGTTCTTTTGAAAAATGATTTTTTTTAAATCAAGGCAAAATCAAAATTATCCTTGATTTGTTTGCTAAATTTGAACCTTTGGATGCAGCTCATTGCTGAAAAGCTGGTATTACTGAATTTAAAATTAGATATATAAAATCTTAGGTAAGAAAAAGAATAAATATCTTCAGATTTTACCAATTGTTAATTTTTTGAAACCTAGAGCTAGTTGTTCTGAATTTAACTTTTTCTTTATTCTGCCTTTTTTCCATACAGGGTTTGTTGGACTATTTAATCTCCTGCTACTGTGGCCTGGGTTTTTCCTTCTTCATTATACAGGATTTGAGGTTTTTGAATTTCCAACCAGAACTGTATGGATGTACATCCTTATTAATGGTCTTATAGGAACAGTTTTGTCCGAATTTCTCTGGTTGTGGTATGATTTTTATTACAGCTTATTTTTGAATTGTTAAGACATGTTCACTTGAAGGAAAATGATCTACAAACGTTATCAAGTGTTTCGTAGTATTACACATCGCAGTCATAGAAACGAGCACAGAATCAGGCCATTCTGCCCATCGAAACCAGCCAAACCATTTAAGTGCCCATTCCCATCAACCTGCACCAGGACTGTAGCCCTATCATCCATTGCCTATCCAATCTTCTCTTCAATGTTGAAAGCAAGCTCATGTGCACCACTTGCAACTTGTTCCACACCCACATGATTCTCTGAATGAAGAAGTTTCTCCACATGTTTCCCTTAAACTTTTCGCCCTTCACCCTTAATTCAGTAAATAAGAATGAAGTAAACCTTCCATAATTCTTTATTTCCAAAGATCATTGTTATTTATAATGCATTTGGTAATAATGGACATAATTTTTTTGGAAGCTTTTAGTCACTCTTACAAAATTTGGGAATTACAATTTCTTTTGTATGACAAGTCAGCAAATACTGTTTAGCTACATGTATCTGGTGATATCTCTACCATAATCCTGTAATTCATTGCAATGATATGTCAGAGAGATCTTTAATTTGATCACAGGCATGTGGAACCTTGCTTGTTGGTCTCCAAATTGTGTTTGCCTTCATATGCATCAGACTATCCCTCTGGACAGCACATTTAAGGTTATATCCCCTTGCCCCATTACACAACTGCCACCAGTGGTATGGGTCAGCAGTGATGATGAAACATAAATGAGATCTGTTTGGTTTCCAAGATAAGGCTCTGCTGGCAGTGCTGCTACAAGCAATTCTCTCTACCATTTCAACAGATTACATCTGGTGAGCATTCAGTATTCCAGATAGGTCAGCAAAGATATTATTGTATTACTGGCAGGTAAATGTATATAGTAAGAGGTTAAAGTAATTCTCACTGTGGCGTCTTGGTTGTTCTGCTAAAGCTCTATGATTTTCTCTTGCATAAATGTCTCTGCAATGCAATGGCTGTAGCAATCAACTGTTTAGCATTTTAATTGATCAGCTTCATTATCATTCCATTTTGCATCCTAGCATCTCATCAGAAACTCTAGCTTCTTCTATGTGGTCTAAGCCTTTCTGCAACTACCCAAATCTCTATGGCATTCCTCTAGTTAACAAGCGGTAATTGCGATGTTCAGGTAAAGCTTCAGAGTACATGAATGCTATTACTTCAGGAACTTTTTCTTTGTTCTTTATAGTTTTTTTTCTCTCTCGGAAGCCCTGACCTGAATTTTAAATGGCTGCTACATGAGTTTGCAAGTTTGAGAAAATGACAGTGCATCTGGAAGCTCTACCCTAGGGATTTCCATATCTCGACTGATGTTTTAGTCTGTGTGTAATCAGTATCATCAGTGAGGTAGTTATCAATTTTAGTTGGTCAGTTAGAGGTTTTTAGTATGAATTTGAAATACAAGATGAAGGTCTGGAACATTGACAAGGACATCTGGCACAGATGTCTCAACCTCACAGCTGCTTCCAAGATGGCTTTTAAAAACATAATGTGTGTCATGTTGTAAGGTGTAAACATACCAGATTATTTTGAAAATTCCATAGATACCACAGATGAGGAGCTCTTATCTATTCAGATTACCCAATGTGTCACTGATACTGAGTTTTTTTTAGCTGAGATCTATGATAAACAACAACAGCAACAACGTAAAGGTGCAGTTCTACAGCAGAGCAGGAATCATCAAAGGGTTGCAAATCACAAGATGCTAAACTTATCACCCATAGAGTACAGGCATTGGTGAAGTACAGGCTTCATTGATTGTTCAATCTTATAGCCAGCCAGCCACAAAAGCCAAATGGCTACTTACTTACCAAAGCAGGCTATAATGTTAACTTTATGTGCAGAGAAGCCAATCTGTAGTTTTTATAAAGTCCCTGGAAATCTGCTGCTCAGAACGCTTCCCATTAGTTAAGGACAAAAACATCTTTGTTTCTTAATTCTAAACAGTATAATTAGAAGTAGATTATTACAAAATGTCTGCTCTCCCCAGTAGTACTGATGCCACTCTGATTCCTTTCTTCTCTTCCTTATCTTTGCATTTAGGAATAATTAGAGCAACACTTCGCTGGCCACTTCATTAGATACACCTATATACCTGCTCATTTATGGAAATTTCGAATCAGCTAATTATGTGGCAGCAACTCAATACATAAAAACATGCAGATATGGTCAAGGGATTCAGTTGTTGTTTAGACTAAACATCAGAATCTAGTCACTTTGACTGCGGAATGTTTGTTAGTAGCAAATGCGGTGGTTTCAGTATCGCAGAAACTGCTGATCTCTTGGAATTTTCATCAACATCAGTCTCTGGAATTTACAGAGAATGGTGCAAAAAGAAAAAATATCTAGAACAGTTCTATGGGCAAAAACGCCTTGTTATGAGAGAGGTTGGAGAAGAATGGCTAGACTGGCTGATGCTGACTGGGAGGTGACAGTAACGCAAGTAACCATGCATTACAGTAGTGTTGTGCAACAGAGCATCTGTGAATGCATAACATGTTGAACCTTGAAGTGGATGGGCTACAGCAGCAGAAGACCATGAACGTAGTCTCAGTAGCCACTTTATTAGATGTAGGTGGTGCCAAACAAAGTGGTCACTGAGTGTATTTTGATGCTTCACAAGAGCTCTGTCAAATAAATAAAATTAATACACAAGGGCTTATTAGGGTAGATGATCAATAGTTTAGACTCTTTCCAAGTAGATTATCTTTTTGAAATTCCTAAAGGAGAGTCTTAGCAACTGGGCTGAGAAGTGTCAGATGGAGTTCAACCCAGATAGCTGTGAGGTGTTCATTTTGGTAGGTCAAATAGGATGGCAGATTATGCTATTAATGGTAAGACTGTTGGCAGTGTGGAGGATCAGAGGGATCTTGGGGTCCAAATCCATTGGACACTCAAAGCTGCTGCACAGGTTGACTGTGGTTAAGTAGGCAAAGGGTGTGTTGGCCTTCATCAACCATGGGATTGAGTTCAAGAGCTGAGAGGTAATGTTGCAGCTATATAGGACCCTGGTCAGACTCGGAGTATTGTGCTCAGTTCTAGTCACTTCACTACAGAATGGATGTGGAAACTATAGAAAGGGTGCAGAGGAGATCTACAAGGATGTTTCCTGGATTGGGGAGCATGACTTATGAGAATAGGTTGAGTGAACTCGGCCTTTTCTCCTTGGAGTGGCGGAGGATGAGAGGTGACCTGATGAAGGTGTATAAGATGATGAGAGGCATTGATTGTGTGGATAGTCAGAGGCTTTCTCCCATGGCTGAAATGGCTTACACAAGAGGGCACAGTTTTAAGGTGCTTGGAGTTGGGTACAGAGGAGATGTCAGGGTTAAGTTTTTTACGCAGAGAGTGGTGAGTGCGTGGAATTGGCTGCCGGCATTGGTAATGGAGGCAAATGCAATAGGGTCTTTTAAGAGACTCCTGGATAGGTACATGGATCTTAGAAAAATAGAGGACTATGGGTAACCCTATGTAATTTCTAAAGTAAGTACAAGTTCAGCAAAGCATTGTGGGCCGAAGGGCCTGTATTATGCTGTAGGTTTTCTATGTTTCCAACACACACAAAACACTGGAGGAACTCAGCCGGCCAGTTGACATCTATGGAAAAGTTTATCCCTGTCAAGGCCCACCAATAGTTTTTTGCTAGCATTAAGCTTTTGATCAATTGTTGATCATGGGAGATAAATTATGAAATCATACATGTATTCAGTTCCTGGTGAATGCTTGTCAGTCCTCATTTCAGTGCTTTATTTGATATGTAGTGTTGGTCACTTTTTACAAGGGTGCAGCCTGTGATACCCTGCTATCTGCATTAGACCATATTAGAGGCAGACTCCACCAGTTTCTCTACCAGCAACACAGTGTAGCAAGACACTTGGGAATACATAACATACTCTTCACAATGACCTTGTTTATTATCAGGAGCAAAGATTTAGAATCTATATAGAGTCCAAGACCTTCCGAGTTAAACTTTTTCCCAAACCTACTGTGCTCACTTTGTGTAAGAGTTACTAGGAAAAAATCCAGCCTGCCTTAGCAGTCCAACTGAAGTGCTTAATGGTTCAAAAAGCCTTGCATTAAGACTGCCATCTCCAGTGACTGAGCACCACAAAACTCTGTATATTTGCAGCATCCCTCTTCTACAACTGTAAAGTGTGTGATAATTGGAGAACCACATCCGGTTATCTGCCATTCTCTTCTGTTCTTTATTTTCTTTCCTAGCAAGGAGAAAAATAGACACCTATGAATGAACGTATTGAAAAATAGTGAATGGAAGGATAGTAAGCTGTTGTTGAAAGTGACTGAAAAAGAGACATTAAGATAAGTTTAATAGTTATTGGTGAATTAACAAATAGGGATATGAGGAATTGCACAGAAAGACAAATGGGTATATCTGCAAATTAAATTGGTATGTATGCTGGAGTGTGGTTGAAGGACTGGATTAATACAGCCATCAAGGTGGATGGATGTGTTACTGCATACATCTTTGCTGTGATGATTAATATCATTAATCTGTGTTCAGTATTGATTACTGAACAAATTGAGCGTAGCACTATTTTTGCTATTTTCCTTTCTTCTAACTCCAGAATCCATTTTAGACGTAGAAAACCTACAGCACAATGCAAACCCTTCGGCCCGCAAAGCTGTGCCAAACATGTACTTACTTCAGAAATTACCTAAGGTTACTTGTTGCCCTCTATTTTTTGAAACACCATGTACCTATCCAGGAGTCTCTGAAAAAACCCTATTGTATCTGCCTCCACCACCGTTGCCAGCAGCCCATTCCATGCACTCACCACTCTGAGTAAAAAAACTTACCCCTGACATCTCCTCTGTACCTACTTACAAGCACCTTAAAAACTGTGCTCTCTCGTGTTTGCCATTTCAGCCCTGGGAAAAAGCCTCTGGCTATCCACACGACCAACGCCTCGCATCATCTTATACATTATATATTATGTTTGCAATGTCCCTTAAACTCTAAAGTTCTGATGAATTCTTGCATGTTGCTGCTTCACCCTTTTAACCTAAATAGTAGAAAACCTGGAAATTCTGTGTTTATTGAAAAGACTGAAGAAGTTTTGCCATTCAACAGATCATGATTGATAAGATCATTGGTCTCAATTCCATTTTCTACCTGTTCCCCGTAATTTTTGATTCCTCTGTGATCCAGAAGTCTACCTATCTCAGCCTAAATTATACTCAGTGGCTCAGCATCCAAAGATGCACAAAGAAAAAGCTACAGCCAGATTTATTTCTGCTACAAGGTTTTCCCAACCCTTCTCAGTTCCTCAGAAACACCTCCTTCAGCTTCTGTAATTGTAGCCAGCCAGTGGTTTAGTGGCATCTGCACTGGAATTTGAGGCAAATGGTCTTGGGTTCGAATCCGGCCGGCTCCTTGCATCTTTTCCATCTGTTCTGGTTTGAGCGTTGAGCTAGCAATTCGGCTTCATAAAAAAACAGACAAATTCTAAAAAAACAACAAGGTTGCTGCCTAATGTGCCACAAGGTGGGGGGGGGGGGGGTGCGACCCTTTAGAACAGAGGTAAGAAGGAATTTTCCTTTAGCCAGAGAGTAGTCAATCTGTGGAATGGTCTGCCACACACTGCGGTGGAGGCCGAGCCCGTGCATATATTTAAGGCAGAAGTTGATTGTTTCCTGATTGGTCAGGGCATCGAAGGATATGATGAAAAGGCAGGTGTATGGGTTGAGTGGGATCCAGGATCAGCCATGATGGAATGGCAGAGCAGGCTCGATGGACCGAATGGCCTAATTCTGTTCCTATATCTTATGGGCTTATAAGGCATGGAAAGAATCAACTGATGTAATGGCAACTTAAAGTGAAGCTTTGTGCTTTTCAGAAACCAGCTCTCTTGGTTTCAGACATTCACTGCTGATCATTATCCTGTGGTCTGGTTAAATGGATAGGACTCTTGCTGCAGTAGACATTTCAAACTTCAGAGTAAATTTATCAAATTACATATATGTCACCATATACAACTCTGAGATTCATTTTCTTGTGGGCATATTCAATAAATCTATAATAGAATAATAACCATTATAGAATCAATGAAAGACCACACCAACTTGAGTGATCAACCAGATGCAAAAGACAATAAACTGTGCCAATACAAAAAGAAAGAAATAATAATAATGAATAAATAAGCTCTAAGTATCAAGAGCATGAGACGAAGTGTCCTGGAAAGTGAGTCCATAGGTTGTGAAGCTATCCCCTTTGGTTCAAGAGCCTGATAGTTGAGCTGTAATAATTTGTAAGGTCAAGCCAACATACACATAATATGACTAATACTTCAGTACAGTACTTTGGGCATGCTACATTTTTGTAAATCACTTTGTTCGAAACACTAAGTTAAACCCCAATGTTCCAATGTATAAAATTCTGTTAACAATATTTTAAATGAAAGTAAAACCCCTCATGATGTCTTTGCAACATTAATATCTTACAAAATGCCAAAAAATACAAACCAATTGATCTGTTATCTAATTTCATTGTGTGTGTTAAATCTATGTACACCATAACTTTAGAATAAGTATTTTATTATACGGAGGTCAGGGAGCATTGTAAGTTAACGCATCATTCTGACTTCTAGGGTTAAACAAGAATATAATTTAACCTGTGCAAATTTATAATTTTTATATTTAAAGTGAATTTTATTTTTCAGGGGCTGTTTTCTCACATCATCGCTAATTGGTACACTTGCACTAAGCCTCACAATACCACTTTCCATGATAGCAGACATCTATATGAGAAAGGTAATTCATTCTGTTTTCAATGCATGATCAATACCAGAATCTTGTCAAAACATTCACAGTACAGTGGCTAGAAAACAAGACTCATTATGTATATTTTCATTAATCTGCTGAATTGTTGTTAGGCTATGTTTGATGATGGATATCAGCAAATATTTGTTCTAAAGAAATTGCTCACTTCTAGTTAGTTTGTTCATTTGGGGCACAGATCTGTGTACTTCCATTGTATTTGTGACATTTTAGGCCTATGTGTTGCTACTACAGAGGGCTCTAATGAAACACTTGAATTGAATTGACTTTATTTCATACATTCTTCACATATATGAGAAGTAAATATCTTTACGTTACGTCTCCGTCTAAGTATGCAATCGTAGTAAGTTATAATAAATAGAACAGTCAATGTAACATAGGAATACACTCAAATCAGTGTGAGTTAATCAGTCCGATGGCCTAGTGGAAAAAGCTGTCCCGGAGCCTGTTGGTCCTGACTTTTTTGCTGCAGTACCGTTTCCCGGATGGTAACAGGTGGAATAGATTGTGGTTGGGGTGATTCGGGTCCCCAATGATCCTTCAGTTCCTTTTTTCACACCTGTCTTTGTAAATGTCCTGAATCATGGGAAGTTCACAAATACAGATTTGAGAATTTTTGTAAAGAGTTATCAAAGTTCATTTGGGTATCTCTTGTCAAAACCTCCTTTGAAATTACTATGGAGAAGCATAACACTTAATAAAAGAGGAATTGTATTATGGAAGAGAATACTAAGGCATACCATTAGGAAATTAGTAGCTGCAGGGTTGGAAGTAGTTAAACAAGTGTAGTTTGCCTGACTTTTGACCCTATAGAAATCATGACACGTGCAAGTTTGTTTTCCTAAATATGGTGTGCAGAGAAATATAATTGTTTCTACTCTGAAGTTAAGCAAAAATTATAAATTGAACTCGAGATTTTGCAGATGCTGGAAATCCAGAGCAACACACACAATATGATGGAGGATCTCAGCAAGTCAGGCAGCATCTATGGAAATGAATAAACAGTCGACATTTTGGGCCAAGACCCTACTTCAGGACAGGAAAAGTAAGGGGAAGGCACCAGAATAAAAAGGACAAGCTAGAAGATTCTAAATGAAGCTAGGTGGGTGGGGGAAGGGGACTGGCTGGAGGTGATTGGTGGAAAAGGCAAAGGGCTGCTGAAGAAGGAGTCTAATGGGAGAGAAGAGTAGACCATGGGAGAAAGGGAAGGAGGAGGGAACCCAGGGGGAGAAGATAGGCAGATGAGAACAGGCAAAAGGCCAAAGTGTGGAATAGAAGAACAGGGAAGGGGGAGGGGAAAGAAATTACTGGAATGGAAAATCAATGTTCACGTCATCAGGTTGGAGGCCACCAGGATGGAATATAAAATGTAGCTCCTCCACCCTGAGAATGGCCTCAACATGGCGGAAGAGTAGGCCATGGGCTGACAAGTCAGAACAGGAATGGGGATAGAAATGAAAATGGTTGGCCAGTAGGAAATTCTGCTTTTTGCAGATAGAGTAGAGATGTGCTCGACAGAGCGATCTTTCCCCCAATTTACATCAGGTCTCACCAACATAGAGGAGGCCACAATGGGAGCACCTGATACAGTAAATGATCTCAACAGATTCACAGGTGAAGTGTTGTTTCACATGAAAGGACTGTTTGGGAATGAGCAAGGAGGTGAATGATCAGGTGTAGCATTTCTTCACTTGCAGGGATATGTGCCTGGAGAAAGTTTAGTGCAGAGGGGTGAATAGACAAGGGAATCATGAAAGGACTGATGTCTGTTGGAAAGCAGAGAGTGGGGGGGGAGGAAGGTAAGGTAAAGATGTGTTTGGTGATAGGATCTGAGTGAAAATGGTGGAATTTGTGGAGAATGATGTATGTGTTGGATACAGAGCCTCATGGAGTGGTAGGTGAGGACAAGAGGAACTCTATCCCTATTAAGGCTGTGGAAAGATGGGCGAGCACAGATATTTGGGAAATGGAGAAGAGGCTGAGGGCAGAGTCAATGATAGAGTTTGGGGAAGGCTGTTCTTTGGAAAATGAAGATGTCTCTGATGGAAAGCCGCATCCTAGGAACAGATACAGATGTGGCGGAGACAAATGGACTGAGAAAAGAGAATGAACTTGAAGCTGGTCTGCTGCTGGCTGAGCATCTCCTTGCTCCGAACATTTGTTTTTGTTTCTGGAAAAGATTTCTTTATAAATTTGCAACAAGGACAGCTTTATTTTAACACAGAGTTCTGATAGAATCATCAGAGTTGCAGTCTTGTTATTTGTAGGAGATTTATAACACTGTAAAATCTTGTCTGATCTAACATTAAAGTGGAAATTGGATTACTATCCATTGAGATAAATGGCCCGATAGTTCTAAACAGTACAGTTCCAATTTGGACAAACATGATCAGTGAAGTTTCAGGAGCTCCTGTACCCCATGAGTATTAATGGTCCTATTTGAGATGTTATAAATAGCACGTTTAGGTAAGGCATGAAAGATAAGTGGTTATATTATTTTTTAAAGGAATGCTTGTCACTTTGTAGAAGAGGTTAAAGAATAGGGTGCCACTGTAGCATAGCAGTCAGTGCAACGCTTTTATAGCTCTGGGCTTTTGGAGTTTGGAGTTTAATTCCAGTATCCTCCAGGTGCTTTGGTTTGCTTGCAGAGTCCAATAACTTATCCTGGCTTCCCAGTCCTGAAGAACGGTCTCTGCCCAAAACATTGACTGTTTATTTATTTCCTGGCCTGCTGAGTTGCTTTAGCATTTTGTGTGTGTTGCTCTGGATTTCCAGCATCTGCAGAATCTCTCATGTTTACGGTGTACCGGTTAGTGGGTTAATTGATCATTATAAACTGTCGAGTGACTGGGCTTGGGTTTAATCAGTCGGTTGCTAGGCAGTGTAGCTCGCTGGGCAGGAAAAGCCTATTGTATCTCTAAATAAAATAAGTACATTTCAGATCAAAAAAATTCTTTTAAGCAATATTAATTATAAAGGAAATATCAAATATAATAATATTGCTTCTAACTAGTAGACTGCTGTACTGGAGCACATTCAGTTTGGTTTTCCAGTGGTAATATTAAGCTATGGAGAAGTATCAGTTGATGAAGGAATCAAAAAATAACAAATAAATAACGAAGGAAGTTAGGTAATGGCCAGACTTACTTTAATAATATTGTTCAACTGAATAAGACCGTACTTACCTGGGTCCATAGCCAAAGCTTTGACTGGTATAGCTTCTCTCCTCCTTTTACTACCTTCTGCTTTTTCTCCCACTTTTCATCTACACGCAGATGCTCTTCTTCGAAAAGAATAGAGCTAGTTTCCATATTGTATGTTGATCAGACGTAGTCTGCATCATCACAATTCTCCCTTTGTCAGTAAATAGGTATTGTTTTGTTTTTCATTATTGGGTGAGCAGGAGTGTCCTCTACTTAAATATTAGGAAGGAGAAGTTTGTTTCCATCCTGTCTTCATGCCAAGCATCCATTCTCTGAATTAAAACTATAAACATTGAAACAAAAACAATGAAATGAAAAGGCAAGACCCTTAATGTTGATAAGCTTCGGGTCCAAGTTCATAGCTCCCTGAGAGTGGATACACAAGTCAATAAGGTGGTTAAGAAGGCATATGGCATGCTTGCCTTTATTAGTCAAGCCATTGAGTTCAAATGACAGGAATGTCATTTATGTTGCAGCTTAATAAAACTTGCATCTGAAGTAGTGCATACAGTTCTGGTCACTCATAATTATAGGAAGGATGCTGAGGCTATGCAGAGGGTGCAGAAAATTTATCAGGATGCTACCTGAATTAGGGGTAATGTGCTATAAAGAAAGGTTGAACAAACTTGGTTGTTTTCTCTGGAGCAGAGGAGGCTGAGGGGAGATTTGATAGAGGTTTATAAGATTATGACAGGCATAGCTAGAGCAGACGGTATCTTATTCTAGAGGGCATACATTTAATGTGTGGGGGGGTAACTTCAAAAGACATGTGACGGGATAGTTGTTTTTCTTTACAGAGAGTGTTGGGGGTGTGGAATCTGCTGTCTGGGGTGGTGGTAGAGGTAGTTCAGGGAATTTTAAGAGAAGGCACAGTGTGATCACGGGACTGTCGCAGCAGGAGGAGGAGCGAGGGGCTCGGGAGAGCGCTGAGTGCTGGGAAGCAGCTGAGGTGAGTGTGCTTTAAAAGGAGCGTGGAGGGCAACTGAAGGGTTAAATAGAGTGTTGATTAGAGCAAGCGACTACTTGAGATATTTGGCAGGGACAAATAACTGCAGAGGAGCAGCCAGTGGTGTGAGCGGCTCAGGGTAGGAGTGGAGCTTTGAGGCTTTGGCTCGAGAGACTTCGGCAAACAGAGGCTGAGGTCAAGCTTGCTCCCAGTGAGGTAAGGCTGGGTAAGTTCCTTTAATTAATTTAATTAACTTAGGAGTAAGGTAATGGAGGCAGCAGTTAGGGCAGTCGAGTGTTCTGTATGCAGTATGTGGGAAGTCAGGGCGAGCACAGCTGTCCCTGATGACTACACCTGCAAAAGATGCATCCAGATGCAGCTCCTGACAAACCGTGTTAGGGAACTGGAGCTGGAGCTGGATGAACATCAGATCATTCATGAGGCAGAGGCAGAACTAGACAGGAGTTTCAGGGAGATAGTCACCCCTAAAAGTCAGGAGGCAGGTAGCTGGGTGACTGTCAGGAGAGGGAAGGGAAATAGACAGAAAGAGCAGAGCACCCCTGTGGCCATTCCCATCAACAATAAGTATACCATTTTGGATACTGTTGGTGGGGACAACCTACCAAGAACAAGTTGTAGTGGTTGTGTCTCTGGCACCGAGACTGGACCCTCAGATCAGAAAAGGAGGAGGGAAAAGAGGAGAGCAATACAGGCAGTCCCTGAGTTACGAACGTCCGACTTACAGACAACTCATACTTACAAACAGCCTGCCATAAAGCCTATTATATTAAAAATTCATCACGTCCACCATTTTAAGTCGGATCACATTGCCGTTAACACTGTGTCGAGTCTGTAACTTTGTATTTGGCTTAAATTTTTCATAGCAAGATTCACCCTGACCCCCCTTTTCCAGTCAGCACCGCCCCTACTTGTCCCATTTAATCTGTCTCAGTGCGGGTGGACTTTAGGACCCGGCAGAGCTCGGGACCTGCTGCCCACAGCTATTGCTGCTGAATCCGCAGTATTTCTGTTCTGTTGACAGAAAATGATCACGATTGAAAATAAAGTGGAAATAATAAAGTGATCAGAAAGAGGTGAAATGCCATTGGTCATTGGAAAAGCATTAGGCTACAGTCGGTCAATGATCAGAACATTTTTAAAGGATAAAGCGAGAATAATGGAGCATGTGAAAGGCCCTGCCCTGATGAAAGCTACAATTATTACTAAGCAATGCAGTGGTTTAATTATTGAAATACATACGTTTCTTAAGTGTTTTATATGCATAGAAAGGTAAAATATATACTATTTATTAAGACCAATGTTTGACTAACTGACGCTAAATGATACTGGATGTACCTGTTCCGACTTAAAGACGGACTCAGGAACGGAACTCATTCATAACCCAGGGACTGCCTGTAGTGATAGGGGATTCAGTAGTTAGGGGGACAGGTAAGAGGTTCTGTGGGAGAGATCGAGAATCCCGGATGGTCTGTTGCCTCCCTAGTGCCAGGGTCCACGATATCTCAGATCGAGTTCTCGGTTTTCTGAGGAGGGAGGATGAGCAGCCAGATGTCATGGTCCATGTTGGGACCAATGACGTGGATAGGAAGGAGGAGGAGGTCCTGCAAAGAGAGTTTAAGGAGTTAGGTGCAAAGTTGAAGGACAGGACCTCCAGGGTTGCAATCTCAGGATTGCTACCTGTGCCACGTGTTAGTGAGGTTAGAAATAGGAAGATAATGCAGCTAAATGCGTGGCTAAGGAGATGGTGCAGGAGGGAGGGCTTCATGTTTCTGGACAATTGGGCTTTGTCCCAGAGAAGGTGGGACCTGTTCTGATGGGATGGTTTGCACCTGAACTGGAGGGGGACTAACATTTTGCGGGTAGATTGCTAGTGCTGCTGTAGGGGGTTTAAGCTAGATTTGCAGGGGGAGGGGAACCAGCATGTTAGAGCAGATAGTGAGGTGGAGGAGGATAAAGGTCATGCAAGGACTGCATGTATAGACAGACATCAAAGGTTTGTACTTGATAGAAATGTTCTCAGGGGCATCTATTTCAATGCAAGGAGTATTGTAGGTAAGGCAGATGAGTTTAGGGCGTGGATTGGCACGTGGGATTACGACATTATTGCTGTTAGTTTAATGTTCCGGGATTCCGTTGTTTCAGACGTGATGTGGGGGTGGGGGGGGGAGGAGTGGCATTACTAGTCAGGGAAAATATCACAGCTGTGCGTAGACAGGACAGCCCGGAGGACTTGTCTACAGAAGCTGTATGGGTGGAGCTGAGGAATGGGAAAGGTGTGATCACACTAGTAGGGTTGTATTATAGACCTCCCAATAGTCAGAAGGGATTGGAGGAGCAAATCTGTAGAGAGAGAGCAGACCGATGTAAGAAACAGAAAGCTCTAATAGTAGGGGATTTGAACTTTCCACATATTGACTGGGACTCCCACACTGTGAAAGGGCTAGATGGCTTGGAGTTTGTCAAATGTGTTCAGGAAAGTTTTCTAAATCAATATATAGAGGTACCTACGAGAGAGGGTACAATACTTGATCTCCTGTTAGGGAACCAGACAGGTCAGGTGACAGAAGTATGTGTAGGCAAACATTTTGGGTCCAGTGACCATAATGTCAATAGTTTCAAGTTAATTATGGATAAGGATAGGTCTGGTCCTCGAGTTGAGGTTCTAAATTGGCAAAGGGCCAATTTTGTGGAAATGAGAAAGGGTCTAAGAAGAGTGGATTGGAATAAGTTCTCTGGCAAGGACGTGTTTAGTAAGTGGAAGGCCTTCAAAGGCAAAATTTTGGGAGTGCAGAGTTTGCATGTTCCTGCCAGGATTAAAGGCAAAGTTAACAGGCATAGGAAACCTTGGTTTTCAAAGGATATTGTTGATCTGGTTAAGAAAAAGAGAGGGTGTATAGCAGGTATAGGCAACGAGGAACAAATGAGGTACTTGAAGAGTATAGAAAATGTAAGAAAATACTAAAGAAGGAAATCAGGAAGGCAAAAAGAGGACATGGGGTTGCTTTGACAGACGATGTGTGAAGGTAAACCCAAAGGGTTTCTACAAGTATATTAAGAGTAAAAGGATAGTAAGGGGCAAAACTAACCCTCTAGAAGATCAGAGTGGTTGTCTACGTAAGGAGCCTCACGAGATGGAGGAGATCTTAAACAGTTATTTTGCATCAGTATTTACTCAAGAAACTGGCATAGCGTATATGGAAGGAAAGGAAACGAGCAGTAGTGTCATGGAACATATAGAGATTAAAGAGGAGGAGGTGCTTGCTGCCTTACAGCGAATAAAGGTAGATAAATTCCCCAGGCCTGAAATGATCTATCCTCAGACCATGAGAGAGACTAGTGTAGAAATTGCAGGGGCCCTGGCAGAAATATTTAAAATGTCCTTAGCCACGGATGCGGTCCCGGAGGATTGGAGGGTATTCCATTGTTCCATTGTTTAAAAAAGGCTCCGAAAGTAAACCAGGTAATTACAGGTCGGTGAGCCTGACATCAGTAGTAGGTAAATTATTGGAAGGTGTTCTGAGAGTTTGGATATACAAGTATTTGGACAGCCAGGGGCTGATTAAGGATAGTCAGCATGGCTTTGTGCGTGGTAGATTGTGTTTAACGAATCTTGCAGAGTTTTTCGAGGAGGTTACCAAGAAAGTAGATGAAGGAAAGGGTGGGGATGTTGTCTACATAGACTTTAGTAAGGCCTTTGACAAGGTCCCACATGGGAGGTTAGTTCAGAAGGTTCAGACACTAGGGTATCCATGGAGAGGTTGTAAACTGGATTTGAAATTGGCTGTGTGGGAGAAGACAGAGAGTGGTAGTGGATGATTGCTTCTCAGACTGGAGGCCTGTGACTAGTGGTGTGCCTCAGGGATCTGTGCTGGGACCATTGTTGTTTGTTGTCTATATCAATGATCTAGATGATTATGTGGTAAATTGGATCAGCAAGTTTGCCGATGACACTAAGATTGGAGGCATTGTGGTCAGCGAGGAAGGCTTTCAAAGCTTGCAGAGGGATCTGGGCCAACTGGAAAAATGGGCCAGAAATGACAGATGGAATTTAATGCAGACAAGTGTGAGGTATTGCATTTTGGAAGGACAAATCAAGGTAGGACATACACAGTAAATGGTAGGGCACTGAGGAGTGCGGAGGAAAAAAGGGATCTGGGAGTTCAGATGCATAATTCCCTGAAAGTGGTGTCACAGGCAGGCAGGGTTGTAAAGAAGGCTTTTAGCATCCTGGCATTCATAAATCAAAGTATTGAGTATAGGATTTGGGATGTTATGGTGAGGTTGTACAAGACATTGGTGAGGACAAATTTGGAGTATTGTGTGCAGTTCTGGTCAACTAACTATAGGAAGGATATCAGTAAGATTGAGAGAGTGCAGAGAAGATTTACTAGGATGTTTCCAGGTTTTCAGGAGTTGAGTTACAGGGAAAGATAGAACAGCTTAGGACTTTATTCCTTGGAGCATAGAAGAGTAAGGGGAGATTTGATAAAGGTTTACAAAATTGAGGGGTATAGACAGAGTAAATGCCAGGAGGCTCTTTTTATTTAGATTAGGAGAGATAAATACGAAAGAACATGGTTTTAGGGTGAAAGCGGACAGGTTTAGGAGGAACATTAGGGGGATCTTCTTCACTCAGAGAGTAGTGGGAATGTGGAACGAGCTGCCATCTGACATGGTAAATGCAAGCTCACTCTTAAGTTTTATGGCTGATTTCGGGAGCGAAGGCAGTTTTTACTACACGGGACAAAAGAGTGGCAAGACTATGCAGGCGTGTGACGTCAACCGGTAGAGCACGAAAGGTTTAAAATAAGATTGCCATATCCAGCGGGCAGTGGAATGAGAGGCAGCTGAGTGATAGGGCTTTGGCTCAACGGGCTTAGGCCGTAACAGGACAAGGTTTACCTGTGTTCTTTGCGGAAAGGAGGTAGTATGTGTGTGAGGCCCATTTTCTGTGCTCGGTGTCAGATGTGTGAAGAACTGGAGTCTCCCAGCCTCCCGGACGGCCACACACGGTGTGTCGAGCTGCAGCTCCTAAGGGAACGAGTTAGGGAACTGGAGATGCAGCTCAATGACCTTCGCCTGGTCAGGGAGAGCGAGGAGTTGATAGAGAGGAGTTACAAGCAGGTGGTCACACCAGGGCCATGGGAGACAGACAAGTGGGTCACAGTTGGTGGGGGGGGGGGGGGGGGGGGTAGGGGAAGAGTCAGGTACTAGAGAGTACCCCAGTGGCTGTACCCTTGACAATAAGTACTCCCATTTGAGTACTGTTAGGGGGGACAGCATACCTGGGGGAAGCAACAGTGGCCGTGCCTCTGGCACAGAGTGCGACACTGTGGCTCAGAAGGGAAGAGGAAGTCAGCAGTGATAGGGGACTCTATAGTTAGGGGGTCAGACAGGCGATTCTGTGAATGCAGAAAAGAAACTCGGATGGTAGTTTGCCTCCCAGGTGTCAGGATGTTTCGGATCTCGTCCAAGATATCCTGCAGTGGGAGGGAGAACAGCCAGAGGTCGTGGTACGTATTGGTATCAATGAGACAGGTAGGAAAAGGGAAGAGGTCCTGAAAAAAGACTACAGGAAGTTAGGAAGGAAGTTGAGAAGCAGGACCACAAAGATAGCAATCTCAGGATTACTGCCTGTGCCACGTGACAGTGAGTATAGGAATAGAATGAGGTGGAGGATAAATGCATGGCTGAGGGATTGGAGCTGGGGGCAGCGATTCAGATTGCTGGATCATTGGGACCTCTTTTGGGGCAGGTATGACCTGTACAAAAAGGATGGGTTGCACTTGAATCCCAGGGGGACCAATATCCTGGCGGGGAGGTTTGCTAAGGCTACTGGGGAGAGTTTAAACTAGAATTTTTGGGGGGTGGGAGCCAAACTGAAGAGACTAGGGAAGAGGCAGCTGGTTCACAAATAGAGAAAGCTTGTAGACAATGTGAGAGGGAGGATAGGCAGGTGATAGAGAAGGGGCGTGCTCAGACAGACGGTTTGAGATGTGTCTATTTTAACACAAGGAGTGTTGTGAACAAAGCGGATTAGTTTAGAGCATGGATCAGTACTTGGAGATATGATGTGGTGGTCATTACAGAGACTTGGATGGCTC
Source organism: Hemitrygon akajei (assembly GCF_048418815.1). Classification (NCBI taxonomy): domain Eukaryota; kingdom Metazoa; phylum Chordata; class Chondrichthyes; order Myliobatiformes; family Dasyatidae; genus Hemitrygon; species Hemitrygon akajei. The sequence continues at coordinate 194,345,721 of NC_133128.1, forward strand.
AGGGACAGGAATGGTTACTTCAAGTGCCGGGTTTTAGATGTTTCAGAAAGAACAGGGAGGGAGGCGAAAGAGGTGGAGGCGTGGCACTGTTGATCAGAGATAGTGTCACAGCTGCAGAAAAGGTGGACATCATGGAGGGATTATCTACGGAGTCTCTGTGGGTGGAGCTTAGGAACAGGGAGGGGTCAATAACTTTACTGGGTGTTTTTTATAGGCTGCCCAATAGTAACAGGGATATCGAGGAGCAGATAGGGAAACATATCCTGGAAAGGTGTAATAATAAGAGTTGTCGTGATGGGAGATTTTAATTTCCCAAATATCGATTGGCATCTCCCTAGAATAAGGGGATTAGATGGGGTGGAGTTCGTAAGGTGTGTTCAGGAAGGTTTCTTGACACAATATGTAGATAAGCCTACAAGAGGAGAGGTGGTACTTGATTTGGTGTTGGGAAATGAAGCTGGTCAGGTGTCAGATCTCTCACTGGGAGAGCATTTTGGAGATAGTGATCAGAATTCTATCTCCTTTACAATAGCATTGGAGAGAGAGAGGAACAGACAAGTAAGAAAAGCATTTAATTGGAGTAAGGGGAATTATGAGGCTATCAGGTAGGAAATTGGAAGCTTAAATTGGAAATAGATGTTCTCAGGGAAAAGTACAGAAGAAATGTGGCAGATGTTCATGGGATATTTGTGGAGTTCTGCATAGGTACGTTCCAATGAGACGGGGAAGTTATGGTAGGATACAGGAACCGTGGTGTACTGAGGCTGTAATAAATCTAATCAAGAAGTTTAAGTAAAGTTCAGAGAGCTAGGTAATGTTAGAGATCTAGAAGATTATAAGGCTAACAGGAAGGAGCTTAGGAAGGAAATTAGGAGAGCTAGAAGGGGTATGAGAAGGCCTTGGTGGGCAGGATTAAGGAAAACCCCAAGGCATTTTACAAGTAAGTGAAGAGCAAGAGGATAAGACGTGAAACAATAGGAACTATCAAGTGTGACAGTGGGAAAGTGCATATGAAACCAGAGGAAATAGCAGAGGTACTTAATTAATACTTTACTTCAGTATTCAGTATGGAAAAAGATCTTGGTGAATATACTGATGGCTTGCAGCAGACTGAAAAGCTTGAACATGTAGATATTAAGAAAGGGGATGTGCTGGAGCTTTTGGAAAGCATCAAGTTGGGTAAGACACCGGGACCGGATGAGATGTACCCCAGGCTACTGTGGGAGGGGGAGGAGAAGATTGCTTAGCCTCTGACAATGATCTTTGCTTCATCAATGGGGGTGGGAGAGGTTCTGGAGGATTGGAGTGTTGCGAATGTTATTCCTTTGTTCAAGAAAGGGATTAGAGATAGCCCAGGAAATTATAGACCAGCGAGTCTTGCCTCTGGTTGGTAAGTTGATGGAGAAGATCCTGAGAGGTAGGATTTATAAACATTTGGAGAGGTATAAAATGATTAGGAATAATCAACATGGCTTTGTAAAGGGCAGGTCGTGCCTTACAAGCCTGATTGAATTTTTTGAGGATGTGACTAAACACATTGATGAAGGAAGAGCAGTAGATGTAGTGTATATGGATTTCAGCAAGGCATTTGATAAGGTACCCCCATGCAAGGCTTATTGAGAAAGTAAGGAGACATGGGATCCAAGAGGACATTGCTTTGTAGATCTAGAACTGGCTTGCCCACAGAGGGCAAAGAGTGGTTGTAGACGGGTTATATTCTGCATGGAGGTCGGTCACCAGTGGTGTGCCTCAGGGATCTGTTCTGGACTCTAATCCTCCGGAACACCAGCATTTTGTGTGTCTCGCTTGAATTTCCAGCATCGGCAGAGTTCCTCGTGTTTGTGTTGCTTAATAATGGACGCTGCCTTTTTGAAATACCACTCTTGAAGATGTCCTTGTACTTTGTAGGCTAGTACTCAAGATGGAGCTGACTAAATTTACCGCCCTCTGCAGCTTCTTTCAGTCCTGTGCTGTAGCCCGCACCCCCCTCCCCCCCATACCAGATGGTGATGCAGCCTGTCAGAATGCTTTCCACGGTACATCTGTAGAAGTTTTTGAGTGTAGTTGTTGACATACCAAATCTCTTCAAGCTAAAGGAGTATAGCTGCTAAGTTGGGACCAGGTTAGATCCTCAGAGATCTTGACTCCCAGGAGTTTGAAACTGCTCACTCTCTCCACTTCTGATCCCTCTGTGAGGATTGGTATGTGTTCTTTCATCTTACCCTTCCTGAAGTCCACAATCAGTTCTTTTGTCTTACTGATGTTGAGTGCCAAGTTGTTGCTGTGGCACCATTCCACTAGTTGACATCTCACTCCTGTACGCCCTCTCATCACCACCTGAGATTCCACCAACAATGGTTGTATCTGCAGAAAATTTATAGATGAACTTGAGCTCTGCCTAGCCACAGAGTCATGGGTATTTAGAGAGTAGAGCAGTGGGCTAAGCACACACCTCTGAAGTGCACCAGTGTTGATCACCAGCAAGAAGGCTATGTTATCACCAGTCTGCACAGATTGTGATCTTCAGGTTAGGAAGTCAAGGATCCAATTGCAGAGGGAGGTACAGAGGCCCAGGTTCTGTAACATGTCAATCAGGATTGTGGGAATGATGGTATTAAATGCTGAGCTATAGTCGATGAACAACATCCTGACGTAGGTGTTTGTGTGGTCCAGGTGGTCTAAAGCCATGTGGAGAGCCATGGAGATTGCATCTGCCATTGACCTATTATGACGATAGGCAAATTACAATGGGTCTAGGCCCTTGCTGAGGCAGGAATTCAGTCTAGTTATGACCAATCTCTCAAAGCATATCATCACTGTTGCTGTGAGTGCTACTGGGCAATAGTCATTAAGGCAGCTCACATTATTCTTCTTAGGCACAGGTATAATTGTTGCCTTTTTGAAGCAAGTGGGAATTTCCGTCTGTTACAGTGAGAGGTTGAAAATGATCTTGAATACTCGTCAGTTGGTTGGCACTGGTTTTCAGAGCTTTACCAGGTACTCCATCGGGACTTTCCGCCTTGCGAGGGTTCACTCTCTTTAATATTGGCCTCTGAGACAGAGATCACAGGGTCATCAGGTGCAGCAGGGATCTTCACAGTTTCAGTTATATTCTCCCTTTCAAAGCAGGCATAGAAGTCAGTGTTCATCTGGTATGAAGCATCGCTGCCATTCATGCTGTTGGGTTTCGCTTTGTAGGAAGTAATGTCTTGCAGTCCCTGCCAGAGTTGTCATGAATCCGATGTCGCCTCCAAACTCATTCAAAATTGGCTGCTCCTTAAATTATACCTGGTTTTCTAGTTCAGGCCTGGTTCGCCAGACTTGAATGCCACATATCCAGCCTTCAGCAGTCGACTTACCTCCTGGTTCATCGACGGCTTTTGGTTTGGGAATGTACAGTAAGTCTTTGTAGGCACACACTCCTCCACACAGGTTTTAATGACGTCAGTAACAACTGCAGCATATTCATTCAGGTTCGAAGATAAATCCCTGAATACAGTCCAGTCCACCGATTCAAAACAGTCTCGTAGGTGCTCCTGTGCTTCCCTCGTCCAAACCTTCTTGGTCCTCACTGCTGGTGCTGCAGTCCTCAGTCTCTGCCTATACTCAGGGAGTAAAAGTACAGCCAGGTGATCAGACTTCCCGAAGAGAGGGCGTGGAATAGCACGGTAGGCATTCTTGATGGTGGTGTAACAATGGTCCAGTGTGTTGTTTCCTCCAGTATTGAAAGTGATCTGTTGATGGTAATTGCTTAGTGAGTTTTTTCAGACTGGCCTGGTTAAAATCCCCGAAAATGGTGAAGGCGTTAAGGTGCACTGTTTTGTGCATGTTGATCCCATTATTCATATCATCTAAAGCCTGATTGACATTGGCTTGAGGTGGAATGTATACTGTTATCAAAATGACCCCAGAGAACTCTTGTGGTAGGTAAAAAGGATGGCATTTAACTGCTAGATATTCCAGGTCTGGTGAACAGAATTGGGACAGCACTGATATATTTGTGCACCAAGAAGAGTTGATCATGAGGCATACTCCACCACCTCTGCTTTTGAGAGACTCTATAGATCTATCCTTTCGGTATGGAAGCAGCGATTTATTCATTGAGATCCAGCATGGAATAGCCCCTTCCAGACCTTCAACACTGCCCATCATTCTCCAAATTTAATGCTAACCTAATCGGGGGCATTTTATAATGATCAATTAACCTAACAACCAGTACACCTTTGGCCTGTCAGAGGAAACTGGAACACCTGGAGCAAACCCACGTGTTCACGGTAAGAATGTACAAACTCCTTACAAGCAGCAGCAGTTACTGTAAAGCGTTGCCTAGCCACTATGCTGCCGTGCTACGCTGGGGCTCTTCTATTTCAGAAACAATAAATAGATTCTCCAGCACAATCTCAGCAAGTGTATGCTTAATTCTGCTGAACATGATATAGGTTCCAACAGCAGAGATATCAGCAAGATTGGGTCTTCCACATTTAGACATACACAAGTCTCAATGTTATGGCATTTATATAGCTAATTTTACATATACTAAAATATGTACATGCAGCCGTTTAAAAGAAATCTTTGTGAAAAACAAGTCAACTTAAAACTTAGTTGTATAAATTAAACTTGGATAAAAAATTGCAATCTTTTATTAATTCTAATTTTTATTTTTAATTTCCAGATGGAATTTTCATGGTTATTATTCGCAGGATCCATTCCAGTGTTTCTCTCTTTTTTCATTGCAACACTTTTATGCCATTATAATAACTGGGATCCAGTAATGGTTGGCCTTAGGCGGATATTTGCATTTATATGCAGGAAACATTGGATTCAGAGGTATCGTCTGCTTTGATGATTATGTGTACAGCTGGTACCAATTTAAAATTTGATCTTGCTTCGAGCAATGTTGAGCTAGAAGTGTCAGGTTGTGCAGTTGAAACACCTTTTCTGTTCATACATTTTTTATACCATTAATGATTTAAAAATTGAATAAGCTTTTAGTGAACATGATTAAAGACAAAGCTTTTACAAGAATTTGGGGACACTTAAATAACTTGAAATTTATATTATCCCTAGAGGAGAGCAAGAAGGTTGGAAAGATGTTTTTACTCTTATATCTTTAGAATTTGACGTGCTGTGCTATACAAAATGGTGAGGCTGACTGTGTTACATGTTCAGTAGAGGAAGTTATGATACAATGGAAATGATGGGACGCTGTAATAATTCATAATTGCTTTGACACATAGGAGGGCCAGTGAAATTAACTGCATGGACTTTTTGAAAACTTGTGTGTCAACTCTGATTACTTGCTTTTAAACGCAGTCAAACACGAATCTAGACAATAGTTAACAATCGGTTGCATTTGATTGTGATAACTTGAGCTCATTTTTTTTAGGGCACTTGAAGTAAGTTGGTAAGTAAATTCTGTCAAGTGATGGTATGGTCAAAAGTAGTCCAGGCAGGGAGATGACAACTACATAGGGGGCAGCAGAAGGCTCAGCCACTCTAATACCAGCCCACATTAAATGGAGGCCAACCCACAAAATGCTGGTGGAACACAACAGGCCAGGCAGCATCTATAGGAAGAGAAGTACAGTCGACGTTTCAGGCCGAGATCCTTCGTCAGGACTAACTGAAAGAAAAGATAGTAAGAGATAGGAAAGTGAGAGAGGAGGAGGAAATCTGAAATGATAGGAGAAGACAGGAGGGGGAAGGATAAAGCTAAGAGCTGTAAAGGTGATTGGAAAAAGGGATACAGAGCTGGAGAGAGAGAGGATCATGGGACGGGAGGCCAAGGGAGAAAGGAAGGGGGAGGGGAGCACCAGAGGGAGATGGAGAACAGGCAAGGAGTGATTGTGAGAGGTGCAGAGAGAGAACAAAAAGGAAGAGAGAAATAAGGGGGGGGGTGTGGGGAATAATAAATAAATGCAGGATGGGGTAAGAAGGGGAGGAGGGGCATTAACAGAAGTTAGAGAAATCAATGTTCATGCCATCACGTTGGAGGCTACCCAGACGGAATATCAGGTGTTGTTCCTCCAACCTGAGTGTGGCTTCATCTTGACAGGCGAGGTGGCCATGGATAGACATATCAGAATGGGAATGGGATGTGGAATTAACATGTGGGGCCATTGGGAGATCCTGCTTTCTCTGGCGGACAGAGCGTAGGTGTTCAGTGAAATGGTCTCCCAGTTTGCGTTGGGTCAAACCAATATAGATAGATAGATAGATACTTTATTCATCCCCATGGGGAAATTCAACCTTTTTTTTCCAATGTCCCATACACTTGTTGTAGCAAAAACTAATTACATACAATACTTAACTCAGTAAAATATGATATGCATCTAAATCACTAACTCAAAAAGCATTAATAATAGCTTTAAAAAAAAAGTTCTTAAGTCCTGGCGGTTGAATTGTAAAGCCTAATGGCATTGGGGAGTATTGACCTCTTCATCCTGTCTGAGGAGCATTGCATCGATAGTAACCTGTCGCTGAAACTGCTTCTCTGTCTCTGGATGGTGCTATGTAGAGGATGTTCAGAGTTATCCATAATTGACCGTAGCCTACTCAGCGCCCTTCGCTCAGCTACCGATGTTAAACTCTCCAGTACTTTGCCCACGACAGAGCCCGCCTTCCTTACCAGCTTATTAAGACGTGAGGCGTCCCTCTTCTTAATGCTTCCTCCCCAACACGCCACCACAAAGAAGAGGGCGCTCTCCACAACTGACCTATAGAACATCTTCAGCATCTCACTACAGACATTGAATGACGCCAACCTTCTAAGGAAGTACAGTCGACTCTGTGCCTTCCTGCACAAGGCATCTGTGTTGGCAGTCCAGTCAAGCTTCTAGTCTAACTGTACTCCCAGATACTTGTAGGTCTTAACCTGCTCCACACATTCTCCATTAATGATCACTGGCTCCATATGAGGCCTAGATCTCCTAAAGTCCACCACCATCTCCTTGGTCTTGGTGATATTGAGACGCAGGTAGTTTGAGTTGCACCATATCACAAAGTCCTGTATCAGTTTCCTATACTCCTCCTCCTGTCCATTCCTGACACACCCCACTATGGCCATGTCATCAGCGAACTTCTGCACATGGCAGGACTCCGAGTTATATTGGAAGTCTGATGTGTACAGGGTGAACAGGACCGGAGAGAGTACGGTTCCCTGCGGCGCTCCTGTGCTGCTGACCACCGTGTCAGACCTACAGTCTCCCAACCGCACATATATATAGAAGGCCGTTCCGGGAGCACCAGATGCAGTTTCCGCCAGAGAAAGCAGGATCTCCCAGTGGCCACACATTTTAATTCCACGTCCCATTCTTATTCTGATATGTCTATCCATGGCCTCCTCTTCTGTCAAGATGAATCCACATTCAGGTTGGAGGAACAACACCTTATATACCAGCAGGGTAGCCTCCAACCTGAGGGCATGAACATTGATTTCTCTAACTTCTGTTAATGCCCCTCCTCCCCTTCTTACCCCATCCTGCATTTATTTATTATTCCCCACACCCCCCCCCCCCCTTATTTCTCTCTTCCTTTTTGTTCTCTCTCTGCACCTCTCACAATCACTCCTTGCCTGTTCTCCATCTCCCTCTGGTGCTCCCCTCCCCCTTCCTTTCTCTCTCGGCCTCCTGTCCCATGATCCTCTCTCTCTCCAGCTGTGTATCCCTTTTGCCAATCACCTTTCCAGCTCTTAGCTTTATCCCTCCCCCTTCCATCTTCTTCTATCATTTTGGATTTCCCCCTCTCCCTCCCACTTTTATATCTCTTACTATCTTTTCTTTTAGTTAGTCCTGACAAAGGGTCTGGGCCAGAAACATCGACTACTTCTCCCTGTAGATGCTGCCTGGCTTGCTGCGTTCCACCAGCATTTTGTGTGTGTTGCTTGAATTTCTAGCATCTGCAGACTTCCTCGTATCCACATTAAATGGAGACCTTTTCCTATCACAAAACAGACCACAGTAATTATTTTAAGGTTTGCTGCAGTATTTGTAGGCTGTTTCTTTTGCAGTTTTATGTTCAAAGACCCTTCAGCCCACCAAGTCCAAGCTGACACTCAACAATGTATTTACATTATTCCCATTTTTTGCATCATTACTTTTTTCCCATCCTACATTGTTCCCATTTTTTTATTCTGTCCACCTTATCAATTCCGTCCAGATCCTACAATGTTCCTCCACGCAATCAATAATTCACAATTGTCAATTAATTTACCATCCGAACTTCTTTGGATGTGGGGAGAAACTGGAGCATCCAGAGGGAACTCATTGTCACAGGGAGAACGTGAAACAGCAGATAGTATCCGAGGCTGGGTTTGAACCCAGGTCTCTGACACAGAGGTGCAGCAACTACCCTAGCTGCATCACTTTACCACCTGAGCTAATACATCTGCATGACTTCTAGTATGATTTTGAGCATATTTTAAAACAAAGTCCCTCCTGGAAATGTTAGTTTTTCTTTCAACAATCTCTTGGAAGGAAGACAAAGTGGTTTTTACAATGCAATTATCTTAAAGATTAAAGTATTAAAGAATTAAAACAATATTTTTCCAACTCCTCAACCTATGCTTAAGATCATGGGGTGTAGCACAAATCCACAAAAACCTAAAGCCTCAGATTTCATTCCTTGTTGCCAACCTTCTTAGAATGTCCTGGAGCTATTGAATATCCAACTCTGAACCAATGTTGCAAACATGCCATGCTAACAAAAATGTCTTTCATTTCATTTTGAGCTTATTTATCCATTTATTTCTCATCGATGCAACTGTGTCAGAGTTGATGGAGAAAGACAGATAAATGGATTAAACTCCAGAAATAAATCCAATAAGAGTTGGCAACCCTAGATGATTTATCTGAAGCCACAACTGCAATTGACCTGAAATAGAGAGTGTATTAGTTGGCCACCAATGGCTTTTTATTTTCAGTTGCTGTGCGGTGACAATTAAACAGCATATGCTTGTGTTATGTTGAGTAAATGGGTTTGGCTGTTGCATTCTGTAATCAAATAGTTTATTGACACTCACAAGACTAGGACATAAAAGATGTTACAACACTCGTAGTACATTGGAAGCCTATATGAGCAATTGTTCAGCACTAAACAGAGAGGGAATTGGCAACAATTGTAATCATTAAAAAGTGAAACTGAAAAATGTTGTTGATCTGCCTCAGATCTCTTGATTACAGGCAACATAGTAATGGCATACTGAAGGGGCAGCCACAAAATTTTGGACAATCTTCTTAATGATTATGCCACAAAACAAAGTTTGTTAAAACCAAATAGAGAGATATTATCTCTCAACAAGTCTGTAATGGTTTAATTAGAAGATTCTAATAAATAGCTTGTTTTCCCTTAAGTTATTTAGACATTCTGAGGGTGTTTAATAGAATATATATTCTTATATTATATAACCATATAACAATTACAGCACGGAAAGAGGCCATCTCGGCCCTTCTAGTCTGTGCCGAACGCTTACTCTCACCTAGTCCCACCTACCTGCACTCAGCCCATAACCCTCCATTCCTTTCCTGTCCATATACCTATCCAATTTTGCTTTAAATGACAATACCGAACATGCCTCTACCACTTCTACTGGAAGCTCATTTCACACAGCTACCGCTCTCTGAGTAAAGAAATTCCCCCTCATGTTACCCTTAAACTTTTTCCCCCTAAGTCTCAACTTATGTCCTCTTGTTTGAATCGCCCCTACTCTCAATGGAAAAAGCCTATCCACGTCAACTCGATCTATCCCCCTCATTATTTTAAATACCCCTATCAAGTCCCCCCTCAACCTTCTACCCTCCAAAGAATAAAGACCTAACTTGTTCAACCTTTTCCTGTAACTTAGGTGCTGAAACCCAGGTAACATTCTAGTAAATCTTCTCTGTACTCTCTCTATTTTGTTGACATCTTTCCTATAATTTGGTAACCAGAACTGTACACAATACTCAAAATTGTACAAGGCATTGGTAAGGCTGAATTTGAACATTACATCCCAACTCCTATACTCAATGCTCTGATTTATGAAGGCCAACATACCAAAAGCTTTCTTCACCACCCTATCCACATGAGATTCCACCTTCAGGAAACTATGCACCATTATTCCTAGATCACTCTGTTCTGCTGCATTCTTCAATGTCCTACCATTTACCATGTATGTCCTATTTTGATTAGTCCTACCAAAATGTAGCACCTCACACTTAACAGCATCAAACTCCATCTGCCATCACTCAGCCCACTCTTCTAACTGGCCTAAATCTCTCTGCAAACTTTGAAAACCTACTTCATTATCCACAACGCCACCTACCTTAATATCATCTGCATACTTACTAACCCAATTTACCACCCCATCATCCAGATCATTAGTGTATATGACAAACAACATTGGACCCAGTACAGATCCCTGAGGCACACCACTAGTCACCGGCCTCCAACCTGACAAACAGTTATCCACCACTACTCTCTGACATCTCCCATCCAGCCACTGTTGAATCCATTTTACTACTTCAATATTAATACCTAACGATAAGTCCATATAGACAACATCCACTGCTTTACCCTCGTCAACTTTCCTCATAACCTCTTCAAAAATTCAATAAGATTTGTCAAATATGACCTTCCACGCACAAATCCATGTTGACTGTTCCTAATCAGACCCTGTCTATCCAGATAATTATATATACCATCTCTAAGAATACTTTCCATTAATTTACCCACCACTGATGTCAAACTGATAGGCCTATAATTGCTAGGTTTACTCTTCGAACCCTTTTTAAACAATGGAACCACATGAGCAATACACCAATCCTCCGGCACCATCCCGGTTTCTAATGACATTTGAAATATTTCTGTCAGAGCCCCTGCTATTTCTACACTAACCTCCCTCAAAGTCCTAGGAAATATCCCGTCAGGACCTGGAGATTTATCCACTTTTATATTCCTTAAAAGCACCAGTATTTCCTCCTCTTTAATCATCATAGTTTCCATAACTTCCCTACTTGTTTCCCTTACCTTACACAATTCAATATCCTTCTCCTCAGTGAATACCGAAGAAAAGAAATTGTTCAAAATCTCCCCCATCTCTTTCGGCTCCACACATAGCTGTCCACTCTGATTCTCTTAAGGACTAATTTTATCCCTCACTATCCTTTTGTTATTAATATAATTGTAGAAACCCTTTGGATTTATTTTCACCTTACTTGCCAAAGCAACCTCATTTCTACTTTTAGCTTTTCTAATTTCTTTCTTAAGATTCTTCTTACATTCTTTATATTCCTTGAGCACCTCATTTACTCCATGCTGCCTATATTTATTGTAGATATCTCTCTTTTTCCTAACCAAGTTTACAATATCCCTTGAAAACCATGCCTCTCTTAAACTTTTAACCTTTCCTTTCGACCTAACAGGAACATAAACATTCTGTACCCTCAAAATTTCACATTTAAATGACCACCATTTCTCTATTACATCCTTCCCATAATACAAATTCTCCCAATCCACTCCTTCTAAATCCTTTTGCATCGCCTCAAGGTTAGCCTTTCTCCAATCAAAAATCTCAATCCTGGGTACAGACCTATCCTTCTCCATAATTATATTGAAACTAATGGCATTGTGATCACTGGACCCGAAGTGCTCCCCAACACATACCTCCGTCACCTGACCTATTTCATTCCCTTACAGAAGATCCAACACTGCCCCTTCTCTAGTTGGTTCCTCTATGTATTGCTGCAAAAAACTATCCTGCGCACATTTTACAAACTCCAAACCATCCATCCCTTTTACAGTATGGGCTTCCCAGTCTATGTGTGGAAAATTAAAATTTCCCACAATCACAACCCTGTGCTTACTACAAATATCTGCTATCTCCTTGCAAATTTGCTCCTCCAATTCTCACTCCCCATTAGGTGGTCTATAATACACCCCTAAAAGTGTTACTACACCTTTCCCATTCCTCAAATAGCCTCCCTAGACAAGCCCTCTAATCTATCCTGACAGAGCACCGCTGTAATATTTTTTCTGACAAGCAACGCAACACCTCCCCCTCTTGTCCCTCCGATTCTATCACACCTGAAGCAACGAAATCCAGGAATATTTAGTTGCCAATCACACCCCTCCTGCAACCATGTTTCTCTAATAGCTACAACATCATATTTCCAAGTATCAATCCATGCTCTAAGTTAATCCACCTTTTTTACAATGCTCCTAGCATTAAAATAAATGCATTTAAGAAATTCTCCACCTCTTCCTCTCTGTTTATCTCTAACAGTACAAACAAATTTACTGTCTTTTTCTTCCTTCTCCCATACATCTGTTCCTACACTCTGGTTCCCCTCCCCCCTCATATCTAGTTTAAATCCACTGGAGCCTCTCTAGCAAACCTACCTGCAAGAATATTTGTCCCCCTCCAGTTCAGATGTAAATCGTCCTGTCGGAACAGGTCCCACCTTCCCTGGAAAACTGCCCAATTATCTATAAATCTGAAGCCCTCCCTCCTGCACCATGACTTCAGCCACGTGTTGATCTGCACTATCTTACTATTTCTAAACCCACCTGCACGTGGCACTGGTAGCAATCCTGAGATTGCTATCCTGGAGGTCCTGTCTTTTAACTTGGCACCTAGCTCCCTAAACTCACCTTTCAGGACCTCCTCACTCTTCCTACCCACGTCATTGGTCCCTACATGAACCACAACATCTGGCTGCTCACCCTCCCTCTTGAGAATACTGAGAACTCAATCCAAGATATCGCAGACCCTGGCACCAGGGAGGCAACAGAGCATCCGGGATTCTCGATCTCTTCCACAGAACCTCCTATCTGCCCCTCTAACTATCGAATCCCCTATCACTACTGCTCTCCTCTTTTCCCTCCTTCCCTTCTGAGCTGAGGGTCCATTCTCGGTGCCAGAGATGCAACCACTGCAACATGTCCCTGGTAGGTCGTTCCCACCAACGGTATCCAAAAATGGTATACTTATTATTGATGGGAACGGCCACAGGGGTGCTCTGCTTTTCCTGTCTAATCCCCTTCCCTCTCCTTACAGTCACCCAACTACCTGTCTCCTGACTCCTAGGGGTGACTATTTCCCTGAAACTCCTGTCTATTTCTGCCTCTGCCTCCCGAATGATCCGAAGTTCATCCAGCTCCAGCTCCAGTTCCCTAACACGGTTTGTCAGGAGCTGCAGCTGGATGCACCTTTTGCAGGTGTAGTCATCAGGGACAGCTGTGCTCGCCTTCACTTCCCACATACTGCAAACGGAGCACTCAACTGCCCTAACTGCTGCCTCCATTACCTACTCCTAAGCTTATTAGATTAATTAAAGAAGCTTACTTGGCCTTACCTCACCTGGAGTGAAGCTCGTACTCAGCCTCTGCTATTATTCAGCTGCTATTATTTCATTTAATAATATTTCATATTATTAAATGAAATAATTAAATTTCTTGAATCATCTTCACTAATGAATATTCATCATTAACCTTAACACCAGGCAGGGAAAGCTGCATTTTGCAGATGCTGGGGACATTCAGCAGGCCAGACAGCAACTGTGAAAAGAGACACGAGAATTAATTCATGTATTAGACCAGGGATTACCTGCCGGACCTGCTGTTTCCAGAATTCATTTTAATTAAAACCATACAAATATTTACAATGGTATTTAATACTTGATATGTCATTGAAGTTAAAGCTTGAGTTTATTTTCTCTGTGTATAACTGAACCAAACATTTGCATCTCAACACTTTTTTGTTGTAATGTACAAGGAAATTTTTTCAGTAATATTTTTAACAAACATGATTGAATCATTTCTCAGGCTTTGTCACAGGAGATAAGTAATAATTGTGATTTCTTTTCAGAACTCCAGAAGATAATGAACAGTGTGAGAGTTTGATTCCTATGCATGGTGTTTCTCAAGAGGAAGGAACTAATTGTTGTTCCTGAGGTATAGCTATAAAATTTACTGTCTGAACTTACTATTTGTAAGATTTGTAATTAGATCAATTTATTAGAATCAAAAACCAGTATTGTATAACCATGAAGGATGTGTAGGGTAGATTAGTCTCATCCACCTTTGACTTGGAAATCACAGAGTTTAAAAAATCTTAATAGAGCGATGGAACAAAACAGCATAGAAACAGGCCATTGGCCCAGTGGGTCCATGGTAATCACAGCACCCTCCTAGCTAATCAGATTCGGCCCATAACTCGAAGCCCTTCCTCTCCATGTACCTACCCAAATGCCTCATAAATGCTTGAATTATCCTCGCATCAACCACTTCTTCAGGCAGCTCATTCCAGGTCCTCGCTACCCTCTCTGTAAAGAGGTTACCTCTCAGGTGCCTTTCAAATCTCTCCTCTCTTTATTATCAGTTGCTGCATGTGTAGGGCGTTATGGAATTGTTGTCCGCTGTCCACTCCTCAAACTGACCCAGGACCATTCTTTCACCTTGCTCTAGGTTTTGCTGAAGAGTACCTCGCCATTTGTTGTGGTCATCTGCTGTATCCTCCCAGCACTCTGTGTTGATTTTTAAGGCCCCCATGTTGCGCTTGCAGAGGTCCCTGAAGCGCAGCCGGGGTCCACCAATGATCCTCTTGCCTGTTGCTCGGCTCTCTCGCGGGTCTGGGAGAACCCGAAACTCGCTACAAAGACCTAGACTACCATGTACAATGCATGTGTTATCTACACCCTCCTGTATTGTAGTGAGACTTGGACCATCTACTCCAAAAATTCTCTATCACCTGAAGAGACAAAGTCCCAAACTCTGAGGTCCTCGCCCACGCTGGACTTCCCACAATGTCCACGCTTTTAAGACAGTGTATGCTGCGCTGGCTGGGCCATGTCCGTCATGTGAGGGATGGTGGAATGCGGGGGGCGTCCTCTGCAGAAATACTCTAAGTACAGCCTCACCAATGATGTATAATGGCAGCAAAATGAGTCTTCTTCTAAACATGATGCCTTAACAATGAAGGTCAGCATGCTAAGTGCCTTCTTCACCACCCTGTCTAGTGTGTGGCCACTTTCAGTGAACTGTGCACTTGTAATCCTGGTCCCTCTGTTACACCCAGTGCTCTGCCATTCACTGTTTATGTCCTGCCCTGGGTTGACGATCCAGAATGTGTGTCCTTACACTTACCCACTGTAAGTTGAAATCCATTTGCCATTCCTCAACCTTTCTCCCTAACTGGCCAAGAATTGACCTTTATCCAACATCCTATGCTTCCAATCATTGAGCCAATTCTGAATTCACCCTACTAGCTGTCCCTGGATCCCATGAGAGGTAATCTTCCAAATTAGCCTGCCCTGTTGGACTTTGTCAAAAGCATTACTAAAATCTATATAGACAATATCCACTGCTTGATTTTCATCTATCCTCTTCATTACCTCTTCAAGTAACTCCAAAAGATTGGGCTCCTACACACAAACCGTGCTGACTATTCCCGTCAAGGAACTGGTATCATGTCCATACTTATCAAAAGCACCCCCTTCCCTCTTGTCTGTTCCTTGCCACACCTAAGTATTAAGCAGCCAGTCCTGCCTTTCTCCAAGCCATGTTTCTGTTATGGCCACAATATTCCAGTCCCTAGAGGCAACCCACACCATCAGTTCATGCACCCTACCTATTAAGTTACATACTTTGAAATAGATGCAATTTGAAGCTGTGTTTCTTTCTGCCCTTATGCTATAAACATGGCTCTTCTGATTGCCTTGCTCATACACTGCTTTCTGCCAGTCTTTTCACTGACTTCGCTCTCGATATTGGTCTCCCCCGGTTTAATTGTGACCCTTCCCTCTTGTACAGGTCACCTCTACCCAGAAGAAATCATAATGATCCAAACACCTGAATCCCTGCCGCCTGCACCAGCTCTTCAGCCACACATTCACCTAGCCCTGGGGTTCCCAACCTTTTTTTGCCATGGACCCTTACCGTTAACCGTGAATTCCCTTATCTTTCTAACCATGGAATCAGTCAGTGGCTCATCTCCTGATATTCCCAAAACCATGTCAGGAATGTAATGGAATACTTCTTAACAGCAATTAAGCTAAAAACCATCCAGGGCAAAGCAACCCCATCTATCTCCCTAAACATTGAATCCTAACTAACATGAACTTAAAAGTTAAAAGTAAATTTATTATCAAAGAAAATACATGTCATCATGTACAACCTTGAGATTCATTTTCTTGCAGGCATACTCAATCAATTCATAATAAAATGATAACCATAACAGAATCAGTGAAAGACTGCACCAAATTGGGCATTCAACCAAAGTATGAAAGACAACAAATTGTGTAAATAGAAAAAGAGTAATAATAAATATGGAATATTGAGAATATGAGATGAAGAGTCCTTGAAAGTGAGTTCACAGGTTGTGGGAATCTTTTAATAAGTGAAGTTGAGTGAAGAACTGTTCCTGAACCTGCTGGTTTGGGTCCTGAGGCTCCTGATGGACAGTGAAATGGGTGATGGAAGTGCCTGATGATGGATGCTGTTTTCCTGCAACAATACTTTGTGTAAATGTTCTCAGTAGCAAGGAGAGCTTTACCTGTGATCAACTGGGCTATATTCACTATTTTTGTAGGATTTTCCATTCAAGAGTATTGGAATTTAATTAGATCCCAAAATTTAAATTGAATCCCAAACTAAATGACTGAATAGGACCTTGCAGGTTACAACCACTGCACCTAATCTATCCTTTCAATTAATTGAATTTGATTTATCCTTTTGCTGATATATACTGGAAATAAATCTTAAAAGTTTTGGTTTCCGTTTTTAATTGTATTTGTCTTTCCCATAACTGTTATTACAATGTAGCATTAAATTGAATGACAGTCAATTAAATATTTGACAAATAAACAGCAAAGGAAAAGGGAGAAGTTAGGCTAATAGTGATGTAAAGCACAACACAGAATACAATAAGGTATAGAAGCAAAATTAGACCATTCAGCCCATCTTGTCTGCTCCACCATTTCATCATGGCTGATCCAATTTCCTTCTCAATCCCATTCTCCAGCCTTCTCATAACCTTCCACGCCATGACTAATCAAGAACCTGTCAACCTTGGACTTGGTGGCACAGCAGCGTGGTGGTTAGCATGCACGCTTCACAGTACAGGTGATCTGGGTTCAATTCCCATCACTGCCTTCAGGAGTTTGTACATTATCCCATTGTCCCATTGCCCATGTGGTTTTCCTCCGGATGATCCAGTTTCCTCCTACTGTCCAAAGACATACCGGTTGCCCCCCACACACAGTTATGTTAAACTCTCTTTGAAGCCCTTTAACTTCTGTATCAAGAGAGGGTTTTAAGACCATAAGTCATTGGAGCAGAAATAGGCCATTTGGCCCATCAGGTCTGCTCTGCCATTCAATCAAGGCTGATTGTTTTCTACCCTCCTCAGCCCCATTCCCCAGCCTTCCCCCTGTGACCTTTGATGCCATGTCCAATCAAGAACCTATCAAGCTCTGCCTGAAATACACCCAACAGCCAGGCCTTCACAGGTGCATGTGATAACAAATTCCAAACATTCACCACCCTCTGGCTAAATAAATTTCTCGGCATCTCTGTTTTAAATGGACACCCTTCATCATGAGCCCTCTTGTCCTAGACTACCCCACCATGGGAAATATCCTTTCCACTTCTACTCTGTCTAGGCCTTTCAACATTTGAAAGGTTTCAAAGAGAGCCTCCCTTATCCTTCTGAATTCCAGCAAGTACAAATCCAGAACTATCGAACGTTCCTCATATGATAACCCTTTCATTCCTAGAATCATCTTTGTGAATGCCCTCTGAACCCTCTCCAATGCCATCACATCTCTAGTTAGAGGAGTAGACCAAAACTGTACACAATACTCAAGGTGAGGCCTTATCAAGCCCTTATAAAGCCTCACTATCACTTCCCTGCTCTTGTATTCTGGACCTCTTAAAATGAATGCTAACATTGCATTTACCTTCCTCATCAGCGACTCTACCTGCAAGTTAACCTTTAGGGTGTTCTGCACAAGGACTCCCAAGTCCCTTTGCATCTCAGATTTTTGGATTTTCTCATTTAGAAAAATTTACTGTGCATTTCTGTAATACCATGGGCTCTTAACTTGGTAAGCAGCCTCATGTGTGGCACTTCATCAAAGGCCTTCTGAAAATCTAAATATACAACATCCACTGCATCCCCTTTATCTATTCTATTTGTAATCTCCATCAAAGAATTCCAGCAGGTTCATCAGGCAAGATTTTCCATTAAGCGGATGAGCTTGGAGTATACGTCAGTACTTGGAGCTATGGGACTTGGATGGCTAAGGGGCAGGGATGGTTGCTCAGAGTGCCAGGCTAAGATGTTTCAGAAAGGACAGGGAGGTAGGCAAAAGAGGTAGGGGCGTGCTAATTTTTGTTTTGTTGTATGCCCTCTCTTTTGCTCTTACATTAGCTTTGACTTCCCCTCAGCCACAGTTGTACTATTTTGCCATTTGAGTATTTCTTTGTTTTTGGAATACATCGATCCTGCACCTTCCTGAATTTTCCCAGAAACTCACACCATTGCTGCTCTGCTGACATCCCTGCCAGCAGCTCCTTCTAATTTACTTTGGCCAGCTCCTCTCTCATACCACTGTAATTTCCTTTACTCCACTGAAATATTGCTACATCAGACTTTACTTTCTCCCTATTAAATTTCAAGTTGAACTCAATCATATTGTGATCACTATCTCCTAAGGGTTCTTTTGCCATGAGTTCCTCAATTACCTCCAGTTCATAACATAACACCCAATCCAATATAGCTGATCCCCTTGTAGGCTTAACAACAAACTGCTCTAAAAAGCCATCTCATGAACATTCAACAAACTCACCCTCTTGAGATCCATTACCAACAAGATTTCCCCAGTCGACCTGCGTGTTGAAATTTCCCATGACTATCAAACATTGCATTTTTGACAAACCTTTTCTGTTTCCCGTTGTAATCTGTAGTCCACATCCCAGCTACTGTTGGGAGGCCTGTATATAACTGCCATCAGGGTCCTTTTACCCGTGCAGTTTCCTAACTCATCCCACAAGGATTCAAGATCTTTTGATCCTGTGTCACATCTTTCTACTGATTTGAAGCCATTCTTTACCAGCAGATCCATGCCACCCCCTCTGCCTACTTTCCTATCCCTCTGATACAATGTGTAACCTTGGATAGTCAGCTCCCAACTACAACCATCCTTCAGC
The DNA here is from genome assembly GCF_048418815.1 of Hemitrygon akajei. Classification (NCBI taxonomy): domain Eukaryota; kingdom Metazoa; phylum Chordata; class Chondrichthyes; order Myliobatiformes; family Dasyatidae; genus Hemitrygon; species Hemitrygon akajei. The sequence goes on from NC_133128.1 coordinate 194,364,906, forward strand.
CATGATTCAGCAATGGTCGCAACATTATACCTGACAATCTGTAAAAGTGCAACAAGATCATCCACCTTATTTCTTATACTCCACGCATTGAGATATAACACTTTGAGTACTGTATTTGCTACCCTTTTTGATTCTGCATCCCTAATACACTAGTACTCAACCTGCTGCCTGCAGTTTTGTCCTATTATCTGCCTGTTCTTCCTGACAATCTGGCTGCTTGCTATCTTTGCCTATTTACCATCCATCCTATCTTGATTCCCTTCACTCCTGTTCCCACCTCTCTGCCAAATTAGTTTAAACCCTCCCCAACAGCTCTAACAAACCTGCCCACGAGAATATTGGTCCCCCTTGGGTTCAGGTGCAACCCGTCACTTTTGAACGGGTTATATCTCCCCAGAAGAGATCCCAATGATCCAAGAACCTGAAGCCCTGCCTCCTTCACCAGCTTCTCAGCCACACATTAATCTGCCAAATCATCCTGTTCCTCCCCTCACTGGTGCCTGGCACAGGCAGCAATCCAGGAATTACTATCTGAGAGGTCCTGCTTCTCAGCTTTCTGCCTGGCTCTCTAAATTCTCTTTCCAGGACCTCTTTGCTTTTCCTTCCTATGTCATTGGTACCAATATGTACCAAGACATCTGGCTGCTCTCCCTCCCGCTCCAAAATACTGTGGACGCGATCAACATCACAGACCTAAGCAACCTGACATGAAAGGGTAGCAGTCTTTGTAGAGGATGCCTTTCACTTACTCTTGGCTTTCTCCACATAAATCAAATTTCAAAGTAGATGTATTATTAAAGTACATGCTGTATATGAAACTATATACAACCCTGAGATTTGTTTTCTTGTGTGCATACTCAATTAATCCAAGAACCGTAATAGATACAGTGAGATACTGCACCCAACAAGACAGATAAATAACGAATCAAAACAATCCAAACTGACATTGTACACTTACCCTGCCCACAGTAACTCTCCAGTATTTTCACTGTCAGAATCAAATTTCCAGTTTAATCTCCTTGAGGATACCAGAATTGGAATCATTCTTGCTTTTATTTACTATATTACCAGCTGAGCTTCACATACCTTATTTATTTGTTGACTTTCCCTGTTGTCCCTTCTATTCTTTTGACCTTCTAACACTCAACACTGTGGTCCTTGGACTTGGGTCTGCACCTTGGTTTATTGGAAACATTTTTAAGGTTATCGTTTGTCCTGTATTGATGGCACATTCATTTTGACATTGTTGCAATCTGTGGGATTGAGATACTCAAATTGATCACAAAAGCAGCAAAAAAGAACTTGTCAGATTTTAAGACTAGTTGTATTTCATTTAACTTAACCTTTGCTCCTACAGCTGTGTGTTTCAAAAATAACTGTGATAGTGGTTCCAAGGTGTGTGATAAAGAGACATTTATAAACCATTAAATGAATTAAAATATATATACAAATGTTTAAAGAATAAGAGCATTAATAATGAAAAAGTACTGTTAAAAGGATAAATAGAGAGACTGAAAACAATATAATCAAAGTGCTTATCTTTTAAAGTGGGGTCACTGATCCCATTGAAGTGAATGGGAGTCGCTATTAAGTTGAAGCTCCATCTTCAATAAATTGACAATAGGATTGTTATCGTCACATGCACCAAAATACCAAGATTCAGTGGAAAAACTTTTGTTCATGTAGCATCTAAATAGATCATTCAAAGTAAATTTATTATCAATGTTCAGATATGTCACCCTATACAACCCACAGATTTGTTTTTATGTGGGCATAATATGTCAGGGGGATGGGAACCAGGATGATAGAGCTGAGGATGAGCCAGCAGGTTTACAAGTAGGTGATGAGTGTAATATGAATGTAAGGAAGGACAAGCTAATGATTCTGTACAAATGCAGACAGAGGAAAGAGCAAAATTCAAAAGGACAAAGAGTGCAGGACTGAAGGTGTGTATTTAAATGTGCGTAGCATTCGGAATAAGGTGGGCAAACTTGTGGTGCAATTAGTGATTGGTTGGTATGACATTGTGGGCATCACTGAGTCGTGGCTGATAGAGGGCCATAATTGGCAGCTTAAAGTCAAAGGATATATTTTGCAGAAACATAGAAATAGAAAACCTACAGCACAATACAGGCCCTTCGGCCTGCAATGCTGTGCTCAACATGTACTTACTTTAGAAATTACCTAGGGTTACTCATAGCCCTGTATTTTTCGAAGCTCCATGTTCCTATCCAGGAATCCTTAAATGACCCTATCGTATCCGTCTGCACCACCGTCATCGGCAAACCATTCCACGCACTCACCACTCTGCATAAAAAAACTTAACCCTGACATCCCCTCTGTACCTGCAGTGTGCCAGAGGTCTGTGAGTGCCATTGCTATTCCAAATGAAAAAGTGCTAGGCAAACTCAAAGGTCTTAAGGTGGATAAGTCTCCTGGACCAGATGGACTACATCTCAGAGTACTGAAAGAAGATGCTGAAGAGATAACAGATGCATTGGTCATGATCTTTCAAGAATCACTTAATACTGGCATGGTCCCGAAGAACTGGAAGATTTCCAATGTCACTACTCTCTTGAAGGGAGGAATGAAGTAGTAAAAAATGTATTGGCCAGTATGCCTAACCTCAGTAGTTGTGAATGTGTTGGAGTCTGTTATTAAGGATGAAGTTTTGAGGTACTTGGAGACTAATGATAAAGTCAGTCAAATTCAGCATGGTTTCTGCAAAGGGAAATCTTGCCTGACAAATCTGTTGGAGTACTTCGAGGAAGTAACAAGCAGGGTGAGGCAGTGGATTTCATTTACTTGGATTTTCTGAAGGCATTTGATAAGATGCCATACATGAGGCTGCTTAACAAGATAAAATCTTGTGACATTACCGGAGAGATACTGGCATGAGTAGAGGAATGGCTGACAGGAGGCAGCAAGTGGCCTTTTCTGGTTGTCTGCCAGTGACTAGTGGTGTTCGTCAGGGGTCAGTATTAGGACCGCTACTTTTCACATTGTTTGTCAATGATTTGAATAATGGAATTGATGGCTTTGTGGCAAAGTTTGTGGTTGATATGAAGATAAGTGGAGGGATAGTTAGTGCTGAGGTAGCAATACGATTGCAGCAGGACTTAGACAAATTGGAAGAAAGGGCAGTTGGAATATAGTGTTGGGAAATGTATGTTAATACCTTTTGTTAAAAGTAACAATAGTGCAGATTATTATCTAAATGGGGAAAGGTCCAAACATCAGACTTGGGCATCCTTGTGAAAGATTCCAAGAAGGTTGAATCTGTGGTAAAGAAAGCAAATGCAATGTTGGCATTTATTTCAAGGGGAATAAAACATAAAAGCAAAGAGATAATGAGAGGCTTTATAAGATACTAGTCAGGCTGCACTTGGAGTATTGTTAACAGTTCTGGGCCGCATATCTCAGAAGGGATGCGTTGTTACTGGAGAGAGTCCAGAGGAGGTTCTTGAGGATGATTCTGGGAATGAAAGGGTTAAAATATGAAGAGCATTTGGCAACTTTGGGACTCACTGGAATTTAGAACAATGTGGGGGGATCTCATTGAAACCTATCGAATTTTGAAAGGGCTGGATGTGGATGTGGAGAGGATGTTTCCTATGGTGGAAGTATCCAGAACTAGAGGGCATAGCTTCAGAATTGAGGGGTGACCCTTTAGAACAGAGGTAGGAGGTACTTTTTTTAGCAGCAGATTGGTGAATCTGTGGAATACGCTGCAATGGACTGCGGTGGAGGCCAAGTCCATGAGAATATTTAAGGTGGAAATTGATCGTTTCCTGATCAATTGGGGCATCAGTGGATATGGCAAGAAGGCAGATGTATGAGGTTGAGTGGAATCCAGGATCAGCCTTGATGGAATGGCAGGGCAGACTCAATGAGCTGGATGGCCTAATTCTGCTCCTATGTCTTATGCTCAAGTAAATCCATAATAGGATAATAACCATAATAAAATCAATGAACAACCACACCAAGTTGCAAAAGACAACAAACTACGCAAATATAAAAAGAAAAAAATTTTTTATGAACAAATAAGCTATAAATATCAAAAACATGAGATGTGGAGTCTTTGAAAGTGAATCCATTGGTTGTGGGAATGCTTCAATGATGGGGCAAGGGAAGTTGAGTGAAATCATTCCCATTGGTTCAGGAGCCTGATTTTTGAGGGTAGTAACTGTTCCTGAACCGTGTGGTGTGTGTCCTGAGGCTCCTGTACCTTTCTTACTAATGCCAACAGCGAGAAGTGAGCATGTCCTGGGTGGTGGGATCTCTGATGATTGATGCTGTTTTTCTGCAGAAGATAATATTCCAGTTACAGAGAGTGTGATGTAGGGAGACATGAAGTGTATGAGCCATGAATTGTGAGATTAAACATTCACCTTTGTTGGACATAGTGAGATTCCAGATGTTTTTGGTCCCTTACGCAGTAGGTTCGAGAGCTCAGTGAGGAGTCCAGGCTCGCAAATCTCTCACATGCTGCTGCACACACAGTGGCAAACCATCGTCTTTACGAAATGGCCCTACCATCAATACAAAACAGCCCATTATTTCTAAACAGTTCTTATTTGTAATTTATACTGTTCTAATTAATACTTACACAGCTGACTATGCTGATTATTTTGTCCAAGGATCATTTGAAAGGGTTTTGTTGCTTATGATTGACTATGAGCTGAAAATGCACATGTTTGAGCTGATGATTGAACATCTTTAATTGTAAAATATTTGGTTCTTGAAAGTGGCATGAAATTTATTGATACAATAGGAGATTGGATGAGAAATTGGAAGGAACATTTGTATTTATTCCAATTAAAGAAAATAAATTCACCTGATGAGAATTTCTTTTTTATTTCTTCCCCAGCTGAAGATAAATTGACAGAGTGCTTTTGTGCTCAATCTTCTGAAGTTCTGATGAATCTGATTTCTGTTGGTGCCTGCTCAAATGTCTCAGCCACAAAGTTTCAAATCATTGAAGGCTCTACATTCATTTAAATGCATCATATGTTGGAAACATATGAATTTTTTAAAATGCAGAATTGGTTTCTTATCACTAAAGAATATTGTGGGGAAACTCACCTATCAATACAATCTGTCTGCCTTACTGAATGTATCAAGTCTTCAGACGCAACTTGACAATTGAACTCAATTTTGTGAATCCAAGGATAAACTTGTTTCTGAACAATAACTCTGTTTCTTGCTTCTTTGGACATTTTTCTATGTCAGGACTTCAGAACTGTCACTAAAGTAGAGCATATTCAATATGTGACGCTGACACTAGAAGCAAAGGGAAAATCATTTTGAAAGGTATTCAGACCCATTTTGGTATTGTATATGCATTTAACCTAAAAAGGAATAAAATCGATGAGTATTCAAAGAAAATTCAACAAAAAAAGACATCAAATGCAGTTCAAAGAACAGTATTGCTGAGATAGTTTAAAGTATCTGATTAAACAGTGGATACACTACATAGGCTGTTGCCTTTTAAAGACTGGTTCAGCTTTCTGTACTTCTAGTACTCTGAAGTTTCAAAGTAAATATATCTCTGATCACTGTTAAAAGTATCTGTTAAGTTGACTTGGAATAAATAAGACATTTTCCATGGTGTTTAATTCCAGAACCAGCATTTTGTTTCATAAAGATTGCAGCTGCACCCTCCTTGAATTAGTCATTGACATTTCCATATATTTTTATCATGGTGCTTCAATGCTTACCTACACCTGTATTCTGTGATTCTCAGGAAATTATTGCAGACAATTCTGCAGTTCCATTTCTCTACCAAAATCAAGGACATTTATTGATGTACAGGGTGGCTGTTTTAAAAGAATTATCTGCAGTCCTGTTATTTCTGGTTGAAGTGTTGTACTTAAATGCTAGAAAGTCTATTTTGCAGGTTTATAAAACCTGCACTAATAAAGCAATCAGTTAAATGTGCATAATTTTAATAATTTTGTGTAGAAAATTGTAGAAATATTGTTTTACTTGATTAAATACTACTTTGCAAATTCAAGTTTCAATATTATGACTTCACCAACAAATCAGAATTAAAGTACAAATTGAAATGATTCCTGGTTGTCATCCAGCACAAAATATCATGTATAATTCTGAATGTGAAATGTTTTCAATTTGTGAGCATGTTATTTATTGTATAGATTTTCTTAGTAAAGAGATAGATATAAATCTTATTTCTTTGAAGAGAAATGAAGCTATAGTAATCTCTTTTGAATAACAGCCCTTCAGTAAAAATATTAATGCTTTTGAAAGGGTGCATGGAAGATTTAACAAGGGATTTGAAAATTTCGGACACTTTCCATGGAGAAGAATAAGACTGAGAAAGTTAAGAGTGAGGTCTGTGGAGAAGTTGCATCAATAGCTTAAAAGTCCATTGACAGAAGACTTGAAAGAAAGAAGATTTGTTAACATCTGGAAGACTTCCTGGAAATCCATAAATAAAGTGTTGCACAGCTACTTAAGAATGGAAAAACTTGAGGATTAGGGATCAAAATCAAGAATCAATGACTGAGAACATTTTTCAAATGGTCAGAGCAGGAATGCCGAGTTAACTGGTCTATATAACCATATAACAATTACAGCATGGAAACAGGCCATCTCGGCCCTTCTAGTCCGTGCTGACGCTAGATTTTTTTTTTATTTTTCAGATCACAATTATTTGGATATTGATGACCTTTATTGATGATATGATTGATGGTTAATGGGAGATGATTTGACCCAGTCTTGGAATTGGTTGAAATTGAGACTTAAATGCACATTCATATCATGCAAGTCCCAAACCTAAATGTTGCCATGGTCACATTGAATGCTGCATCATTATCAGAGAAGTTGCTCTAAGAGTTCTCCAGTTTCTCATCATTTAGATACCTACTTTTTTTTCCTGTCATAATGGTCTAGTTCATTTTTTTTTCTACATGCATAATGTTCCATTTGTAAGTGCCTTCATCAATCTATGTTTTTTATTGCAACCCACACAACATGCTGGAGGAACTCAGTGAGTAAACATTTGGACATTTTGAGCTGAGACTCTTCAAGATTGAGAAGAAGCCTGAATAAGAAGGTGGAGGAAGGAAAAAGAGACTAACTAGAAGGTGATAGGTGAAGCCAGGAGGGTGGGAAAGGTCAAAGACTGAAGAAGAAAGAATCTGATAGGAGATTAGAGTGGGACTCATGGGGAAGCAATAGGCAGGTCAGGCATCTTCCCCCTTCCTTTTCAGTCCTGGAGAAGGGTCTCAGCCCAAAACATCAACCATTTACTCTTTCCCTTTTCAAATATTTTTATTATTATTATTCAAAAATACACAAGTATATCGAAGTAACAACACTTACAATGTCTCAAAAAAAATTTTAAATTATCTTAAAGACTGAAAATTTTTGTGAATATAAAAAAACCCCTACTAAGCAAGAAAAGTGAGAAAAAAAAGAGAACCCATTGAGGGCACAACGCCGGAGCCATGCATCATATAGAAAGCTTCTAAAAATAAACATCAAACTGCCAACAAGAAAAAATATCAAAACAAAATTTACACTTAGATCGTGGAGGAAATCACTCAGTTAACTGAAATGATAGTAACGAGCAAATGAGCCCCATCTCTTCTCAAAATCAAATAAAGGTTCAAAGGTTCGACTTTTAATTTTCTCCAAACTGAGACACATCACTTGAGAGAACCATTGTGACAAAGTAGGAGCAGATATATCCTTCCATTTCAACAAAATGGCCCTCCTAGCTATCAATGTAACAAACACAACAACATGTTGGACAGACAGAGAAATACCATGGATATTTTGAGGAATTATTCCAAAAAGCACAGTCAATTAGGTCAATTAATTATTATTTACTCTTTTCCATAGATGCTAACTCACTTGCTGCGTACCTCCAGCATTTTTACTGAGTTGCTTTGAATTTCCAGCATCTGCAGACTGTCTGGTGTTTGTGATTTACATTTTTACTGACCTTTTGTCTTAGCCAATCACTCTTCTGTTCATATCAGTATATTACCTGCTACATTGTGAGCTTTTTCTTTTCTGCAACTTGAAATAACTCTGAAAGTCAAAGTGTGGTATAGCCGGAGATTTCCGCTTTAATAAACATTTTTCAAAGAACTCCAGGAAATCAATTTCCATCGATCTTCCACAAAAAAAAAGACCTGGGTGTCCTCAAACTTGACTCTGGACCCCGTGAAATCTCAAAGTCTCAGGTCAAAGGTGAGCAAAGCAAACTGCTGGTTGTTGCCTACAAAAGGATCAGTGAGCCCCCGTGTTGGTCAAGACTCAATGTAACTGGGAGAGATGTTTACTTTGCATGCATTGAACTTTTGGTAAACAACACAATTCATTCGTGTTAGTAATAAAACTACGTTATTTACCTGTTATGGTAAGTAATGTTATTTTGAAGTGTTCTGCAGAACACCCATCCATTTTGTATTTTTAGTAGTCACATTGAGCTTCCTCAGCCTTCTTTTGCCTCTAAGTTACATGCTTAATTGGTTCCAGAATAAACTAAACTTGTTTATAGGCCTCCATTACTCTTTTTCTGTGAGCAGCAGAATTCTAGATTTAAACATTGCATGTAACTGAATTTACAATTTTAAAGAGACATGAAGAGCAAGAGTTGGCTATACAACTTCAGAAATCTGCTCTTTCAATAAGAACATGTGTGATCTTAAGCTGAGCGCCTTTCTGCCTGTCCTCCATTTTCCCTGATCCATCCACTTGGAGGGATCTGTTCAATTCAACTATGAATAAACTCAACGTGAGCATGCAAAACACTGCAGATTTGCCATTCACAAGGTAGATCTTGAATGATTTTCAAAGATTCTTAATCCCTTATTTTGACTAACTCTTTCCAGTCTAATTTTTCTCCCCCTTATCTCCTGTGACTTCTTTGTGTCCCAGAACCGACTTGATTCCTGATGCTGGCCAAACCCCATATGCACAATGCCCACTATATTATCCCTTCACTCCTAGATTCTTCTCATTTCATGTTTCCTTTCTCATGAGACAAAATTGAAGGTACCTTCAGCCTCACCCTAGGATATGGGCTATTGTCCTTAAATTTACATACACCCCTTTTTTTTTATTTGTTCACTTATGGGACAGCTAAGCCAGCATTTATTGCTCACCCCAATTGCCCTTGAGAAGGTGGCGGTGAGCTGCTTGAACCAGCCAGTATGTTTCTAGGCCAATATGTTTTGAAAGCTTGAGTATATCATTAATATTTTTAACATAATACATCACAAATGATAAAAGTGGAAAACTTTGTTGTGTTACTTTAATGATGCAGCACAAAAACAATTCCTTGGAGATTTGATCTCCCATTATAAAACAGGACATCAAAGATAATAAAATAATTTCCAGTATTTTCCATTGTTGAAAGTAGGACATTTACCAATATGTAGTCATAATATCAGGTAAAATCAGAAATATTTGTACATGGGCATATTTTCTTTCTCAATACAGACAATGGGAGAATGATAGAAGCCTTTGATGTTAAGTTTTGGGCAATTATACATTAGTCATTTGTGAGTTTAACCCCTTTCTCTAAGATTCAAGCATGTAATCTAGGCTGTGAACGTTATACAGTACAATGAAAATGTTGCAATATCAGACACCATAATTAGAATGAGATCCCAACTGATAATGTAGCTGTAATGCTCTAAAGTAGCAGAAAGTTTTTGTAAGCGCAAGAGACTCTGCGTATACTGAAAATTCAGAGTAAATCACACAAAATGATGGAGGAAATCACCAAGTCATGCATGATCTATAGATACTATAGTCAAATTTTCAGGCTTAGACACTTCATTTGGACTCTTCAGGACTCGTGCCTGATGTGTAAAGCAACATTCATTCATCTTTTGGCCATCCTTAAAAATTGTATGAAAAATATACTGCCAACTTGCTTTTCTAACAGCAGCAGCTACACACATGAATTAATAATTTGGAAGAACTATTTTGCAAACCTAGGAATAACTAGGGTACTATTCAAAAATCTTATAACAACAGAGCAATGATACAGCTCGAGCCTAGTATTACATGCTTGTATCTACAAATCCATGAGAGAGGGAAAGTAAGAGAATATCCAGGGTGGGTGGTGTCTGATTATATTGGCTGCTTTATTGAGGCAGCAAAAATTAGACAGAATCCATTTTAGAGAGGTTAATTTCCATGAAGGGCTGAGCTGTGTCCTCAACTCTCTGCGGTTTCTAGCAGTCCTCATAGAATTCTTTGAGGAGATTACAAGTAGGATGGATAAAGGAGATGCAGTGCATGTTGTATATTTGGATTTTCAGAAGGCTTTTGACAAGGTGCCACACATGAGGCTGCTCACCAAGTTAAGAGCCCTTGGTATTACAGGAAAGTTACTGGCAAGGTTTGAGCAATGGCTGATTGGTAGGAGGCAGCAAGTGGGAACCTTTTCTGGTTGGCTGTCAGTGATAGGGTGGTGTTCTGCAAGGGTTGGAATTGGGACCACTTCTTTTTATATTGTATATCATTGATTTAGATGATGGAACAGATGGATTTGTTGCCAAGTTTGCAGATAATACAAAGATTGGTGGAGGGATAGGTAGTGTTGAGAAAACAAGAAGGCAGATGAAGGACTTAGGCAGATTAGGAGAATGGGCAAGAAAGTGGCAAATGAAATGCAATGTTGGAAAATGCATGTCATGCACTTTGGTAGTAGAGGTAAACGTATGGACTATTTTCTAAATGGGGAGAAAATTCAAAAGTCTGAGATGTAAAGGGCTTGGGAGTCCATGTGCAGAACACCCTAAAGGTTAACTTGCAGGTTGTGTTGGTGGTGAGGAAGGCAAATGCCATGTTAGCATTCATTTCAAGAGGTCTAGAATACAAGAGCAGGGATGTGATGCTGAGGCTTTATAAGCCACTGGTGAGACCTCACCTTGAGTATTGTGAACAATTTTGAGCTCCTCATCTAGGAAAAGATGAGCTGGCATTGGACAGTGTCCAGAGGAGGTTTACAAGGATGATTCCAGGAATGAAAGGTTTATCATATGAGGAACGTTTGATGGTTCTAGGTCTGTACTCACTGGAATTCAGAAGAATCAGGGGGAACTCATTGAAACTTTTCAGATGTTGAAAAACCTTGACAGAGTAGAAAGGATGTTTCCCATGGTGGGGGAGTCTAGGACAGGAGGGCACAGCCTCAGGATAGAGGGGCGCACTTTCAAAACAGATGTGGAGAAATTTCTTTAACCAAAGGGTGGTAAATTTGTGGAATTTGTTGCCACATGCAGCTGTGGAGGCCAGATCGTTGGGTGCATTTAAGGCAGAGATTGATAATTTCTTCATTGGACATAACATCATGGGTTATGGGGGAGAAGGCTAGGAACAATCTGAAGTGGGAGGGTGATCAGCCAGATGTCATGGTAAACATCAGTACCAATAACGTAGGAAGAATGAGTGAGGTGGTCCGGAAGGGTAAGTATAGACAGCTTGGTAGGAAGATAAAAAGCAGGACCTCAAGGGTGGTAATCTCAGGACTGCTACCTGTGCCATGTGCCAGTGAGAGTAAGAGTAGGATGCTCTAGAGGATGAACACGTGGCTGAGAAACTGGTGTAGGGGGCAGGGTTTCAGATTTCAGGATCATTGGGACCTCTTCTGGGGCAGGTGGGACCTGTACAAGAGAGATGGGTTACACCTGAACTACAGGAGGATGAATATCCTTGCAGGGAGGTTAACAAACCCACTAAGAAGTGTTATTGGGGACAGTTTAAACTAGATTTGCAGGGAAATGGGAACCAGAGTGCCAGAGCAGATAGTGGAACGGGGGTGAAAAATAAATGATATTAAAAGTTCATGCAAAGTCAGAAATAGAAGGTTTGTGTATGGTGGTAATAATCTTCTGAGGTGTGTCTATGTCAATGCGAGGAGTATTGTGGGAAAGGCAGATGAGCTGAGGGCATGGATTGACACATGGAACTATGACATTATAGCCATTAGTGAAACTTGGCTACAGGAGGGGCAAGACTGGCAGCTTAATGTTCCAGGGTTTAGATGAAGGGTGGGGGGGGGGTGAGGGTGGTGGAATTGCTAGTCAGGGAAAACATTACAACAGAGCTCAGGCAGGACAGATTAGCGGGCTTGTCTACTGAGGCCATATGGGTGGAGCCGAGAAACAGGATAAGTATGACCACATTAATGGGGTTGTATTATAGACCACCCAATAGTCAGCGAGAATTGGAGGAGCAATCTGCAGAGAGATAGCAGACAACTGCAGGAAACATAAAGTTGTGATAGTAGGGGATTTTAATTTTCCACATATTGATTGGGACTCCCATACTGTTAAAGGTTTAGACAGGTTAGAGTTTGTAAAATGTGTCCGGGAAAGTTTTCTAAATCAATATATAGATGTACCAACTAGGGAGGATGCAATATTAGATCTCCTATTAGGAAACGAGTTAGGACAGGTGACAGAAGTGTATGTAGGGGAACACTTTGGTTCCAGTGATCATAACACCATTAGTTTCAACTTGATCATGGATAAAGATAGATCTGGTCCTCGAGTTGAGGTTCTAAACTGGAAAAAGGCCAAATTTGAAGAAATGAGAAAGGATCTAAAAAGCGTGGATTGGGACAGGTTGTTCTCTGGCAAGGATGTGATTGGTAAGTGGGAGGCCTTCAAAGGAGAAATTTTGAGAGTGCAGTGTTTGTATGTTCCTGTCAGGAATAAAGGCAAAGTGAATAAGAATAAGGAACCTTGGTTCTCAAAGGATATTGGAACGCTGATAAAGGAGAAAAGAGAGATGTATGAAATGTATAGGCTACAGGGAGCAAATAAGGTGCTTGAGGAATATAAAAAGTGCAAAAAAAACTGAGAAAAAAAAATCAGGAGGGCTAAAAGAAGACATGAGGTTGCTTTGGCAGTCAAGGTGAAGGGTAATCCTAAGAGCTTCTACAGGTATATTAAGAGCAAAAGGATAGTAAGGGATAAAATTGGTCCTCTTGAAAATCAGAGTGGTCAGCTATGTATGGAACCAAAAGAAATGGGGAGATCTTAAATGGGTATTTTGCCTCTGTATTTACTAAGGAAACTGGCATGGAGTCTATGGAAATAAGGCAAACAAGTAGTGAGGTCATGGAACCTATACAGATTGAAGAGGAGGAGGTGCTTGCTGTCTTGAGGCAAATCAGAGTAGATAAATCCCCAGGACCTGACAAGGTATTCCCTTGGACCTTGAAGGAGACTAGTGTTGAAATTGCAGGGGCCCTTGCAGATATATTTAAAATATCAGTATCTACAGGTGAGGTGCCGGAGGATTGGAGGATAGCTCATGTTGTTCTGTTGTTTAAAAAAAGGCTCTAAAAGTAATCCGGGAAATTATAGGCCGGTAAGTTTGACATCAGTAGTAGGTAAATTATTGGAAGGAATACTAAGAGATAGGATCTACAAGTATTTGGATAGACAAGGACTTATTAGGGGAAGTCAACGTGGCTTTGTATGTGGTAGGTCATGTTTAACCAATCTATTAGAGTTTTTCGAGGAGGTTACCAGGAAAGTGGATGGTGTATACATGGACTTCAGTAAGGCCTTTGACAAGGTCCCGCATGGGAGGTTAGTTAGGAAGATTCAGTCACTAGGTTTACATGGAGAGGTAGTAAATTGGATTAGACATTGGCTCAATGGGAGAAGCCAGAGAGTGGTAGTGGAGGATTGCTTCTCTGAGTGGAGGCCTGTGATTAGTGGTGTGCCACAGGGATCAGTGCTGGGTCCATTGTTATTTGCCATCTATATCAATGATCTGGATAATAATGTGGTAAACTGGATCAGCACATTTGCTGATGATACAAAGATTGGAGGTGTAGTGGACAGCGAGGAAGGTTTTCAAAGCTTGCAGAGAGATCTGGTCAAGCTGGAAAAATGGGCTGAAAAATGGCAGATGGAGTTTAATACAGACAAGTGTGAGGTATTGCACTTTGGAAGGAAAATCCAAGGTAGAATATACAAGGTAAATGGTAGGGCACTGAGGAGTGCAGTAGAACAGAGGGATCTGGGAATACAGATACAAAATTCCCTAAAAGTGGCGTCACAGGTAGATAGGGTAGTAAAGAGAGCTTTTGGTACGTTGGCCTTTATAAATCAAAGTATTGAGTATAAGAGTTGGAATGTTATGGTGAGGTTGTACAAGGCATTGGTGAGGCCGAATTTGGAGTATTGTGTGCAGTTTTGGTCACAGGATTACAGGAATATCCTAATATCCTAATTACAGGAAGGATATTAATAAGGTTGAAAGAGTGCAGAGAAGGTTTACAAGGATGTTGCCAGGACTTGAGAAACTGAGTTACAGAGAAAGGTTGAATAGGTTAGGACTTTATTTCTTGGAGCGAAGGAGAATGAGGGGAGATTTGATAGAGGTATATAAAATTATGATGGGTATAGATAGAGTGAATGCAAGCAGGCTTTTTCCACTGAGGCCAGGGGAGAAAAAACCAGAGGACATGGGTTAAGTGTGAAGGGGGAAAAGTTTAAAGGGAACATTGGGGGGGCGGGGGCTTCTTCACACAGAGAGTGGTGGGAGTGTGGAATGAGCTGCCAGATGAAGTGGTAAATGCAGGCTCACTTTTGACATTTAAGAAAAACTTGGACAGGTACATGGATGAGAGGTGTATGGAGGGATATGGTCCAGGAGCAGGTCAGTGGGACTAGACAGAAAAATGGTTCAGCAGAGCCAAGAAGGGCCAAAGGGCCTGTTTCTGTGCTGTAATGTTCTATGGTTCTAACTGGGGTTGAGGAGGAGAAGAAAAAGGATCAGCCATGAATGAGTGGTGGAGCAGACTCGATGGGCCAGAAGGCGTCATTCTGCTCATGTCGTATGGTCTCATAGTCTTGACTGGCCACTGCCGCAAAGGTTAAGATGGAGAAGGCTGGGGAGTGGGGCTGAGGAGGGGAAGAATGATTAGCCATGATTAAATTGTGGAACAGACTCAATGGGGCGAAATGGCCTAATTCTGCTCCTATGTCTTATGATTATGATCATATGGTCAGTCATGCATAAAGCATTTATATGGTACATCCATAAAATTTGATAAGGGTTGACAAAACGTGGCATATTTCTTTATCTTTCTGAGGAAGTAGAGGCCATGATGAGCTTGCCTAGCTGTAGCATCTATGTAGTTGGACTAGAACAGGCTGCTGGTGAGCTGTTATCAGTACCAACTGGCAATCAGAAATAACTAACGTTTCAGAGGGTGCAGCTGGCAGACTCAGAGAGTAATGAAGACAATGCATAAACTTGGCCAACTTGCTATGAATAGAGTATGGCTGATGGAGGGAGTGGGCAGGCCAACAGACAGCTGGAGAAGCACCAAGGAAGCAGTCATGTTAATGAAGGGCCAGCACTAAGCTGATGAAGGGGACAGAATGATCCTCGAACTCTGGTGAACAGAAAAACAATTCCTTCCCACCAGTCCAGGCACAAACACCACATCAACAATTGGAGGAGCCAGCAGAGCATGAAACTAAAATTGGCAGCAGAGTTCGATTTAATTCTGTGCTCTCGAATCTGAATACTATGGATCAGGTATGAATGAGAATATAATTTAGGTACTGTCAACCACATACTGTTTCTCCAATTAGTTTCTTCTTCAAACAGCAGTATTAGTTTGTTGCATGTATAACTTTCACAATGACAGCAATTGCAGTCCTCTGCTCTACCAATCAACATTATTCCATTGACTGATGTTTCTTTCAGCACTCCCATTATTAATACTCAGCCATTGAATACCACTTCCTTTTCCCCAAGGGCTATTGAGAAAGGTTTGAACATAGAAACATAGAAAAACCTACAGCACAATACAGGCACTTCGGCCCACAAAGTTGTGCCGAAAATGTCCCTACATTAGAAATTACTAGGCTTACCTATAGCCTTCTATTTTACTAAGCTCAATGTACCTATCTAAAAGCCTCTTAAAAGACCCTATCATATCCATGTCCACCACCGTTGCCGGCAGTCCATTCCACGCACTCATCACTCTCTGAGTAAAAAACATACCCCTGACATCTCCTCTGTACCTACTCCTCAGCACCTTAAACCTGTGTCCTCTTGTGGCAACCATTTCAACCCTGGGAAAAAGCCTCTGATTATCCACACAAATAATGCCTCTCATCATCTTGTACACCTCTATCAGGTCACCACTCATCTTCCTTCACTCCAAGGAGAAAAGGTCGAGTTCACTCAACCTATTCTTATAAGGCATGCTCCCCAATCCAGGCAATCTTGTAAATCTCTTCTGCACCCTTTCTATGGTTTCCACGTCCTTCCTATAGTGAGGCAACCAGAACTGAGCACAGTACTCCAAGTGGGGTCTGACCAGAGTCCTATATAGTTGCAAATTACCTCTTGGCTCCTAAATTCAATTCCACAATTGATGAAGGCCAATACACCGTATGCCTTCTTAACCACAGAATCAACCTGCGCAGCTGCTTTGAATGTCCTATGGACTCGGATCCCAAGATCCCTCTGATCCTCCACACTGCCAAGAGTCTTACCATTAATACTATATTCTGCCATCATATTTGACCTACCAAAATGAATCACTTCACACTTACCTGGGTTGAACTCCATCTGCCACTTCTCAGCCCAATTTTGCATCCTATCAATGTCCCGTTGTAACCTCTGACAGCCCTCCACACTATCCACAACAGCTCCAACCTTTGTGTCATCAGCAAACTTACTAACCCCTCCCTCCACTTTCTCATCCAGGTCATTTATAAAAATCACGAAGAGTAAGGTTCCCAGAACAGTTCCCTGAGGCACTCCACTGGTGACCGACATCCATGCAGAATATGACCCGTCTACAACCACTCTTTGCCTTCTGTGGGCAAGCCAGTTCTGGATCCACAAAGCAATGTCCCCTTGGATCCCATGCCTCCTTACTTTCTCAATAAGCCTTGCATGGGGTAACTTATCAAATGCTTTGCTGAAATCCATATACACTACATATACTGCTCTTCCTTCTTCAATGTGTTTAGTCACATCCTCAAAAAATTCAATCAGGCTCATAAGGCAAGACCTGCCCTTTACAAAGCCCTGCTGACTACTCCTGATCATATTATACCTCTCCAAATGTTCATAAATCCTGCCTCTCAGGATCTTCTCCATCAACTTACCAACTGGGCTATCTCAACTCCCTTTCTTGAATAAAAGAACAACATCCGCAAACCTCCAATCCTCAGGAATCTCTCCCGTCCCCATTGATGATGCAAAGATCATTGCCAGAGGGTCAGCAATCTCTTCCCTCGCCTCCCACAGTAGCCTGGGGTAAACTTCCGGTCCTGGCGACTTATCCAACTTGATGCTTTCCAAAAGCTCCAGCACATCCTCTTTCTTAATATCTGCATGCTCAAGCTTTTCAGTCTGCTGCAAGTCATCACTACAATCACTAAGATCCTTTTCTATAGTGAATACTGAAGTATTCATTAAGTACCTCTGCTATTGCATTCAGTTCCATGAACACTTTCCCACTGTCACACTTGATAGGTTCTATTCTTTCACGTCTTAGCCTCTTGCTCTTCACATACTTGTAGAATGCCTTGGAGTTTTCCTTAATCCTGCCCGCCAAGGCCTCCTCATGCCCCTTCTGGCTCTCCTAATTTCCTTCTTAAGCTCCTTCCTGTTAGCCTTATAATCTTCTAGATCTCTAACATTACCTAGCTCTCTGAACCTTTTGTAAGCTTTTCTTTTCTTCTTGACCAGATTTATTACAGCCTTTGTACACCACGGTTCCTGTACCCTACCATAACTTCGCTGTCTCATTGGAAAGTACCTATGCAGAACTCCACACAAATATCCCCTGAATATTTGCCACATTTCTTCCATACTTTTCCATGAGAACATCTGTTTCCAATTTAAGCCTCCAATTTCTTTCCTGATAGCCACATAATTTCCCTTACTCCAATTAAACGCTTTTCTAACTTGTCTGTACCTATCTCTCTCCAATGCTATTGTAAAGGATATAGAATTCTGATCACTATCTCCAAGATGCTCTCCCACTGAGAGATCCGACACCTGACCAGGTTCATTTCCCAATACCAGATCAAGTACAGCCTCTCCTCTTGTAGGCTTATCTACATATTGTGTCAGAAACCTGCCTGAACACACCAAACAAACTCCACCCCATCTAAACCCCTTCCTCTAGGGAGATGCCAATCGATATTTGGGAAATTAAAATCTCCCATCACGACAACTCTATTATTATTACACCTTTCCAGGATCTGTTTCCCAATCTGCTCCTCGATATCCCTGTTACTATTAGGCGGCCTATAAAAAACAGTAAAGTTATTGACCCCTTCCTGTTCCTAACCTCAACCCACAGAGACTCCGTAGACAATCCCTCCATGGTGCCCACCATTTCTATCACTGATCAACAGTGCCACGCCTCCACCTCTTTTGCCTCCCTCCCTGTCCTTTCTGAAACATCTAAAACCCCCCACTTGAAGTAACCAATCCTGTCCCTGAGCCATCCAAGTCTCTGTAATGGCCACCACATCATATCTCCAAGTACTGATCCACGCTCTAAGCTCATCTACTTTGTTCACAACACTCGTTGCGTTAAAATAGACACATCTCAATCCTTTGGTCTGAGTGCTGAACAAACGCTGAATGTAGAAAGATTCTAGAAAAGAAATTCATCCTATTGTTACTAGAGGGCAGTGGAGTTGCATAATGCATCAGGCACAGTACTTGAGTTATATACTTACTTTACTAAGCTATTTCAAGCCTCAATGAACTGTGGTAGATAGCTCAGCGGCGGTAAGAAAAAAACTTCAATGTGGAACAGTTAAAGAAAGATATAAACGTCTTGACGTCAATGTAAATATTTACATCACTTCAATCTATGATCACAAAAGTAACATTAAATTACCAGTAATTGCAGTATTTATGGGAGTACAAACATTTACTAAAGCTTTTTATTTATTTATTTAGATACAGCACAGAATAGGCCCTTACAGGTGGCACCACCCAGATATATTTGATTGAACCTCAGCCTAATCATGGCACAATTTATAAAGACCAATTAACCAACCCACCGGTACATCTTTGGACTGTGGGAGGAAGCCCATGCAATCACAGGGAGAACAAACAAACTCCTTACAGACAGTGATGGGAATTGAACCGGGGTACTGTAAAGCATGTGCCTTACACTACCATGGTGCTCCATATGTAATTAAGTAAACAAGTATTTCATTATGCTGTTATTACCCAAAATATGATTTGGATTTTGTTGTTAGTCAAAGCAAAAGCTGCAGAGAAGTTCGCAGAATGAGACGTAAATTACAATGCGGAAACAGGTCAGACAACCCAAACAGTCCTTGATTGAACTTCCCTTTCCCCACCTTAGTGCTCTGAACCCATCCTTGTTTCTCCTTTTCTTTCAGCTGGTTGTCTAACCAGAACCTGAATACAGACAGCTATCATGGTGTGAGTGTAGGGAGTGGTGGTAGTCATTGTTAGAATGTGCATTTCCTTCGACCTCTCTACCAGAGAAACAATCCTAGAGTCATTTTCTGTTCTCACCCCTGAGAATATATTGTAAGTGTTCCCCTATTATGTGAAAATCTCTTACTGTGTAAATCCCCACAATGACCCTTGGGAGAACTTCATTAAGTATCTGTTACCTCCCTTTCTAATTTTAAGCCTTTCTACCAATACACTCTCAATCCCCACTTTTTGTTTTCGCTTTAATTATTTTTGTTCATTCTGCACAGCAGATTTTGTCTTTGGGGATCCGTACTAGAACATCTCCTTTGGCTTTAGTATCCTTTCCAAAGTATAGTTGTGTTCGACCAATAAGTGCAAACACTGTATCTCTTGTTATTTCTCTTCATAAATTTAAATGCTGTTATTAAATCACTTCTTAATCTCTTTTTAATGAAAGCAGCCCAAAAATCAGGCAAAGTTGTTCATGCTAATTACTTCTAATCCCACTGCTTCTTTGCTTCCGGTGGATTATAAAACTAACTCTAATTGTGCCTTCAAAGCATCTGTATATTTATGTTGACATCCAAGGCAGAACTGAAATACAAACTGAGGCACTGTTACCAATAATCCACATTAATAAACAACCATCTCTTCTCTATATTAGAAGATCTAAAATGCCAAATATAAAGATTTCTGTTGCAAATCAGCATTCTGGAAAAAGTCTCATCAAAAACGTTGACGGTCTTGTTTCTATTCTTTCAGAAGTATTAAGGCCAGTTTCAACATCATTTCTTTTTTAGTCACCAAATACACAGCACACCTAGAGAAACAAATAATAGTACCGTTTTCCTCCTCCTCACGTTGCTCTGACTTCCTTTTCCACCATTAAACGCTGCAGAGAATTGAATACTCATTGGGTTAGCTATGTCTAGTGCTCTGATATGTGTTATTAAGCAAAATATTCCAGATGATTCACAATACCTAACCATCTAAGTCCCTGTTCAAGGCAAAAATATGCACTTTAACTCATGCTCTGCAACCCCGCCAACCTCTCTTCAATGTCTTTTCAGACAGGATTCATATTACTTTATTTCCACATTTATAGCAGATTCTAGCAGAAGCCTTTTCTGACTTCTTGACCTGCATTGTGTGTCATATCCCTTTGTTTACAAATACTCCTGCAGTATCATTCCAGGCATCATATGACAGTGTTACGTGGTGGAGCTACGTCTCTACCGAAGGAGGCGCAAGGTGCTCCTTCCCTCTACTAACCTGCAAGTCACCTGTGGTGAACTACATATACCTGTCTGGACATGCCCCCTGATGACTGCTCCTGTGGCTCCTCCCACAGGCCCCTGCATAAAGGTGATGGAGGTCTGAGCCCGGCCTCTCAGTCTCCAAGATATAGTATGGTGGTCACTCACTGCTCATTCTTTCTTCCAGTCAATAAAAGCCGATACCTCGCTTTTACGTCTCAGAGTGAGTTATTGATGGTGCATCATCACCCTTGGCCCAGGTGTAGCACCTTTCTAGCCCCCCCAGTCAGAGTCATGTGAAATCATGGGAGCAGGTGACGGATGATCATATGAGCAGCTGGTGCAGATCACAATTCCTGGTTACGTGATCACTGACGCGAGGCGGACAATCTCCTATGTGTATTGATAATGGCTGGGGTCACCAATCTTGTAAAGACACTACTCAGAAGATAATAGAAAACCACTTCTACAGTAAAATTTTCCAAGAACAATCATGATTGCTGCTTGCTGCTCCACGACATTTACTTGGTTCTACGCTAAACTGAGGTTTGAGGCAATGGACTGCTCCTGGCTCCGTGTCTGAGGGCACTGCGACGTTTACTGGGTGCGGCACTGAACTGAAGCCGAGGCTAAGGCTATGGCCTGCTCCAGGCTTCATCTCCATGGATCATTTTTATTCTGAATGCTGTTTGCTTACTTTTATTGCTACATTTTATTGTTTATCTTCCCTGAAAGTATCAGTAAAATGAGCATTTCCTAATGTAATAAACAAATACTCTACATGTAAATAATTCCCAATCTTCTGTGAGCAATCTTGTCAGATAGTAAGTTGCTTCTCCAAAATCAGCTCAAGAAATTCAAAGCAGAATTGTTCATTTTATTTGATAGAGGAATAAGAACAAATTATACATAGTATGTCACGGGACTGTTTCAAGGATCAGTATCCGAAAACAATAAGAATTGTTGGATTTGATGTAATGAATACATATTAAACTGATACATGCGTTTTAAAAAATCTCAGATGGAAATAAGGATCAGTGATTTTTTTTCTAGAAGCTGAGAAAGCAAATCATAATCAAATGCAATCTGTTGCTTTTGCTAGATTATACTTTCATAACTTTTGTATTACAATTTTTAATGAAGTTTTCTGACTGCTAACACAAGGTAAAGAAAACTTTCTCAGACATTACATTGGTAATTGTTCTGTGAAGTTTGAAGGACTCATTTGCTTGGAGTCGACCATGGATGTTGCAATCCAGCAATCTACGTGATCTGTAAGCCAGGGCAGTGGGATCTGGAGAGCAGCTGTTGCCCATGTAGCGGGCTTCCCCTCTCCATGCAGCTGATGAATTCAGAGGAATGACAGAGACCAATATAGCTTGGCATTAGCAGCATTGCAAGAGTTGCCACTGGGCACTGAACTCAGCGTAGGACAGCTCCTCCAGCTTCGGGTTTATCCCAAAGCATTCTCCATGAGTGGGTATAGCCACAATGCAGCGGAGCTTTGAGACCGGAGTTCTTCTTCTCCAAGGTGAGTGGATAACCACGGCTGATGAGCCCCATCTACCGAAAGCGATTTGTTTTAAGGAGCCAGTAAATCGTCTTTGGCTCTTCTCCTGTCGGTAGAAATGGTTCCACTGGGTTAAGCCAGACATGGGGGCTAATAGCTGTAAGACCATAAGATACAGGATCAGAAGTAGGCCATTCGACCCATCGAGTCTGATCCGCCATTTAGTCATGGGCTGATCCAATTTTTTCAGTCATCCCCACTCCCCTGCTTTCTCTCCATACCCTTTGAAGCCCTGGCTAATCAAGAACCTATCTATCTTTGCCTTAAATGCACTCAATGACTTGGCCTCCACAGCCTCTCGTGGCAACAAATTCCACAGATTTACCACATCTCAGTTCTAAATGGACGTCCTTCAATCCTGAAGTCATGCCCTCTTGTCCTAGAATCCCCTACCATGGGAAATAACTTTGCCATATCTAATCTGTTCAGGCCTTTTAACACTCTGGAATGTTTCTATGAGATCCCCCCTCATTCTCCTGAACTCCAGGGGACACAGCCCAGGAGCTGCCAGATGCTCCTCATATGGTAACCCTTTCATTCCTAGTATCATTCTCGTGAATTTTCTCTGAACCCTCTCCAATGTCAGTATATCCTTTCTAAAATAAGGAGCCAAAAACTGCACACAAAACACTACGAGTGCCTTACAGAGCCTCAACAGCACATCCCTACTCTTATATTCTATACCAATAGAAATGAATGCCAACATTGCATTCACCTTCTTTACAACCGACTCAATTTGGAGGTTAACCTTTAGGGTATCCTGCACGAGGACTCCCAAGTCCCTTTGCATCTCTGCATCTTGAATTTTCTCCTTATCTAAATAATAGTCTGCCCATTTAGTTCTTCCACCAAAGTGCATGACCATTCACTTTCCAACATTGTATTCATTTGTCCATTCCCCTAAGCTATCTAAGTCTCTCTGCAGGCTCTCTGTTCTCTACTCTTCCGAGGAAGACTACATCGTGCAGGGTGGCAGTGTTTTTTACGAGGCTGAGTTACGAGCTCAACATCAACCTGGCATGGATGAAGAGCGCGCTCGGGGGCGGCCTGTCGCAGGATCGAACTCCGTTCTCGAGTCTGGTGCTGATCTCATTGCGCCACAAGCCGACCTTTTTCAAAATGTACCCAGTGCGTGAAAGATATTAAAGTGGAAAAGCCTTGCACAGAGACGATCCCACTCTCTCGGCCTCAGAAGTCAGGATCCAGTGGCACGAAGAATCGTTACGTCTGGCAACTTCCTTGGCTGCATTGATGGCTGCGTCTTAAGTGCTCTGCCGCGCCCTACGCTCTCCACAAGAGCTGCTGCAACACCTTCTCAGCTGCTGAACCCCCGGGGTCTCCTCCGCCTGATCCACCGAAGGAGTCTTCACATGCTGGGACGAGCAAATTCCCATCTCACCAAGGGTTTCAGACCAGTTGGCCACCCTCACCCAGTTTAGCCAGGCTGTCGAAGCCGTTGCCCGGCGTGTGGCCACTGTCACATGCAAACAGCTACGAGGAGCCACAGGTGAGAGCTGGGCGTTGGTGGGGACCAATAAATGACAAGCCACTCCAAGGAGTGTGACAAGCCCCCCCATCTAGTGGTGCCACCCCTCCCATGCACCACATGGTAAAAAGCAGTGGTCCAACACTGACCCCTGGTAACCGGCAGGATCCCTTTATTCCCACTCTCTGTTTTCTGCCCATCAGCCAATGCTCCACCCATGCTAGTAACTTCCCTGTAATTCCATGGGCTCATATCTTGCTAAGCAGCATCATGTGTGGCACCTTGTCAAAGACCTTCTGAAAATCCAAGTAAAGCACATTTACTACATTTCCTTTGTCTACCCTGCTTATAATTCCCTCAAAAATTGCAGTAGGTTAGTCAGGCAGGATTTTCCTTTCAGCAAACCATGCTAGCTGTGGCCTATCTTGTCATATGCCTCCAGGTATTCCATAATCTCATCCCTGACAATTGATTCCAACAACTTCCCAACCACTGATGTCAGGCTAACAGGTCTATAGTTTCCTTTCTGCTGTCTCCCATCCTTCTTAAATAGCAGAGTAACATTTGCGATTTTCCAGGCATCTGGTACAATGCCAGAATCTATCGATTCTTAAAAGATCATTGTTAAAACCTCCACAATCTCTTCCAGCTACTTTCTTCAGAACTCGAGGGTGCATTCCATCAGCTCCAGGAGATTTATCCACCCTCATACCAATAAGTTTTCTGAGCACCTTCTCAGTCATAATTTTCACTGCACATACTTCACTTCCCTGACACTCTTGAATGTCCGGTATACTGCAGATGTCTTCTGCTGTGAAGACTGATGCAAAATACGCTTTCAGTTCCTCTGCCATCTCTGCATCTCTCATTACAATATTTCAGCATCATTTTCTATTGGTCCTATATCTGCCCTCAACTCTCTTTTACCCTTTATGTACTTAGAAAACTTTTAGTATCTTCTTTGATATTAGTTGCCAGCTTCCTTTCATAATTCATCTTTTCCTTCCTAATAACCTTCTTAGTTTCCTTCTGCAAGTTTTTAAAACCTTCCCAATCCTCTATCTTCCCACTAGCTTTGGCTTCCTTGCATGCCCTCTCTTTTGCTTTTACTTTGGCTCTGACTTCTCTTGTCAGCTACAGTAGTGTCCTTCTTGCTTGTGTTTCTTTCCAGTCAACTTTGGCCAGTTCCATTAATTTCCTTTATTCCACTGAAATACCAACACATTGGAATTTAGTTTTTCCTTCTAAAATTTCAAAGTGAACTTGATCACACTGGCCTGGTTTTCCCAATCCAGTTTTATGTTAAAATCCCCAACCATTACCATGACATTGCCGTTCTGACACACCTTGTCTATCTTCTGGTGTAATTTGTAATCCACATCCCGGCTGCTGTTTGGAGGCCTGTATTCAACTGCAGTTAGGGTCCTCTTACCCTTGCCATTTCTTAACTCAAACCATAAAGACCCTACACCTTCCGATCCCTTTCTAATGATTTGATATTATTTCTTATACACAGGGCCACACCATCCACTCTGTCTGCTAACCTATCTTTCAGATACACTGTATATCCTTGGACGTTCAGCTCCCAATGGCAGCCATCCTTTAGCCAAGTTTCAGAGATGGCCATGATGACATACTTGCCAATCTGTAGCTGAATTTCAAGATCATCCATTTTATTTCTTATGCTGCGTGCATTCAAATATAACACTTTCAGTCCAGTATTTGTTAATTTCTGTTGTAACTGGACCACGTCTCTATTGCCCTGTAATTCATCCCACTGGCTGTGATTACGCCTCATCTCCTGCCTGGCCTTTCTATCATCTCTGTTGCACACTATCTTTGATTTATTTCTGTTTTCCCCTTCCTCAGCCCTATCACTCCGATTCCCATCCCCCTGCCAAATTAGTTTAAACCCTCCCTAACAGCTCTATTAAACCTGTCTGTTAGGATATTGAACCCCTTTGGGTTCAGGTGTAACCCGTCCTTTTTGCATAGGTTGTACCCCCCCCCCCCAGAAGAGGCCCCAGTGATCCCCAGTGAACCAAGATGTCAGAGGCTATTTGAGACACACGTCATTGGGAACATGTAATAAGTGCTGAGAGTTTATCCCCACTACCACACGCACTGTTGCCAGACTGTATTAAGAAACATCTGCAAAGGAGCAGTTTATTAATTATTGATGTATCTGTATTTTCAAACTGCGAAACTTGTAAGCTGGAGTTCAAAAATGGAAGTGTAACTTTTGCAGAAACAGTGAAATTTCTTCACTCCAATTATATCAAAATATTTATTGGAAATTATTAATTTGACAGTAAATAATTTCAAATTGTTATAAATTAGTGCTGCAGTACAGAACATTGTTTTAAATAGTTTAAGATTTCCAAATTTCAGAAGTTTTAAAACAATTAGATATATTGTTTTGAGCTAATTAATTATATTCTTCAACAGAGATACACAGTCAAACTAAGGATGAGCATAAATAAAATTATTCCTTAATCTTAGATAATTATTTTTTACTGGGATCAACATTGTTTTTTTTAAAGTTTTCACTTTTGTACATTTTGTGTAACAGTAGGTAGTGAAATTTTTGAGAGCCTCACCTAGACTTTTACCAGCACACTGGTGATGATGAGATCCCTGTCTGGACCTTTACCAGCACACCGGTGATGATGAGATCCCTGTCTGGACCTTTACCACCACACCGGTGATGATGAGATCCCTGTCTGGACCTTTACCACCACACCGGTGATGATGAGATCCCTGTCTGGACCTTTACCAGCACACTGGTGATGATGAGATCCCTGTCTGGACCTTTATCAGCACACTGGTGATGATGAGATCCCTGTCTGGACCTTTACCAGCACACTGGTGATGATGAGATCCCTGTCTGGACCTTTACCAGCACACTGGTGATGATGAGATCCCTGTCTGGACCTTTACCAGCACACTGGTGATGATGAGATCCCTGTCTGGACCTTTACCACCACACCGGTGATGATGAGATCCCTGTCTGGACCTTTATCAGCACACTGGTGATGATGAGATCCCTGTCTGGACCTTTACCAGCACACTGGTGATGATGAGATCCCTGTCTGGACCTTTACCACCACACCGGTGATGATGAGATCCCTGTCTGGACCTTTATCAGCACACCGGTGATGATGAGATCCCTGTCTGGACCTTTACCAGCACACTGGTGATGATGAGATCCCTGTCTGGACCTTTACCACCACACCGGTGATGATGAGATCCCTGTCTGGACCTTTACCAGCACACTGGTGATGATGAGATCCCTGTCTGGACCTTTATCAGCACACTGGTGATGATGAGATCCCTGTCTGGACCTTTATCAGCACACTGGTGATGATGAGATCCCTGTCTGGACCTTTACCAGCACACCGGTGATGATGAGATCCCTGTCTGGACCTTTACCAGCACACTGGTGATGATGAGATCCCTGTCTGGACCTTTACCAGCACACCGGTGATGATGAGATCCCTGTCTGGACCTTTACCAGCACACTGGTGATGATGAGATCCCTGTCTGGACCTTTACCAGCACACTGGTGATGATGAGATCCCTGTCTGGACCTTTACCAGCACACTGGTGATGATGAGATCCCTGTCTGGACCTTTACCAGCACACCGGTGATGATGAGATCCCTGTCTGGACCTTTACCACCACACTGGTGATGATGAGATCCCTGTCTGGACCTTTACCAGCACACCGGTGCTGATGAGATCCCTGTCTGGACCTTTACCAGCACACCGGTGATGATGAGATCCCTGTCTGGACCTTTATCAGCACACCGGTGATGATGAGATCCCTGTCTGGACCTTTACCAGCACACTGGTGATGATGAGATCCCTGTCTGGACCTTTACCAGCACACTGGTGATGAATATTCTGTCACCATTTCAGGTAGACTGCATAGGTTCCAGTTACTAATCGCTTGGTTAGTTCTTTGACATGGAATGGAAGTGATATGATAAAAATACAAATCACAATCCTTTTGATTTTTGCAGTCAACAGAATTTACTTCCATATAAAAGTCATTCTATGGCCTCTTGGAGCAGTGGAAAAGATCAAATATTTCAAATCTTTGCAAACCATTTATTTCTTCATTGATTTGGTATGGAGAAAACTGACAATCAGAAGTATGATGATCACAATCAGTATGAAGAAGATTGTACAGGAACCTGAACGCAGACACTCAATGATTCATGTACAGCTTCTTCTTTTTACTTCCCTTTTTGCACTAATTATTTGATTTAACCATTCTATATATATATTTACTGTAATTCACGAGTATTTCTATTATTATGTATTGCAATGTACTGCTGCTGCAAAACAACAAATTTCATGACATTCGCCAACGATATTAAACTTGATGCTGATGAAGGTAGATAATAGCATCAGTCATATTTAGAAAAGGAATTCATGGAATAATTTAACTGTATGAACATCCCACGTAAAATCTGCGTATAAACACTATCATTGCATCCATGGCAGGAACTCAAGAGCTTTACTCATGTGTAAAAGGTCCTCATTGTTATTGGAACATGGCTGAGAGGCTGGTTGGTCCCTGGTACATAAGTGAAAAGCAGAATCTGGGCAGAGTTGATAAGAACGATGAGAGAATAAAGTGGGATGAGTTCCTTAAAGTTGTTATAGCTGGAAGTGGTAGTGAGGATAAACTCCCACTACCTGTTGAATGCTGCCAATGGTGTGCGTCTGAAATAGCCTCTGACAACCAAATCCATCCTGGCATTCGCTACGGAGCCCAGCTGAACTGTTTCTACTGACAGGAGAAGGGAAAGGGCGGGTTACTGGCGTCTTAAAACCAATCACTTTGGTAGAAACATAGAAAACCTACAGCACAATACAGGCCCTTCAGCCCACAAAGCTCTGACGAACATGTCCGTACCTTAGAAATTACCTAGGGGTACCCATAGCCCTCTATTGTTCTGAGGTCCATGTACCTGGTAAATGAAGCCTCTCAGCCATATTGGTAGGTCACCCAGGAGAAGGAAAACTCCGATCTCAAACCTCTGTTGACTTGTGCCTATACCCACTCATGGAGAAGGCCAGGAGTGAACCTCAGGGGAAAATCCAGACCTGGAGTCCCTGTGTTAAGTTCAACACCAGCTGGCAGCTCCTGCAATGCCTCTAATGCCAAATATCAGTCTCTGCCATTCCTTTAGGTTCATCAGCTGCATGGAGAGGGAAAGGCATCAGAGTGGACAACAGCCTGCTCTCCACTTCGTATTGGTCTGGCTTGCATGCTGGTTTACACATCACATAATAGAGCTGGGACACAACGTCCATGGAGGGATTAGTGTAAATCAGTTCGCAATAGTCATCATGAACTCAGTGATTCCAAGCTCTGTGTATGTCTCTGTGACTCTCTGTAAACACAATGTGAGATCTCCATCACACACCTTTGCTCTAATGAAGTCTTTAATGTTAGATAGTTGAGGTGATAACAAACAAATAGCACGAGATGGAGTGTAGACATAAAGAGGAGGTTAAATAAAAACAGAAAATGCTGCAAATATTCTGCAGGTCAAGTGGCATCTATGGAAAAGAATAAACAGTTGATGTTTCAAGCTGAGGCCCCTCTTAGGTCCTGAAGAAGGATCTTAGCCCAAGACTTCAACAGTTTATTCATTGTCATAGATGCTGCCTGTCCTGCTCTGTTCCTCTCGCATTGTGTGTGTATTACTCTGGATTTCCAGCCTCTGCAGAATATCTTGTGTTTAGTTATTTCCATAGAAGCTGCCTGACCTGCTGAGATCCTCCAGCATTTTCTGAGAGTTACTCTGGATTTCCAGCCTCTGCAGACTTTCTCTTGTTAAGTTTAATTAGAACAGAAAATGCTGGAAATACTCTGCAGGTCAGGTGGCATCTGTGGAAGGAGAATCAGTGTTCTGGTGACCTGAAACATTAGGTCTGTTTCCTTTTACTCATGCTACTTCTGTAATTTATAGTTTTACTTCTAAACCTCCAAACTTGGTTTTGCCAAACATCAGTTTAGATTTGAAATGCTGTAGGAATTAGGGGGATAATTAAATTAGACTACATAGCCCCAAGTTCAAATTGGCCAAATATTCACCCTCTGTGGTATAATCTGTTGATTCTATGAACTGCTTGAAATTATTGCAGCAGTTGAAATTATTGCCTGCTCCCTTATAATCACGTCAGCTGGGCATTGCTCTAAGGTGCACATTACACTGGTGTTTTGGAACAAATCCAAAGAAGCTGCTATACCTCAGAAGACAGACTTATCTTTTGAATATTCCAAAGCTAAGTGGTCTAAGTCATGCAACGTATTTTCATTGATTATGACATGGAGTTTATCTAGCGTCCTAGGTGGGGCAGGTACAATAAGTGTACATCATATAGATTTTATTTTGAATATATTTTGCCATGTACGCTGCCTTAGCATTTAAAAAAAAGCTGCAAGGACAAACTGAGCTTACAAGCAAACAGCAATAAGTAGTGCACTAGTCCTGTAATCACGTAGGTAAACTAGAGAACTGAATACTGAGAAGTTGAAAGATTCCAGTAATATTTAAAAAACGTTTGGTGTGCTGGCATTCATCAACAGTGGGATTGAGTTCAAGAGCTGTGAGCTATACCAGACCCTGGTCAGACGCCACTTGGAGTACTGTGCTCAGTTCTGGTCACCTCACTACAGGAAGGATGTGGAAACTATAGAGAGAGTGCTGAGGAGATTTACAGGGATGTTGCTTAGATTGGTGGGTGTATGTTATGAGAATAGGTTGAGTGAACTCGGCATTTCCTCCTTGGAACAACGGAGGATGAGAGGTGAATAAGATGATGAGAGGCATCAATCGTGTGGATAGCCAGAGGCTTTTTCAGGGCTGAAATGGCTAACACAAGGGTGCATAGTTTTAAGGCACATGGAAATAGGTACAGAGGGGATGTCGGGGTAAGTTTTTCACACAGAGAGTGGTCGGTGCGTGGAATGCACTGCCAGCAACGGTGGTAGAGGCGGATACAATAAGATCTTTTAAGAGCCTCTTAGATTAGTACATGGAGCTTAGAAAAATAGAGAGCTGTGCACTGGGGAAAGTTTAGGCAGTCTAGAGTACGTTACATGGTCAGCACAACATTGTGGGCCAAAGGGCCTGTAATGTGCTGTAAATTTCTATGTTCTATGCTATGTACATCTTGCTTCAGTAGTCTGAGGTCCCCACCTGCTTTAAGCAACCTTCAATTATACCGGTGCCTAAGAAGAATATGACTGTCATCCAGTAGTACTTATATCCGCAGTGATGAAGTATTTTCAGAGGGAGGTGATGAAACACATCTACTCCAGTCTGAGAACTAACTTTTATCTGCTCCAATTTGCCTACTGGAGCAACATGTCCAGAGCAGATGCCATTTCTGAGCACAGCATCTGAGCACAGCATCTCGGAGACTGAGGGGGGAGCAGTACCTCCAATCGCCTTTATACAGGGGTCTGTGGGAGGAGCCACATGAGCAGTCAGCAGAGGGGCATGTCCAGACAGGCATACATAGTTTACCACATTCACCCCGGGGGCATGTCCAGACAGGCATACATAATTTACCACACCTACTTTAGTGTTCTCATACATTTTCTATATTTTCCAAGTACCTCATTTGTTCCTTGGTGCCTTTACCTGCTATACACCTCTCTCTTTTTCTTAACCAGTTCACCAATATACTTTGAAAC
This sequence comes from Hemitrygon akajei, assembly GCF_048418815.1. NCBI lineage: Eukaryota > Metazoa > Chordata > Chondrichthyes > Myliobatiformes > Dasyatidae > Hemitrygon > Hemitrygon akajei. The sequence goes on from NC_133128.1 coordinate 194,396,398, forward strand.
TCACAGCATCAGGTTCAGGAACAGTAATTACCCTTCAACCATCAGGCTCTTGAACTAAAGGGGATAATTTCACTCAACTTCACTTGCTCCATCACTGAACTGTTCCCACAATCAGTGGACTCACTTTCAAGGACTCTTTATCTCATGTTCTTGATATTTATTGCATATTTAGTTGCTCTCTTTATTATTATTCCTTTTTTATTTGCACAGTTTGTTGTCGTTTGCACACTGGTTGTACACTGTTGGTGTGGTCTTTCAATGATTCTATTATGATTATTGGATTTATGAGAAATTGAATCTCAGGGTTGTACATGGTGACATTTATGTATTTTGATAATAAATTTACTTTGAATTTTGAAGACTGTCAGGTAGGGCCCATGTACATCATTTAGAAGAGCCTGAACTACCAGAATTAGTTTTAAAAAAGCAACAAATAGATCAGACAAAGTGGAGGCACAAAGTAGATGTGAGAGAAGGAAATGACAAGTAGAGCGATTACTGTTACTAGCCTGTTACAGATACATAAACATATATGTATAAACTGGTGGTGCAATGGCTTCAGTGCCGGACTCCGGAGCGAAGGCTCCTGTGTTCGAATCCAAGTCGGGCCACCCCCGAGCACGTTTTCCATCCGTGCCGGCTTGAGTGTCGAGCTAGCCAATCGGCCTTGTAAAACAAAAACAAGGGTCAAGTCAGGAACGTTCATATTGTGACCCTGTTAATCGGAAAGGAGACCAATCCTGACAACACGCACCAGACAAGAATGGCTGGCTGTCTGGAGTGACACACTAAAAAATGTTTATACAGAGTCTTCAGGATAGTGAAATAACTCAAAGTAATTTAACAAGTCCTTATTGCTAAGCTAAAAGAGATTTTGGACTAGATAACTTAAAGTTTAGTGTAAAATATGTAAAAGGAGGAGGGAAAGATAATGATGCGGAAAGATTTAGAGACGGTAAATCAGGGCATCATTAAGTCCATTATTTATTTATTGATTTTATTTACTGATACAGTATGGAGTTGGCTCTTCTACTCCTTTGGGCTATGCCACCCCAGCAACCCCTGACTCTACCTTCATACAGGGCAATTTACAATGACGAATAACCTACTGGGTACATCTTGGACTGTGGGAGGGAGTCAAAGCAGCCAGAGAATACCCAAGCATTCTACCCCTTTCATAATCTTATGTTTCTATAAGACCTCCTCTCATTGTTCTGAATTCCGGTGAGTGCAGTCCCAGACGACTCAACCTCTCCTTAGAGTCTACTCCCCTCATCTCTAGAATCAACCTGCTTGTTTTACCTTAAGCTCCCTAGTAACCTCCAGTTCATCTTATATTCTTATACTGGAAGAATTGGATCACACCATGATTGAATGGTGGAGCAGACCAGATGGGCTGAATGGCCTACTTCTGCTCCTATGTCTTATGGTCTTATCACATAACACCCAATCCAGTATTGCTGATCCCCTGGTATTCTCAACAACAAATACTCTTTAAAAAACCCATCTCATATGCATTCAACAAATTCACTGCCTTGAGATCCATTTCCAACCTGATTTTCTGAATTGACTTGTATGTTGAAATCTGCCATGACTACAAGTTCACTGATCTTATTTTGAATACTATGGACATTCAAATAAAGTGCCCTTACACTCATTGTGTTTTTAAAATCTTGTGATCTTTCACTCTTTTGCACTTAATTTTTCTTCACTTCACTCTGACTTTTCTCTTTTTTCCGTTGCTTTTTTCTTTATCTTTTTCACATTTTTCTCTTTTACTTTAGCCACTCTTCTCCAGTCTGTTGAACCTCCCTCCCTATTATTTGGTTTAAAGCCCCATTCACTGCCCTAGTTTTGCAAATCACTTGGACCCAAGTCCCATTATGGTTCAGAAGGAGCCCATCCCATTGAAACAGCTCCCTCCTTCCCCAATACCGTGTGTTTCAGAATCAGATTTAATATAACTGGCATACTGTATGTCATGAAATTTGTTAACTTTGCAGCAGCAATACATTGCAACATATGATAATATAGGAAAAAACTGAATTATGTAAATATATATATTTGTTTTTAATTAAATAAGTAGTGCTAAAAGAGAAATTTTAAAAAAGTAGTGAGGTAATGGTCATGGGTTCAATGTTTATTCAGAAATCGGGTTTCTATATATGATAATATTCCTTT